>NC_133675.1:0-723502 GCF_048934315.1 Petromyzon marinus | reverse complement strand
CACTCTCCCACTCACCCTTCCATCCATTAGTTCCCCAACCCACTCACTCGTTCACCCTCCCACACACTCGTTCACCCTCCCATTTACTCACTCGTACACCATCCAACTCACTCGTTCACGAATCCACTCACTCACCCTCCCACTCTCGTTCACCCTCGCACACACTCGTTCACCCTCGCACACACTCGTTCACCAATACACTCACCCTTCAAATAACTCGTTCACCATCCCACTCACCCTCCCACTCACTTGTTCACCCTCCCACTCGCCCTCCTACTCACTCGTCCACCCACCCACTCACTCGTTCACCCTCCCACTCACTCGTTCACCCTAGCATACACTCGTTCACCCAAACACTCACCATTCAAATAACTCGTTCACCCACCCACTTACCCTCCCACACACTCGTTCACCCTCCCAATCCCACCTACTCACTCGTACACCATCTAACTCACTCGTTCAAGAATCCACTCCCTCACCCACCCACTCACTCGTTCACCATCCCACTCACCCTCCCACTCACTCGTTCACCCTCCCATTCACGCTCGTACTCACCCTTCCATCCATTCGTTCCCCAACCCACTCACTCGTTCACCCTCCCACTCACCCTCTTACTCACTCGTCCACTCAGCCTCCAACGCACTCGTCCACCCACCCACTCACCCTCCCTCTCCCTCGTTCACCCACCCATTCACCCTCCCACTCACTCGTTCACCATCCGACTCGCGCTCCCACTCACCCTTCCATCCATTCGTTCCTCAACCCACTCACTCGTTCACCTACCCACTCACCCTCCTACTCACTCGTTTACCCTCAAACACACACTCGTTCACCCTCCCATTTACTCACTCGTACACCATCCAACTCACTCGTTCACGAATCCACTCACTCACCCTCCCACTCTCGTTCACCCTCGCACACACTCGTTCACCCTCGCACACACTCGTTCACCAATACACTCACCCTTCAAATAACTCGTTCACCCTCCCACTCGCCCTCCTACTCACTCGTCCACCCACCCACTCACTCGTTCACCCTCCCAGTCACTCGTTCACCCTAGCATACACTCGTTCACCCAAACACTCACCATTCAAATAACTCGTTCACCCACCCACTCACCCTCCCACACACTCGTTCACCCTCCCAATCCCACCTACTCACTCGTACACCATCTAACTCACTCGTTCAAGAATCCACTCCCTCACCCACCCATTCACTCGTTCACTTTCTCACTCACCCTTCAATCCATTAGTTCCCCAACCCACTCACTCGTTCACCCATCCACTCACCCTCCTACTCACTTGTACACCATCCAACTCACTCGTTCACGAATCCACTCACTCTTCCTTCCACTAACTCGTTCACCCTCCCACACACTCGTTCACCCAAACACTCACCCTCCTCTCACACGTTCACCTCCCACTCACCCTCCCACTCACCCTCCCACTCACTCGTTCACCCTCCCACTCACCCTTCCACTCACCTTCCCACTCACTCGTTCACCCACCCACTCACTCGTTCACCCTCCCACTCACCCTTCCACTCACCTTCCCACTCACTCGTTCACCCACCCACTCACCCTCCCAATCACTTGTTCACCCTCCCATTCACTCCTCCACCCAAACGACTTACTCGTTCACCCTCCCACTCGCCCTCCTACTCACTCGTCCACCCACCCACTCACTCGTTCACCCTCCCACTCACTCGTTCACCCTAGCATACACTCGTTCACCCAAACACTCACCATTCAAATAACTCGTTCACCCACCCACTCACCCTCCCACACACTCGTTCACCCTCCCAATCCCACCTACTCACTCGTACACCATCTAACTCACTCGTTCAAGAATCCACTCCCTCACCCACCCACTCACTCGTTCACACTCCCACTCACCCTTCCATCCATTAGTTCCCCAACCCACTCACTCGTTCACCCATCCACTCACCTTCCTACTCACTTGTACACCATGCAACTCACTTGTTCACGAATCCACTCAGTCTTCCTCCCACTAACTCGTTCACCCTCCCACACACTCGTTCACCCAAACACTCACCCTCCTCTCACACGTTCACCTCCCACTCACCCTCCCACTCACCCTCCCACTCACTCGTTCACCCACTCACTCGTTCACCCTAACACTCACCCTTCCACTCACCTTCCCACTCACTCGTTCACCCACCCACTCACCCTCCCAATCAATTGTTCACCCTCCCATTCACTCCTCCACCCAACGACTTACTCGTTCACCCTCCCACTCACCCTCCCACTCACCCTTCCATCCATTCGTTCCTCCACCCACTCACTCGTTCACCTACCCACTCACCCTCCTACTCACTCGTTCACCCTCCCACACACTCGTTCACCCTCCCATTTACTCACTAGTACACCATCCAACTCACTCGTTCACGAATCCACTCACTCACCCTCGCACTCTCGTTCACCCTCGCACACACTCGTTCACCCTCGCACACACTCGTTCACCAATACACTCACCCTTCAAATAACTCGGTCACCATCCAACTCACCCTCCCACTCACTCGTTCACCCTCCCACTCGCCCTCCTACTCACTCGT
This sequence comes from Petromyzon marinus, assembly GCF_048934315.1. Lineage (NCBI taxonomy): Eukaryota > Metazoa > Chordata > Hyperoartia > Petromyzontiformes > Petromyzontidae > Petromyzon > Petromyzon marinus. Next base: position 720,928 of record NC_133675.1, on the reverse strand, counting down.
CCACCCACCCACTCACTCGTTCACCCTCGCATACACTCGTTCACCCAAACACTCACCATTCAAATAACTCGTTCACCCACCCACTCACCCTCCCACACACTCGTTCACCCTCCCAATCCCACCTACTCACTCGTACACCATCTAACTCACTCGTTCAAGAATCCACTCCCTCACCCACCCACTCACTCGTTCACTCTCCCACTCACCCTTCCATCCATTAGTTCCCCAACCCACTCACTCGTTCACCCTCCCACACACTCGTTCACCCTCCCATTTACTCACTCGTACACCATCCAACTCACTCGTTCACGAATCCACTCACTCACCCTCCCACTCTCGTTCACCCTCGCACACACTCGTTCACCCTCGCACACACTCGTTCACCAATACACTCACCCTTCAAATAACTCGTTCACCATCCCACTCACCCTCCCACTCACTTGTTCACCCTCCCACTCGCCCTCCTACTCACTCGTCCACCCACCCACTCACTCGTTCACCCTCCCACTCACTCGTTCACCCTAGCATACACTCGTTCACCCAAACACTCACCATTCAAATAACTCGTTCACCCACCCACTTACCCTCCCACACACTCGTTCACCCTCCCAATCCCACCTACTCACTCGTACACCATCTAACTCACTCGTTCAAGAATCCACTCCCTCACCCACCCACTCACTCGTTCACCATCCCACTCACCCTCCCACTCACTCGTTCACCCTCCCATTCACGCTCGTACTCACCCTTCCATCCATTCGTTCCCCAACCCACTCACTCGTTCACCCTCCCACTCACCCTCTTACTCACTCGTCCACTCAGCCTCCAACGCACTCGTCCACCCACCCACTCACCCTCCCTCTCCCTCGTTCACCCACCCATTCACCCTCCCACTCACTCGTTCACCATCCGACTCGCGCTCCCACTCACCCTTCCATCCATTCGTTCCTCAACCCACTCACTCGTTCACCTACCCACTCACCCTCCTACTCACTCGTTTACCCTCAAACACACACTCGTTCACCCTCCCATTTACTCACTCGTACACCATCCAACTCACTCGTTCACGAATCCACTCACTCACCCTCCCACTCTCGTTCACCCTCGCACACACTCGTTCACCCTCGCACACACTCGTTCACCAATACACTCACCCTTCAAATAACTCGTTCACCCTCCCACTCGCCCTCCTACTCACTCGTCCACCCACCCACTCACTCGTTCACCCTCCCAGTCACTCGTTCACCCTAGCATACACTCGTTCACCCAAACACTCACCATTCAAATAACTCGTTCACCCACCCACTCACCCTCCCACACACTCGTTCACCCTCCCAATCCCACCTACTCACTCGTACACCATCTAACTCACTCGTTCAAGAATCCACTCCCTCACCCACCCACTCACTCGTTCACTTTCTCACTCACCCTTCAATCCATTAGTTCCCCAACCCACTCACTCGTTCACCCATCCACTCACCCTCCTACTCACTTGTACACCATCCAACTCACTCGTTCACGAATCCACTCACTCTTCCTTCCACTAACTCGTTCACCCTCCCACACACTCGTTCACCCAAACACTCACCCTCCTCTCACACGTTCACCTCCCACTCACCCTCCCACTCACCCTCCCACTCACTCGTTCACCCTCCCACTCACCCTTCCACTCACCTTCCCACTCACTCGTTCACCCACCCACTCACTCGTTCACCCTCCCACTCACCCTTCCACTCACCTTCCCACTCACTCGTTCACCCACCCACTCACCCTCCCAATCACTTGTTCACCCTCCCATTCACTCCTCCACCCAAACGACTTACTCGTTCACCCTCCCACTCACCCTCCCACTCACCCTTCCATCCATTCGTTCCTCCACCCACTCACTCGTTCAGCTACCCACTCACCCTCCTACTCACTCGTTCACCCTCCAACACACTCGTTCACCCTCCCATTTACTCACTCGTACACCATCCAACTCACTCGTTCACGAATCCACTCACTCACCCTCCCACTCTCGTTCACCCTCGCACACACTCGTTCACCCTCGCACACACTCGTTCACCAATACACTCACCCTTCAAATAACTCGTTCACCATCCCACTCACCCTCCCACTCACTTGTTCACCCTCCCACTCGCCCTCCTACTCACTCGTCCACCCACCCACTCACTCGTTCACCCTCCCACTCACTCGTTCACCCTAGCATACACTCGTTCACCCAAACACTCACCATTCAAATAACTCGTTCACCCACCCACTTACCCTCCCACACACTCGTTCACCCTCCCAATCCCACCTACTCACTCGTACACCATCTAACTCACTCGTTCAAGAATCCACTCCCTCACCCACCCACTCACTCGTTCACCATCCCACTCACCCTCCCACTCACTCGTTCACCCTCCCATTCACGCTCGTACTCACCCTTCCATCCATTCGTTCCCCAACCCACTCACTCGTTCACCCTCCCACTCACCCTCTTACTCACTCGTCCACTCAGCCTCCAACGCACTCGTCCACCCACCCACTCACCCTCCCTCTCCCTCGTTCACCCACCCATTCACCCTCCCACTCACTCGTTCACCATCCGACTCGCGCTCCCACTCACCCTTCCATCCATTCGTTCCTCAACCCACTCACTCGTTCACCTACCCACTCACCCTCCTACTCACTCGTTTACCCTCAAACACACACTCGTTCACCCTCCCATTTACTCACTCGTACACCATCCAACTCACTCGTTCACGAATCCACTCACTCACCCTCCCACTCTCGTTCACCCTCGCACACACTCGTTCACCCTAGCACACACTCGTTCACCAATACACTCACCCTTCAAATAACTCGTTCACCCTCCCACTCGCCCTCCTACTCACTCGTCCACCCACCCACTCACTCGTTCACCCTCCCAGTCACTCGTTCACCCTAGCATACACTCGTTCACCCAAACACTCACCATTCAAATAACTCGTTCACCCACCCACTCACCCTCCCACACACTCGTTCACCCTCCCAATCCCACCTACTCACTCGTACACCATCTAACTCACTCGTTCAAGAATCCACTCCCTCACCCACCCACTCACTCGTTCACTCTCTCACTCACCCTTCAATCCATTAGTTCCCCAACCCACTCACTCGTTCACCCATCCACTCACCCTCCTACTCACTTGTACACCATCCAACTCACTCGTTCACGAATCCACTCACTCTTCCTTCCACTAACTCGTTCACCCTCCCACACACTCGTTCACCCAAACACTCACCCTCCTCTCACACGTTCACCTCCCACTCACCCTCCCACTCACCCTCCCACTCACTCGTTCACCCTCCCACTCACCCTTCCACTCACCTTCCCACTCACTCGTTCAACCACCCACTCACTCGTTCACCCTCCCACTCACCCTTCCACTCACCTTCCCACTCACTCGTTCACCCACCCACTCACCCTCCCAATCACTTGTTCACCCTCCCATTCACTCCTCCACCCAAACGACTTACTCGTTCACCCTCCCACTCACCCTCCCACTCACCCTTCCATCCATTCGTTCCTCCACCCACTCACTCGTTCACCTACCCACTCACCCTCCTACTCACTCGTTCACCCTCCAACACACTCGTTCACCCTCCCATTTACTCACTCGTACACCATCCAACTCACTCGTTCACGAATCCACTCACTCTTCCTTCGACTAACTCGTTCACCCTCCCACACACTCGTTCACCCAAACACTCACTCTCCTCTCACACGTTCCCCTCCCACTCACCCTCCAACTCACCCTCCCACTCACTCGTTCACCCTCCCACTCACCCTTCCACTCACCTTCCCACTCACTCGTTCACCCACCCACTCACCCTCCCAATCACTTGTTCACCCTCCCATTCACTCCTCCACCCAACGACTTACTCGTTCACCCTCCCACTCACCCTCCCACTCACCCTTCCATCCATTCGTTCCTCCATCCACTCACTCGTTCACCTACCCACTCACCCTCCTACTCACTCGTTCACCCTCCAACACACTCGTTCACCCTCCCATTTACTCACTCGTACACCATCCAACTCACTCGTTCAGGAATCCACTCACTCACCCTCCCTCTGTCGTTCACCCTCGCACACACTCGTTCACCCTCGCACACACTCGTTCACCAATACACTCACCCTTCAAATAACCCGTTCACCATCCCACTCACCCTCCCACTCACTCGTTCACCCTCCCACTCGCCCTCCTACTCACTCGTCCACCCACCCACTCACTCGTTCACCCTCCCACTCACTCGTTCACCCTAGCATACACTCGTTCACCCAAACACTCACCATTCAAATAACTCGTTCACCCACCCACTCACCCTCCCACACACTCGTTCACCCTCCCAATCCCACCTACTCACTCGTACACCATCTAACTCACTCGTTCAAGAATCCACTCCCTCACCCACCCACACACTCGTTCACCCTCCCGCTCACCCTTCCACTCACCTTCCCACTCACTCGTTCACCCACCCACTCACCCTCCCAATCACTTGTTCACCCTCCCATTCACTCCTCCACCCAACGACTTACTCGTTCACCCTCCCACTTACCCTCCCACTCACCCTTCCATCCATTCATTCCCCAAACCACTCACTCGTTCACCCTCCCACTCACCCTCCTACTCACTCGTCCACCCCTCCACCCACCCACTCGCTCGTTCACGAATCCACTCACTCACCCTCCCACTCACTCATTCACCTTTCCACACACTCGTTCACCCTCCCACACCGTCCCACTCACTCGTTCACCCACCCACTTACTAGTTCACCCACCCACTCACCCTCCCACTCACTCGTTTACCCTCCCACACACTCGTTCAGCCAAACACGCACCCTCCCACTCACACGTTCACCCACACACTCACTGGTTCACCCTCCCACTCACGCTCCCACTCACTCGTCCACTCACCCTCCTACTAACTCTTCCATCCACCCTCCCACTCACTCGTTTACCCTCGCACTCACCCTTCCACTCACCTTCCCACTCACACGTTCACCCACCCACTCACCCTCCCAATCACTTGTTCACCCTCCCATTCACTCACTCCTACACCATCCAACTCACTCATTTACGAATCCACTCACTCACCCTCCCACTCACTCGTTCACCATCCCACACACTCGTTCAGCCAAACGCTCACCATCAAAATCACTCGTTCACCCTTCCACACACTCGTTCACCCAAACACTCACCCTCCTCTCACACGTTCACCTCCCACTCACCCTCCCACTCACCCTCCCACTCACTCGTTCACCCTCCCACTCACCCTTCCACTCACTTTACCACTCACTCGTTCACCCACCCACTCACTCGTTCACCCTCCCACTCACCCTTCCACTCACCTTCCCACTCACTCGTTCAACCACCCACTCACCCTCCCAATCACTTGTTCACCCTCCCATTCACTCCTCCACCCAAACGACTTACTCGTTCACTCTCCCACTCACCCTCCCACTCACCCTTCCATCCATTCGTTCCTCCACCCACTCACTCGTTCACCTACCCACTCACCCTCCTACTCACTCGTTCACCCTCCCACACACTCGTTCACCCTCCCATTTACTCACTCGTACACCATCCAACTCACTCGCTCACGAATCCACTCACTCACCCTCCCACTCTCGTTCACCCTCGCACACACTCGTTCACCCTCGCACACACTCGTTCACCAATACACTCACCCTTCAAATAACTCGTTCACCATCCCACTCACCCTCCCACTCACTCGTTCACCCTCCCACTCGCCCTCCTACTCACTCGTCCACCCACCCACTCACTTGTTCACCCTCCCACTCACTCGTTCACCCTAGCATACACTCGTTCACCCAAACACTCACCATTCACATAACTCGTTCACCCACCCACTCACCCTCCCACACACTCGTTCACCCTCCCAATCCCACCTACTCACTCGTACACCATCTAACTCACTCGTTCAAGAATCCCATCCCTCACCCACCCACTCACTCGTTCACTCTCCCACTCATCCTTCCATCCATTAGTTCCCCAACCCACTGACTCGTTCACCCATCCACTCACCCTCCTACTCATTCGTCCACCCACCCACTCACTCGTTCACCCACCCACTCACCCTCCCAATCACTTGTTCACCCTCCCATTCACTCCTCCACCCAACGACTTACTCGTTCACCCTCCCACTCACCCTCCCACTCACCCTTCCATCCATTCATTCCCCAACCCACTCACTCGTTCAGCCTCCCACTCACCCTCCTACTCACTCGTCCACCCCTCCACCCACCCACTCGCTCGTTCACGAATCCACTCACTCACCCTCCCACTCACTCATTCACCCTTCCACACACTCGTTCACCCTCCCACACCGTCCCACTCACTCGTTCACCCACCCACTTACTAGTTCACCCACCCACTCACCCTCCCACTCACTCGTTTACCCTCCCACACACTCGTTCAGCCAAACACGCACCCTCCCACTCACACGTTCACCCACACACTCACTGGTTCACCCTCCCACTCACGCTCCCACTCACTCGTCCACTCACCCTCCTACTAACTCTTCCATTCACCCACCCACTCACCCTCCTAATCTCTCGTTCACCCTCCCACTCGCTTATTCACCCTCCCACTCGCTCGTTCATCCTCCCACCCACCCACTCACCCTGCCACTCACTCATTCACCCACCCACCCACTCACCCTCCTACTCACTCATTCACCCTCCCACTCACTCGTTCACCCACCCACTAACCCTCCCACTCACACGATCAACCCCCACTCACTCGTTCAACCACAAACTCACCCTGCTACTCAATTGTTCACCCACCCACTCAGCCTCCCACTCACTCACTCCCACTTACTTACTCTTTAAATAATCTGTTCCCCCACCTACTCACTCGTTCCCTTCCGCTTACTCTCTCACTCAACACCCCACTCACTCGCTCACCCTCCCACACCCTCCCACTCACCCTCCTTCTCACTCTTTCACCCTGCCACCCACTTGTTTGCCCACCTACTCACCCTCCTACTCACCTTCCCACTCACTCGTTCACCGACCCACTAAGCCTCCCACTCACTCGTTAACCCACCCACTCACCCTCACATTCATCTTCCCATCCACTCACCCTCCCGCTCACTCGTTCACACACCCACTCAGCATCCCACTCAATCGTTCACCCTCCCACTCACTTGTTCCCCCTCCCAAACCCTCCAAATCACACTCCTACTCACTCGTACGCCCTCCCACTCACCCTTCAACTCGCTTGTTCACCCTCCAACTCACCTGTTAACCCACCTACTTACCCTCCAACTCACAAGTTCACTTACCCTCCCACGCACTTGTTCACCCTCCCACTTACTCGTTCACCCTGCCACTCACACTCCTACTCGTTCACCCACCTAATCACTCTCCCACTTACTCGTTCACTCACTCTCCCACTCGGTGGTTCACGCTCCCACTCAACCTCCCACTGATCCTCCGACACATTCACCCTCTCACTCCATCACCCACCCACTCACCCTCCCACTCACTTGTTCACCCTCCCACTTACTCGTTCACACAACCACTCACCCTCGTATTTCACGCTTCCACCCACTCGATCACCCTCCCGCTCACTTGTTCACCCACCAACTCACCCTCCCACTCATACGTTCAACCACCCACTCACCCTCCCACTCACTCGTTCAACCACCCAGTCACTCTCACTCGTTCATCCTCCCGCTCACTCGTTCACCCACCCACTCACCCTCCCACTCATACGTTCAACCACCCACTCACCCTCCCACTCACTCGTTCACCCACCCACCCACTCACCCTCCTACTCACTCATTCACCCTCCCACTCACTCGTTCACCCACCCAATAACCCTTCCTCTCACTCGTTCATCCTCCCGCTCACTCGTTCACCCACCCACTCACCCTCCCACTCACACGATCACCCTCCCACTCAATCGTTCAACCACAAACTCACTCTGCTACTCAATTGCTCACCCACCGACTCAGCCTCCAACTCACTCACTCACTCAACCCTACTTCCTTACTCTTTAATTAATTCGTTCCCCCACCTACTCACTCGTTCCCTCCCACTTACTCTCTCACGCAACACCCAACTCACTCGCTCACCCTCCCACTCCCTCCCACTCACCCTCCTACTCACTCTTTCACCCTGCCACCCACTTGTTTGCCCACCTACTCACCCTCCTACTCACCTTCCCACTCACTCGTTCACTGACCCACTAGCCCTCCCACTCACTCGTTAACCCACCCACTCACCCTCACATTCATCTTCTCATCCACTCACCCTCCCACTCACTCGTTCACCCACCCACTAACCCTCCCACTCACACGATCAACCCCCACTCACTCGTTCAACCACAAACTCACCCTGCTACTCAATTGTTCACCCACCCACTCAGCCTCCCACTCACTCACTCCCACTTACTTACTCTTTAAATAATCTGTTCCCCCACCTACTCACTCGTTCCCTTCCGCTTACTCTCTCACTCAACACCCCACTCACTCGCTCACCCTCCCACACCCTCCCACTCACCCTCCTTCTCACTCTTTCACCCTGCCACCCACTTGTTTGCCCACCTACTCACCCTCCTACTCACCTTCCCACTCACTCGTTCACCGACCCACTAAGCCTCCCACTCACTCGTTAACCCACCCACTCACCCTCACATTCATCTTCCCATCCACTCACCCTCCCGCTCACTCGTTCACACACCCACTCAGCATCCCACTCAATCGTTCACCCTCCCACTCACTTGTTCCCCCTCCCAAACCCTCCAAATCACACTCCTACTCACTCGTACGCCCTCCCACTCACCCTTCAACTCGCTTGTTCACCCTCCAACTCACCTGTTAACCCACCTACTTACCCTCCAACTCACAAGTTCACTTACCCTCCCACGCACTTGTTCACCCTCCCACTTACTCGTTCACCCTGCCACTCACACTCCTACTCGTTCACCCACCTAATCACTCTCCCACTTACTCGTTCACTCACTCTCCCACTCGGTGGTTCACGCTCCCACTCAACCTCCCACTGATCCTCCGACACATTCACCCTCTCACTCCATCACCCACCCACTCACCCTCCCACTCACTTGTTCACCCTCCCACTTACTCGTTCACACAACCACTCACCCTCGTATTTCACGCTTCCACCCACTCGATCACCCTCCCGCTCACTTGTTCACCCACCAACTCACCCTCCCACTCATACGTTCAACCACCCACTCACCCTCCCACTCACTCGTTCAACCACCCAGTCACTCTCACTCGTTCATCCTCCCGCTCACTCGTTCACCCACCCACTCACCCTCCCACTCATACGTTCAACCACCCACTCACCCTCCCACTCACTCGTTCACCCACCCACCCACTCACCCTCCTACTCACTCATTCACCCTCCCACTCACTCGTTCACCCACCCAATAACCCTTCCTCTCACTCGTTCATCCTCCCGCTCACTCGTTCACCCACCCACTCACCCTCCCACTCACACGATCACCCTCCCACTCAATCGTTCAACCACAAACTCACTCTGCTACTCAATTGCTCACCCACCGACTCAGCCTCCAACTCACTCACTCACTCAACCCTACTTACTTACTCTTTAATTAATTCGTTCCCCCACCTACTCACTCGTTCCCTCCCACTTACTCTCTCACGCAACACCCAACTCACTCGCTCACCCTCCCACTCCCTCCCACTCACCCTCCTACTCACTCTTTCACCCTGCCACCCACTTGTTTGCCCACCTACTCACCCTCCTACTCACCTTCCCACTCACTCGTTCACCGACCCACTAGCCCTCCCACTCACTCGTTAACCCACCCACTCACCCTCACATTCATCTTCTCATCCACTCACCCTCCCGCTCACTCGTTCACAGACCCACTCACAATCGCACTCAATCGTTCACCCTCCCACTCACTTGTTCACCCTCCCAAACCCTCCATATCACCCTCCCACTCACTCGTTCACACACCCACTCACCATCCCACTCAATCGTTCACCCTTCCACTTGCTTGTTCACCCTCTCACTCCCCTGTTAAATCACATACTCACCCTCCTCCTCACTCCTTCACGCTTCCACTCACTCGCTCACCCAGCCACTCACCCGCCCACTCGTTCACACACCCAATCAATCTCCCACTTACTCGTTCACTCACTTTCCCACTCAGTGGTTCACGCTCCCACTTTTCCTCCCACTCATCCTCCGACACATTCACCCTCCCACTCACTCGATCACCCACCCACTCACCTTCCCACTCACTTGTTCACCCTCCTCCCTTACTCGTTCACCCAACCACTCACCCTCCCTCCCCCTTGTTCACCCACTCACTCACCCTCCCACTCACTCGTTCAATCTCCCACAATCTCCCACTCACTCGTTCACCTATCCACTAACCCACCCACTCACCATCCCACTCAATTCTTCACCCTCGCACTCACTTTTTCACCATCCCAAACCCTCCAAATCACACTCCTACTCACTCGTACGTCCTCCCACTCACCCTTCCACTCGCTTGTTCACCCTCCCACTCACCTGTTAACCCACCTACTTACCCTCCAACTCACAAGTTCACTTACCCTCCCACTCACTTGTTCACCCTCCCACTTACTCGTTCACCCAGCCACTGACGCTCCCACTCGTTCACCCACCTAATCACTCTCCCACTTACTCGTTCACTCACTCTCCCACTCGGTGGTTGACGCTCCCACTCACCCTCCCACTGATCCTCCAACACATTCACCGTACCATTCACTCCATCACCCACCCACTCACCCTCCCACTCACTTGTTCACCCTCCCACTTACTCGTTCACCTAACTACTCACCCTCCTATTTCACGCTTCCACCCACTCAATCACCCTCCCGCTCACTTGTTCAACCACCAACTCACCCTCCCACTCACACGTTCACCCACCCACTCACCCTCCCACTCACTCGTTCAACCACCCAGTCACTCTCCCACTCACTCGTTCACCCACCCACCCACTCACCCTCCTACTCACTCATTCACCCTCCCACTCACTCGTTCACCCACCCAATAACCCTCCCACTCACTCGTTCATCCTCCCGCTCACTCGTTCACCCACCCACTCACCCTCCCACTCACACGATCACCCTTCCTCTCACTCTTTCAACCACAAACTCACTCTGCTACTCAATTGTTCACCCACCGACTCAGCCTCCCACTCACTCACTCACTCCCACTTACTTACTCTTTAATTAATTCGTTCCCCCACCTACTCACCTGTTCCCTCCCACTTACTCTCTCACTCAACACCCCACTCACTCGCTCACCCTCCCACTCCCTCCCACTCACCCTCCTACTCACTCTTTCACCCTGCCACCCACTTGTTTGCCCACCTACTCACCCTCCTACTCACCTTCCCACTCACTCGTTAACCCACCCACTCACCCTCACTTTCATCTTCTCATCCACTCACCCTCCCGCTCACTCGTTCACACACTCACTCACCATCCCACTCAATCGTTCACCCTCCCACTCACTTGTTCACCCTCCCAAACCCTCCAAATCACCCTCCCACTCACTCGTTCACCGACCCACTAACCCTCCCACTCACTCATTAACCCACCCACTCACCCTCACATTCATCTTCCCATCCACTCACCATCCCACTCAATCGTTCACCCTTCCACTCGCTTGTTCACCCTCTCACTCACCTGTTAAATCACATACTCACCCTCCTCCTCACTCCTTCACGCTTCCACTCACTCGTTCAATCTCCCACAATCTCCCATTCATTCGTTCACCTATCCACTAACCCACCCACTCACCATCCCACTCAATTCTTCACCCTCCCACTCACATGTTAACCCCTCCTACTTACCCTCCCACTCGTTCACCCACCCAGTCACTCTCCCACTTACTCGTTCACTCACTCTCCCACTCGGTGGTTCACGCTCCCACTCACCCTCCCACTCATCCTCCGACACATTCACCCTCCCACTCACTCCATCACCCACACACTCACCCTCCCACTCACTTGATCACCCTCCCACTTACTCGTTCACCCAACCACTCACCCTCCTATTTCACGCTTCCACCCACTCGATCACCCTCCCACTCACTTGTTCACCCACCAACTCACCCTCCCACTCACTTGTTCACCCAATCACTCACCCTCCCACTCACTCGTTCAATCTCCCACAACCTCCCACTCACTCGTTCCCTCACCCTCCCACTCACTCGTCCACCCTGCCACACCCTCCCACTCACCGTATCACTCACTAGTTCACACACCCACTCACCCTTCCACTTACTCGTTCACCCACCCACTCACCCTCCCACTCACTCGTTCACCCTACCACTCACTCTTTCACGTTCTACTCACTCGTTCACGCTACCACTCACTGATTCACCCTCCCAAACCCTCCAACCCACCTTTCTACTCACTCGTCTACCCTCCCACTGACCCTTACACTCACTTGTTCAACCTCCCACCAAACTGTTCACCAACCTACTCACCCTCCCACTCACGTGTTTACTTACCCTCCCACAGACTCGTTCACGCTCCCACTCAATTGTTCACCTTCCCACACCCTCCCACTCACTTCATCACCCTCCCACACCCTCATACTCACTCGCTCACTCTCCCACACTCACCCACCCACTCACCCTCCTACTCACTCGTTCACCCACCTACTCACCCTACCACTTACTCATTCACCCACCAACTCATCCTCCCACTCACTCGTTCATCCACCCACTCACCTTCCTACTCACTTGTTCACCCTTCCATCCATTCGTTCCCCCACCCACTCAATCGTTCACCTTCCCTCTCACTCGTTCAATCTCCTACAACTTCCCACTCACCCGCCTAGTTACTCGTTCACCCTCCTGGTCACTCGTTCACCCACCCACTCACCCTCCCACACTGTCGTTCGAAAATTTATAAAATTATGCAAATGTACGAAATTATAAAATTAAGCAATATTTATAAAATAATGAAACGTGTGTATTTCATGTTAATTGATGTTAATTTAGGGTAAGTGTGATGTGATCACTCGTATGTGTGATTAAACGTGTGTAAAATATCACGTGGAAAAGTAGGTATATGATCTATATGTGTGTGTTTCGGAGTATTATTAATGTGTGTCTGGCAAGAACAACCCCCTACCTCCTCGTTGGTGCCAGACGGCAACGCTTTGGTGGGTAGTGCCATGGGGGGAGGGCCTTTTTAGATTGTCCATTCCCCTCATGGCGGTTGTCACCAACTACAGCGGCCAATAGGGGGCTCTGGACGGGTGCGAGGGGCTGGTAACTTCTCCACCTTCAATTCATTACCCCAAAACAACGACTGAAATTTTTAATTAAAAAGCTTATGCCGGAGGCCCCGGGGGGACAGGCGTCTATGACGTCTCCTGACCAAACCCCATTTGGCAGAGCCAGGAGACTGAATCCTTACCCTCGGGCCTCCTCCAGAAACAACAAAAAACCACTACGTGTGGCCACGTGGAATGTTCAAACTCCCACTGCAGAGAAGCTGCAACTCCTCTGTTGGGAGCTGGTCTGGTACCGCCTGGATCTCTGTGGTATTCTGGCGGTCCGGTGGGGCAGGAAACTGCCAACAAACAGGGATTGGCTCTTCTTCTGAACAAAATAATGAAGGGAGCGTGCCGGTGAGGTGTGCGAAGCTGTAAGCCCCAGGCTACATTGGGCTCGCCTTCCCATCAACCAGAAGTGAGGAGTGTTGGTCGTGGTTACTTATGCCCCCACCGAAGACGAACATCCGTGGAGGGATGCAGGCAAGGCCGATGAGTCAGATGCCTTCTATGACCTCCTGTAAAAGGTGCAAGCTAAAGTTGCCCCTTGGAAAAGAGTCATCTTGTTGGGTGACTTCAATGCCCGAGTTGGTCATGATGCTAGCACCTGGTCTGGAGTGATTAGAAGGCATGGGCCAGATCAGCTCGATAACAACGGCAGAAGGTGGCTAGATTTTTGTGCAGCCCAGGGGCTTGTAATTACCAACATGCTGTTCCGGCTTCGGCGTATCCACACAACATCATGGATGCATGCCGGGTCTAAGCAAGAACATCTGCTGGACTACATAGTCATGGAAGAGCGGATGTGGGCCCATGTCCTTGACACCAGGACTTACCGTGGAGCTGATCTGCCCACTAACCATCGGCTTGTCATCTGTAAGATGACAAGTCGATGGTCAGCCAGCCCTGTGAGTGGCTGGCTGAGGTGCCATCTGTTGAGAAATTACCAAAGGCGATCCGGAGTCTGAGACCAGGAAAGGCACGGGGCAGAGCTGATCTCCCAAGCGAAATGCTGAGGGAGGGTGGCGTTTGTGCACATGGCACATGCCATATTTTCTGTCCGTCTGCTACAGCAAAGACGTAGGGAATTCCAACAAGACCTACATCTCTGCATTATTGCCCTGGTCAAGGTCTATGATACCATCAGGCCTGGGCTCTGGGTTGTTCTTCATGATTTCAGATTTCCTGACCCTCTGCTCACGATCATTAAGGACCTTCATGATGGTGAGCGGGCCCGGGTAAAACTACATGGCCGAGAGTCGGAGCCTTTCCCTGTACACCTTGGGGTGTGACAGGGATGTCCTCTGGCTCTCACATTTTTTAGCATCTATTTCAACCACGTAGTTCGTGAAGCCTTCAACAACTGTACCGGAGGAACTTCCATCTGGTACAGATACAATGGGAGGCTGATCGATGCCCGGGTGTGGTCAAGGGATGGCTCCCTATTGGTCAACCATGTTAGGTATGCTGCTGAACTGGAGCGTGCCACTAAGCAGTGGGGCCTTACCATCAGCTCCACCAAAACGAAGCACCTGTCTGGGTATTTTGTAGCATCGGACACTCCTCCCCCACAACTCTCAATTGGTGATGAGGCAGTTGTGGAGAGAGTGGAGAGTTTCCCATGTCTGGGCAGTGTGCTCATGACCGGCTCTGGTTTGACAGTCGAGGTCTCATTTCGAATCAGTCGAGCGGCATTATCTTTTCATCAGTTACTGTACATAACGCTGTGTGGAAGCTACCTGGTCTGTCGTCAATCCCCCTAATGGAACATCTTTGCTGGTTAGAAACATGTAGGCTGGCCTGCCTACGACCCATCCCCGGTTTATCCAGGCTGGCTTGTGAGGAGCTCACAAATCCTTGAAAGATCTGGACAAAGTCCATTGGTGAGCTCCTCCGGCAGGCAAGGCTGCGTTGGATAGGTCATGTAGCCCGCCTGCCCAGCCACTGCGTGCCTAAACAGCTTTTGCTTGGCCGGATTAAGGGGGCTAAATGGGCGTGGCACGGGCTAGAGAAGAGATGAAGTGATGTGGTATAGGAGGATGTGGAGCTGAGTGGACTTGCCGATGACTGGATCCATCGGTGTCAAGGTCGGGCTCTTTGGAGGAGGCTCGTGAAGGATGCTACTGGGCAATTGGAGGCAGTCGCCCTCCAACAACAACGGAGGGCAGAGGAGCGACGCTCGCAACAAGAAGCTGAGCGCCGGGTGGCTAAAGCACAGCAATTTGGCACAGTAGTGGGCACAGATGGTGCATCAGCCAGTCTTTTTTAGAATGAATCATCAGCCAGTCATCTCAGTCAGTCGACCCCTGGCACCTGGGTCTGCCCCGCAACCTCCTGGCAGCAGGTGTTCGACACTTCACGTGGCCTCAACGTGTACATAGCCTGGCAAAGGTCTCGTGTTGACGTCACCGCCACTTAGTGGCGAATGGCGGTGTGTTAGTTTGTATTACGATCAATAGGTGTGTGTAGTTACATGTATTATTATTATTGGCTCTTTCGTTGTCTTGGGGGTGTATTATGTGTGTCGTTATTTGTAATTGATGTGTGATTGTGAGGGTGGGGCTAGGCTTCATTGTCTAGGGGCGTATTGTGTGTGTGTGATTAACCTGTGTATCTATGTGTAATGCTTACCATCGTTGTTTAGGGGTGTATTCACAATTTTGATAATACAATAATTTTCATTTTAACTTTTACTGATTATGATTCTCGCTTAAACATTTACTGATCATGATTTTGTGTATTTATGTCTGGTCTCAGGACTGAGATCTCGCCACAGGATCTTACAATTAAGATAATTACGCATGAACTTAGGAAGGAAACACTCACGATCTTCTGTGTAAGCAACTTTTATATCCAGGAACACTCTAATGTTAACACACTTATGTAGGTGGTGATACAATCTTGATTTGAAGCTTTTGTGACTGCGGGAATCTATACTCTTTGATTATTTCGGTAAAGTCACGCAGGTAGAAATAAAATCAAACAAATCATGATGTTTCGATCGCAACAGAAGCAATCTTCATGAGGTGGAACAACCACAGCAAGAAAAATGCTGAAGTAGGCGAGAGAGCTGCCGTGGCAAGAGGTTTTATCAGTAAGAAAGGCGGGAAGGGCAAGGGGAGATAGAGAGAGGGGGGAGGGGTGTGGAGCAGGGGAAGGGGGGCTGTGTGAGTGCTAGGGGGAGAAGAAGTGAGGCTGGGGGGGGAAGTAGGCGGGGCTAGAAGTGGGAAGCTGAGTGTGGGACACGGGGGGAAAGTAACTCGGAAAAATTATACTAGTGTAGAGTAGGAGTTAGTGACGTCATGTCACGCTCGCCCTCTGGTACGATGACGTCACGGATGGTGACGTCATGCACAGGGGGCGGGACGTTGACGTCATGTCCCCCCTCGGGGATTTAAGCCGGAACCCGTCACGGGTTCAGGGTCGTCTGGAGAGTCCGGGAACGTGTACTGCACAGTCGGGACCCGGGGGGGGGGGGGGGGGGGGAATTGGCACCAGGCTAGGGTAGCCTGCGGGTGTGCTAGGGACCTCCCCAGTACCTTTCCCCTGGGGTGTGGAGTGTAGGCACTGAGTGTGCAGTACACGGAGTCGTGTGCGGAGAAGTCTTTAATAAAACAACTGGCGTAAGCCCTTAATAAAACTGGCGTGAGCCCCTACACGAAGATCTGCCTCGGAGTCATCATTTACGCCTCACCAACTGACGTCAGGAGTGGACTTTTTCAAGGCGATGCTCTTGAAAAAGCGGAACCCACTTGTTGCGTCTTCCAACGACGCAGAGGCGGCAACCCGGGACCGGACGATCCCGGGCTCCGTGGCCCCGGTTATTGCGGCCACGGCTGGTGTGTCTACAGCACCAGTGAAGGACATCGGGCGCGCTGGGGAGACGCCATTACAGGTCCTCTAGCGACCACGTGGCAGGCCGCCGCCATCTTGACCATCGCGGTGGAGAAGCGGGCGGGACCGGCCATTTTGGAGGTGTCACGTGGTGCGCAGCCTGCTGCTGAAGCAGCTGTGGCACGGGAAGGAGCCGCGAGCAGAGGACGCCGTCGTCGCTTCGGAGGGCTGGTCGGCGTGCAAGATTCTTCCCAGCGCTCCACCCTGCCGTCCTCCGCTCGTCACAGCTTGTCAGGCGAGGTGTGACGCGCCACACACCGGCCCCTGTTGACACCTCATCCATCTTGCGTGCGCCTGGTTGTGAGTTAATGTTATTTTTTATTGTTTTCCCGCCGGGATGCCGGGTGTCCAATCGCTTTTAATAATTTGCGTCTGTCCGTGGCGTTCATGTCGGGTGTCCGCATATACCATTTTTGTTCATTACGGCGTCGGGATCGTTATGTTAAGGAGCCAGTTAATGATTAATTTGGCTAGGTGGGGGGTCTCGGGCTCCGTTAAGATCCAGTGGATTGCCGGGTTTATGATTTGTTGACACTTGTTGGTTACCGTTGCGTAGTCGCGATTGTTTTGGGTATACAGTATGGAGCTTCGCTTGTGAGTGTTGTCAACGTGTGACTGTGGAAAACTCTGTTCATCATTGTTAATGTATAGCTGTGCTGTGATTGTTAACAGTTTATAGACTGTATGAAGCATTGCTCGAGATGGTTAGCTGTATGCAGACTGCATAGACTGCATATACTGTATTACCCCATTCGGCGATTATTAGGCATTTTGTGTATTAAAAAAAAAATTGGTCCTCAAATTGGAATGCCTGAGTCCCATGGTAAATGTTGAGGGGGGTTTTGAAATGCAAGGTTCAAATTGTACGTGTTTGTGAGGGTGTGAGATTGCGATTGTGCGGGGGATGATTGCCTTGGTTTGTGGCTCTGCCGTCATTGGTATGGAGCATTTAAATTGAGATGGTGACATGCTGCCGGTGGTTGGAATTGTTGTGCTGGCTGTCAAATTTCTTGGGGCGCAGATCCTGACCAGGAGGGTCCAGGGTGTGTTGCGTGCCTAACATGTCAGTTGTGGTCCCGTCATGCTACGGCTGACGGCTTGACCTGGCGGCCCGGAGGTTGAGACCCTCCGTGGTGCATCTGGAGCTGGAGGCTCGCCCTTCCAGCCTGGAGATCGAGACACTCCGAGGCGCGTTGCAACAGAGGGCTGGTGATTCGTGGTGTTCGGGCGTTGTTGTCCAGTTGCGTTGAGACTGTATCCCTCCGTTGTTAGGGTGCATGTCGTGCAGTAAGTGAGCGCTAGACGATTCTTCCATCTTCGCTCTATCACAATCTGGTGGATGGAACGGGGGCTGGGGGTCGGGGAACCCTGCCACCCGTGTTGTGTGGGTGAAGGTGAACGTACAGTTGTACCCCGGAGATCAAACTTGATTCGTTCCAACACCGATTTGTTCCAACACCAATTAGTTCGGGTTCTGGTGCATTCCATCTCCGAGGTTCTACTGTATTTGGGTTCATCGCGGCGTTGGTTGTGCATCCAAGGCGTCTGAATTTGTGTTATTTTGTTCTTCTCCTCTCTCGCGCCGGCCGGAATCCCCTCATCTCAACTACACAGGGGGCCGGGTGTCTGTTGTGTCCGCTGAGCCGGGCCGCACGAGTTGTGATGGCGCGAGCGATGCCGTGCCTTTGTGTGCGCCTGCAGAAGCCCCGCCAATAATTCCACCAGCGGCGCCTCACCTGGCGGATTGGCCGGCAGACTGGACACCTGCCAGCACACCGCCGATTCTGACGCCGACGCAGCACGGAAGAGCCGGCCAGCGTCACGCACATGCTCGCGGGGCAAGCGGATACGGTGATGGACAGTGGGGCCGTTTCTTCATCCCCTGCCTTCGTCGGACACGTTCCGGTGTCCCCTGTGGGGAGTTGTCTTCCCATTCGGGTTGCCGGGCTCTGCTCTCGTAATGGTTGCAGCCGGGTCGGCTGATTTTTTTCACGGGGCGGGGGGGTGATGTAGAGTAGGAGTTAGTGACGTCATGTCACGCTCGCCCTCTGGTACGATGATGTCACGGATGGTGACGTCATGCACAGGGTGCGGGACGGTGACATCATGTCCCCCTGGGGGATTTAAGCCGGAACCCGTCACGGGTTCAGGGTCGTCTGGAAAGTCCGGGAACGTGTACTGCACAGTCGGGACCTGGGGTAGGGGGAAATTGGCACCAGGCTAGGGTAGCCGTGGGTGTGCTAGGGACCTAACCAGGACCCTTCCCCTGGGAGAGCGATGGGACCCCGGGATAGGGGGAAATTGGCACCAGGCTAGGGTAGCCGCGGGTGTGCTAGGGACCTCCCCAGTACCTTTCCCCTGGGGTGTGGAGTGTCGGAGAGGTCTTTAATAAAACAACTGGCGTAAGCCCTTAATAAAACTGGCGTGAGCCCCTACACGAAGATCTGCCTCGGAGTCATCATTTACGCCTCAACACTAGTACCCGGCACGTATGATGGAAACAACCACAACCAGTTAAAGCTTTATCTGGTTAATAGGATTCTTCCAATGATTGCTCAATTTGTATCCATCTTCTCGGTTCAAGTTATGTCTATGTTTATTTATCTGGATGGCTTCATGAACAAACCTCTGATAGTTGCCAGAAGGTTTGCAGATCACCTTAGTCTCGGAAAAAACAATATCATGTGAGCCCGTAGCATTATAAAAATGGTCAGCCACGGCAGAGGTATTGGTTCTGCCGTGTTTCAGATCTGCCTTGTGTTCGCAAACATGGTCCGAGACATGTCGTTTCATTTCCCCAATGTATCTGCTACCGCAGGTACAACTCAGTTTGTAGACTCCAGGATATTGCATGTCAGGGATTACCTCCTTCACATATGGGATTAGATCACGGATTTTGTATACTGTATTGAATCGGACATGGATCTTGTGTTTGTATCAGATTTTAGAAATATTTTTGGTAACACCTGTTATGTATGGTAAAGTGATGGTTTTGATTGGCTTCTAACGGGATTGATTCTCTATGATTGGAGAAACAGCTTTGCGAATAATGCCTGGTGTACGTGTTCCAGTTCAATGGCTAGGTGGTGTTGGTCGGAAATGCAGTGGACCCTATGGTGTAGTGTTTTGATGAGGGAATTCTTCTGTGCCGAGTGGTGGTGTGAAACAGGTTTCAGATAGGAATGTGTGGGTGGCTTTCCTGTGGACAGAGTGTCCCAACGAGCCATCAGGTCTCTTCTCAAACAAAACATCCAGGAATGGTAGCTTACCATCCTTCTCCACTTCCATGGTGAATTTTTTGTCCATGAAAACATTCGCTATCACTGGTGTTGAGGGGGAACCCATGGGGGTACCTTCATTTTGTTTGTAGAAAGTACCATTCCAGGTGAAGAAAGTGTTGGTAAGGCAGTGTCTAACCACAGTTGGTACATCAGGATTCAGTCCATCTTGGACCAAGTTTTCAATTAATGCTCAAGTGTCAGGTACAAGAGCCTTGGTGAACAGACTACATCAAAGCTTATTCTTAGCTCTTTCGGTAAAGTCACGTTGAAGGGAAACAATAAATAATAAAAAAATATATAAAATATATATATAAAATTATAAAAATTCTCACGATGTTTCGACCATAACACAAACGGTCATCATCAGGTGTTATGGTCGAAACTTCGTGAGAATTTTTATTGTTTTATATATATTTTATTATTGTATTGTTTCCCTTCAATGTGACTTTACCGAAAGAGCTAAGAATATGAATTACTGCAGTCACGAAAGCTTTAAATAAAAAAAATACATCAAAGCTGACAAGCAAATCATCTGGAAATAGTGAAATGCCCTTGATTAGAGAAACCAAGTGAGCTGAGTTACGTACTGCTGAGGTAATCTTGCCCGTGAATGGAAGCAAGGTCTCGGACAAGTAGGTGAGTTGATAGTGGAAACGATGGGCCGAAGTAGAGTACCTTCTTTATGGACTTTTGGAAGACCATAGAATCTGGGTGGTCTAGTAGGAGAACGTTTTAGGGAGAGCCGCTTGAATGGTTAGATTACATAAGTCGAATTGGTAATTATGTTGGTTTTGTAGCCAGGTGGTTGATAGGGTCTTTGTTGTTTTTGGTGTAACTGCCATCATTATGAAGGTCCTGGATTTTCTTCTTGTACGTGGTTTTATCCATGATGACAGTAGCATTGCACTAGTCGGCTGCGAGGATGACTATGTCCTCTCTCTTTTTCAATTTGGCGAGTTCAGAACGCTCGTCTTTGCTGATGTTATTAATGGGGTTCTTAGCATTTTTAAGGATGGTGGCATTTCATATCTTACCATGTCTGTTGTGATGTGTCCCAAGCCTTTGAGGGCTACATCTACGTTGTTCAATTATATCATCCACTGGGATGTGTTTGGGGGTGAGAGCAAAATTCAGCCCTCGAGCTTGTACCGATTTTTTGGCTATCGGAGATTGTGCTGTTACTCTGACTGATAACAGTCTTGTTAACATCTAGCTTTATAATGTGTGGATCTGGTTTATTTTTTGACAAGTTATTGAATATAGGAATAAGGTTAACCTTATATTTGGAAAACTGTTGCGGCAGAAGCAGTCATGTTATCTACAAGGTTCCAATCAGATGTGGACATTTTATCTGTCAATGTTAAGTGTGATTGTAAGAGACATTTGTCTAAATTATCAAGTTCAAGACTGAATAGTCGTATCCTCTCTGAGATTAGAGAAAGGCTAGCTCTGAATAAGATCCGGTTAAAGTTAGGAGAAGTAACAGAAGGAGATGTGGGTGTAAATGTGGTCGGTATTACCTTGTTGTCGTGGAATTTCTTCAGAAAGGTGAGAGACTCGATCATGTGAGCCTTCTTGTCTCACAGTCTGTTAAAGGCTCTAACAGACGTGTGGAAAACCTCTCCGTAGAGGTGGTTCAATCTTGATTTGAAGCTTTTATGACTGCAGGAATCCATACTCTTTGGTTTTTCGGTAAAGTCACGTAGGTAGAAATAAAATAAAATAAATCACGACGTTTCGATCGCAACAGAAGCAATCTTCATGAGGTGGAACAACCACATCAAGAAAAATGCTGAAATAGGCGAGAGAGCTGCCGTGGCAAGAGGTTATATAGGTAAGAAAGGGGGGAAGGGCAAGGGGAGAGAGAGAGGGGGGGGGGGGGGTGGAGCAGGGGAAGGGGGGCTGCATGAGCGCTAGGGGGAGAAGCAGTGAGGCTGGGGGGGAAGTAGGCGGGGCTAGAAGTGGGAAGCTGAGTGTGAGACACGTGGGGAAAGTAACTCAGAAAAATCTACTAGTACCCAGCAGGTTTGATGGAAACAACCACAACCAGTTAAGGCTTTAACTGGTTAATAACATCCTTCCAATGATTGCTCAATTTGTATCCATCTTCTCGGTTGAAGTTATGTCTATGTTTATATATCTGGATGGCTTCATGAACAAACCTTTGATAGTAGCCAGAAGGTTTGCAGAGTACCTTGGTCTCAGAAAAAACAACATCATCAGAGCCCACAGCGTTATAACAATGGTCAGCCACGGCAGAGGTATTGGTTTTGCCTTGTTTCAGATCTGCCTTGTGTTCACGAACACTGTCCGAGATATGTAGTTTCGTTTCCCCAATGTAACAGCCACCACAGGTCCAACTCAGTTTGTAGACTCCAGGATATTGCATGTCAGGAATGACCTCCTTCACATATGGGATTAGATCACGGATTTTTAGTACGGTTTTGAATCTGACCTGGATCTTGTGTTTGTTTAAGTTTTTAGAAATCTTTTTGGTAACTCTTGCGATGTATGGTAGAGTTGATGGTTTTAAATGGCTTCTCAAGGGATTGTTTCTCCATGGTTGGAGAAACAGCTTTGCGAATAATGCGGTCCGAGTACCCGTTCATTTTGAGGGCCTGGTGTACGTGTTCCAGTTCACTGGCTAGTTGGTGTTGGTCGGAAATGCAGTGGGCCCTATGGTGTAGTGTTTTGATGAGGGAATTCTTCTGTGCTTGATGGTGGTGAGAATCAGGTTTCAGATAAGATTCTGTGTGGGTGGTGATGTTGATGGTGTTAATGGTGGTGTTGGTGGTCGAGTTGGTGGTGGTGTTAGTGGTGTTGATAGTGGTGGTGTTGATGTTGCTCGTCGAGCTGGTGGTGATGTTACTGGTGTTCGTGGTGGTGTTGGTGTTGATGGTGATGTTGTTGGCGGTGGTGTTGGTGGTGGCGTTGTTGGTGGTGGCGTTGTTGGTGCTGGTGTTGCTGGTGGTAGTGATGTTGGTGGTAGTGTTGGTAGCGGTGGTGTTGTGGGTGGTGTTGTTGGTGGTGTTGGTGGTGGTTCCTACGATCCATCCTGGGTTTAACCTAGCTGGATTGTATGAGGAGGTCACAGATCCTTGAAAGATCTGGACACATTTCCACCAGTAAGCTCCTCCGGCAGACAAGGCTGTGTTGGCTGGGTCTTGTAACCCGCATACCCAAGCAGTTTTTTCTTGGGCCGCATAAAGAGGGCTAAACGGGTATGACATGGGCTGTAGAGTAGATGGACTCATGAAGTACGGGAGGTTGTGGAGCTGAGTGGACTTGCAGAAGACTGGTACCAGCGGTGTAAATATCGGTATCTGTAGAGGAAGCTCGTGAAGGATGCTACTGGGCAGTTGGAGGCAGTCGCCCTCCAACAAAAACTGAGGGCAGAGGAGCGACATTCACAATGAGTGGAGCACCGGGTGGATAAAATTCAGCAAGTAGGCACCGTTAGGGGTGCAGCTGGTGTATCTACCAGTCATCTCAGTTGGCCAACCTTTGAAACCCTGGGTCTGTCCTGTGATGTCTTGTTAGCGAGCCTTCGACACTTCACGTGGTCACAAAGTGCACCTGGCCTAGCACAGGCGCCGTGGTAACATCCCCGCTAATTAGTGGCGAATGTCGGTTGTTGTTTTTTTGTTTAGTGTTTTGGGTAAGTGGTGATGATGTGAGTCTGTGTTGATGATGTAGGTTCATGGTGTGAATGTGAATCCGCGTTGTGACTTGACTCGTGTTGAGACGCGGTGCTGTCACGCCCCCTCGACTCTGTGTGATCCTCGCCTTCGTCTCCTGCTCCGCATGCAGAGACGCTTGAAGTTCTGTGCAACCTGCTCTGCAAGTTGCCACAATGGAGGTACGTGTGGCTCCTCCACTCGTGTGGTGAATTATGGATGGACGTGTGCTCTCCACTTTCCGTTTACCTACCTGTCATCTATCCATATACCTGAGTGTGCATTTGCTTGCCCGCCAGAGTGTGTGTGCATCTATCAGAGCATCTCCCCGAGATCCTGTCTGTGTACCTGCCTGTCTACACGTGAATGTTCTACAGTACTTTTATTTATCCACCACTGAATGAGGGCCTCCATCCCTGAGACCCTGCTACCCCGCACAATCCTGTGATGTAATAATCCACCAAGCACTGATTTCGTCGCTCCATTTTTCTGGCAGCTGTCCTCTCAGGCGTGTTCCGATACTTGGCTGCATCTCCGTTATTGTTCTTAACCATTGGCCATCGTTGTTCCTCCTGGCCGTGGCACGTCCTGGCCCAGCCCCACTCCTCTTAACAGTTTGAAGGATCCAATAACCTGCGTGTGTCCTCTAAATCCACACGTGTCTCATTGTAAATCCAAGTGTGACATCTGATATTGGCCAAATATCCCAACGCTGAGAACTGACGAAATCTCGGAAGAACCATCCTGGAAGTCGAGCCCAGGATCTCAGAGATCCTGGCTCAGTGCCAGCCTCCTGCACTTTCCCCAACATATTGCTAAAGCCTATGTGGTGGACCTTTGTCTTTGTGTGTGTGTAGATTAGCCGAGCTGGAGAGGCGAGGAGTAAGGGTGAATCTTGCACCACGTGGAGTGCGCTGTCCTCAGAGGGCACCGCCTCCATCTGCATCAAATTGCAGCAAGGTAAGAACAGTCATGTGGGATATCACAGAGGGCCATGGTGAATGGTGGAACATCACGATGGCCATGTTACATGGGGAAGTCACAGTGGCCAAGTTGCATGGGGGACTTAATGTTAACCATGTTGCATGAGGGACTGCATCATGGTGGCCATGTTGTATGGGGATCATTATCTGTGCTCTTGCCTTAGGACATCACGCTTTCAGATGCACTTCCGATATTAGGATTATTGTCCTTTCCCCACATATCCATTTAGCACAATTGGCTATGTACGGTGCAAAAGAAGTTCAACATATATACAGACATAACTGGTATTGGCCAAAACATCCCAATCCTGAAATATTTTGCCTACAAATTGCTTCAATTTTGGATCAAACAGCTGTTATTCTCATGTCTGCACAAATCCTGGCTCTCTTTGGCCCTCACTTAACCAACTGTGAGAAGCGGGAACTTGCAGCCATGCAGCAAGTGTGGTACTTTGCACTCTACTACAAATCCGAGGGTGTCAACAATGATAGATATGACGACTACGGACAAAATTCCACTCTGGTGAAGCTTGCCACAAAACACCGGCTGTGGGCGTGGTCACAGGGCCCATCGGTAGCAGGGCTTGTGGCCTCTTATTATTGCACCTGAAGTACCAACCAGGGCTATCACACACGCACACACCAACGCACTTCAGAATCCCCTGCAATACTGCACATGACGTGCTGAAAACGATTGGAGGTCAAGGCCAGGTGATCCAGTGCCTTTATCACAAAAGGAACACCCTTTGAGGCCGACGTTTGTGTTAAGTCCGTTTCCACGGGCGGCCGTGCAATGCAGTGGTGACACTCATGCCTCGCAGCGAGGAGGGGGGCCTGAGTTCGACTCCTGATTCAGGTGCCGTCTTGTATGGAGTTTGCATGTTCTACCTCTGTTCTGCATCAGTTCCTTCTGTGTTTTCATATTTTTTCCTCCCTAAAGCTTAAAATACACAAAGACAGTGTAAACTGGTATTGGGGCAAAACATCCCATTGCTGAAAGATTACCTGCACATTACGGTAGTTCCTCATTTAATGCTATAGATACATTACTGAAAAGTTCCGCGTTCAACAAAAAAGTATTGAGCGAAAATAATTTCCTCATAAATAATATAATAATAATGTTTGGCGAGATACAATGTACACATACAATTTAAGATGGCGAGACCAATAACTGAGGGTATGCCGTCACGTTACTTTATCATTGCGAGTAATGTATCATTGTAGCTCAAGAAAGTAGTTCGTTGTCGGCTCCTCAAAAATCGCGTTATAACGGGCAGGTTCCGCGCTTTAACAGGCGTGTTCCACATTATAACAAGTGCGTTTCGTTTTAAAACGAGAAGCGTTCTGTGTTGCAATGGGCGCGTTCGTGTTATTGCGGGCACATTCCGCGTTGTGCGAAAAGTGTGTCCTAATGGAAGAGCCATGTTAAAGCGAAAACAAATGTTAACATGCGATTGCATTTAGATTTCTCAAATGACCAATCCGATTTGAATATCTTCAAATCCTATTGGGCGCCCTACGTCGGCTCCTGCTTCTTCTGTGGTAGCTCCTCACCAATGAGAGTGAAGTGTACTACTGGAACTCACGGTGCTATTAGACCTGGTGAAATGATATTTAATTATTTCATTATGAACATGATTTATCTCTGGATATTCCTGAAACATGTGTAGGCTCCTCACTTTTTGCGATTTCCTTTGTGCAGCTCTAAGCAGGAAACATTCCCAAGATGGAGCTTGTTGTATCTAGGCCCCTTTTCCATCTTAATGTTAACAAGTAATTTTCCGATACATATAGATACATGTTTCTATTGTTTTTTTTTTATAATAATGAATAAAAACACCAAACCAGGCCTCCGCATGGCATGTGGAGGTTATCTTTACCATGACCCACTAACACGATTTTGACATTAAGAGCCCTCCCAGGGTCAGAGGGAGCAGATAGAGAGCAGAGCACAGCGAATTGCCAGGGGCTGACGTAAACACACCAAGCCAGGGTCACTGGGAGTTTGCGTTAGCCTAGATATAGTTCAGTCAAAAAGCTGATTGGTTCTACATTACTATTAAAGTAACTTAAAATCGGAATTCAACGACAGGGTAGGCTAAAGTTATTGATCTTCACACCAACTTCAATTGAACCCTGCCAATAGCTACATCAATGTAACCATCAACCGTCTATTGGTTTAACATTAAATCTATTGTCATATTTTAATAATTTTTATACGACTGGACCCAAAGCCTATAACAATCAGGTTTTCCGAAGTCAACATGCATGTTCTAACCCAGACATGAGCGAATAATGAGCAGAGTAGATATAAGGTTGGAGAAGAAAGGAAAATAAGCGCAGCAAACTGCAAACGTCGGCAAAAAGCCAGGAACAACCAACCAACCTAACAACAGCAAGCCGGGGCTAGACAGGCCATCGAATTAGATAAATCCCGGGGTCAGAGGTCACAGACCAAGGGCTGAGAGGCAGACGAAAACCAGAACTGACTTCAGGGTTAACTCGCCCTCACCTACACGGAGTGACGGAAATTAATGAGGCCTTGAATTGGCGGCGTCAGCGAAAACAGCGGTCACCACACGCTAGAGAGAGTGAGGGCCAAAGAGTGTAGAGAGACTGAAAAGAGAATAAGGGCGGGACCTTAGAGTGTCAACGCATTTCAGCGAAAATAACAGGCTGATAAAAATCAGTGCATTATTTCCTACTTAACATTCGTGTTGGCACCATTCACCGAGGCTTACACAAAACATGAACTACATAATGACTTGGGCAGTGTTAAACCCAAGGTGGGAAAGAAAGGGAAATCCCGGCCGTCTTTGTATCCCTGCAGCACGGGGTAGGAGTGTGTATACGCTCGGGGAAACACGAGTCAAACACCACAACGGGAAGCTAACCCAGACCTTGGATTAATACAGAATCATAACTGTGGAACTCTGATGAAATGAAATGTTAACTTAAAACGTTTTAACCATTTCATTGTGCGTCGGTGAAAGTCGGAGGGAATATCGCCCCTCCCTCCAGGTTGTGCACCCAGACAGAGAGGCGCCTTCGAGACAATTTATAACATTTGATTGTTTTACTTGTGGGTTTTATGGTAGGAGTATGACAACGGAATATACCGTGGGTGATGCACAAGGACACACACTGACACACGTACGGACACACACGGACACAGATACATACGGACAAATCCTGACACAGCAAAAATCGAAAGAAACCCCGCCTTGTGGGCAGGATCCGAGTGAAGGGATTTTTGGGCATAAAAAGAGGATCCTGAACATTGAAACCTCAGTTCGACCAGGGGGGTCGACTCAGGAGCGAGCTGCGACCAGCGGGTCGGCTCGACTCGTCCGCAGTTCATCGGAACTCAGCTGAGTTCGATCGGCTCACCGGAGCCGGCCATCGGGGGTTCGACTCATCGGAGCAGCTCCCCATCTCATCTGCACGCGGGCAAGACCCGCTTGACAGCTCAACTCGCCCCTGCGTGGGTCAGCCTCTGCCGACGCGGAGGTCTCTGCTGCCGCCGGGGTGGTGAGGGTCGCTGTTTGGCGACGAGGCTGCGTGCACACCGTGCATCGCCAGCCGAGTGCGCACCCCGAGTCAACACTCAACCACCGTGCACGCTGCGAGCGAGCTGTGGCGCCATCTACCGACCGCGTCCTGACCTGCAGCAGCGTATCGACGACATCTGAATCCGTTCAACACGGTGACCGCCGAATCGACTGATACGTATGACGCGCACCGCCCCCTCACCACACGACAAGCAGGCGTCTGTTTGACACAAGTTCGACCCCGAACACTGACTATTCAAACAATTCATGTCACTCAAACATACACGGGTCCTTAAACCAGAAGCCAACACTCAAGTCTATCGGTCATCAGTGGCCGTGAAGGTGTCACAACGAGACCGAGTGTTCATACATATGTCGTTATAAGCGTATCCATAGTTGTCCTCTTTACTATTTAGTGGGCTGTACTCTTAATCGCATAAATATTCAACAGATCCATCAATACGAATTTACTTTTGACACCTTCTCCCGTAGAGCCACGCTCTTGTGGGGAAGGGTGTGTCCCACCAGATCCTCATCAGGCGATCTGGTCCACAATTAATTAAAACTTGGTATCAGGTGAGGTCCTCAGGAGAAAGGAGCACCCCATCGCATGCCCTTACTCCAAGCCATTATGTAGTCAGATAATCTGCCGATGTATCTGTTGAGATTTGTGCCTTTAAGAATAATAACTGTTTTATTGTTTTTCTTATCGTCGTATAATCTTTAAAGTACCTTTCATTCGTAATCGCCGCACGTACTCGCGTACTCTACAGAATAATCACCTGTTCTGAGACCCAGTGTGCTAACAACGTGATAAGGGTTGCATATGATCGATGATCAATAACGAGTGCGATACTGCGGGAATAATTCTAGTATAATCATTCATTATAAGTTACGGTTTTTGTTTAGATAGCATTTGCATGTTCTAATAACTCTCTCCTTCTCTAACAACCATCGCTTTATGCGGGGTCCATGTGTTATCAAAGTGAAATCGTACAGTCGTTGATGATACTGTCTTGATACCGTGTGGATACCGTGTTGAAGTTCCGAGATTGAGAGTTCACATACATATTATAGTTAAGGTTTAATTAGAAAATAAATTGATTAATACAGAAGTGGTCGTGTGATTCTTTCCTGAAATTTTTGCATAAGATCTGTATCCTGCGACGAGATATGAACTCGGGAACCTAAACTATAAACACACCAATCCACACTCATTAAACTTTAAAGCGAATGATATGAACTTGGGACCTAAAATATGAACACTCGGGGAGTGTTAAAGCGAGAATCATTGTATTATGCTGATCAATAATACGAAGTTAGACAACGAGGCCGAATTGACACTAGCGTAACTGCACACGATTGATTGCGTTATCCTGATTGATAACCCCACCTCGTCAACGAGGCGGGGCCTGATTATCATAAAGGCTATCATTAACACAACCACACCCACTCGTATAAATGAATACGATTACCTCTCTAATTAGCATAGTTACACGCATAATTACACGAATTAGCATAATTTCGGATTAATTATGCAAATTTCGAATTTCATTTCATTTTAATTATTTTTCATCAATTTTCACACACCCACATATACAACAAGCTGCAGATAGCTCTGGAACTTCAGGGCGAGGGCAGTGATGAAGATTTCAACATCATAAAAGTCCTGAACAGATTTTATTTCAGAGAACACCGCTGTATCGTTCTGAAGCTGAAGTATGTACTGTGTGCTGCTGCCGCCGCCCCCCCCCCCACCCGCCTATAACGTGGTTAACTAACTTAACAAACTTTCATAATATTTTTAAAGTGACCTGGCCACAAATTAAAGCTTAACAAAGTAGCATGTTGATTTTAAATGTGGAGGGGAAAACCAGTGGACCCACAGAAAAATCCAAGTGACCACGGAGAGAACATGCCACTCGCACCAGCATTTCGGCGAGCGGCCCGATGGTGACGGCCGACACCAGCATAGCGGCTATGGGTGTGAAGCGAGGGCGATTCGGCTTGGGTCCCAGGAACGGGATCCGCTCCCCGCTGCCCTCCACGGTGGCGCATCGCTGGCGGGGCTGCACGTTGAGCCCCAGCTTTTCCAGGAGGTCCGTACCTGCAATACACTCGTGGCATAACACACTCGAGACGTAGAATTCCTGGCTGCACACCTGGTGTCCGAGACGGACCTCGAGGGAGATCCTTCCCAGCAACCCCATCCCGGCTCCGCTCGCTGTGTGCAGCGTGCGATCCGGGGCCTGCAGGCGGCTCACGTCAACCCCGAGCACGCTGCAGTGTGCGGCGCTCACGAGTGAGGCTATGGCTCCCGTGTCCAATAGGATTCGGGTGCGCTGCCCGTTCACCTGTCTTTCCACCAGCGATGTGGCCCCCGTGATTCCTGCCACCAGATCCCGTAGCCAGTCGCCCGTCCTCACCGCATCCTTGGGTGTTGGGGTCGGAATCTGCGTGGGGGTCACTCGCTCACCATTAATATTATCGTCGTTTTGTTTCGGGACCTCATTGATTGCACCCCTAGGTGGTCCACTCTCTAGGGGGCGTTGGCGTTTAACCCTGGCGCGTTTCTAGCGCGGGCGATCTGAGGACAGTCTCTCACTAGATGTCCCCGGTGGTCGCACAGGTAACATGCCCGGGGGGCTGTTCCGTAGGAGGTCCCCTGTCCACCCCCTCTCCCCCTTCCCGTACGTAGCTGCCCAAGGTCGGCTGCTAACTGGGTCACCCGTCCGGCCAGTCCCCCCACTGTGGGGCATAGCTCACCCATTTCGGATTGAATGGTCTTTACATTTTTGTTCGCTTCGTCCCGTATATCTTTTATACCCGTCTGTATCCCCACTACCCAGCCCGGGGTTGTCTCGTGGGGCCCCGTAGACTCTCTTGCTCGACCCTTTATCGTGCGGGTGAGTCCCTCTTCCTCCTCCTCTTCCTCTTCCTCTTGGCCCAGGCTCGCGATGGCTCGCTCTCGTCCCGGGCCCCGGAGCTGCGCGCGTTGGCTGGAAAGTCTTTCACACTTACGCGCGCGCTCAACAAGGGCGTTAAAGGAAAGGCGGGTGCAGCTTAGATCGGGGTGCCACCATGAGGTACGAGTCAAGTATCGTAGGATTTTCTCGGAGGCGAGGTCCTCAACTGCCTCCGCCGTGTACCCTGGGCGTGCAAGCTGCGTTAGCGTACGCACGTCCTCGACATAGTCACACAAATCCTCGTTGGGTTGGCGGCGGCGTGCCTCTAAGGCGATCTTTGCCTCCTCCTCATTACTCACGCCGAACCCAAGTCAAGTTGGCGCATTAGCTCTGCTAGCTGGGTTTGTGTGCTCGCGGGTAGGGCTTTTATGAAGTCAGCCGCCCGTCCATCTAAGTGTATGGTTAGTTGCTCTAACGCCTGTGCGTCTATCCACCCATTATTTTTTTTAGCCCCTTAAACGTTGTGGGCAAATACCTTCCATGACGGGGTCCCCTGGCCGGTAAATATATGCCTTATTTTTACGTGGGGTCACGCGGGGGTTCGTACCGCTTCTGACGCCAAACTGTGGGGGCTACCGTCCCCTGCCATCACCGAATTGTCGGGGCCGTTGCCCCCCGACTCCCCCGTTCCATTCATACCACTACCCCCCGGTTGTTCTGTGGGGTTCGGGTTAGCGACCTCCACCTCCTCACCCCCCGGGGCCCCTGACTTTGTTGCCAACCGCGTAGGCATGGCTCAATTAGTGGGGCCGCCTGCTCTACGCTTACAACGCGCTATGTTGTTCAGTGGCGGCGTGCCGCGGTGAGCGCGCTCGCAAAGTAAAACCCCGTCCCGCACGTGAACAAACAGGTACGGTGTGCCGACGCGTGATTCCCTCACACACACGCTCTACGCGCTCAGGCAATAACAAACACGACGCTGCTACCTGCCGAGCCCCGTGCACCAATCCCACGCGAGGGAGTGGGGGGTCGGGGGTGGGAGGCCAGGGGCGTCTGCCGTGCGCGGGCTGCTGATTGGAGGGGGTCACTTCGCTCCGATTTAAAGGGTCGTTTAAACAGCCGCGCAAAAACGCGCACGCCAGGCGCCTAGCTCGCTACCTCGCTATAAACAATCGCGCAGGCACGCGACCGCAACACAGTCACACAGGGACGTGAGTGCTAAGCACTACTGTAAACAATCGCACAGGTACGCGAGCGCTAAACACCACCGTAAACAGTCGCGTAGGCACGCGCACGCTGAACGCTCCGCCTCATGGTAAACAACCGCGCATGCACGCGAACACCAAGCATGCTCTACCCTCCTCTTCACACTCCCAAAGACCACACGACACAGCTGATCCCCCTGCTAGCTATTTTATTTACCGCGAGTAACCCGTTAAACTACGCGTGATTGTGTGAGTCAGTGGATGCCAGCCTATTCCCCCTGGGCTCCTAGGCTCAATTTATCCTGCCTATCGTTCCGCTCTCTACCCTCGATTAAATAGCTCAAACTCACCGCTCACTGACTTATGCCTACGTCCACTCTGCTGCGCTGGAAGCTGTAGAAGGGCGATGCTGTGGGTCGTCTCCATAGAGGGTTGAGCCTGGCTGCATTGAAGCTCGTCACACGGACGTCTCGAACGGCTGACCCTAACACCTCGCTGCTCTCGATCTCTTGAAGAAGAACTCTCCTACTGTCTCAATCACCTGCCTTTTATCCTACCTATCACAAAAGGCATTTCC
Organism: Petromyzon marinus; assembly: GCF_048934315.1. Taxonomy (NCBI): domain Eukaryota; kingdom Metazoa; phylum Chordata; class Hyperoartia; order Petromyzontiformes; family Petromyzontidae; genus Petromyzon; species Petromyzon marinus. Next base: position 687,539 of record NC_133675.1, on the reverse strand, counting down.
GCGGACCTTGCTTGCCCGTGCCCTTTTGTCCATTCAGATGCCTGGTTATTCTTGTCCCTTTGTTATCTAGATCCCTAATCCTGCCTATAACAAAGGCGTTGCGCTGTTCCCACACCTCGTGCCGCCCTGTCCATTCAGATGTCGGAATGCTCCTGTCCCGTTGTTATTTGGATCCGTAATCTCAACTTTATAACAAAAGGCATTCAGATGCTTCCGCACCCGTGCGGCCCTGTCCATTCAGAGGCCTGGCTATTCTTGTCCCTTTGTTATCTAGATCCCTAATCCTAACAAAGGCATTTCGATCCGTACTCGTGCTTGTGTGTGTGCGGTTTCACTCACGGTGGCTCAACGGCCTCTGCCGTGACCACGTAACTTTAATATCAGGTCACGGCGCTGCGGTGCATGTCAGCCTCGGGGGTAGATCGCCCAATTGCCCGCCCGCAGGAAACCATGAAACTTGATCCCATTAGGGGCTTCTGGATAAAAACCTGTCGGCCAGGTGACCTTCCCTCCCGGCTCTACGTGGGGTATGCGTGCATTCATGTGGGGCGGGGGGGGAAGGGGTGGCGAGAGGCGCGTCGCGTCGGCGCTGTCACTCCCCGGTGGCGGTGTCACGGCGGTGGGCACGGCCCCGATGGAGCGGCTCCGCTGCGGCGGCACCACAGTCTCTGTGGCTGTGTGCAAGTATTCGTCTCTAAGTGTCTGTCTGAGTGTCTCTGTGTATCTGAGTGTCTGTACTTGTGACTGTTTATGTGTGTGATGCTGATGCTGTTTAAGACAGTGTATACATGCACATATGTATGTTGTTCTTGTGATCATTGTGCAGCTATGGATGTTCATGGGACCCTGGAATACTTGGCTCCGAAACTGTTGCAGGGCTATAGCTTGGCCTGTGGAAAGGATATGTGGGCACTGGGCTGCACGGTGGCGGAGTTGGCGACGGGCAGGGAATTTTTCTGGTCCGACAGCCACGTGATCCCCCTCTCTTTCCTTGGAGTCGTGGGCCATGGGGGGGCGGGGGGGGGCAGGTGGGTGGGTGGCCACTTTGTGATCTCTGAATAATGGCCGTCGTATGTTGCGTGTGGTTGTGTGTACACGTGTGCATCTTGTATGTGTGGGGGAGCGGTAGTGTAGCGGTTAGCCTGCTGTGCTAGAAACTGAGTTCGAGTCCAGCTCATGGCCAACACCAGTGACGATGATCTGAAGTGGTCCTGGGCCTCCCCTAGTTCGAGTCAGTCTCAACTGAGTACCTGGTGGAGTGTGTGAAGTACCTTGGTCAACGTGGCCCGCCACCCCTGTCTTTGTGTGTTGCTGCTTTTGCTATTCAATACTAACAGCACTTGCTCCATACAGTGTGCCGAAGCTATACGGGTGACCTTTGTCTTCATATAAACCGTGTGCAGATTCTGGGGATGCCTCCAAGGTACATGGTGGATGCAGCTCCCAACAGAACGCAGTTCTTTGGTGAGTTGAAGGGTGGGGCGAGTGACGGACCGGATTCTGTTTTAGGGAGTGGCCTCGGGCTGTTATATTTTTTTGGAGGGAGCCTCTTTGTATTTTAAATTATTTGGGTGTGTGGGTGGGTAAATTAGTATGTGGGAAAGTGGGTGGTTATGTGGGTGAGTAGGCGAATAGGTTGGTGAGTGGGTGGGTCGGTGTGTGGATAGGCGGATAGGTGATTGGGAAGGTGGAAGAGTGGATGGGTGGGTGGGTAATGTGAATGCGTGGGTTGATGGATCGGTCAGTAAGTGGGTAGGTGGGTGACGTGGTGGTTGGTGACTTGGTCTCTCCCGCTGTGCATGGCTCCTGCAGACCATCGGGGGAAGATGTTCTGCCCAGGCAAGAAAAGGGTACCGGGGTGCTTCCCACTTCACAGGGTGCTCAAAAGCGATGACCCGGAGTTTGTCGAATTCATCAGCTCCTGGCTGCTGTAAGAACCACCTACTACTCCCACCACCTCCCCACGAAGTTTGCTCCCCTCCATGTGATCGCGACTGCTCTCCACCAATCACCAGGAAGATGTGGAGCCGAGTGGACCTGCCAATAAGCGGTACCACCGGCGTGAAGTTAGCCCTCTGTGGAGGAGTGGGAGGTCTGTGCAAGACGCTGCTGGGCATCAGAGGACTGCCACTGCTACTGCTGCTTCCCCTGCTGCTGTGCGTTCCTGGACCTCTTGGGAGAAGGGAAGGAACATCAAAGCTCTCACCATGACTCTCTAACCACGTGGCTGCGTGTGTCCCCCATGTGTATCTCAACAGATGGGATCCGAATTGTTGCATGACGCCAGCGCAGGTGCTGGCTCATAGCTGGCTCGGGACCGTGGCCACCAGCACCACCACCAGCAAAGCCACCACCACCACTGCTGCTGCTGCTGGCAGTGTGAAGAGCTCTGGAGCTGCTGAGCCACGGTAAGCCACTACCTGCTTGTCTCGTGGTCAAGGAAGTCTATAGGGGCGTGCGGGGCCTGGGGCTAATCACAACATGTGGGCCTTCGAATCGCGGATAAATCCTCTTTCGGTCTTAATTAGAATGATGCATGTGATGTCATTACTTGTGAGATATTCCGGTGCGATAGCCTACGTGTTAAACGTAAGTAATGTCTGACACTGTGACACCGAAGCGCAGGACCCCCCAAAGCATGGGGCCCGGTGTAGTTGCCCCCATACACCGTACCTGGGGAACGACTCTGCTCCTGTATGTGTGTTTAGTATCGATTTCTTTTTATTACTACGACTACGCTTATTTAGCCAGCACGAGCCTCACTCAGTCTCAAGACTCTTTTTCAGAGGGTCCTGCCAAGTTGTTTGCAGTACAGAACACATTTACTGCTACTGCTGCTGTGTGATCCGAATTGAGTGATTTGAAGATTAAATTTCCAACACTGGCGGGGATGTCCATCCAACACTTGTTGCACAGCGTGTGTGTGAGGCTTCCATTGCCAAACCCAAAGGAATGGAAGTGAAATTTTAATGTGCAATTTTATTGATGGACTTTGTGTTGTCTTGGTGTGGTCTGGGGCAGTTTTTTATTCAGTTTTTTTTTGCCTTGCCCAAGCTTGCTTTGAGTATTGAAAAACTGACAGGATTTGATTTATACAATTTGTATTTATATGCTTTATTTTTTTGTGTGACTTCCTTACACTTTGCACTCCTTTTGGTTTTGTTTTGTTGTTGTAATCTGCTCAACACCCACTCACCAATCACTCTCACGCCTGCCTACCCACCCACTGACTCTCACACCCACCCACCCACCACTCACTCTCACACGCACCCACCACTCACTCTCACACGCATATACCCACTCTCACACACACCACTCACACCGACCCACCCACCATTCACTCTCACGCCCACCCACCACTCTCACGAATCACTCACTCACACCCACTCACCACTAATTCACGACTCTCATGCCACCCACTAACCCTCACACTCACCCACACCCACCCACCACTCACTCTAACACTCTCCCACCCACCCACCCACTCTCACGCCCACCCACCACTCACTCTCACAACCCACCCACCACTCACTCTCACACCCACCCACTCTCACGCCCGCCTACTCGCTCACCACTCACTCACCACTCACTCTCACACCCAGCCACCAAACACTCACCACTCACTCTCACACCCAGCCACCAAACACTCACCACTCATTCTCACACCCACCCACTCTCACGCCCGCTCACCCACCCGCCACTCATCCTCACACACACTCAACACTCATTCTCACACCCACCCGGTGTTTGCGGTCGCGTGCGTATTTACCGAGCGCGTTTTACGCAGGGGGTTTACGTGGCGGCGATCGCATTAAGGGTTCGGCGTGGTGCGTAATTCTGGCGTGTGTGCAAGTAAGGCTGCGCTGCGCACTAACTCATTACCTGCGCCAGCGCTCGCGCAGCAGCCGCGCTATTTTTAGCGCGTGCACGTGGTGGGCAGCAGGTCCGGTTGTGCGTGCGCCCGCAGCCCCCGCAGCGTGAGTGGTGGTTTACGTGGGGGGTGGGAGGCAGAATAACGTGAGGCGGTGGAGAGCCAGCAACGAGCCATGTCCCACAGAGAGGATGCTGGTGCGGGGAGGCCGATGACTCGATCGGCGGCAGCCCGGCATGAAGGAGAGGAGGTCCAAAGGGGAGAGGAGGAGGGGGGCATCAGCCCTCAAACACCATCTAGCCATTTCTAGCGTATATACGGTGCTAAGCCGCCATCTTGTGTGGGGAAGGCGCCCAACCACCAGGCGGCTACCCACCATTATTTCACGTGGAAGGCGTACAACCGCCATCTTACGTAGGAAAGGCGCACAAACGCCCTCTTAGGTAAGGAAGACGGCAAACCGCCATTGTGCGTGGGGAAGGTGCCCAACCGCCATTTACGTTGGGAAGATGGCCAACCGCCATCTTAGGTAGGGACTTTGCCCAACCACCATCTTCTGTGGGGAAGCCGCACAACCGCCATTTTACGTGGGGAAGGCGCCCAACCGCCATTATGCCCACCCTAGCTGGGCATTATGAACCCACCCTTCCTGACCATTATAACCCACCTTACCTGGCCATTATAACCCCACCCTACCTGGACATTATGAACCCAGACCCCCACACGGCACTGACGATCGAAGGTACCAAACCCCACGAAAAAAATCGTCTGCAACGTTTTTCACATACTGGTGACTTCATATATAATTATAACAATCATATTTACAATAATAATATACAAAACTACACACGTACAATGCTATTTTAACACACACCACGTGTTAGGGTTGTAGCCTGAGATAAGGGGGGCCCTGGGTAAGCTACTGGTGAGTGTGTGGTGGGGTGAGCGTGTGGTGAGTGCAGTGAGTGGCTGTGTCCAGTCCATGTCTGGCGGCCGCTCTTCAGTCGTCTTCCACAGCTGGTCTCCACGATAGTGAGTGTGGTGAGTGGGTGTGTGTGTGTGGGGTGAGTGAGTGTGGGTGGCTGGGTGTGTGTGGGGTGACTGTGTGTGTGGGTGTGTGGGTGGGTGGTGCGGTGCTGCTGCTCGTGGTGGTGGTGGTTGGCACCGACTCCACCACCACCACCACCCCCCCGCTACTCTGCCGTGGGCTGCCCACCACACAGCAGCAGGCGGCGGAAGATCGAGGAGAGTGCCCTGCCCATATGGGCCAGACCCCTTTGCTTCTTTTTCTTCTTCTTCTCCTGCTGCTGTTGCACCTCCTCCTCCTCTTCCATCTGCTCATCCTCTTCTGTCTTCTCGTCCACTTCCATCTGCTCCTCCTCTTCTGTCTTCTCCTCCACTTCCATCTTCTCCTCTTCCTCTGTCTCATTCTCCTCCTCCGTCTGATCCTCGTTCTCCTCCTCCTCCACCTCCTCTGTCTCATCCTCATCCAGCGATGATGACAAGGATGATGATGATGGGGGCTTTTTCTCCGACTCAGCTCTGTGGAGAGAGAGGCAGCAGCACCACAGCAGCGCATCATCATAATCATCGTCATGCTGGTACTACAGCCAGAGGTCGCGATCGGTCCCCACGGCCAGAAGTGGACCTGGCCATCACAAATGAAAGCAGCTCAACCAAGTGGCTGATATCATCATCATCGTCACGTGCGGATTCATAGCGGCAGCCCAAATACTAAATTCATATAGATGCTTCGAGACCCATACTCATAGAGACCCATACAGACTCACAACGACCCATACTCAGAGACCCTGCACTGAGCATACAGAGGGAGTCTCACCGTAGATCCGCAGCTCCAAAGGCCTCGCTGGTGATGGGGGTGGCCTCGATGGTGGCGGGGGTGGCCTCGCTGGTGACGGTTGTGGCCTCGCTGGTGATGGGGGTGGCCTCGCTGGTGGTGGGGGTGGCCTCGCTGGTGGTGGCCTCGATGGTGGTGGGGGTGGCCTCGCTGGAGGCGGTTGTGGCCTCGCTGGTGATGGGGGTGGCCTCGATGGTGGTGGGGGTGGCCTCGATGGTGGTGGGGGTGGCCTCGACGGTGGTGGGGGTGGCCTCGACGGTGGTGGGGGTGGCCTCGACGGTGGTGGGGGTGGCCTCGACGGTGGTGGGGGTGGCCTCGACGGTGGTGGGGGTAGCCTCGATGGTGGTGGGGGTGGCCTCGATGGTGGTGGGGGTGGCCTCGATGGTGGTGGGGGTGGCCTCGATGGTGATGGGGGTGGCCTCGATGGTGGTGGGGGTGGCCTCGATGGTGGTGGGGGTGGCCTCGATGGTGGTGGGGGTGGCCTCGATGGTGGTGGGGGTGGCCTCGATGGTGGTGGGGGTGGCCTCGATGGTGGTGGGGGTGGCCTCGATGGTGGTGGGGGTGGCCTCGATGGTGGTGGGGGTGGCCTCGATGGTGGTGGGGGTGACCTCGATGGTGGTGGGGGTGGCCTCGATGGTGGTGGGGGTGGCCTCGATGGTGGTGGGGCTAGCCTCGATGGTGGTGGGGGTGGCCTCGATGGTGGTGGGGGTGGCCTCGATGGTGGTGGGGGTGGCCTCGATGGTGGTGGTGGCCTCGATGGTGGTGGGGGTGGCCTCGATGGTGGTGGGGGTGGCCTCCATGGTGGTGGGGGTGGCCTTCATGGTGGTGGGGGTGGCCTTCATGGTGGTGGAGGTGGCCTCGATGGTGGTGGGGGTGGCCTCAATGGTGGTGGGGGTGGCCTCCATGGTGGTGGGGGTGGCCTCCATGGTGGTTGGGGTGGCCTCCATGGTGGTGGGGGTGGCCTCCATGGTGGTTGGGGTGGCCTCAATGGTAGTGGGGGTGGCCTCAATGGTGGTGGGGGTGGCCTCCATGGTGGTTGGGGTGGCCTCCATGGTGGTGGGGGTGGCCTCCATGGTGGTGGGGGTGGCCTCCATGGTAGTGGGGGTGGCCTCAATGGTAGTGGGGGTGGCCTCCATGGTAGTGGGGGTGGCCTCCATGGTGGTTGGGGTGGCCTCCATGGTGGTTGGGGTGGCCTCGATGGTGGTGGGAGTGGCCTCGATGGTGGTGGGGGTGGACTCGATGGTGGTGGGGGTGGCCTCGATGGTGGTGGGGGTGGCCTCGATGGTGGTGGTCTCGTTCTGGAGCCAGCCGTGACTCAGCGCCTGCTCCGGTGTCATGCGGAGTTCTGGATCCCACCTGGGGGGGCGGGGGGGATGGAGACAGGGGAGGTGAGGATTTGACGTTCCCATCTGTATGTGTGTGTGTGTAATGGACAGCGGTGGTGTTATGAACCCGGCAGAAACCCGAGTTAGATTCCTGCACACGGCCAACACCAGTGACAGCGATTATATTATCTGAACTGGTCCTAGGCCTCCCCTAGGTCGACTCAGCCTCAAATGAGTACCTAGTGTAAACATCGCCACTGGGGAGACAAAGGTGGCCGGACGTGGTGGTGCTAGCCACCCACCTCCTCTGTGTGTGCCACAGTGCCGGAGGCCTTCATAGGCGGTGCTGCTACTCGCTACTACTAACAGCACTTGCCCCTACAGTCGGCTTGAGGCTACACGGGCGGTATGTGTCTGTGTTCTTACTGCAGGCAGCTGCTAATGAAGGCCACAAGCTGAGCTCCACATCTCCGCAGCACCAAATGCAGGGGGACACTTGCCGGGAGTCGTTTCCTGGCCGGGCAGTGAGGCTGTCCGGCCTCGTCTGTAGGACAGAGACAGAGAGAGATATACATACACACAGAGAGGGAGATAGAGACAGAGAGATACACAGAGAGACAAAGAAAGAGGAAGAGAGACAGAGAGAGAGACACATACACAGACAGAGAGATGGAAAGAGAGACACACAGAGAGAGGCACGCACAGTGTCACCAACCACCCACCTACCCACCCACTCACCACCACACCGCTACCCCTACAACACTACCACCTCACCACCACCTCACCACCACACCACCTCCACTACCACCTCTACGCCACCACCAAAGCACGACCACCACCTCACCACCACACCACCACCACCTGACCACACCACCACTACCACCATACCACCACACCGCTACCCCTAGAACACCACCACACCACCACCATCACCACCACCAACGCCTCACCACCACTACCTCACCACTACCTCACCACAACCACACCACAACCACACCACCACCTCACCACCACACCACCACCACCTCACCACCACACCGCTACCCCTACAACACCACCTCACCACCACCACCACACCACCACTATCCATTGCCATACCACCACCTCACCAACACCACCACACCACCTCCACTACCCCATCTACACCACCATACCACCACCACCTCACCACCACCACCACCACCACACCATCACCACCTCACCACCACACCGCTAGCCCTATACCACCACCACATGACCACTACTTCACCACCATTATTGCCACCTCTACACCACCACACCACCACTACCACCATACCACCACACTGCCACCACCACACCACCACTATCGCCACCACTAACACCTCACCACCACTACACCTCACTACCACCACACCACCACCTCACCACTATCCACTGCCACACAACCACCACACCACCACCTCACCACCACCTCACCACCTCCACTACCACCTCTACACCACCACCACCACCTCACCACCACCACCTCACCACCACCACCTCACCACCACCACCACCACCACCACATCATCACCACCTCACCACCACACCGCTAGCGTTACACCACCACCACCTCACCACCACCACCTCACCACTACCTCACCAGCACTTCACCACCACCACACCACCATCACACCACCCTTCAACTCACCAAAGTATGCCGCTCTTTTGCGAGCTTTCTCCACCATTTCTTTTGGAGGCATGCCCAGGATCTGCGCAACCATTTCAAGACAGACACACAGAGGGACACACGCATGTTACACGAATGTTACACGCGTGTTACACACGGGGACCCATACAGAGACCCATAGAGATCCAGAGACTTATATAAAACCATAGGGACTCACAGAGACCCATATGGATCCACAGAGACCCATAGAGAGACCCATACGGACCGACAGAGACCCATACATAGACCCATAGAGGTCCAGAGACTCATATAAAACCATTGAGACTCAGAGGCCCACACTAAAACTGAATATTTCACCAGGGAAGGCCCCACTGAGCTACGTGGCTGTTTTTCATTGGCTGTACGACGAAAGACCTGAACGTGACATTATCGTTGTTGCTCAGCGCATCTAGCATCATGGGTGAGTAGGTGGGTGGGGGGAGGGTGAGTGGGTGGGTTAGTGGATAGGTAGGTGGGTGGGTGAGTGGGTAGGTAGGTGAGTGGGTGAATGGGTGGGTAGGTTGGTGGGTAAGTGGGTGGGTGAGTGGGTGAATGGGTGAGTGGATGGGTGAGTCAGTGAGTAGGTGGGTGGGTGAGGGGGTAGGTGGGTGGGTGAGGGGGTAGGTGGGTGGGTGAGGGGGTGGGCGAGTGGGTGGGTAGGTGGATGAGTGAGTGGGTGGGTAGGTGGGTAGGTGGGTGAGTGGGTGGTTACGTGGGTGTGTAGGTAGGTGGGTGGCTGGGTAAGTAGGTGGGTGAGTGGGCAGGTAAGTAGGTAGATGGGTGGGTGGGTAAATGTGTAGGTGAGTGAGAGGATGCGTAGGTAGGTGGGTGGGTAGGTGAGTGGGTGGGTGGTTGGGTGGCTGGTTGGGTGACTGGCTGACAGGGTTGGGTGACTGAGTGACTGGCTGGGTGACTGGCTGGCTGTGGGCCAGGTCGTCGCTCGAGGCCCCCCAGGGAGGCTCCCCAGTCACCTCGATGCAGCATGCCAGGTGGTCGTCGCGGCTGAACGAGAGGAAGAGTTCCCTGTCGGTGGCCAGCTTGGCGACGGTGCAGCCCAGCGACCATGTGTCCACAGCGCAGGTCGCCGGGTAGCCGAGAAGCACCTCGGGGGCCACGTAGGCGAGGGTTCCTCCCACGTGCGAGGCTGTGCAGACGACAACAGCAGCGATGATGATGAAGATTGTAGACTAGGTACGTGTGTGTAGGTGGGTGGGTGGGTTGGGTGGCTGGGTTGGGTGGCTGGGTTTGGTGGCTGGGGCGGTGGCTGGGTGGGTGGGGGGTGGATGGTTGGGCGGGTGAGTGGGTGGATGGCTGGCTGGGTGGATGGGTGAGTGGGTGGATGGCTGGGTGGGTGGATGGATAGATGGATGGGTGAGTGGGTGGGCAGGTGGGTGAGTGGGTGGGTGGGTGGATTCATGGGTGGGTGACTGGATGGGCAGGTCAGTGGGTGAGTGGGTAGGTGGCTGGATGGGTCGGTGGCTGGATGGGTCGGTGGGTGGGTGGGTGCATAGATGGATGGGTGGGTCAGTGGCTGGGCGGGTGGGTGGATGGCTGGGTGGGTGAGTGGGTGAGTGGGTGGGTGAGTGGGTGGGTGAGTGGGTGGATATCCGGCTGGGTGGGTGGATGGGTGGGTGGGTGGCTTGATGGCTGGGTGGGTAAATGGCTGGGTAGGTGGGTATATAGATGGATGGGTGGTTGAGTGGGTGGATGGGTGTATGGGTGGATGGGTGTGTGGGTGGGTCGCTGGATGGGGGGGGACGGTGGGTGGGTGGGTGGATGGGTGGGTGGATGGGCGGATGGGTGGGTGGATGGGCGGGTGGGTGAGTGGGTGGGTGGGTAATTGGGTGGATGGCTGGCTGGCTGGCTGGGTGAGTGGGTGGGTGGGTGAGTGGGTGGATGGCTGGCTGGGTGGATGGGTGAGTAGGTCGCTGGATGGCTGAGTGGGTGGGTGGATGGCCGGGTGGGTGGTTGGGTGAGTGGGTGGCTGGATGGCTGGGTGGAGGGGTGGATGGGTGGGTAGATGGATGGCTGGGTGGGTGGGTGGATGGCTGGGTGGGTGGATGTATGGATAGATGGATGGGTGGGTGGGTGAGTGGGTGGGTGGGTGAGTAGGTGGGTGGGTGAGTGGGTGGGTGGGTGAGTGGGTGGCTGGGTAGCTGAATCAGTGGGTGGGTGGGTGAGTGGGTGGATGGCTCTCTGGGTGGGTGCGTGGATCGCTCGGTGAGTGGGCAGGTGAGTTGGTGGCTGGATGGCTGGGTGGGTGGGTGTCTGGATGACTGGGTGGGTGGATGGGTGGGTGAATGGCTGTGTGGGTGGGTGCATGGATGGATAGATGGATGGATAGATGGATGGGTGGGTGGGTGGGAGAGTGGGTGGGTGGGTGGGTGGGTGGATGGGTCGGTGGGTTGATGGGTTGATGGGTTGATGGGTGGATGGGTGAATGGATGTGTGGGTGGGTGGGTGAGCGGGTGGGTGGATGGGCTAGTGGGTGGATGGGTGGGTGGGTGGGTGGATGGGTGGTGGGTGAGTGGGTGGCTGGATGGCTGGGTGGGTAGATGGATGGGTGGATGGCTGGGTGGGTGGGTAGGTGCATGGATGGATATATGGATGGGTGGGTGAGTGGGTGGGTGGATGGGTCAGTGGCTGGGTGGATGAATGGGTAGGTGGGTGGATGGGTGGGTGGATGGGTGGGTGGATGGATGGGTGGGTGGGTGGATGGGTCAGTGGGTGGGTGGATGGGTGGGTGGATTGATGGGGGGGTCGGTGGGTGGCTTGATGGGTGGGGGAATGGATGGGTTGATGGCGAATGGATGTGTAGGTCGGTGGATGGGTGGGTAGATGGGTGTGTGGGGGTGTCAGTGGGTGGATAGGTGGGTGTGTGTGGGTGTCTCCACTCACTTTTGCCATCCACAAAGAAGCTTGAGGCGAAGTTCCTGACCCTGACGATGCCATCCGCGATGTTCGCCAACAGAACGTTGCTCTGGACGGGGAGTGAGCCGCAGGGAGGGAATTCACACCCAGCATGGTCAAGGCGGTGAGCGTCGTTTACGACCGAGCGTCTGTGCAGGGGGACTGCCTCCGCTCACAGACGTTCAACTTACGAAGTTTCAGAGATATGTGCAAAAAAAACAGTGACATCTACATCTGCAGAACGTGAAGAACCTGTGGCATCTACATCAACAGAACATGAACAACCTGTGGCACCTACAGAACGGGAAGAACCAGTGGGATCTACAGAGCATGAAGAACCAGTGACATCTTCATCTACATAACGTGACGGAACAGTGGCATCTATATTTACAGAACGTGAGGAACCAGTGGCATCTACATCTACAGAACGTGAAGAACCAGTGGTATCTACATCTGCAGAACGTGAAGAGCCAGTGGCATCTACATCTGCAGAACGTGAAGAACCAGTGGCATCTACATCCGCAGAACATGAGGAACTATTTGCATCTACATCTACATCTGCAGAACATGAAGAACGAGTGGCATCTACATCTGCAGAACGTGAAGAACGAGTGACATCTGCATCTGCAGAACGTAAAAACCAGTGGCATCTACATCTACAGGACGTGAAATACCAGTGCCATCTACATCTACAGGACGTTAAGACATAGTGGCATCTACATTTGCAGAACGTGAAGAACCAGTGGTATCTACATCTGCAGAACATGAAGAACACCAGTGACATCTACATCTGCAGAACATGAATAATCAGTGGCATTTACATCTGCAGAGCGAGCACCAGCGCCCCAGCGTGTACAACAACCGCCATTCGCCACTAAGTGGCGGTGACGTCACCACGACGCTTGTGCCAGGCCATGTGCACCTTGAGGCTACGTGAAGTGTCGAACGCCCGCTGGCAGGAGGTCACGGGGCAGACCCAAGTGCCACGGGTCGACTGACTCAGATGACTGGCTGATGCACCACCTGTGCCCCCTACTGTGCCAACCTTCTGTGCTTTAGCCACCCGGTGCTCAGCTCGTTGTTGTGAGCGTCGCCCCTCCATCCTCCGTTGTTGTTGGAGGGCAACTGCCTCCAACTGCCCAGCAGCGTCCTTCACGAGCCTCCTCCACAGAGGCCGATCTTGACACCACTGGTACCAGTCATCGGCAAGTCCACTTAGCTCCACGTCCTTCTGTGCCACATCACTCCATCTCTTCTCTAGCCCGTGCCGTGCCCATTTAGCTCCCTCGATCCGGCCGAACAAAAGCTGTTTCGGCATGCGGTGGCTGGGCATGCAGGCTACATGACCCAGCCAACGCAGCCTTGCCTGCCGGAGGAGCTCACCGATGGAACCGTGCCCAGATCTTTCAAAGATTTGTGAGCTCCTCACACAATCCAGCAGGTTAAACCCAGGATGGATCGTAGGCAGGCTAGCCTATATGTTTCTAACCCGCAAAGATGTTCCATTAGGGGGGTCCACGTTTCGCAAGCGTAGAGAAGGGAGGGAATAACCGTGGCCGAGAAGACCTGAAGCTTAGTGCGGAGCGACAGACCAGGTAGCTTCCACACAGCGTTACGCAACCGATGAAAAGATATTGCCACTCGACTGATTCGGAGTGAGACCTCTGCTGTTAAACTGGAGCCGGTCATAAGCACACTGCCCAGGTATGGGAAACTCTCCACTCTCTCCACAACTGCCCAATCACCGATTGAGAGTTGTGGGGGTGGAGTGTCCAATGGTACAAAATACCCAGGCAGGTGCTTAGTTTTGGTGGGGCTGATGGTAAGGCCCCATCTCTTAGTGGCACGCTCCAGTCTCAGCAGCAGCGTCTCCAACTCCTCCTCTGAATGAGCAGCTAATACCAAATCATCGGCATACATAACGTGGTTGAGCAATAGGGAGCCATCCCTTGACCGCACCCGGGCATCGATCAGCCCCTCATTATATCTGTACCAAATGGAGATTCCCCCGGTACAGCTATTGAAGGCTTAACGAACTACGTAGTCAAAATTGATGTTAAATAATGTGGGAGCCAGAGGACATCCCTGTCGCACCCCAAGGTGTACAGGTAATGGCTCTGACGCCCGGCCACGTAGTTTTACCCGGGCCGGCTCACCATCATGAAGGTCCTTAATGATCGTGAGCAGAGGGTCAGGGACTCCAAAAGCACGAAGAACAAGGTCAATAAAGCAGAGATGTAGGTCTTGTTGGAATTCCCTACACCTCTGCTGTAGCAGACGGACAGAAAATATGGCATCTGTGCAGGACCGCCCTTTCCTGAAACCACATTGGGGCTCCGCAAGCCTCTCCTCAGCGTGCCTGGCAAGGCGATGTTGAATAATCCTTGCCAGGACCTTTCCCGGCACACTGAGGAGTGAGATGCTCCTGTAGTTGTTACAGTTTTTGCGGTCCCTCTTCTGCCAATCCTGCAGAACCCATCCAGTGGTCCAGACTGTTGTTATGATGTCATATAGGGCAGTCTGTGCACAAACGCCACCCTCCCTCAGCATTTCGCTTGGGAGATCATCTCTACCCGGTGCCTTTCCTGGTCTCAGACTCAGGATCACCTTCAGTACTTCCTCAACAGATGGCACCTCAGCCAGCCACTCACAGGGGGTGACTTCTTCCAATATTTGAGGCACTGCAGCCTCAGCAGGATCATCCCCACTTCGTGCCACGATGTTTTCCTGGCTGATGGATTTCCCCTCCCCCAGGACCTCACAGAAATGCTCAGCAAATCTGCAAACCTGTTCCTGGGGGTCAGAGATTGGATCACCGTTTTTTCCCCTAATGATGGTAATAGGTGTGGCACTGCAGGTTACTTTTTTGATGGAGTTAAATAGAGATTTGTGATCGCGGGCCACTGAGGCAGACTCCATCTCCTCAGCAACCTGCGACCACCACCCATCATTGCAGCGCCTCACGGCTCTCCGAACCTCCGAGCGAAGGCTGTGGTAAGCCTCCTCATTCTCTGACGTGGGATTCTGTATCCGATGACAGTGGGCCTGTCGCTTTTTCTCAACCAACCTCAACACCTCCTCTGTCAGCCAGGGTCTCTGGGGAGGTCTGGACCACGTACCTAAAGCAGCCATTGCAGCTGCATGAGTCACAGTCCTAAACCTCGCCCATTTACCCTCGACATCAGGAGGAGTGGGGGACAATGCCAACCCCAGCCGCAAGCAATGATGAAATTCTCACTTGCAACTTTCATCAGATAACTGAGACCAGGCCACTTTAGGTTGGAATGGGGTCCTGGGTGTACACCCACCACCGGAGTGGAAGAATGGCAGGTGCATCTTACAGATGACTAGTCGATGGTCAGAGGGCAGATCAGCTCCACGGTAGGTCCTGGTGTCAAGGACATGGGCTCGCATCCGCTGGTCCATCACTATGTAGTCCAGCAGATGTTCTTGCTTGGACCCGGCATGCATCCATGATGTTGTGTGGATGCGCCGATGCCGGACCAGCGTGTTTGTAATTACAAGCCCATGGGCTGCACAAAAATCTAGCAGCCTCCTACCGTTGTTATTGAGCTGATCTGGCCCATGCCCTCCAATCACTCCAGACCAGGTGCCAGCATCATGACCAACTCGGGTATTGAAGTCACCCAACAAGATGACTCTATCCTGAGGGGCCACTTTAGCCAGCACCTGTGGCACGAGGTCATAGAAGGCATCTGACTCATCGGCTTTGCTGCATCCCTCCACGGATGTTCGTCTTCGGAGGGGGCATAAATAACCACGAACACCACTCCTCTCCTCCGGTTGATGGGAAGGCGAGCCCAAAGTAGCCTGGGGCTTACAGCTTCCCACACCTCACCGCCACGCTCCCACGCCCCCTTCATTCTTTTGTTCAAAAGAAGAGCCACATCCTGTTGTTTGGCAGTCTGTTGCCCCGAGTAGAGGACTGTCCACCCCTCATGGTGGCAGGAGCCAGAACCGGTCCACCGGACCTCCTGAATGCCACAGAGATCCAGGCGGTACCGGTCCAGCTCCCGACAGAGGAGTGGCAGCTTCTCCTCCGCAGTGAGCGTTCGAACATTCCACGTGGCCACACGAAGTGGCTTTTCATTGTTTCTGGAGGAGCCCCGAGTGTAGAGATTCAATCTCCTGGCTCCGCCAATTGGAGTTTGGCCAGGAGACGTCATAAATGCCTGTCCCCCCGGGGCCTCCGGCACAAGCTTATTAGTTACATATTTCAGTCGTGGTTTAGTGGTAAAATTTTGAAGGTGGAGGGGTTACCAGCCCCTCGCACCCATCCAGAGCCCCCCGTTTAGCCACTGTGGTGGTCACAGACGCCATGAGGGGAGTAGCCAATCGGAATTGGCCCTCCCCCCACAGCACTGTCCACGACAGAGTTGCCCATCCGGCACTGCGAGGAGTTATCGGGTTGTTTTGCCGTGTACTCACCCACACACACAGACACACCCACACACAGACACCCACACACTCACACACAGACACCCACACACACAGACACCCATACACACAGACACCATTACACAGCATGCACTCCACTCACGGGCTTGATGTCACCGTGTACGATGCCCCGGGACTTGGTGTGGGCCAGGAAGTGGAGGATGGCCCTAGTGTACGACCTCACCGCATCCTCGTGACTTTGCCACAGCGTCATCTGTCTGAGCACGCAATGGAGTTTCGCCCTGCCACGCGGAGAGACAGCGACCATGTCAGTCACGTCAGCGACGACGTCAGCGACGACGTCAGCGACGACGTCAGCGACGACGTCAGTGACATCAGCGGTTAGCGTGCTGCGCTGCGAACCTGGCGAACTGGGCTCGGTTCCCGCTCATGGCCAACACCCGCTGACGATTATCTGAACCGGTCCTGGGTCTACCCTAGGTCGACTCAGCCTCAAATGAGTACCTGGTGCGATGTGTAAACATCGCCACTGGGGAGACAAAGGCGGCCGCGCGTGGTGTTGGCCACCCACCCCCTCGTGTGCCGTGCCGGCCTTTAAAGGTGCTCGCTAACAGCACTTGCCACTACAGTCTGTTAAGGCTATATGGGGGATCTTTGATCTTTGTGTGCGTATGTTGAAATTCATTCACACCGTACGTAGCCAAGCATGCTAATGTATGGGTCTCTATGGGTGTCTGTGTGGGTGTCTCTGTGGGTCTCTATGGGTCTCTGTGGGTCTGGGGGTCTGTGGGTCTCTGTGTGTGAATGTATGCAGAACTTCTTTTGCACCATACATAGCCAACCGTACTAATGTATGGGTATGGGTGTCTCTATGGGTCTGTATGGGTGGTGGTGTTGTGGTGGTGGTGTTTGGTGGTGGTGGTGTTTGGTGGTGGTGTTTGGTGGTGGTGGGTGCTGGTGGGTGATGGTGGATGGGTGGTGGGTGGGTGGTTATGGTGGGTGGTTGGGTGAGGGGTTGTGCTGGTGATGGTGGGTGGTTGAGTGGGTGGTGTGGTGGTGATGGTGGGTGGGTGGTGGAGGGTGAGTGGGTGAGTGGTGTGGTGGTGAGTGAGTGAGTGGGTAAGTGGTGGTGGTGAGTGAGTGGGTGAGTGGTGGTGGTGGTGGGTGAGTGGTGGTGGTGGTGATGGTGAGTTAGTCGGTGGTGGTGGTGAGTGAGTGGGTGGTGGGTGAGTGAGTGAACGAGTGAGTGGGTGAGTGAATGTTGGTGGTGAGTTAATGAGTGAGTGAGTGGTGGTAGTGGTGCTGGTGGTGTGCGTACTTCAACAGCTCCATGACAAGGCATTTGTGGCCTCGAAAGTAGAAAGTCTCCAGGACCCTGACTACATTGTAGTCCACGTTGCTACGGTCGCTCTGGAGCTCCATGGACATTAGCAGCTCCGTTCTCTGGTGCTTTTCTTCCCTGGAGCTGCGAGCGAGTGAGCAAGTTCACAGAACGAGAGAGAGAAAGAAAGAGAGACAGATAGAGAGAAAGAGACATAAAGAAACAGAGATCAAGACAGAGACAGACAGAGAGAGACAGAGACAGAGAGTTTAGACTTTAATATACAGTGGGTCTGTGTGTGGAACACTGAGTAGTAGTAGTGGGTCTGTGTGTGGAACACTGAGTAGTAATAGTGGGTCTGTGTGTGGAACACTGAGTAGTAGTAGTGGGTCTGTGTGTGTAACACAGAGTAGTAGTAGTGGGTCTGTGTGTGTAACACTGAGTAGAAGTCGTATTGGATCTGTGTGTGTAACACTGTGTAGTAGTAGTGGGTCTGTGTGTGTAACACTGAATAGTAGTAGTGGGTCTGTGTGTGTAACACTGAGTAGAAGTCGTATTGGATCTGTGTGTGTAACACTGTGTAGTAGTAGTGGGTCTATGTGTGTAACACTGAGTAGTAGTAGTGGGTCTGTGTGTGTAACACTGAGTAGTAGTGGGTCTGTGTGTGTAACACTGAGTAGTAGTAATGGGTCTGTGTGTGTAACACTGAGTAGTAGTAGTGGGTCTGTGTGTGTAACACTGAGTAGTAGTAGTGGGTCTGTGTGTGTAACAGTGAGTAGTAGTAATGTGTCTGTGTGTGTAACACTGAGTAGTAGTAGTGGGTCTATGTGTGTAACACTGATTAGTAGTAGTGGGTCTGTGTGTGTAACACTGAGTAGTAGTAATGGGTAATGCGTAGTTGGTCTGTCGCTGTCAATATTATCCACAATAGAGGTGAGTTTGGGTTATATGACGTAAATATAAATGTTGTGTCATTAAACCCGCCACACTGACACACGCCCAATTGGTTGACGTGGTTTGTCACCTAAACACAAAACGCTTGGCCAGCTCGTTACTTGCTCAGCACTTAACCGGTTGTTGTGTTGGAAAGTGTCAAAGTCAATTGTCAGTGTTGTGGTGGGGTTCGTCTCCAACACACAACCAGTGGTGGCGGTGGTGGTGAGGGTGGTGGGGAGGTGGTGGTGGGGTGGGAGTGTCGCTGTGGAGGTGGTGGTGAGGAGGTGGTGGTTGAGCGATGGAGATTCAAGTAAAGGATGTTCAGTCATTGTTTGTTGTTGTGGTTCACAGCCAGCAGCAGTCCCATAGTGTGTGTTTGTTTATTGTTCTTGTTATTGGTGGTGTTATTGTTGTTGTTGACTGCACTGCTGCGCCAGGGCCCACTCACGTGGAGGGCGAGGCGAGGATCTTGAGAGCCACCATCGTCCGAGTCTTGTGGTCCAGACACCTCACCACCACGCTCTGCCCACCCTGCCCAATCTTCCTGTCCAGCTGGAAGCGGTAGTAGAAGTGCTCGTTCTGGACCTGCAGGGGTCACGGGAGGTCAGGGTGGGGGTCACGAGGAGGTCACATGTAGCCAACAGTGCTAATCTGTGGGTCACTGTGGGTGTCTGTGGGTGTCTCTGTGCGTCTCTATGTGTCTGGGTGTCTCTGTATGTGTGTATGTTGAACTTCTTTCGCACTGTACGTAGCCAACCGTGCTAATCTGTGGTGCTTTATGGGTATCAGTGTCTCTGTGTGGGCCTTCATGATAGTGAACAGGCCCGGGTAAAACTACGTGGCCGGGAGTCAGAGCCATTCCCTGTACACCTTGGGGTGTGACAGGGATGTCCTCTGGCTCCCACATTATTTAACATCTATTTTGACCACATAGTTCGTGAAGCCTTCAATAGCTGTACCGGGGGAATCTCCATTTGGTACAGATATAATGGGAGGCTGATCGATGCCCGGGTGCGGTCAACGGATGGCTCCCTATTGCTCAACCACGTTATGTATGCCGATGATTTGGTAATAGCTGCTCATTCAGAGGAGGAGTTGGAGACGCTGCTGCTGAGACTGGAGTGTGCCACTAAGAGATGGGGCCTTACCATCAGCCCCACCAAAACTAAGCACCTGCCTGGGTATTTTGTACCATTGGATACTCCACCCCCACAACTCCCAATCGGTGATGGGGCAATTGTGGAGAGAGTGGAGAGTTTCCCATACCTGGGCAGTGTGCTTATGACCGGCTACAGTTTAACAGCAGAGGTCTCACTCAGAATCAGTCGGGCGGCAATATATTTTCATCGGTTGTGTAACGCTGTGTGGAAGCTACCTGGTCTGTCGCTCCGCACTAAGCTTCAGGTCTTCTCGGCCACGGTCATTCCCTCCCTTCTCTACACTTGCGAAACGTGGACCCCCCAAATGGAACATCTTCGCCGGTTAGAAACATTTAGGCTAGCCTGCCTACGATCCATCATGGGTTTAACCAGGCTGGATTGTGTGAGGAGCTCACAAATCATTGAAAGATCTGGGCAAGGTCCCATCGGTGAGCTCCTCCGGCAGGCAAGGCTGCGTTGGATGGGTCATGTAGCCCGCATGCCCAGCCAACGCATGCCAAAACAGATTTTATTCGGCCGGATCAAGGGGGCTAAACGGGCGCAGCACGGGCTAGAGAAGAGATGGAGTGATGTGGTACAGGAGGATGCGGTGTCAAGATCAGCCTCTGTGGAGGAGGCTCGTGAAGGACGCTACTGGGAAGTTGGAGGCAGCCGCCCTCCAACAACAACGGAGGGCGGAGGAGCGACGGTCACAACAATGAGCGGAGCGCCGGGTGGCTAAAGCACAGCAGGATGGCACAGTAGGGGGCACAGGTGGTGCATCAGCCAGTCATCTCAGACAGTCGTCCCGTGGAACCTGGGTCTACCGCGTGACCTCCTGGCAGCGGGCGTTCAACACTTCACGTGGCCTCAAGGTGCACCTGGCCTGGCACAAGCGTTGTGGTGACGTCACCGCCACTTAGTGGCGAATGGCGGTTGTTGTTGTTGTGTCTGTGTCTTTGTGTGTGTCTGTGAGTCTCACAAGGATGTAGTTGTTGTCGTCGTCGTCAAATTCTCCGTTCTTCACTCCCCCTCGTGAGCTTCCTTCCCCGTCCAGAGTGAAGAACCAAACTTCCTGCATGGTGGCCAGCTCCAGCTTCTGGCGCTCAGTCAAGTGAGGCTTGAAGAGACTCAGGATCGCTGCACACGTGACAACAATAACAACTTAAACTATAAACTAATTTTATTTACGCACACACCGGGTTAAGCCCCCCACCGAAGTGACTGGTATCATCATCCTAATCGTCGTCATCATCGTCATCATCATTATCATCATTGTCATCATCGTCGTCGTCATCATTATCATTGTCATCATCGTCGTCATCGTCATCATCGTCGTCATCATCGTCATCATCATCGTCGTCATCTTCATTATCATCATCGTCATCATCATCGTTGTCATCGTCGTCATCATCGTCATCATCATCGTCGTCATCGTCGTCATCATCATCATCGTCAACATCGTCATCAACGTCATCGTCGTCGTCATCATCACCATCATCATCATCGTCACCATCGTCGTCATCACCATGTGGGAGCAATTTGCTCTAAGTGCACGTTGATACAGACTTATAGAGACTCATAGAGAACCACAGAGATCCTCAGAGACCCACAAAGAACCATACTCATATAGAACCATAGAGACCCAAGGAGACCCATAGAGCCCCACAGAGATGCACAGAGACCCTCATAGACCCACAGAGACCCATACTCATATAGAACCAGAGACCCACAGAGACCCACTCATATAGACCATAGAGCCCCACAGAGATGCATAGAGACCCTCATAGACCCATACTCATATAGAACCAGAGACCCACAGAGACCCATATTCATATAGAACCATGGAGACCCACAGAGACCCACACAGAACCATACTCATATAGAACCATAGAGACCCAAGGATACCCATAGAGCTCCACAGAGACGCAGAGACCCTCAGAGACCCACTGAGACCCATATTCATATAGAACCAGAGACCCACAGAGACCCATACTTATATAGAACCATAGAGCCCCACAGAGACGCACAGATACACTCATAGACCCACAGAGACCCATACTCATATAGAACCATAGAGACCCACAGAGACTGCCACTCATATAGAACCAGAGACCCACAAAGACCTATACTCATATAGAACCATATAGACCCACAGAGACCGATACTCAGAGACCCACGGAGCGGTACAGGGTGCGTGTACGGATGATGAACTTCGTTCGCACTGCACGTAGCTAACCGTGCTAAGGTATGGGTCTCTGTGGGTGTCTATGGGTGTCTCTGTGGATCTATGGTTCTTTGTGGGGTGTATCTGTGTGTTTATGGGTCTCTATGGGTGTCTCTATGTGTCTTTGGAGTCTCTTTGGGTATCTCTGTGTGTCTATGGGTCTCTATGGGTGTCTCTATGTGTCTATGGGTATATCTGTGAGTCTCTATGTGTCTATAGGTGTCTCTGTGGGTCTATGGGTCTCTATGGGTGTCTCTGTGGGTGGCTGGGTGTCTGTGGGTCTCTATGTGTGTCTCTGTGGGTCTCCGTGGTGGTCACTGCGTGGATTTGTTCCCCTTCACATTTTGAGGAATCACCATCGTCACGCTTTTATCAAAGTGTTTTTTCGCTGCTGCTGTGCATTTCCAGGCGATGACAATGATGATTTGATGATATCAGGCCACTTGGTTGAGCTGCTGCTATTTGAGCTGCTATCATTCTTAGACTTTGATGATTTTCCTGCTCATCTCTCTCTCTCTCTAACCTTTGGGTGATTTGCTGCGGATTAATCCGGTGCCGGAGGTGAACGCGCTCCACGTGGTGATAGACGGAGGCTGCCTCCCACTCGGTCCAGCTCGACTTGTCTACACACACACATAAACACACACACGTACAAAGACAAAGATCCCCCGTATAGCTTGTAACAGACTGTTGGGGAAAGTGCTTATAGCGAGCCCCTATGAAGCCCAGCATGGCACACGAGGGGGTAGGTGGGCAGCACCATGCCCGGCCGCCTTTGTCTCCACAGTGGCGATGTCTACACACCACACCAGGTACTCATTTGAGGCTGAGTCGACCTACGGGAGGCCCAGGACCGGTTCAAATAATCGTCACTGGTGTTGGCCATAAGCGGGAATCGAACCCGGGTTGCCAGGTTCGTGGCAGTGCGCAAACTGCTACACTACCGCTCCCCACATACACATAAATAAAAAATAAAGATCCCCCATATAGCCTTAACAGACTGTAGGGGGCAAGTGCTGTTAGCGAGCACCTATGAAGGCCGGAACGGTACACGAGGGGGTGGGTGGCCAGCACCACGCCCGACCGCCTTTTTCTCCCTAGTGGCGATGTTTACACACCGCACCAGGTACTCATTTGAGGCTGAGTCGACCTAGGGGAGGCCCGGGACCGGTTCAGATAATCGTCACTGGTGTTGGCCGTGAGCGGGAATCGAACCCGGGTCGCCAGGTTCATAGCGCAGCGCGCTAACCGCTACACTATCGCTACACACATACACACACACATAGACAAAGGTGCAGTAGACTCGTCAACACACACACACAAAGACAACGGTCCCCTTGAGGCTGTAACAAAACTGTGTTCAAAGGTGTGGGTGTTTGTAAGTGTGGGTGTTCATAAGTGTGGGTGGTGTTCGTAATTGTGGGTGTTGGTAGGTGGGTAGTGTTCGTAAGTGTGGATCTTTGTAAGTGTGGGTGGTGTTCGTAAGTGTGGGTGTTCGTAGGTGGGTAGTGTTCGCAAGTGTGGATCTTTGTAAGTGTGGGTGGTGTTCGTAAGTGTGGGTGTTCATAGGTGTGGGTGGTGTTCGTAAGTGAGGATGTTCGTCAGTGAGGGTGTTCGTCAGTGAGGGTGTTGGTGTGGTGTTTGTAAGTGAGGGTGTTCATCAGTGTGGGTGGTGTTTTGTAAGTCCTGGTGTGGTTCATATGTCGAGCAAAAGGGGTCACGCATACCATGGCGCTAATTCTGAGAGTAGCGTTGTTGTGCTCCGTAAATATCTCGGTGTCTCTGCG
This sequence comes from Petromyzon marinus, assembly GCF_048934315.1. Lineage (NCBI taxonomy): Eukaryota > Metazoa > Chordata > Hyperoartia > Petromyzontiformes > Petromyzontidae > Petromyzon > Petromyzon marinus. The sequence goes on along the minus strand of NC_133675.1, from coordinate 664,077 downwards.
TGGAGAGTGGAGGGGGGGGACGGAGGAGAGAGTCAGTGGAGGGCGAGGTCACCGCGATCACAAGTGGACTCACATCGTCAACACGGACTCACACATTCATCACAAACTCACATCCTCACCACGAACCCGCATCCTCACTTCGGACTCACACCTTCACCAATAACCCACAATACAAACCCCATTCACCAAGAACCCACAACACGGATCCACACACTCACCAAGAACCCAAAAAACAGACAAACACACTCTTACCACGAGCCCACAACACGGACCCACACACTCACGACGAACCCACAACACGGACCCACACACTCACCACGAACCCGCAACACGGACCCACACACTTCCCACGAACCCACAACACGGACCCACACACTCACCACGAACCCACAACACGAACCCACACGCTTACCACGAACCCACAACACGGACCCACACACTCACAAAGAACCCACAACACAGACAAACACACTCTTACCACGAACCCACGACACGGACCCACACACTCACCACGAACCCACAACACAGACAAACACACTCTTACCACGAACCCGCAATACGGAACCACACTCTAACCACGAACCCACAATACAAACCCACAATACAAACCCACACTCACCAAGAACCCACAACACAGATCCACACACTCACCAAGAACCCACAACACAGACCAATACATTCACCACGAACCCGCAACACGGACCCACACACTCACCACGAACCCACAACACGGACCCACACACTCACCATGAACCCACAACACGGACCCACACACCACGAACCCACAACACGGACCCACACACTCACCACGAACCCACAACACGGACCCACACACTCACCCCGAACCCACAACATGGACCCACACACTCACCACGAACCCACAACACGGACCCACACACTCACCACGAACCCACAACACGGACCCACACACTCACCACGAACCCACAACATGGACCCACACACTCACCACGAACCCACAACACAGACCAACACACTCACCAGGAACCCGCAATACGGACCCACACTCTTACCACGAACCCACAACACGGACCCACACACTCACCACGAACCCACAACACGGACCCACACTCTCACCACGAACCCACAATACAAACCCACACTCACCAAGAACCCACAACACGGACCCACACACTCACCAAAAACCCACAACACAGACCAATACATTCACCACGAACCCGCAACACGGACACACACACTCACCACGAACCTACAACACGGACCCACACACTCACCACGAACCCACAACATGGACCCACACACTTCCCACGAACCCACAACACGGACCCACACACTCAACACGAACCCACAACACGGACCCACACACTCACCACGAACCCACAACACGGACCCACGCACTCACCACGAACCCACAACACGGACCAACACACTCACCACGAACCCACAACACAGACCAACACACTCACCAGGAACCCGCAATACGGACCCACACTCTTCCCACGAACCCACAACACGGACCCACGCACTCACCACGAACCCACAACACAGACCAACATACTCACCACGAACCTGCAACATGGGCCCACACACTCACCACGAACCCACAACACGGACTCATACACTCACCACGAACCCACAACACGGACCCACACACTCACCACGAACCCACAATACAAACCCACACTCACCAAGAACCCACAACACGGATCCACCCACTCACCAAGAACCCACAACACAGACCAATACATTCACCACGAACCCACAACACGGACCCACACACTCACCACGAACACACAACACGGACCCACACACTAGACCACGAACCCACAACACGGACCCACACACTCTTACCACGAACCCACAACACGGACCCACACACTCACCACGAACCCACAACACGGACCCACACACTCACCACGAACCCACAACACGGACCCACACACTCACCCCGAACCCACAACATGGACTCACACACTCACCACGAACCCACAACACAGACCAATACATTCACCACGAACCCACAACACCGACCCACACACTCACCACGAACCCACAACACGGACCCACACTCTCACCACGAACCCACAATACAAACCCACACTCACCAAGAACCCACAACACGGACCCACACACTCACCAAAAACCCACAACACAGACCAATACATTCACCACGAACCCGCAACACGGACACACACACTCACCACGAACCCACAACACGGACCCACACACTCACCACAAACCCACAACATGGACCCACACACTTCCCACGAACCCACAACACGGACCCACACACTCAACACGAACCCACAACACGGACCCACACACTCACCACGAACCCACAACACGGACCCACGCACTCACCACGAACCCACAACACGGACCCACACACTCACCACGAACCCACAATACAGACCAACACACTCACCAGGAACCCGCAATACGGACCCACACTCTTCCCACGAACCCACAACACGGACCCACGCACTCACCACGAACCCACAACACAGACCAATATACTCACCACGAACCTGCAACATGGGCCCACACACTCACCACGAACCCACAACACGGACTCATACACTCACCAAGAACCCACAACACGGACCCACACACTCACCACGAACCCACAATACAAACCCACACTCACCAAGAACCCACAACACGGACCCACACACTCACCACGAACCCACAACACGGACCCACACACTCACCCCGAACCCACAACATGGACTCACACACTCACCACGAACCCACAACACGGACCCACACACTCACCACGAACCCACAACACGGACCCACACACTCACCACGAACCCACAACACGGACCCACACACGCACCACGAACCCACAACACGGACCCACACACTCACCACGAACCCACAACATGGACCCACACACTCACCACGAACCCAGAACACGGACCCACACACTCACCACGAACCCACAACACGGACCCACACACTCACCACGAACCCACAACACGGACCCACACACTCACCACGAACCCACAACACGGACCCACAACACGGACCCACACTCTCACCACGAACCCACAACACGGACCCACACGCTCACCACGAACCCACAACACGGACCCACACACTTACCACGAACCCACAACACGGACCCACACACTCACCACGAACCCACAACACGGAGCCACACACTCAACACGAACCCACAACACGGACCCACACACTCACCACGAACCCACAACACAGACCAACACACTCACCACGAACCCACAACACGGACCCACACACTCACCACGAACCCACAACACGGACCCACACACTAGACCACGAACCCACAACACGGACCCACACACTCTTACCACGAACCTGCAACATGGGCCCACACACTCACCACGAACCCACAACACGGACTCATACACTCACCACGAACCCACAACACGGACCCACACACTCACCACGAACCCACAATACAAACCCACACTCACCAAGAACCCACAACACGGATCCACCCACTCACCAAGAACCCACAACACAGACCAATACATTCACCACGAACCCACAACACGGACCCACACAATCACCACGAACCCACAACACGGACCCACACACTCACCCCGAACCCACAACGTGGACTCACACACTCACCACGAACCCACAACACGGACCCACACACTCACCACGAACCCACAACACGGACCCACACACTCACCACGAACCCACAACACGGACCCACACACGCACCACGAACCCACAACACGGACCCACACACTCACCACGAACCCACAACATGGACCCACACACTCACCACGAACCCAGAACACGGACCCACACACTCACCACGAACCCACAACACGGACCCACACACTCACCACGAACCCACAACACGGACCCACACACTCACCACGAACCCACAACACGGACCCACAACACGGACCCACACTCTCACCGCGAACCCACAACACGGACCCACACGCTCACCGCGAACCCACAACACGGACCCACACACTTACCACGAACCCACAACACGGACCCACACACTCAACACGAACCCACAACACGGACCCACACACTCACCCCGAACCCACAACATGGACTCACACACTCACCACGAACCCACAACACGGACCCACACACTCACCACGAACCCACAACACGGACCCACACACTCACCACGAACCCACAACACGGACCCACACACGCACCACGAACCCACAACACGGACCCACACACTCACCACGAACCCACAACATGGACCCACACACTCACCACGAACCCAGAACACGGACCCACACACTCACCACGAACCCACAACACGGACCCACACACCACGAACCCACAACACGGACCCACACACTCACCACGAACCCACAACACGGACCCACAACACGGACCCACACTCTCACCAGGAACCCACAACACGGACCCACACGCTCACCACGAACCCACAACACGGACCCACACACTTACCACGAACCCACAACACGGACCCACACACTCACCACGAACCCACAACACGGAGCCACACACTCAACACGAACCCACAACACGGACCCACACACTCACCACGAACCCACAACACAGACCAACACACTCACCACGAACCCACAACACGGACTCACACACTCACCACGAACCCACAACACGGACCCACACACTAGACCACGAACCCACAACACGGACCCACACACTCTTACCACGAACCTGCAACATGGGCCCACACACTCACCACGAACCCACAACACGGACTCATACACTCACCACGAACCCACAACACGGACCCACACACTCACCACGAACCCACAATACAAACCCACACTCACCAAGAACCCACAACACGGATCCACCCACTCACCAAGAACCCACAACACAGACCAATACATTCACCACGAACCCACAACACGGACCCACACACTCACCACGAACCCACAACACGGACCCACACACTAGACCACGAACCCACAACACGGACCCACACACTCTTACCACGAACCCACAACACGGACCCACACACTCACCACGAACCCACAACACGGACCCACACACTCATCACGAACCCACAACACGGACCCACACACTCACCACGAACCCACAACATGGACCCACACACTCACCACGAACCCACAACACGAACCCACACACTCACCACGAACCCACAACATGGACCCACACACTCACCACGAACCCAGAACACGGACCCACACACTCACCACGAACCCACAACACGGACCCACACACTCACCACGAACCCACAACACGGACCCACACACTCACCACGAACCCACAACACGGACCCACACTCTCACCACGAACCCACAACACGGACCCACACGCTCACCACGAACCCACAACACGGACCCACACACTTACCACGAACCCACAACACGGACCCACACACTCACCACGAACCCACAACACGGACTCACACACTCAACACGAACCCACAACACGGACCCACACACTCACCACGAACCCACAACACAGACCAACACACTCACCACGAACCCACAACACGGACCCACACACTCAACACGAACCCACAACACGGACCCACACTCTTCCCACGAACCCACAACACGGACCCACACACTCACCACGAACCCACAACACGGACCCACATACTCACCACGAACCTGCAACATGGGCTCACACACTCACCACGAACCCACAACACGGACTCATACACTCACCACGAACCCACAACATGGACCCACACACTCACCACGAACCCACAATACAAACCCACACTCACCAGAACCCACAACACGGATCCACCCACTCATCAAGAACCCACAACACAGACCAATACATTCACCACGAACCCACAACACGGACCCACACACTCACCACGAACCCACAACACGGACCCACACACTCACCACGGACCCACACACTCACCACGAACCCACAACATGGATCCACACACTCACCACGAACCCACAACACGGACCCACACACTCTTACCACAACACGGACCCACACACTCACCACGAACCCACAACACGGACCCACACACTCACCACGAACCCACAACACGGACCCACACACTCACCACGATCCCACAACATGGACCCACACACTCACCACGAACCCAGAACACGGACCCACACACTCACCACGAACCCACAACACGGACCCACACACTCACCACGAACCCACAACACGGACCCACACACTCACCACGAACCCACAACACAGACCAACACACTCACCAGGAACCCGCAATACGGACCAACACTCTTCCCACGAACCCACAACACGGACCCACGCACTCACCACGAACCCACAACACGGACCCACACACTCACCACGAACCCACAACACGGACCCACACTCTCACCACGAACCCACAACACGGACCCACACGCTCACCACGAACCCACAACACGGACCCACACACTTACCACGAACCCACAACACGGACCCACACACTCACCACGAACCCACAACACGGACCCACACACTCAACACGAACCCACAACACGGACCCACACACTCACCACGAACCCACAACACAGACCAACACACTCACCACGAACCCACAACACGGACCCACACACTCAACACGAACCCACAACACGGACCCACACTCTTCCCACGAACCCACAACACGGACCCACACACTCACCACGAACCCACAACATGGACCCACATACTCACCACGAACCTGCAACATGGGCCCACACACTCACCACGAACCCACAACACGGACTCATACACTCACCACGAACCCACAACATGGACCCACACACTCACCACGAACCCACAATACAAACCCACACTCACCAGAACCCACAACACGGATCCACCCACTCATCAAGAACCCACAACACAGACCAATACATTCACCACGAACCCACAACACGGACCCACACACTCACCACGAACCCACAACACGGACCCACACACTCACCACGGCCCCACACACTCACCACGAACCCACAACATGGATCCACACACTCACCACGAACCCACAACACGGACCCACACACTCTTACCACAACACGGACCCACACACTCACCACGAACCCACAACACGGACCCACACACTCACCACGAACCCACAACACGGACCCACACACTCACCACGAACCCACAACACGGACCCACACACTCACCACGAACCCAGAACACGGACCCACACACTCACCACGAACCCACAACACGGACCCACACACTCACCACGAACCCACAACACGGACCCACACACTCACCACGAACCCACAACACGGACCCACACTCTCACCACGAACCCACAACACGGACCCACACGCTCACCACGAACCCACAACACGGACCCACACACTTACCACGAACCCACAACACGGACCCACACACTCACCACGAACCCACAACACGGACCCACAACACGGACCCACACACTCACCACGAACCCACAACACAGACCAACACACTCACCACGAACCCACAACACGGACCCACACACTCAACACGAACCCACAACACGGACCCACACTCTTCCCACGAACCCACAACACGGACCCACACACTCACCACGAACCCACAACACGGACCCACATACTCACCACGAACCTGCAAGATGGGCCCACACACTCACCACGAACCCACAACACGGACTCATACACTCACCACGAACCCACAACATGGACCCACACACTCACCACGAACCCACAATACAAACCCACACTCACCAGAACCCACAACACGGATCCACCCACTCATCAAGAACCCACAACACAGACCAATACATTCACCACGAACCCACAACACGGACCCACACACTCACCACGAACCCACAACACGGACCCACACACTCACCACGGACCCACACACTCACCACGAACCCACAACATGGACCCACACACTCACCACGAACCCACAACACGGACCCACACACTCACCACGAACCCACAACACGGACCCACACACTCACCACGAACCCACAACACGGACCCACACACTAGACCACGAACCCACAACACGGACCCACACACTCTTACCACGAACCCACAACACGGACCCACACACTCACCACGAACCCACAACACGGACCCATACACTCACCACGAACCCACAACACGGACCCACACACTCACCCCGAACCCACAACATGGACTCACACACTCACCACGAACCCACAACACGGACCCACACACTCACCACGAACCCACAACAAGGACCCACACTCTCACCACGAACCCACAACACGGACCCACACGCTCACCACGAACCCACAACACGGACCCACACACTTACCACGAACCCACAACACGGACCCACACACTCATCACGAACCCACAACATGGACCCACACACTCAACACGAACCCACAACACGGACCCACACACTCACCACGAACCCACAACACAGACCAACACACTCACCACGAACCCACAACACGGACCCACACACTCAACACGAACCCACAACACGGACCCACACTCTTCCCACGAACCCACAACACGGACCCACACACTCACCACGAACCCACAACACGGACCCACATACTCACCACGAACCTGCAACATGGGCCCACACACTCACCACGAACCCACAACACGGACTCATACACTCACCACGAACCCACAACATGGATCCACACACTCACCACGAACCCACAATACAAACCCACACTCACCAGAACCCACAACACGGATCCACCCACTCATCAAGAACCCACAACACAGACCAATACATTCACCACGAACCCACAACACGGACCCACACACTCACCACGAACCCAAAACACGGACCCACACACTCACCACGGACCCACACACTCACCACGAACCCACAACATGGATCCACACACTCACCACGAACCCACAACACGGACCCACACACTCTTACCACAACACGGACCCACACACTCACCACGAACCCACAACACGGACCCACACACTCACCACAAACCCACAACACGGACCCACACACTCACCACGAACCCACAACATGGACCCACACACTCACCACGAACCCAGAACACGGACCCACACACTCACCACGAACCCACAACACGGACCCACACACTCACCACGAACCCACAACACGGACCCACACACTCACCACGAACCCACAACACGGACCCACACTCTCACCACGAACCCACAACACGGACCCACACGCTCACCACGAACCCACAACACGGACCCACACACTTACCACGAACCCACAACACGGACCCACACACTCACCACGAACCCACAACACGGACCCACACACTCAACACGAACCCACAACACGGACCCACACACTCACCACGAACCCACAACACAGACCAACACACTCACCACGAACCCACAACACGGACCCACACACTCAACACGAACCCACAACACGGACCCACACTCTTCCCACGAACCCACAACAAGGACCCACACACTCACCACGAACCCACAACACGGACCCACATACTCACCACGAACCTGCAAGATGGGCCCACACACTCACCACGAACCCACAACACGGACTCATACACTCACCACGAACCCACAACATGGACCCACACACTCACCACGAACCCACAATACAAACCCACACTCACCAGAACCCACAACACGGATCCACCCACTCATCAAGAACCCACAACACAGACCAATACATTCACCACGAACCCACAACACGGACCCACACACTCACCACGAACCCACAACACGGACCCACACACTCACCACGGACCCACACACTCACCACGAACCCACAACATGGACCCACACACTCACCACGAACCCACAACACGGACCCACACACTCACCACGAACCCACAACACGGACCCACACACTCACCACGAACCCACAACACGGACCCACACACTAGACCACGAACCCACAACACGGACCCACACACTCTTACCACGAACCCACAACACGGACCCACACACTCACCACGAACCCACAACACGGACCCACACACTCACCACGAATCCACAACACGGACCCACACACTCACCCCGAACCCACAACATGGACTCACACACTCACCACGAACCCACAACACGGACCCACACACTCACCACGAACCCACAACACGGACCCACACACTCACCACGAACCCACAACACGGACCCACACACTCACCACGAACCCACAACATGGACCCACACACTCACCACGAACCCACAACATGGACCCACACACTCACCACGAACCCAGAACACGGACCCACACACTCACCACGAACCCACAACACGGACCCACACACTCAACACGAACCCACAACACGGACCCACACTCTTCCCACGAACCCACAACACGGACCCACACACTCACCACGAACCCACAACACGGACCCACATACTCACCACGAACCTGCAAGATGGGCCCACACACTCACCACGAACCCACAACACGGACTCATACACTCACCACGAACCCACAACATGGACCCACACACTCACCACGAACCCACAATACAAACCCACACTCACCAGAACCCACAACACGGATCCACCCACTCATCAAGAACCCACAACACAGACCAATACATTCACCACGAACCCACAACACGGACCCACACACTCACCACGAACCCACAACACAGACCCACACACTCACCACGGACCCACACACTCACCACGAACCCACAACATGGACCCACACACTCACCACGAACCCACAACACGGACCCACACACTCACCACGAACCCACAACACGGACCCACACACTCACCACGAACCCACAACACGGACCCACACACTAGACCACGAACCCACAACACGGACCCACACACTCTTACCACGAACCCACAACACGGACCCACACACTCACCACGAACCCACAACACGGACCCATACACTCACCACGAACCCACAACACGGACCCACACACTCACCCCGAACCCACAACATGGACTCACACACTCACCACGAACCCACAACACGGACCCACACACTCACCACGAACCCACAACAAGGACCCACACTCTCACCACGAACCCACAACACGGACCCACACGCTCACCACGAACCCACAACACGGACCCACACACTTACCACGAACCCACAACACGGACCCACACACTCACCACGAACCCACAACACGGACCCATACACTCACCACGAACCCACAACACGGACCCACACACTCACCCCGAACCCACAACATGGACTCACACACTCACCACGAACCCACAACACGGACCCACACACTCACCACGAACCCACAACAAGGACCCACACTCTCACCACGAACCCACAACACGGACCCACACGCTCACCACGAACCCACAACACGGACCCACACACTTACCACGAACCCACAACACGGACCCACACACTCATCACGAACCCACAACATGGACCCACACACTCAACACGAACCCACAACACGGACCCACACACTCACCACGAACCCACAACACAGACCAACACACTCACCACGAACCCACAACACGGACCCACACACTCAACACGAACCCACAACACGGACCCACACTCTTCCCACGAACCCACAACACGGACCCACACACTCACCACGAACCCACAACACGGACCCACATACTCACCACGAACCTGCAACATGGGCCCACACACTCACCACGAACCCACAACACGGACGCATACACTCACCACGAACACACAACATGGATCCACACACTCACCACGAACCCACAATACAAACCCACACTCACCAGAACCCACAACACGGATCCACCCACTCATCAAGAACCCACAACACAGACCAATACATTCACCACGAACCCACAACACGGACCCACACACTCACCACGAACCCAAAACACGGACCCACACACTCACCACGGACCCACACACTCACCACGAACCCACAACATGGATCCACACACTCACCACGAACCCACAACACGGACCCACACACTCTTACCACAACACGGACCCACACACTCACCACGAACCCACAACACGGACCCACACACTCACCACGAACCCACAACACGGACCCACACACTCACCACGAACCCACAACACGGACCCACACACTCAACACGAACCCACAACACGGACCCACACTCTTCCCACGAACCCACAACACGGACCCACACACTCACCACGAACCCACAACACGGACCCACATACTCACCACGAACCTGCAAGATGGGCCCACACACTCACCACGAACCCACAACACGGACTCATACACTCACCACGAACCCACAACATGGACCCACACACTCACCACGAACCCACAATACAAACCCACACTCACCAGAACCCACAACACGGATCCACCCACTCATCAAGAACCCACAACACAGACCAATACATTCACCACGAACCCACAACACGGACCCACACACTCACCACGAACCCACAACACGGACCCACACACTCACCACGGACCCACACACTCACCCACACACTCACCACGGACCCACACACTCACCACGAACCCACAACATGGACCCACACACTCACCACGAACCCACAACACGGACCCACACACTCACCACGAACCCACAACACGGACCCACACACTCACCACGAACCCACAACACGGACCCACACACTAGACCACGAACCCACAACACGGACCCACACACTCTTACCACGAACCCACAACACGGACCCACACACTCACCACGAACCCACAACACGGACCCATACACTCACCACGAACCCACAACACGGACCCACACACTCACCCCGAACCCACAACATGGACTCACACACTCACCACGAACCCACAACACGGACCCACACACTCACCACGAACCCACAACAAGGACCCACACTCTCACCACGAACCCACAACACGGACCCACACGCTCACCACGAACCCACAACACGGACCCACACACTTACCACGAACCCACAACACGGACCCACACACTCACCACGAACCCACAACACGGACCCATACACTCACCACGAACCCACAACACGGACCCACACACTCACCCCGAACCCACAACATGGACTCACACACTCACCACGAACCCACAACACGGACCCACACACTCACCACGAACCCACAACAAGGACCCACACTCTCACCACGAACCCACAACACGGACCCACACGCTCACCACGAACCCACAACACGGACCCACACACTTACCACGAACCCACAACACGGACCCACACACTCATCACGAACCCACAACATGGACCCACACACTCAACACGAACCCACAACACGGACCCACACACTCACCACGAACCCACAACACAGACCAACACACTCACCACGAACCCACAACACGGACCCACACACTCAACACGAACCCACAACACGGACCCACACTCTTCCCACGAACCCACAACACGGACCCACACACTCACCACGAACCCACAACACGGACCCACATACTCACCACGAACCTGCAACATGGGCCCACACACTCACCACGAACCCACAACACGGACTCATACACTCACCACGAACACACAACATGGATCCACACACTCACCACGAACCCACAATACAAACCCACACTCACCAGAACCCACAACACGGATCCACCCACTCATCAAGAACCCACAACACAGACCAATACATTCACCACGAACCCACAACACGGACCCACACACTCACCACGAACCCAAAACACGGACCCACACACTCACCACGGACCCACACACTCACCACGAACCCACAACATGGATCCACACACTCACCACGAACCCACAACACGGACCCACACACTCTTACCACAACACGGACCCACACACTCACCACGAACCCACAACACGGACCCACACACTCACCACGAACCCACAACACGGACCCACACACTCACCACGAACCCACAACATGGACCCACACACTCACCACGAACCCAGAACACGGACCCACACACTCACCACGAACCCACAACACGGACCCACACACTCACCACGAACCCACAACACGGACCCACACACTCACCACGAACCCACAACACGGACCCACACTCTCACCACGAACCCACAACACGGACCCACACGCTCACCACGAACCCACAACACGGACCCACACACTTACCACGAACCCACAACACGGACCCACACACTCACCACGAACCCACAACACGGACCCACACACTCAACACGAACCCACAACACGGACCCACACACTCACCACGAACCCACAACACAGACCAACACACTCACCACGAACCCACAACACGGACCCACACACTCAACACGAACCCACAACACGGACCCACACTCTTCCCACGAACCCACAACACGGACCCACACACTCACCACGAACCCACAACACGGACCCACATACTCACCACGAACCTGCAAGATGGGCCCACACACTCACCACGAACCCACAACACGGACTCATACACTCACCACGAACCCACAACATGGACCCACACACTCACCACGAACCCACAATACAAACCCACACTCACCAGAACCCACAACACGGATCCACCCACTCATCAAGAACCCACAACACAGACCAATACATTCACCACGAACCCACAACACGGACCCACACACTCACCACGAACCCACAACACGGACCCACACACTCACCACGGACCCACACACTCACCACGAAGCCACAACATGGACCCACACACTCACCACGAACCCACAACACGGACCCACACACTCACCACGAACCCACAACACGGACCCACACACTCACCACGAACCCACAACACGGACCCACACACTAGACCACGAACCCACAACACGGACCCACACACTCTTACCACGAACCCACAACACGGACCCACACACTCACCACGAACCCACAACACGGACCCACACACTCACCACGAACCCACAACACGGACCCACACACTCACCACGAACCCACAACACGGACCCACACACTCACCACGAACCCACAACATGGACCCACACACTCACCACGAACCCACAACATGGACCCACACACTCACCACGAACCCAGAACACGGACCCACACACTCACCACGAACCCACAACACGGACCCACACACTCAACACGAACCCACAACACGGACCCACACTCTTCCCACGAACCCACAACACGGACCCACACACTCACCACGAACCCACAACACGGACCCACATACTCACCACGAACCTGCAAGATGGGCCCACACACTCACCACGAACCCACAACACGGACTCATACACTCACCACGAACCCACAACATGGACCCACACACTCACCACGAACCCACAATACAAACCCACACTCACCAGAACCCACAACACGGATCCACCCACTCATCAAGAACCCACAACACAGACCAATACATTCACCACGAACCCACAACACGGACCCACACACTCACCACGAACCCACAACACGGACCCACACACTCACCACGGACCCACACACTCACCACGAACCCACAACATGGACCCACACACTCACCACGAACCCACAACACGGACCCACACACTCACCACGAACCCACAACACGGACCCACACACTCACCACGAACCCACAACACGGACCCACACACTAGACCACGAACCCACAACACGGACCCACACACTCTTACCACGAACCCACAACACGGACCCACACACTCACCACGAACCCACAACACGGACCCACACACTCACCACGTACCCACAACACGGACCCACACACTCACCCCGAACCCACAACATGGACTCACACACTCACCACGAACCCACAACACGGACCCACACACTCACCACGAACCCACAACACGGACCCACACACTCACCACGAACCCACAACACGGACCCACACACTCACCACGAACCCACAACATGGACCCACACACTCACCACGAACCCACAACATGGACCCACACACTCACCACGAACCCAGAACACGGACCCACACACTCACCACGAACCCACAACACGGACCCACACACTCACCACGAACCCACAACACGGACCCACACACTCACCACGAACCCACAACACGGACCCACACTCTCACCACGAACCCACAACACGGACCCACACGCTCACCACGAACCCACAACACGGACCCACACACTCACCACGAACCCACAACACGGACCCACACACTCACCACGAACCCACAACACGGACCCACACACTCAACACGAACCCACAACACGGACCCACACACTCACCACGAACCCACAACACAGACCAACACACTCACCACGAACCCACAACACGGACCCACACACTCAACACGAACCCACAACACGGACCCACACTCTTCCCACGAACCCACAACACGGACCCACACACCACGAACCCACAACACGGACCCACATACTCACCACGAACCTGCAACATGGGCCCACACACTCACCACAAACCCACAACACGGACTCATACACTCACCACGAACCCACAACATGGACCCACACACTCACCACGAACCCACAATACAAACCCACACTCACCAGAACCCACAACACGGATCCACCCACTCATCAAGAACCCACAACACAGACCAATACATTCACCACGAACCCACAACACGGACCCACACACTCACCACGAACCCACAACACGGACCCACACACTCACCACAGACCCACACACTCACCACGAACCCACAACATGGATCCACATACTCACCACGAACCCACAACACGGACCCACACACTCTTACCACAACACGGACGCACACACTCACCACGAACCCACAACACGGACCCACACACTCACCACGAACCCACAACACGGACCCATACACTCACCGCGAACCCACAACACGGATCCACACACTCACCACGAACCCACAACACGGACCCACACACTCTTACCACAACACGGACCCACACACTCACCACGAACCCACAACACGGACCCACACACTCACCACGAACCCACAACACGGACCCACACACTCACCACGAACCCACAACACGGACCCACACACTCAACACGAACCCACAACACGGACCCGCACACTCACCACGAACCCACAACACAGACCAACACACTCACCACGAACCCACAACACGGACCCACACACTCAACACGAACCCACAACACGGACCCACACTCTTCCCACGAACCCACAACACGGACCCACACACTCACCACGAACCCACAACACGGACCCACATACTCACCACGAACCTGCAAGATGGGCCCACACACTCACCACGAACCCACAACACGGACTCATACACTCACCACGAACCCACAACATGGACCCACACACTCACCACGAACCCACAATACAAACCCACACTCACCAGAACCCACAACACGGATCCACCCACTCATCAAGAACCCACAACACAGACCAATACATTCACCATGAACCCACAACACGGACCCACACACTCACCACGAACCCACAACACGGACCCACACACTCACCACGGACCCACACACTCACCACGAACCCACACCATGGACCCACACACTCACCACGAACCCACAACACGGACCCACACACTTACCACGAACCCACAACACGGACCCACACACTCACCACGAACCCACAACACGGACCCACACACTAGACCACGAACCCACAACACGGACCCACACACTCTTACCACGAACCCACAACACGGACCCACACACTCACCACGAACCCACAACACGGACCCACACACTCACCACGAACCCACAACACGGACCCACACACTCACCCCGAACCCACAACATGGACTCACACACTCACCACGAACCCACAACACGGACCCACACACTCACCACGAACCCACAACACGGACCCACACACTCACCACGAACCCACAACACGGACCCACACACTCACCACGAACCCACAACACGGACCCACACACTCACCACGAACCCACAACATGGACCCACACACTCACCACGAACCCAGAACACGGACCCACACACTCACCACGAACCCACAACACGGACCCACACACTCACCACGAACCCACAACGCGGACCCACACACTCACCACGAACCCACAACACGGACCCACACTCTCACCACGAACCCACAACACGGACCCACACGCTCACCACGAACCCACAACACGGACCCACACACTTACCACGAACCCAAAACACGGACCCACACACTCACCACGAACCCACAACACGGACCCACACACTCAACACGAACCCACAACACGGACCCACACACTCACCACGAACCCACAACACAGACCAACACACTCACCACGAACCCACAACACGGACCCACACACTCAACACGAACCCACAACACGGACCCACACTCTTCCCACGAACCCACAACACGGACCCACACACCACGAACCCACAACACGGACCCACATACTCACCACGAACCTGCAACATGGGCCCACACACTCACCACAAACCCACAACACGGACTCATACACTCACCACGAACCCACAACACGGACCCACACACTCACCACGGACCCACACACTCACCACGAAGCCACAACATGGACCCACACACTCACCACGAACCCACAACACGGACCCACACACTCACCACGAACCCACAACACGGACCCACACACTCACCACGAACCCACAACACGGACCCACACACTAGACCACGAACCCACAACACGGACCCACACACTCTTACCACGAACCCACAACACGGACCCACACACTCACCACGAACCCACAACACGGACCCACACACTCACCACGAACCCACAACACGGACCCACACACTCACCCCGAACCCACAACATGGACTCACACACTCACCACGAACCCACAACACGGACCCACACACTCACCACGAACCCACAACACGGACCCACACACTCACCACGAACCCACAACACGGACCCACACACTCACCACGAACCCACAACATGGACCCACACACTCACCACGAACCCACAACATGGACCCACACACTCACCACGAACCCAGAACACGGACCCACACACTCACCACGAACCCACAACACGGACCCACACACTCAACACGAACCCACAACACGGACCCACACTCTTCCCACGAACCCACAACACGGACCCACACACTCACCACGAACCCACAATACAAACCCACACTCACCAGAACCCACAACACGGATCCACCCACTCATCAAGAACCCACAACACAGACCAATACATTCACCACGAACCCACAACACGGACCCACACACTCACCACGAACCCACAACACGGACCCACACACTCACCACGGACCCACACACTCACCACGAACCCACAACATGGACCCACACACTCACCACGAACCCACAACACGGACCCACACACTCACCACGAACCCACAACACGGACCCACACACTCACCACGAACCCACAACACGGACCCACACACTAGACCACGAACCCACAACACGGACCCACACACTCTTACCACGAACCCACAACACGGACCCACACACTCACCACGTACCCACAACACGGACCCACACACTCACCCCGAACCCACAACATGGACTCACACACTCACCACGAACCCACAACACGGACCCACACACTCACCACGAACCCACAACACGGACCCACACACTCACCACGAACCCACAACACGGACCCACACACTCACCACGAACCCACAACATGGACCCACACACTCACCACGAACCCACAACATGGACCCACACACTCACCACGAACCCAGAACACGGACCCACACACTCACCACGAACCCACAACACGGACCCACACACTCACCACGAACCCACAACACGGACCCACACACTCACCACGAACCCACAACACGGACCCACACTCTCATCACGAACCCACAACACGGACCGACACGCTCACCACGAACCCACAACACGGACCCACACACTCACCACGAACCCACAACACGGACCCACACACTGACCACGAACCCACAACACGGACCCACACACTCAACACGAACCCACAACACGGACCCACACACTCACCACGAACCCACAACACAGACCAACACACTCACCACGAACCCACAACACGGACCCACACACTCAACACGAACCCACAACACGGACCCACACTCTTCCCACGAACCCACAACACGGACCCACACACCACGAACCCACAACACGGACCCACATACTCACCACGAACCTGCAACATGGGCCCACACACTCACCACAAACCCACAACACGGACTCATACACTCACCACGAACCCACAACATGGACCCACACACTCACCACGAACCCACAATACAAACCCACACTCACCAGAACCCACAACACGGATCCACCCACTCATCAAGAACCCACAACACAGACCAATACATTCACCACGAACCCACAACACGGACCCACACACTCACCACGAACCCACAACACGGACCCACACACTCACCACGGACCCACACACTCACCACGAACCCACAACATGGATCCACATACTCACCACGAACCCACAACACGGACCCACACACTCTTACCACAACACGGACGCACACACTCACCACGAACCCACAACACGGACCCACACACTCACCACGAACCCACAACACGGACCCACACACTCACCACGAACCCACAACACGGACCCATACACTCACCGCGAACCCACAACACGGATCCACACACTCACCACGAACCCACAACACGGACCCACACACTCTTACCACAACACGGACCCACACACTCACCACGAACCCACAACACGGACCCACACACTCAACACGAACCCACAACACGGACCCACACACTCACCACGAACCCACAACACGGACCCACACACTCAACACGAACCCACAACACGGACCCGCACACTCACCACGAACCCACAACACAGACCAACACACTCACCACGAACCCACAACACGGACCCACACACTCAACACGAACCCACAACACGGACCCACACTCTTCCCACGAACCCACAACACGGACCCACACACTCACCACGAACCCACAACACGGACCCACATACTCACCACGAACCTGCAAGATGGGCCCACACACTCACCACGAACCCACAACACGGACTCATACACTCACCACGAACCCACAACATGGACCCACACACTCACCACGAACCCACAATACAAACCCACACTCACCAGAACCCACAACACGGATCCACCCACTCATCAAGAACCCACAACACAGACCAATACATTCACCATGAACCCACAACACGGACCCACACACTCACCACGAACCCACAACACGGACCCACACACTCACCACGGACCCACACACTCACCACGAACCCACAACATGGACCCACACACTCACCACGAACCCACAACACGGACCCACACACTTACCACGAACCCACAACACGGACCCACACACTCACCACGAACCCACAACACGGACCCACACACTAGACCACGAACCCACAACACGGACCCACACACTCTTACCACGAACCCACAACACGGACCCACACACTCACCACGAACCCACAACACGGACCCACACACTCACCACGAACCCACAACACGGACCCACACACTCACCCCGAACCCACAACATGGACTCACACACTCACCACGAACCCACAACACGGACCCACACACTCACCACGAACCCACAACACGGACCCACACACTCACCACGAACCCACAACACGGACCCACACACTCACCACGAACCCACAACACGGACCCACACACTCACCACGAACCCACAACATGGACCCACACACTCACCACGAACCCAGAACACGGACCCACACACTCACCACGAACCCATAACACGGACCCACACACTCACCACGAACCCACAACGCGGACCCACACACTCACCACGAACCCACAACACGGACCCACACTCTCACCACGAACCCACAACACGGACCCACACGCTCACCACGAACCCAAAACACGGACCCACACACTTACCACGAACCCAAAACACGGACCCACACACTCACCACGAACCCACAACACGGACCCACACACTCAACACGAACCCACAACACGGACCCACACACTCACCACGAACCCACAACACAGACCAACACACTCACCACGAACCCACAACACGGACCCACACACTCAACACGAACCCACAACACGGACCCACACTCTTCCCACGAACCCACAACACGGACCCACACACCACGAACCCACAACACGGACCCACATACTCACCACGAACCTGCAACATGGGCCCACACACTCACCACAAACCCACAACACGGACTCATACACTCACCACGAACCCACAACATGGACCCACACACTCACCACGAACCCACAATACAAACCCACACTCACCAGAACCCACAACACGGATCCACCCACTCATCAAGAACCCACAACACAGACCAATACATTCACCACGAACCCACAACACGGACCCACACACTCACCACGAACCCACAACACGGACCCACACACTCACCACGGACCCACACACTCACCACGAACCCACAACATGGATCCACACACTCACCACGAACCCACAACACGGACCCACACACTCTTACCACAACACGGACGCACACACTCACCACGAACCCACAACACGGACCCACACACTCACCACGAACCCACAACACGGACCCACACACTCACCACGAACCCACAACACGGACCCATACACTCACCACGAACCCACAACACGGATCCACACACACACCACGAACCCACAACATGGACCCACACACTCTTACCACAACACGGACCCACACACTCACCACGAACCCACAACACGGACCCACACACTCACCACGAACCCACAACACGGACCCACACACTCACCACGAACCCACAACACGGACCCACACACTAGACCACGAACCCACAACACGGACCCACACACTCTTACCACGAACCCACAACACGGACCCACACACTCACCACGAACCCACAACACGGACCCACACACTCACCCCGAACCCACAACATGGACTCACACACTCACCACGAACCCACAACACGGACCCACACACTCACCACGAACCAACAACACGGACCCACACACTCACCACGAACCCACAACACGGACCCACACACTCACCACGAACCCACAACACGGACCCACACACTCACCACGAACCCACAACACGGACCCACACACTCACCACGAACCCACAACACGGACCCACACTCTCACCACGAACCCACAACACGGACCCACACGCTCACCACGAACCCACAACACGGACCCACACACTTACCACGAACCCACAACACGGACCCACACACTCACCACGAACCCACAACACGGACCCACACACTCAACACGAACCCACAACACGGACCCACACACTCACCACGAACCCACAACACAGACCAACACACTCACCACGAACCCACAACACGGACCCACACACTCAACACGAACCCACAACACGGACCCACACTCTTCCCACGAACCCACAACACGGACCCACACACTCACCACGAACCCACAACACGGACCCACACACTCACCACGAACCTGCAACATGGGCCCACACACTCACCACGAACCAACAACACGGACCCACACACTCACCACGAACCCACAACACGGACCCACACACTCACCACGAACCCACAACACGGACCCACACACTCACCACGAACCCACAACACGGACCCACACACTCACCACGAACCCACAACACGGACCCACACTCTCACCACGAACCCACAACACGGACCCACACGCTCACCACGAACCCACAACACGGACCCACACACTTACCACGAACCCACAACACGGACCCACACACTCACCACGAACCCACAACATGGACCCACACACTCAACACGAACCCACAACACGGACCCACACACTCACCACGAACCCACAACACAGACCAACACACTCACCACGAACCCACAACACGGACCCACACACTCAACACGAACCCACAACACGGACCCACACTCTTCCCACGAACCCACAACACGGACCCACACACTCACCACGAACCCACAACACGGACCCACACACTCACCACGAACCTGCAACATGGGCCCACACACTCACCACGAACCCACAACACGGACCCACACACTCACCACGAACCCACAACATGGACCCACACACTCCCCACGAACCCACAATACAAACCCACACTCACCAGAACCCACAACACGGATCTACCCACTCATCAAGAACCCACAACACAGACCAATACATTCACCACGAACCCACAACACGGACCCACACACTCACCACGAACCCACAACACGGACCCACACACTCACCACGGACCCACACACTCACCACGAACCCACAACATGGATCCACACACTCACCACGAACCCACAACACGGACCCACACACTCTTACCACAACACGGACCCACACACTCACCACGAACCCACAACACGGACCCACACACTCACCACGAACCCACAACACGGACCCATACACTCACCACGAACCCACAACACGGACCCACACACTCACCACGAATCCACAACACGGACACACACAGCTCACCTCGTAAAGATTTTCGAGTGGATGGCTTCGACAGAACCTGCTCGAAAGTCGATGATGAAAATGAAGCAGCCGTAGATCCAGCAGCAGCCGCCTCCTTCACATCCGTCTAAAATTCTGAAAAGACGTTATAGCAGCCACGCCCCGTCGAGTGACGTCTTACAACGCGACCACGCCCACCGACAGCTCCTCCCCTGGGCACCACCCACCACCCCCGCGTCTACTTCCGGGTTATGGAGATTGGAGGCGGCGGCGGGAAAATCTGAACCCTATCTGGGCCTCCTCTAGGTCGACGCAGCCTGAAGGTGCCTACACGGGACTCAGTGTGATGAGTCTGTGGGTCTCTGTGTGGTGAGTTTATGGGTCTCTGTGGTGAGTTTGTGGGTCTCTGTGGTGAGTCTGTGGGTCTATGTGTGGTGAGTCTGTGGGTCTATGTGATGAGTTTGTGGGTCTCAGTGTGGTGAGTCTCTGTGTGGCGAGTCTGTGGGTTTCTGTGTGGTTTGTGGATCTCTGTGTGGTGAGAGTAGGTTTTTGTGTGTGGTGAGTCTGTGGAACTTTGTGTGGTGAGTCTCTGTGTGGTGAGTCTGTGGGTCTCTGTGGTGAATCTGTGGGTCTCAGTGTGATGAGTGTGGGTCTCAGTGTGATGAGTCTGTGGGTCTCTGTGGGCCTCTGTGTGGTTTATGGGTCTCTGTGGTGAGTTTGTGTGGCGAGTCTGTGGGTCTCTGTGTGGTGAGTCTGTGGGTCTCTGTGTGGTGAGTTTATGGGTCTCTGTGGTGAGTTTGTGGGTCTCTGTGTGGTGAGTCTGTGTGGCGTGTCTGTGGATCTCTGTGGCGAGTCTGTGGGTCTATGTGTGGTGAGTCTGTGGGTCTATGTGATGAGTTTGTGTGTCTCAGTGTGGTGAGTCTCTGTGTGGCGAGTCTGTGGGTTTCTGTGTGGTTTGTGGATCTGTGTGGTGAGTGTAGGTTTTTGTGTGTGGTGAGTCTGTGGAACTTTGTGTGGTGAGTCTCTGTGTGGTGAGGCTGTGGGTCTCTGTGTGGTGAGTTTGTGGGTCTCTGTGGTGAGTTTGTGGGTCTCTGTGTGGTGAGTCTCTGTGTGGTGAGTCTGTGTGGTGAGTCTGTGTGTCTCTGTGGTGAGTCTGTGGGTCTCTGTGTGGTGGTGCAGTGGTTAGTGTGCTGTGTGTGTGGGAGAGGTGGTGCAGTGGTTAGTGCGCTGTGTGTGTGGGGAGCGGTAGTGCAGTGGTTAGCGCACTGTGTGTGGGGAGCGGTGGTGCAGTGGTTAGCGTGCTGTGTGTGTGTGGGGAGCAGTAGTGGAGTGGTTAGTGCGCTGTGTGTTGGGAGTGGTGGTGCAGTGGTTAGCGTGCTGTGTGTGTGGGGAACGGTGGTGTAGTAGTTAGCGCACTGTGTGTGTGGAGAGCGGTAGTGCAGTGGTTAGCGCACTGTGTGTGTGGGGAGCGGTGGTGTAGTGGTTTGCGCACTGTGTGTGTGGGGAGCGGTGATGCAGTGGTTAGCGCACTGTGTGTGTGGGGAGCGGTAGTGGAGTGGTTAGTGCGCTGTGTGTGTGCGGAGCGGTGGTGCAGTGGTTAGCGTGCTGTGTGTGGGGAACGGTGGTGCAGTGGTTAGCGCACTGTGTGTGGCGAGCGGTGGAGTCGCGTCGATAGAAAAATAATAATCAAGGTAAGGTTAAATCTTCATTTGAAACTTTCGTGACTGCAGGAATCCATACTCTTTGGTTAGCGCACTCTGTGTGTGTCTGTTGGGGGAGCGGTGGTGCAGTGGTTAGCGCCGATGCAGCTCCCTATCGATGTGCCTGTTACAGAGACAGATTGCCGGAGCCTGCCACTTGCAGAACTGAATTGTGTGTGTTGTGTCTCTGCTTATATCTGAAATTCCCTCCCCTCGGCTCGCCTTCTCAGAAAGGACCGGAATTCCTTTGATTTCGCTCTCAGCTTTTGGGGGCAGTTGTTTGTCCGGTGTACGTGTGTGTGTCTGTTTTAATTTATTGAAGTAACTGTTAAGTCTCATCAAGGCCTGGTTCCCGTCCCCCTCCGCAATCCACCCCGCGATCAATGGAAACAGATGCTCCAAATTGCCCCTAAGTGTGTTTTTCTAGTTTTTCAACTTTCTGCAATAATTAATCTGGAAGGAGGAGGGGTTCCTTTTGTCAGGCTGCGTTCTACCTCCTCCTCTTCCCTCCCGGTTGGAGGTGTTACATTTTCTTGTCTCTCACGAAGAGGGGCGCCGTCTCTTGAAGTTTGACCTCCCGTTACCATGTTTTCCGTTCACTCTGATGGGTTGTGAGTTGCGAGAACAATAAACATGATTTTCCACCCCTTATCTTAGAATGTGTCCCTTTTTGCGGTGTTGACTCTTTAAGTGACTCAAGGTATGTTTTGAGCAGTGTTACAGTGCGTCCGTCGTGGTTTGGAAGACAAAGGCGGTTGGGAGACTGATTCTATGGAATACATATTATCTTGGTTGTGTGTGATTGACCTGTTTTGCATTGTATTTCTTCTAGATGGCCCTCGGTCTAATGCTTACTAAGTATTATTTGGTCTATGTTTAACCAAGGTTTTGTGATGACATAGTTGTTACCACATGTATTCCTAGGGTTTTATTAATCTTTGTTCCCCGTCTGTATCCAGTGATCCGTGCTTTTTATTTACGAGTTGTATTTTGATATCTTGAGGTTTGAAGATCTGGCTAAGTTTTGACTTAGACTTTCGTGACTGCCGGAAATAATTATTTGGTTATTTTGGTAGAGTCGCGTCGATAGAAAAATAATAAAGGTAAGGTTAAATCTTCATTTAAAGCTTTCGTGACTGCAGGAATCCATACTCTTTGGTTCTTTCGGTAAAGTCACGTAGTTAGAAACAAAATCAAATAAAACAAATCGCGACGTTTCGATTGCAACACAAGCAATCATCATCAGGTGGGAAAAACCACAGCAAGAAATTTTTTTGCTGAAGTGGGAGAGAGATGCCGTGGTAAGAGGTTATATAGGTAAGAGACTGGGGAGGGGCAAGGGGAGAGAGAGGGGGGGGGGTAGGGGGGGGCGTTGCGTGGACGCTCGGAGAGGGACGTGAAGCTGGACAGGGAGGAAATAGGTGGGGCTGGAAGTGGGAGGGCGAGAGAGCTGGGATGCGGGGGGGAAGTTAACTGGGACACACGAGCGGTGCAATGCAGCAACAATGCCAATGCAGCAGCAACGCCAATGCAGCAACAACGCCAATGCAGCAACAATGCCAATGCAGCAACAACGCCAATGCAGCAACAATGCCAATGCAGCAACAACGCCAATGCAGCAACAACGCCAATGCAGCAACAATGCCAATGCAGCAACAACGCCAATGCAGCAACAACGCCAATGCAGCAACAATGCCAATGCAGCAACAACGCCAATGCAGCAACAACGCCAATGCAGCAACAACGCCAATGCAGCAACAATGCCAATGCAGCAACAACGCCAATGCAGCAACAATGCCAATGCAGCAACAACGCCAATGCAGCAACAACGCCAATGCAGCAACAATGCCAATGCAGCAACAACGCCAATGCAGCAACAACGCCAATGCAGCAACAACGCCAATGCAGCAACAATTCCAATGCAGCAGCAATGCCAATGCAGCAACACTGCCAATGCAGCAACAATGCCAATGCAGCAACAATGCCAAACGCTGGGGATCCGGGGGGAAATTAACTCGGAAAAATAGACTAGTACCCGGCAGATATGATGGAATAACCATTAAACATTTCGATTTAAAGCTTTCGTGACTGCAATGATTCATCTTCTTTGGTTCTTTCGGTAAAGTCACGTAGAATGAGAATAAAATAATAAATTGATAAAATAAAATAACACAATAATATTCTCACGACGTTTCGGCCACAACACAAGCTCCAGCGCTGTCCTACCAGACAGTCTCGCCCCCTTCACCTTATGAAGGCCGCTTGTGTTGTGGCCGAAACGTCGTGAGAATATTATTGTGTTATTTTATTTTATCAATGTATTATTTTATTCTCATTCTACGTGACTTTACCGAAAGAACCAAAGAAGATGAACCATTAAACAGTTAAGTTTTTACCTGGTTGTTTAATCTTTGGCGTTAAAGGATTGGTATTTCAGGGTTGGCGTTCAAGGGATGCTATTTAAAGGTTCGCGTTTCAGGGTTGGTGTTTAATGGTTGGCGTTTACGGGTTGATGTTTATCGGATGGTGTTTAAGGGTTGGGCTTTAAGGGTTGGCGTTTTAGAGTTTGCGTTTAAGGTATGGTGTTTTTTGGGTTGGCCGTTTAAGCTTCGGCGTTTAAGTGTTGGTGTTTAAGGGTTGGTGTTTATTGGTTGGTGTTTATGGGATGATGTTTAAGTGTTGGGGTTTAAGGGTTGGCGTTTAAGGGTTGGTGTTTAAGGGTTGGCGTTTAAGGGTTGGTGTTTAAGGGTTGATGTTTAGGGGTTGGGGTTTAAGGGTTGGCTTTTTAGAGTTGGCGTTTAATAAGGGTTGGCGTTTATGGGTTGGTGTGTAAGGGTTGGCGTTTAATGAAGGTTGACGTTTAAGGGTTGGCTTTTAACGGTTAGTGTTTAGGGTTGGCGTTTATGGGTTGGTGTTTAAGGTTGGCGTTTATGGGTTGGTGTTTAAGGTTGGCGTTTAAGGGTTGGTGTTTAAGGGTTGGCGTTTATGGGTTGGGGGGGGGACGAGGTACGTTGATGGGTTAGGAGGGAGACAAGGTGAGGTGATGGGTGATGTGGGAGAAGAAATAATGGGTGAGGAGAGACTAGGTAAGGTGATGGGTGAGGAGGGAGACGAGGTGAGGTGGTGGCTGTGGAGAGACGAGGTGAGGTGATGGGTGAGAAGGCAGATGAGCTGAGGTGATGGGTGAGGAAGGGGACGAGGTGAGGTGATGAGTTGATAGGCGAGGAGATACAAGGTGAGTTGATGGGAGGGAGACGAGGTGAAGTGAGGGGTGAGGAGGCAGACGAGGTGAGTTGGTGGGTGAAGAAGGGGACGAGGTGAGGTGATGAGTGAGGTAGAGGAGGTGAGGTGATGGGTGAGGAGAGTTGAGGAGTGGCGATGGGTGATTAGGAGGCAGAAGAGGTGAGTTCATAGGTGAGGAGAGACGAGGTGAGGTGATGGGTGAGGAGAGACAAGGTGAGTTGATGGGAGGGAGAAGAGGTGAAGTGAGGGGTGAGGAGGCATACGAGGTGAGTTGATGGGTGAGGAGAGACGAGGTGAGGTTATGGGTGATTAGGAGGCAGAAGAGGTGAGGTGATAGGTGAGGAGAGACGAGGTCAGGTGATGGGTGAGAAGGCAGACGAGGTGAGGTGATGGTTGAGGAGAGACGAGATGAGCTGATGGGTGAGGAGAGACGAAGTGAGGTGATGGGTGAGAAGGCAGACGAGGTGAGGTGATGGGTGAGGAGGCAGGTGAGGTGATGGGTGGGGAGAGACAAGGTGACGTAATGAGTAAGCAGAAACGAGGTGAGGTGATGGGTGAGAAGGCAGATGAGAAGAAGTGATGGGTGAGGAAGGGGACGAGGAGAGGTACACGAGATGAGGTGATGGGTGAGGAGTGTCGAGGTGAGGAGATGGGAGGGAAACGAGGTGAAGTGAGGGGTGAGGAGGCAGACGAGGTGAGTCGATGGGTGAGAAACGGGACGAGGGGAGGTGATGGGTGAGGTAAACGAGGTGAGGTGATTGGTGAGGATTTCGACGTGAGGAGATGGGTGATTATGAGGCAGACGAGGTGAGTTGATAGGTGAGGAGAGACGAGGTGAGGTGATGGGTGAGGAGAGACAAGGTGAGGTGAAGGGTGAGGAGGGAGAAGAAGTGAGGTGAATGGGTGAGGCCGACGAGGTGAGGTGATGGGTGAGGAGAGACAAGGTGAGGTGAAGGGTGAGGAGGCAGACGAGGTGAGGTGATGGGTGAGGAAGGGGACGAGGTGAGTTGAGTTGATAGGTGAGGAGATACAAGGTGAGTTGATGGGAGGGAGACGAGGTGAAGTGAGGGGTGAGGAGGCAGACGAGGTTAGTTGGTGGGTGAGGAAGGGGACGAGGTGAGGTGATGGGTGAGGTAGACGAGGTGAGGTGATGGGTGAGGAGAGTCGAGGTGAGTAGATGGGTGATTAAGAGGCAGAAGAGCTGAGTCAATAGGTGAGGAGAGACGAGGTGAGGTGATGTGTGAGTCAAGACGTTCACCTCCTACAAACCCTCCCACTCACCCTCCCACTCTCTCGTTCACCCACCCACTCACCCTTCAAATTACTCGTTCACCGTCCCACACCGTCCCACTCACTCGTTCACCCACCCACTTACTAGTTCACCCACCCACTCACCCTCCCACTCACACGTTCACCCTCCCAAACCCACCTACTCACTTGTACACCATCCAACTCACTCGTTCACGAATCCACTCACTCACCCTCAGACTCACTCGTTCACCCTCCCACTCACGCTCCCACTCACTCGTCCACTCACCCTCCTACTAACTCCATCCACCCTCCCACTCACTTGTTCACCCTCGCACACACTCGTTCACCCTCCCATTTACTCACTCCTACACCATCTAACTCACTCGTTCAAGAATCCACTCCCTCACCCACCCACTCACTCGTTCACCATCCCACTCACCCTCCCACTCACTCGTTCACCCTCCCATTCACGCTCCCACTCACCCTTCCATCCATTCGTTCCCCAACCCACTCACTCGTTCATCCTCCCACTCACCCTCTTACTCACTCGTCCACTCAGCCTCCAACGCACTCGTCCACCCACCCACCCACTCACCCTCCCTCTCCCTCGTTCACCCACCCATTCACCCTCCCACTCGCTCGTTCACCATCCGACTCGCGCTCCCACTCACCCTTCCATCCATTCGTTCCTCAACCCACTCACTCGTTCACCTACCCACTCACCCTCCTACTCACTCGTTTACCCTCAAACACACACTCGTTCACCCTCCCATTTACTCACTCGTACACCATTCAACTCACTCGTTCACGAATCCACTCACTCACCCTCCCACTCTCGTTCACCCTCGCACACACTCGTTCACCAATACACTCACCCTTCAAATAACTCGTTCACCCTCCCACTCGCCCTCCTACTCACTCGTCCACCCACCCACTCACTCGTTCACCCTCCCAGTCACTCGTTCACCCTAGCATACACTCGTTCACCCATACACTCACCATTCAAATAACTCGTTCACCCACCCACTCACCCTCCCACACACTCGTTCACCCTCCCAATCCCACCTACTCACTCGTACACCATCTAACTCACTCGTTCAAGAATCCACTCCCTCACCCACCCACTCACTCGTTCACTCTCCCACTCACCCTTAAATCCATTAGTTCCCAAACCCACTCACTCGTTCACCCATCCACTCACCCTCCTACTCACTTGTACACCATCCAACTCACTCGTTCACGAATCCACTCACTCTTCCTTCCACTAACTCGTTCACCCTCCCACACACTCGTTCACCCAAACACTCACCCTCCTCTCATACGTTCACCTCCCACTCACCCTCCCACTCACCCTAACACTCACTCGTTCACCCTCCCACTCACCCTTCCACTCACCTTCCCACTCACTCGTCCACCCACCCACTCACTCGTTCACCCTCCCACTCACTCGTTCACCCTAGCATACACTCGTTCACCCAAACACTCACCATTCAAATAACTCGTTCACCCACCCACTCACCCTCCCACACACTCGTTCACCCTCCCAATCCCACCTACTCACTCGTACACCATCTAACTCACTCGTTCAAGAATCCACTCCCTCACCCACCCACTCACTCGTTCACTCCCCCACTCACCCTTCCATCCATTAGTTCCCCAACCCACTTACTCGTTCACCCATCCACTCACCCTCCTACTCACTTGTACACCATCCAACTCACTCGTTCACGAATCCACTCACTCACCCTCAGACTCACTCGTTCACCCTCCCACTCACGCTCCCACTCACTCGTCCACTCACCCTCCTACTCACTCTTCCATCCACCCACCCACTCACTCGTTCAGCCACCCACTCACCCTTCCACTCACTCGTTCACCCTCGCACACACTCGTTCACCCTCCCATGTACTCACTCGTTCACCCTCGCACACACTCGTGCAGCCAAACCCTCACCGTACAAATCACTCGTTCACCCTTCCACACCGTCCCACTCAGTCGTTCACCCACCCACTTACTAGTTCACCCACTCACCCTCCTACTCACACGTTCACCCACCCACTCACCCTCCCCTTCACTCTTTCACCCTCGCACACACTCGTTCACCCAAACACTCACCCTTCAAATATCTCGTTCACCCTCCCACTCACCCTTGCACTCACTCGTTCACCCTCCCACTCACCCTCCTACTCAATCGTCCGACCACCCACTCACTCGTTCACCCTCCCACTCAAGCTCCCACTCACTCGTTCACCCTCCCACACACTCGTTCAGCCAAACGCTCACCCTCCCACTCACTCGTTCACCCTCCCACTCACGCTCCCACTCACACTTCCACCCATTCGTTCCCCAACCCACTCACTAGTTCACCTTACCACTCACCCTCCGACTCAGTCGTTCACACTCCCACACCGTCCCACTCACTCGTTCACCCACCCTCTTATTCTCCCACTCACACGTTCACCTGCCACTCACGCTCCCACTCACTCGTTCACCCTCACACTAACCCTCCCACTCACCCTCCCACTCATTAACCTACCCACCCACTCATCCTGCCACCCAATCACCCTCCCACTCACTCGTTCACCCAGCCACTCACCCTCCCACTCACCCTTCCATCCATTCGTTCCCCAATCCACTCACACGTTCACCCTCCCACTCACCCTCCTACTCACTCGTCCACTCAGCCTCATACTCACTCGTCCAACCACCCACTCACTCGTTCACCAACCCATTCACCATCCCACTCAATTGTTCACCCACCCATTCACCTTCCCATTCACCCTTCCATCCATTCGTTCTCCAACCCACTCACACGTTCACCCTCCCACTCACTCTCCCACTCACCCTCCCACTCACTCGTTCACCCTCCCACTCACGCTCCCACTCACCCTTCCATCCATTCGTTCCCAACCCCCTCACTCGTTCACCCTCCCACTCACCCTCCTACTCATTCATCCACCCACCCACTCACTCGTTCACCCTCCCACTCACCCTCCCAATCACTTGTTCACCCTCCCATTCACTCCTCCACGCAACGACTTACTCGTTCACCCTCCCACTCACCCTTCCATCCATTCATTCCCCAACCCACTCACTCGTTCACCCTCCCACTCACCCTCCTACTCACTCGTCCACCCCTCCACCCACCCACTCGCTCGTTCACGAATCCACTCACTCACCCTCCCACTCACTCATTCACCCTTCCACACACTCGTTCACCCTCCCACACCGTCCCACTCACTCGTTAACCCACCCACTTACTAGTTCACCCACCCACTCAACCTACCACTCACTCGTTTATCCTCCCACACACTCGTTCAGCCAAACACGCACCCTCCCACTCACACGTTCACCCTTGCACTCACTCGTTCACCCTCCCACTCACGCTCCCACTCACTCGTCCACTAACACTCCTACTAACTCCATCCACCCTCCCACTCACTTGTTCACCCTCGCACACACTCGTTCACCCTCCCATTTACTCACTCCTACACCATCTAACTCACTCGTTCAAGAATCCACTCCCTCACCCACCCACTCACTCGTTCACCATCCCACTCACCCTCCCACTCACTCGTTCACCCTCCCATTCACGCTCCCACTCACCCTTCCATCCATTCGTTTCCCAACCCACTCACTCGTTCACCCTCCCACTCACCTTCTTACTCACTCGTCCACTCAGCCTCCAACGCACTCGTCCACCCACCCACCCACTCACCCTCCCTCTCCCTCGTTCACCCACCCATTCACCCTCCCACTCACTCGTTCACCATCCGACTCGCGCTCCCACTCACCCTTCCATCCATTCGTTCCTCAACCCACTCACTCGTTCACCTACCCACTCACCCTCCTACTCACTCGTTTACCCTGAAACACACACTCGTTCACCCTCCCATTTACTCACTCGTACACCATCCAACTCACTCGTTCACGAATCCACTCACTCACCCTCCCACTCTCGTTCACCCTCGCACACACTCGTTCACCCTCGCACACACTCGTTCACCAATACACTCACCCTTCAAATAACTCGTTCACCCTCCCACTCGCCCTCCTACTCACTCGTCCACCCACCCACTCACTCGTTCACCCTCCCACTCACTCGTTCACCCTAGCATACACTCGTTCACCCAAACACTCACCATTCAAATAACTCGTTCACCCACCCACTCACCCTCCCACACACTCGTTCACCCTCCCAATCCCACCTACTCACTCGTACACCATCTAACTCACTCGTTCAAGAATCCACTCCCTCACCCACCCACTCACTCGTTCACTCTCCCACTCACCCTTCCATCCATTAGTTCCCCAACCCACTCACTCGTTCACCCATCCACTCACCCTCCTACTCACTTGTACACCATCCAACTCACTCGTTCACGAATCCACTCACTCTTCCTCACACTAACTCGTTCACCCTCCCACACACTCGTTCACCCAAACACTCACCCTCCTCTCACACGTTCACCTCCCACTCACCCTCCCACTCACCCTCCCACTCACTCGTTCACCCTCCCACTCACCCTTCCACTCACCTTCCCACTCACTCGTTCACCCACCCGCTCACTCGTTCACCCTCCCACTCACCCTTCCACTCACCTTCCCACTCACTCGTTCACCCACCCACTCACCCTCCCAATCACTTGTTCACCCTCCCATTCACTCCTCCACCCAACGACTTACTCGTTCACCCTCCCACTCACCCTCCCACTCACCCTTCCATCCATTCATTCCCCAACCCACTCACTCGTTCGCCCTCCCACTCACCATCCTACTCACTCGTCCACCCCTCCACCCACCCACTCGCTCGTTCACGAATCCACTCACTCACACTCCCACTCACTCATTCACCCTTCCACACACTCGTTCACCCTCCCACACCGTCCCACTCACTCGTTCACCCACCCACTTACTAGTTCACCCACCCACTCACCCTCCCACTCACACGTTCACCCACACACTCACTCGTTCACCCTCCCACTCACGCTCCCACTCACGCTCCCACTCACTCGTCCACTCACCCTCCTACTAACTCTTCCATCCACCCTCCCACTCACTCGTTCACCCTCGCACACATTCGTTCACCCTCCCATTTACTCACTCCTACACCATCCAACTCACTCATTCACGAATCCACTCACTCACCCTCCCACTCACTCGTTCACCCTCCCACACCGTCCCACTCACTCGTTCACCCACCCACTTACTAGTTCACCCACCCACTCAACCTACCACTCACTCGTTTATCCTCCCACACACTCGTTCAGCCAAACACGCACCCTCCCACTCACACGTTCACCCTTGCACTCACTCATTCACCCTCCCACTCACGCTCCCACTCACTCGTCCACTCACCCTCCTACTAACTCCATCCACCCTCCCACTCACTTGTTCACCCTCGCACACACTCGTTCACCCTCCCATTTACTCACTCCTACACCATCTAACTCACTCGTTCAAGAATCCACTCCCTCACCCACCCACTCACTCGTTCACCATCCCACTCACCCTCCCACTCACTCGTTCACCCTCCCATTCACGCTCCCACTCACCCTTCCATCCATTCGTTCCCCAACCCACTCACTCGTTCACCCTCCCACTCACCCTCTTACTCACTCGTCCACTCAGCCTCCAACGCACTCGTCCACCCACCCACCCACTCACCCTCCCTCTCCCTCGTTCACCCACCCATTCACCCTCCCACTCACTCGTTCACCATCCGACTCGCGCTCCCACTCACCCTTCCATCCATTCGTTCCTCAACCCACTCACTCGTTCACCTACCCACTCACCCTCCTACTCACTCGTTTACCCTCAAACACACACTCGTTCACCCTCCCATTTACTCACTCGTACACCATCCAACTCACTCGTTCATGAATCCACTCACTCACCCTCCCACTCTCGTTCACCCTCGCACACACTCGTTCACCCTCGCACACACTCGTTCACCAATACACTCACCCTTCAAATAACTCGTTCACCCTCCCACTCGCCCTCCTACTCACTCGTCCACCCACCCACTCACTCGTTCACCCTCCCAGTCACTCGTTCACCCTAGCATACACTCGTTCACCCATACACTCACCATTCAAATAACTCGTTCACCCACCCACTCACCCTCCCACACACTCGTTCACCCTCCCAATCCCACCTACTCACTCGTACACCATCTAACTCACTCGTTCAAGAATCCACTCCCTCACCCACCCACTCACTCGTTCACTCTCCCACTCACCCTTCAATCCATTAGTTCCCAAACCCACTCACTCGTTCACCCATCCACTCACCCTCCTACTCACTTGTAAACCATCCAACTCACTCGTTCACGAATCCACTCACTCTTCCTTCCACTAACTCGTTCACCCTCCCACACACTCGTTCACCCAAACACTCACCCTCCTCTCATACGTTCACCTCCCACTCACCCTCCCACTCACCCTAACACTCACTCGTTCACCCTCCCACTCACCCTTCCACTCACCTTCCCACTCACTCGTCCACCCACCCACCCACTCACTCGTTCACCCTCCCACTCACTCGTTCACCATAGCATACACTCGTTCACCCAAACACTCACCATTCAAATAACTCGTTCACCCACCCACTCACCCTCCCACACACTCGTTCACCCTCCCAATCCCACCTACTCACTCGTACACCATCTAACTCACTCGTTCGAGAATCCACTCCCTCACCCACCCACTCACTCGTTCACTCTCCCACTCACCCTTCCATCCATTAGTTCCCCAACCCACTTACTCGTTCACCCATCCACTCACCCTCCTACTCACTTGTACACCATCCAACTCACTCGTTCACGAATCCACTCACTCTTCCTCCCACTAACTCGTTCACCCTCCCACACACTCGTTCACCCAAACACTCACCCTCCTCTCACACGTTCACCTCCCACTCACCCTCCCACTCACCCTCCCACTCACTCGTTCACCCTCCCACTCACCCTTCCACTCACCTTCCCACTCACTCGTTCACCCACCCACTCACTCGTTCACCCTCCCACTCACTCTTCCACTCACCTTCCCACTAACTCATTCACCCACCCACTCACCCTCCCAATCACTTGTTCACCCTCCCATTCACTCCTCCACCCAACGACTTACTCGTTCACCCTCCCACTCACCCTCCCACTCACCCTTCCATCCATTCGTTCCTCCACCCACTCACTCGTTCACCTACCTATTCACCCTCCTACTCACTCGTTCACCCTCCCACACACTCGTTCACCATCCCATTTACTCACTCGTACACCATCCAACTCACTCGTTCACGAATCCACTCACTCACCCTCCCACTTTCGTTCACCCTCGCACACACTCGTTCACCCTCGCACACACTCGTTCACCCTCGCACACACTCGTTCACCAATACACTCACCCTTCAAATAACCCGTTCACCATCCCACTCACCCTCCCGCTCACTCGTTCACCCTCCCACTCGCCCTCCTACTCACTCGTCCACCCACCCATTCACTCGTTCACCCTCCCACTCACTCGTTCACCCTAGCATACACTCGTTCACCCAAACACTCACCATTCAAATAACTCGTTCACCCACCCACTCACCCTCCCACACACTCGTTCACCCTCCCAATCCCACCTACTCACTCGTACACCATCTAACTCACTCGTTCAAGAATCCACTCCCTCACCCACCCACTCACTCGTTCACTCTCCCACTCACCCTTCCATCCATTAGTTCCCCAACCCACTCACTCGTTCACCCATTCACTCACGCTCCTACTCACTTGTACACCATCCAACTCACTCGTTCACGAATCCACTCACTCTTCCTCACACTAACTCGTTCACCCTCCCACACACTCGTTCACCCAAACACTCACCCTCCTCTCACACGTTCACCTCCCACTCACCCTCCCACTCACCCTCCCACTCACTCGTTCACCCTCCCACTCACCCTTCCACTCACCTTCCCACTCACTCGTTCACCCACCCACTCACTCGTTCACCCTCCCACTCACCCTTCCACTCACCTTCCCACTCACTCGTTCACCCACCCACTCACCCTCCCAATCACTTGTTCACCCTCCCATTCACTCCTCCACCCAACGACTTACTCGTTCACCCTCCCACTCACCCTCCCACTCACCCTTCCATCCATTAATTCCCCAACCCACTCACTCGTTCACCCTCCCACTCACCATCCTACTCACTCGTCCACCCCTCCACCCACCCACTCGCTCGTTCACGAATCCACTCACTCACCCTCCCACTCACTCATTCACCCTTCCACACACTCGTTCACCCTCCCACACCGTCCCACTCACTCGTTCACCCACCCACTTACTAGTTCACCCACCCACTCACCCTCCCACTCACACGTTCACCCACACACTCACTCGTTCACCCTCCCACTCACGCTCCCACTCACGCTCCCACTCACTCGTCCACTCACCCTCCTACTAACTCTTCCATCCACCCTCCCACTCACTCGTTCACCCTCGCACACACTCGTTCACCCTCCCATTTACTCACTCCTACACCATCCAACTCACTCATTCACGAATCCACTCACTCACCCTCCCACTCACTCGTTCACCATCCCACACACTCGTTCAGCCAAACGCTCACCATCAAAATCACTCGTTCACCCTTCCACACCGTCCCACTCAGTCGTTCACTCTCCCACTCACGCTCCCACTCACCGTCTTACTCACTCGTTCACCCACCCATTCATCATTCCACTCACTCGTTCGCCCTTCCACTCACCCTTCCATCCATTCGTTCCTCCACCCACTCACTCGTCCACCCACCCGCCCACTCACTCGTTCAACCTCCCACTCACCCTCCCACTCACCCTCCCACTCACACGTTCACCCACCCACTCACCCTCCCCTTCACTCTTTCACCCTCGCACACACTCGTTCCCCCAAACACTCACCCTTCAAATATCTCGTTCTCCCTCCCACTCACCCTTGCACTCATTCGTTCACCCTCCCACTCACCCTCCTACTCACTCGTCCAATCACCCACTCACTCGTTCTCCCAATCAAGCTCCCACTCACAGGTTCACCCTCCCACTCACCCTCCCAATCACTCGTTCACCCTCCCATTCACGCTCCCACTCACCCTTCCATCCATTCGTTCACCAACCCACTCACTCGTTCACCCTCCCACTCACCCTCTTACTCACTCGTCCACTCAGCCTCCAACGCACTCGTCCACCCACCCACTCACCCTCCCTCTCCCTCGTTCACCCACCCATTCACCTTCCCACTCACTCGTTCACCATCCGACTCGCGCTCCCACTCACCCTTCCATCCATTCGTTCCTCCACCCACTCACTCGTTCACCTACCCACTCACCCTCCTACTCACTCGTTCACCCTCCCACACACTCGTTCACCCTCCCATTTACTCACTCGTACACCATCCAACTCACTCGTTCACGAATCCACTCACTCACCCTCCCACTCTCGTTCACCCTCGCACACACTCGTTCACCCTCGCACACACTCGTTCACCAATACACTCACCCTTAAAATAACTCGTTCACCCTCCCACTCGCCCTCCTACTCACTCGTCCACCCACCCACTCACTCGTTCCCTCTCCCACTCACTCGTTCACCCTTGCATACACTCGTTCACCCAAACACTCACCATTCAAATAACTCGTTCACCCACCCACTCACCCTCCCACACACTCGTTCACCCTCCCAATCCCACCTACTCACTCGTACACCATCTAACTTACTCGTTCAAGAATCCACTCCCTCACCCACCCACTCACTCGTTCACTCTCCCACTCACCCTTCCATCCATTAGTTCCGCAACCCACTCACTCGTTCACCCATCCAATCACCCTCCTACTCACTTGTACACCATCCAACGCACTCGTTCACGAATCCACTCACTCTTCCTCCCACTAACTCGTTCACCCTCCCACACACTCGTTCACCCAAACACTCACCCTCCTCTCACACGTTCACCTCCCACTCACCCTCCCACTCACCCTCCCACTCACTCGTTCACCCTCCCACTCACCCTTCCACTCACCTTCCCACTCACTCGTTCACCCACCCACTCACTCGTTCACCCTCCCACTCACCCTTCCAATCACCTTTCTACTCACTCATTCACCCACCCACTCACCCTCCCAATCAATTGTTCACCCTCCCATTCACTCCTCCACCCAACGACTTACTCGTTCACCCTCCCACTCACCCTCCCACTCACCCTTCCATCCATTCGTTCCTCCACCCACTCACTCGTTCACCTACCCACTCACCCTCGCACACACTCGTTCACCCTCGCACACACTCGTTCACCCTCGCACACACTCGTTCACCCTCGCACACACTCGTTCACTAATACACTCACCCTTCAAATAACTCGTTCACTATCCCACTCACCCTCCCACTCACTCGTTCACCCTCCCACTCGCCCTCCTACTCACTCGTCCACCCACCCACTCACTCGTTCACCCTCCCACTCACTCGTTCACCCTAGCATACACTCGTTCACCCAAACACTCACCATTCAAATAACTCGTTCACCCACCCACTCACCCTCCCACACACTCGTTCACCCTCCCAATCCCACCTACTCACTCATACACCATCTAACTCACTCGTTCAAGAATCCACTCCCTCACCCACCCACTCACTCGTTCACTCTCCCACTCACCCTTCCATCCATTAGTTCCCCAACCCACTCACTCGTTCACCCATCCACTCACCCTCCTACTCACTTGTACACCATCCAACTCACTCGTTCACGAATCCACTCACTCTTCCTCCCACTAACTCGTTCACCCTCCCACACACCCGTTCACCCAAACACTCACCCTAATCTCACACGTTCACCTCCCACTCACCCTCCCACTCACCCTCCCACTCACTCGTTCACCCTCCCACTCACCCTTCCACTCACCTTCCCACTCACTCGTTCACCCACCCACTCACTCGTTCACGCTCCCACTCCCCCTTTCACTCACCTTCCCACACACTCGTTCACCCACCCACTCGTTCACCCACCCACTCACCCTCCCAATCACTTGTTCACCCTCCCATTCACTCCTCCACCCAACGACTTACTCGTTCACTCTCCCACTCACCCTCCCACTCACCCTTCCATCCATTCGTTCCTCCACCCACTCACTCGTCCACCCACCCGCCCACTCACTCGTTCACCCTCCCACTCACCCTCCCACTCACCCTCCCACTCACACGTTCACCCACCCACTCACCCTCCCCTTCACTCTTTCACCCTCGCACACACTCGTTCCCCCAAACACTCACCCTTCAAATATCTCGTTTTCCCTCCCACTCACCCTTGCACTCATTCGTTCACCCTCCCACTCACCCTCCTACTCACTCGTCCACCCACCCACTCACTCGTTCACCCTCCCAATCAAGCTCCCACTCACAGGTTCACCCTCCCACTCACCCTCCCACTCACTCGTTCACCCTCCCATTCACGCTCCCACTCACCCTTCCATCCATTCGTTCCCCAACCCACTCACTCGTTCACTCTCCCACTCACCCTCTTACTCACTCGTCCACTCAGCCTCCAACGCACTCGTCCACCCACCCACCCACTCACCCTCCCTCGTTCACCCACCCATTCACCCTCCCACTCACTCGTTCACCATCCGACTCGCGCTCCCAATCACTCTTCCATCCATTCGTTCCTCCACCCACTCACTCGTTCACCTACCCACTCACCCTCCTTCTCACTCGTTCACCCTCCCACACACTCGTTCACCCTCCCATTTACTCACTCGTACACCATCCAACTCACTCGTTCACGAATCCACTCACTCACCCTCCCACTCTCGTCCACCCACCCACTCACTCGTTCACCCTCCCACTCACTCGTTCACCCTAGCATACACTCGTTCACCCAAACACTCACCATACAAATAACTCGTTCACCCACCCACTCACCCTCCCACACACTCGTTCACCCTCCCAATCCCACCTACTCACTCGTACACCATCTAACTCACTCGTTCAAGAATCCACTCCCTCACCCACCCACTCACTCGTTCACTCTCTCACTCACCCTTCCATCCATTAGTTCCAGAACCCACTCACTCGTTCACCAATCCACTCACCCTCCTACTCACTTGTACACCATCCAACTCACTCGTTCACAAATCCACTCACTCTTCCTCCTACTAACTCGTTCACCCTCCCACACACTCGTTCACCCAAACACTCACCCTCCTCTCACACGTTCACCTCCCACTCACCCTCCCACTCACCCTCCCACTCACTCGTTCACCCTCCTACTCACCCTTCCACTCACCTTCCCACTCACTCGTTCACCCACCCACTCACTCGTTCACCCACCCACTCACTCGTTCACCCTCCCACTCACCCTTCCACTCACTTTCCCACTCATTCGTTCACCTACCAACTCACCCTCCCAATCACTTGTTCACCCTCCCATTCACTCCTCCACCCAACGACTTACTCGTTCACCCTCCCACTCACCCTCCCACTCACCCTTCCATCCATTCATTCCCCAACCCACTCACTCGTTCACCCTCCCACTCAACCTCCTACTCACTCGTCCACCCCTCCACCCACCCACTCGCTCGTTCAAGAATCCACTCACTCACCCTCCCACTCACTCATTCACCCTTCCACTCACTCGTTCACCCTCCCACACCGTCCCACTCACTCGTTCACCCACCCACTTACTAGTTCGCCCACCCAATCACCCTCCCACGCACTCGTTTACCCTCCCACACACTCGTTCAGCCAAAAACGCACCCTCCCACTCACACGTTCACCCACACACTCACTCGTTCACCCTCCCACTCACGCTCCCACTCACTCGTTCACTCACCCTCCTACTCACTCTTCCATCCACCCTTCCACTCACTCGTTCACCCTGGCACACACTCGTTCACCCTCCCATTTACTCACTCGTA
This sequence comes from Petromyzon marinus, assembly GCF_048934315.1. NCBI lineage: Eukaryota > Metazoa > Chordata > Hyperoartia > Petromyzontiformes > Petromyzontidae > Petromyzon > Petromyzon marinus. Next base: position 620,895 of record NC_133675.1, on the reverse strand, counting down.
CACCATCCCACTCTCTCATTCACGAATCCACTCACTCACCCTCCCACTCACTCGTTCACCATCCCACACACTCGTTCAGCCAAACCCTCACCATCCAAATCACTCGTTCACCCGTCCACACCGTCCCACTCACCCTCCCACTCACTCGTTCACCCTCCCACTCACTCTTCCACTCACCTTCCCACTCACTCGTTCACCCACCCACTCACCCTCCCAATCACTTGTTCACCCTCCCATTCACTCCTCCACCCAACGACTTACTCGTTCACCCTCCCACTCACCCACCCACTCACCCTTCCATCCATTCATTCCCCAACCCACTCACTCGTTCACCCTCCCACTCACCCTCCTACTCACTCGTCCACCACTCCACCCACCCACTCGCTCGTTCACGAATCCACTCACTCACCCTCCCACTCACTCATTCACCCTTACACACACTCGTTCACCCTCCCACACCGTCCCACTCACTCGTTCACCCACCCACTTACTAGTTCACTCACCCACTCACCCTCCCACTCACTCGTTTACCCTCCCACACACTCGTTCAGCCAAACATGCACCCTCCCACTCACACGTTCACCCACACACTCACTCGTTCACCCTCCCACTCACGCTCCCACTCACTCGTTCACTCACCCTCCTACTCACTCTTCCATCCACCCTCCCACTCACTCGGTCACCCTCGCACACACCCGTTCACCCTCCCATTTACTCACTCGTACACCATCCAACTCACTCATTCACGAATCCACTCACTCACACTCCCACTGACTCGTTCACCATCCCACACACTCGTTCAGCCAAACCGTCACCATCCAAATCACTCGTTCACCCTTCCACACCGTCCCACTCAGTCGTTCATTCTCCCACTCACGCTCCCACTCACCCTCTTACTCACTCGTTCACCCACCCATTCATCATCCCACTCACTCGTTCGCCCTTCCACTCACCCTTCCATCCATTCGCTCCTCCACCCACTCACTCGTCCACCCACCCACTCACTCGTTCACCCTCCCACTCACCCTCCCACTCACCCTCCCACTCACACGTTCACCCACCCACTCACCCTCCCCTTCACTCTTTCACCCTCGCACACACTCGTTCCCCCAAACACTCACCCTTCAAATATCTCGTTCTCACTCCCACACACCCTTGCACTCATTCGTTCACCCTCCCACTCACCCTCCTACTCACTCGTCCACCCACCCACTCACTCGTTCACCCTCCCAATCAAGCTCCCACTCACAGGTTCACCCTCCCACTCACCCTCCCACTCACTCGTTCACCCTCCCATTCACGCTCCCACTCACCCTTCCATCCATTCGTTCCCCAACCCACTCACTCGTTCACCCTCCCACTCACCCTCTTACTCACTCGTCCACTCAGCCTCCAACGCACTCGTCCACCCACCCACCCACTCACCGTCCCTCTCCCTCGTTCACCCGCCCATTCACCCTCCCACTCACTCGTTCACCATCCGACTCGCGCTCCCACTCACTCGTTCACCCTCCCACACACTCGTTCACCCTCCCATTTACTCACTCGTACACCATCCAACTCACTCGTTCACGAATCCACTCACTCACCCTCCCACTCTCGTTCACCCTCGCACACACTCGTTCACCCTCGCACACACTCGTTCACCCTCGCACACACTCGTTCACCAATACACTCACCCTTCAAATAACTCGTTCAATATCCCACTCACCCTCCCACTTACTCGTTCACCCTCCCACTCGCCCTCCTACTCACTCGTCCACCCACCCACTCACTCGTTCACCCTCCCACTCACTCGTTCACCCTAGCATACACTAGTTCACCCAAACACTCACCATACAAATAACTCGTTCACCCACCCACTCACCCTCCCACACACTCGTTCACCCTCCCAATCCCACCTACTCACTCGTACACCATCTAACGCACTCGTTCAAGAATCCACTCCCTCACCCACCCACTCACTCGTTCACTCTCTCACTCACCCTTCCATCCATTAGTTCCAGAACCCACTCACTCGTTCACCAATCCACTCACCCTCCTACTCACTTGTACACCATCCAACTCAATCGTTCACGAATCCACTCACTCTTCCTCCCACTAACTCGTTCACCCTCCCACACACTCGTTCACCCAAACACTCACCCTCCTCTCACACGTTCACCTCCCACTCACCCTCCCAATCACCCTCCCACTCACTCGTTCACCATCCCACTCACCCTTCCACTCACCTTCCCACTCACTCGTTCACCCACCCACTCACTCGTTCACCCTCCCACTCACCCTTCCACTCACCTTCCCACTCATTCGTTCACCTACCCACTCACCCTCCCAATCACTTGTTCACCCTCCCATTCACTCCTCCACCCAACGACTTACTCGTTCACCCTCCCACTCACCCTCCCACTCACCCTTCCATCCATTCATTCCCCAGCCCACTCACTCGTTCACCCTCCCACTCACTCGGTCACCCTCGCACACACCCGTTCACCCTCCCATTTACTCACTCGTACACCATCCAACTCACTCATTCACGAATCCACTCACTCACACTCCCACTGACTCGTTCACCATCCCACACACTCGTTCAGCCAAACCCTCACCATCCAAATCACTCGTTCACCCTTCCACACCGTCCCACTCAGTCGTTCATTCTCCCACTCACGCTCCCACTCACCCTCTTACTCACTCGTTCACCCACCCATTCATCATCCCACTCACTCGTTCGCCCTTCCACTCACCCTTCCATCCATTCGCTCCTCCACCCACTCACTCGTCCACCCACCCACTCACTCGTTCACCCTCCCACTCACCCTCCCACTCACCCTCCCACTCACACGTTCACCCACCCACTCACCCTCCCCTTCACTCTTTCACCCTCGCACACACTCGTTCCCCCAAACACTCACCCTTCAAATATCTCGTTCTCACTCCCACTCACCCTTGCACTCATTCGTTCACCCTCCCACTCACCCTCCTACTCACTCGTCCACCCACCCACTCACTCGTTCACCCTCCCAATCAAGCTTCCACTCACAGGTTCACCCTCCCACTCACCCTCCCACTCACTCGTTCACCCTCCCATTCACGCTCCCACTCACCCTTCCATCCATTCGTTACCCAACCCACTCACTCGTTCACCCTCCCACTCACCCTCTTACTCACTCGTCCACTCAGCCTCCAACGCACTCGTCCACCCACCCACCCACTCACCGTCCCTCTCCCTCGTTCACCCGCCCATTCACCCTCCCACTCACTCGTTCACCATCCGACTCGCGCTCCCACTCACTCGTTCACCCTCCCACACACTCGTTCACCCTCCCATTTACTCACTCGTACACCATCCAACTCACTCGTTCACGAATCCACTCACTCACCCTCCCACTCTCGTTCACCCTCGCACACACTCGTTCACCCTCGCACACACTCGTTCACCCTCGCACACACTCGTTCACCAATACACTCACCCTTCAAATAACTCGTTCAATATCCCACTCACCCTCCCACTCACTCGTTCACCCTCCCACTCGCCCTCCTACTCACTCGTCCACCCACCCACTCACTCGTTCACCCTCCCACTCACTCGTTCACCCTAGCATACACTCGTTCACCCAAACACTCACCATACAAATAACTCGTTCACCCACCCACTCACCCTCCCACACACTCGTTCACCCTCCCAATCCCACCTACTCACTCGTACACCATCTAACTCACTCGTTCAAGAATCCACTCCCTCACCCACCCACTCACTCGTTCACTCTCTCACTCACCCTTCCATCCATTAATTCCAGAACCCACTCACTCGTTCACCAATCCACTCACCCTCCTACTCACTTGTACACCATCCAACTCACTCGTTCACGAATCCACTCACTCTTCCTCCCACTAACTCGTTCACCCTCCCACACACTCGTTCACCCAAACACTCACCCTCCTCTCACACGTTCACCTCCCACTCACCCTCCCACTCACCCTCCCACTCACTCGTTCACCCTCCCACTCACCCTTCCACTCACCTTCCCACTCACTCGTTCACCCACCCACTCACTCGTTCACCCTCCCACTCACCCTTCCACTCACCTTCCCACTCATTCGGTCACCTACCAACTCACCCTCCCAATCACTTGTTCACCCTCCCATTCACTCCTCCACCCAACGACTTACTCGTTCACCCTCCCACTCACCCTCCCACTCACCCTTCCATCCATTCATTCCCCAGCCCACTCACTCGTTCACCCTCCCACTCAACCTCCTATTCACTCGTCCACCCCTCCACCCACCCACTCGATCGTTCAAGAATCCACTCACTCACCCTCCCACGCACTCGTTTACCCTCCCACACACTCGTTCAGCCAAAAACGCACCCTCCCACTCACACGTTCACCCACACACTCACTCGTTCACCCTCCCACTCACGCTCCCACTCACTCGTTCACTCACCCTCCTACTCACTCTTCCATCCACCCTTCCACTCACTCGTTCACCCTCGCACACACTCGTTCACCCTCCCATTTACTCACTCGTACACCAACCAACTCACTCGTTCACGAATCCACTCACTCCCCCTCCCACTCACTCGTTCACCCTCCCACACACTCGTTCAGCCAAACCATCACCCTACAAATCACTCGTTCACCCTTCCACACCGTCCTACTCACTCATTCACCCACCCACTTACTAGTTCACCCACCCACCCACTCACCCTCCCATTCACACGTTCACCTCCCACTCACCCTCCCACTCACCTTCCCACTCACTCGTTCACCCATCCACTCACCCTCCCACACATTCGATCACCCACCCACTCACCCTGCCACTCCCTCACCCTTCCATCCATTCGTTCCTACACCAACTCACGTGTTCACCCTCCCACTCACCTTCCACTCACTCGTTCACCCACCCACTCACCCTTCCACTTATACTCCTACCCTCTCACCTTGCCGCTCAGTCGTTCACCCACCAACTCACCCTCCCATTCACCCACCCACTCACCCTCCCATTCACCCTCCCACTTACCCTCTCACTCACTCGTTCACCCACTCACTCACCCTTCCACCCATTCGTTCGCCCTCCCACTCACCCTCCCACTCACCTTCCCACTCACTTGTTCACCCACCCAATCACCCTCCCACTCACTCGTTCACACACCCACTCACCCTCCCACTCACCTTCCTACTCACTCATTTGCAATAACAACATCAACCGTCATTCGCCACTAAGTGGCGAATGGCGCTGGCACGAGGTCATGTGACAGACCCAGGTTCCACGCGAGTTGAGCGCCTGATGCACCACCGGTGCCCCCTACCGTGTCAACTTGCTGTGCTTTAGACACCCGGCGCTCCGCTCGTTGTTGTGATCGTCGCCACTCTGCCCTCCGTTGTTGTTGGAGGGCGATTGCCTCTAACTGCCAGTAGCGTGCTTCACGAGCTTCCTCCACAGAGGCCGATCTTGAAGTCCACTCAGCTCCACATCCTCCTGTGTCATATCACTCCATCTCTTCCCTAGCCTGTCCCGCGTCCATTTAGCCCTCTCGATCCGGCCATTCAAAAGCTGTTTAGGCATGCGGTGGCTGGGCATGTGGGCTACATGTCCCAGCCAATGCATCCTTGCCTGCCGGAGGAGCTCACCAATGAGACTTTGTCCAGATCTATCAAGGATTTGTGAGCTCCTCACAATCCAGCCTGGTTACACACAGGATGAATCGTAGACAGGCCTGTCTAAATGTTTCTCTCCGGCGAAGATGTTCCATTAGGGGGCTCCACGTTTCGCAAGCGTTGAGAAGGGAGGAAATGACTGTGGCTGTAATGACCTGAAGCTTCGTGCGGAGCGACAGACCAGGTAGCTTCCACACAGCGTTATGCAACCGATGAACTCTCCACTCTCTCCACAACTGCCCCAACATCAATTGGGAGCTGTGCGGGTGGAGTGTCCGATGGTACAAAATACCCAGGCAGGTGCTTAGTTTTGGTGGAGCTGATGGGAAGGCCCCACCTCTTAGTGGAAAGCTCCAGGTTCAGCAGCAGGGCTTCTAACTCCTCCTCTGAGTTAGCAGCAATTCCCAGATCATCGTCATACATAACATGGTTGAGCAATAGACCTCCTTTGCCAGTGTAGTGGAGTAGAAAGGTGCGTAGTGCAAACAGTGTGATTGCATCGAAACAAAGACAGTACGGCTTATGTTGGGTCAGCCTGTTGCGAAGGCAAAGTCATTACGGGTTATGTTGGGTCAGCCTGTAGCGAAGGAAAATACAATATAGGTTATGTTTGGACAATTGAGCTGGGGGAGCCAAGGACGGCTGTGATTGGTTGGTGTTGTTGTCAAGGCTTGAAGTCTGGCGAGGTAACAGTTGCACGGGCACGCGGAGTGCCGTTGGGACGCGGGTTAATTAATTGGGGTGTAATGAGAGCGGGGATAAGGTCGGGAGTTGGAGTCGGGAGTGGGGAGTTGGAGTTGGGGGCTGGACGAGGCAAGACGTGGAGCAGCTGAAGAGACGAAGGGGAAGACGGAGTTCGTTGGGGAGTTGGTTGGTTGGAGAGTTTGGAGACAGAGTTGGAGACAGAGTTTGGAGACAGAGTTTGAGACAGAGTTTGGAGACGGAGTTGGAGACGGAGTTTGGAGACAGAGTTAGAACAGAAGAGAGCATAATGATAGCGGAGCTGACGAAGAGAAGCAGCTAGCAGTAGAGAGAGCGTGACGATAGCGGAGAGCAGAGACGAAATAGTTAGCAGTGGAGAGAGGATAGCGACGGTGATAGCGTAGAGCGGAGACGAAGAAGTTAGCGGTGGAGTAAGCGCAGTGATAGTGGGGAGTGGACAGACCAAGGTGGCGAGCGAATCGAGTGAAGCACAGCGAGCGAGCCGTGGCGACATGGAAACTGGAATATTGAGGACATGCGGAGAGTTGTAAATAAAGCGGTGTTCGAAGAAAGACAAAAGTTGTCCAAGTGAAATCGAACACTACACCAGTACCAAAATGTAATAATAGGTTTTTCCCCCTTTTTTCTGGCAACAAAACTTAAACCTTTTTACAAGGATTCATGTCTGCATTAACCAAAATACCTGCAGTCAAAATGCAAACAAAAAACATACTTTTGGCGTCATCTGGTCGATGACCAATTGAGTCGAGGCTCAAAAGAAAGCCATCCTTTGGTGTGGACCAATCAGTTTCCATGAAAATGCATATATTATCATTGTATGTTTTTTCTTTGCATTTTGACTGCAGGTATTGTGGTTAATGCAGACATTAATCCTTGTAAAAAGGTTTCAGTTTTGTTGCCAGAAAAAAGGAGAAAAACCCTATTATAATTATTTAATGCTTTGTGAACTACGTGAAATAGACGTTAAATAATGTGGGAGCCAGAGGACATCCCTGTCACACCCCAAGGTGTACAGGGAATGGCTCCGACTCTGGCCACGTAGTTTTACCCGGGCCCCCTCACCATCATGAAGGTCCTTAATGATCGAGAGCAGAGGGTCAGGGACTCTGAAAGCACGAAGAACAACCCAGAGCCCAGACCTACTATGGTATCATAGGCCTTGTCCAGGTCAATAATGCAGATATATAGGTCTCGTTGTAGCAAACGGACAGAAAATATGGCATCTGTGCAGGACTGCCCTTTCCTGAAACCGCATTGGGGCTCCGCAAGCCTCTCCTCAGTGTGCCTAGCAAGGCGATGGTGAATAATCCTTTCCAGGAACTTTCCTGGTACATCTTCTTTGGTTCTTTCGGTAAAGTCACGTAGAATGAGAATAAAATAATAAATTGATAAAATAAAATAACACAATAATATTCTCACGACGTTTCGGCCACAACACAAGCGGCCTTCATCAGGTGAAGGGGGCGAGACTGTCTGGTAGGACAGCGCTGGAGTGAGAGAGCCACGTTCAGATCACGGCTTTTAAGCTGTGTGAGAGGAACAAAGAGCCTTAGAGTCGCGGCATCTCTTCAGAAAGGTGAGAGACTCGATTAGTTGAGCCTTCTTATCCCGAAGTCTGTTGAATGATCTTAAGGATGTGTGGAATCCCTCCCCGTAGAGGCGGTTAAATTTCGATTTAAAGCTTTCGTGACTGCAATGATTCATCTTCTTTGGTTCTTTCGGTAAAGTCACGTAGAATGAGAATAAAATAATAAATTGATAAAATAAAATAACACAATAATATTCTCACGACGTTTCGGCCACAACACAAGCGGCCTTCATCAGGTGAAGGGGGCGAGACTGTCTGGTAGGACAGCGCTGGATCTGAACGTGGCTCTCTCACTCCAGCGCTGTCCTACCAGACAGTCTCGCCCCCTTCACCTGATGAAGGCCGCTTGTGTTGTGGCCGAAACGTCGTGAGAATATTATTGTGTTATTTTATTTTATCAATTTATTATTTTATTCTCATTCTACGTGACTTTACCGAAAGAACCAAAGAAGATGAATCATTGCAGTCACGAAAGCTTTAAATCGAAATTTAACCGCCTCTACGGGGAGGGATTCCACACATCCTTAAGATCATTCAACAGACTTCGGGATAAGAAGGCTCAACTAATCGAGTCTCTCACCTTTCTGAAGAGATGCCGCGACTCTAAGGCTCTTTGTTCCTCTCACACAGCTTAAAAGCCGTGATCTGAACGTGGCTCTCTCACTCCAGCGCTGTCCTACCAGACAGTCTCGCCCCCTTCACCTGATGAAGGCCGCTTGTGTTGTGGCCGAAACGTCGTGAGAATATTATTGTGTTATTTTATTTTATCAATTTATTATTTTATTCTCATTCTGTGTGACTTTACCGAAAGAACCAAAGAAGATGAATCATTGCAGTCACGAAAGCTTTAAATCGAAATTTTCCTGGTACACTTAGGAGTGAGCTGCCCCTGTAGTTGTTAGAGTCTGTGCAATCCCCCTTTTTAAAGAAGAGGACCACCAGGCCATCCTTCAATTCCTGCGGAACCCATCCATTGGTCCAGACTGTTATTATGATGTAATGTAGGGCAGTCTGTGCATAGACGTTACCCTCCCTCAAGCATTTCGCTTGGGGGATCATCTTTGCCTGGTGCCTTTCCTCGTCTCAGACTCCGGATCGTCTTCAGTACTTCCTTAACAGATGGCACCTCAGCCAGGGGGTGAATTCTTCTTCCAATATATGAGGCACTGCAGTCTCAGCAGGGTCATCCACACTTTGTCCCACGATGTTTTCCATGTGGAGGGATTTCCCCTGCCCCAGGACTTCACAGCAATGCTCAGCAAATCTGCGAATCTGTTCCTGGGGGTCGGAGATTGGATCACCGTTCTTTCTCCTGATGATGGTAATAGGTATGGTGCTGCAGGTTACTTTTTTGATGGCGTTAAAGAGCGATTTGTGATCGCGGGCAATTGAGGCAGAATTCATATTCTCAGCAACCCACGACCTCGACCAAACCCTGCAGCACCTCACGGCTCTCCGAACCTCCGAGGAAAGGCTGCGGTAAGCCTTATTCTCCGACGTGGGATGCTCTAGCCGATGAGAGTTGGCCTGGCGCTTTGTCTCACTCAGCCTGAACACCTCCTCTGTCAGCCAGGGTCTCTGGGGAGGTCTGGACCGTGTACCCAAAGCAGCCATTGCAGCTGCAAGAGCCACAGTCCTAAATATCGATGATTTTCCCTCGACATCTGGAGAAGTGGGGGACGATGACAACCCCAGCTGCAAGTTATGATGGAATTCTCGCTTGCAACTTTCATCAGCTAGCTGAGACTATGCCACTATGGGTTTAAATGGGATCCTGGGTAGTATACCCACCAACGGAGTGGAAGAATGGCAGGCGCATCTTACAGATGACAAGTCGATGGTCAGAGGGCAGATAAGCTCCACGGTAGGTCCTGGTGTCAAGGACATGGGCCCGCATCCACTGTTCCGTCACTATGTAGTCCAGCAGATGTTCTTGCTTAGTCCCGGCATGCATCCATGATGTTGTGTGGATGCGCCGATGCTGGAACAGCATGTTGCTAATAACAAGCCCATGGGCTGCACAAAAATCTAGCCACCTCCTGCCATTGTTATTGTTCTGATCTGACCCATGCCTTCCAATCACTCCAGACCAGGTGCCAGCATCATGACCAACTCGGGCATTGAAGTCACCCAACAAGATGACTCTATCCTGAAGGGCCACTTTAGCTAGCACCTATGACAGGAGGTAATAGAAGGCATCTGACTCATCGGCCTTGCCTGCATTCCTCCACGGATGTTCGTCTTTGGGGTGGAGTATAAGTAACCACGACCACCACTCCTCACCTCTGGATGATGGAAGGCGAGCCCAAAGTAGCCTGGGGCTTACAGCTTCCCACACCTCAAGAAGAGCCACTTCCTGTTGTTTGACAGTCTCCTGCCCCAAGTAGAGGACTGTCCACCCCTCATAGTGGCAGGAGCCAGAGCTGGTCCACCGGACCTCCTGAATACCACAAAGATCCAGGCAAGGTGGTACCGGTCCAGCTCCCGACAGAGAAGTTGCAGCTTTTCCTCCGCAGTGAGCGTTTGAACATTCCACGTGGCCACCCGTAGTGGTTTTTTGTTGTTTCTGGAGAAGCCCCGAGGGTAAGGTTTCGGTCTCCTGGCTCCGCTAAATGGGGTTTGGCCAGGAGACAATCCCCATTCTGTCCACCTGGGCCTCCGGCACAAGCTTTTTAAGTGCATTTTTCAGTCGTGGTTTGGTGGTAATTAATTGAAGGTGGAGGGGTTACCAGCCACTCGCACCTGTTCAGAGCCCCCGTTTGGCCGCTGTGGTGGTTACAAACGCCATGAGGGGAATGGCCAATCTAATATTGGCCCTCCCCCTACGGCACTGCCCACCACAGCATTGCCGTCCGGCACCAACGAGGAGGTAGCGGGTTGTTTTTGCCGGATATTCACACTCAATCTCCCACTCACTTGTTCACCCTGCCAGGAACTCGTTCACTCTCCCACTCATTCGTTCACCCACCCACTCACCCTCCCATTGACTCGGTCACCGACCCGCTCACCGTCCTACTCACCGTCCTACTCACTCATTCACTCTCAAAACTCACTCGTTCACCCACCAACTCATCCTCTCACTGACCTTCCTACTCACTCATTCACCCACCTACCCACTCACCCTCCCACATATCCTTCCACCAACTCACCTTCCCACTCACTCACCCTACCATCCATTCGTTCCTGCTGCCACTCTTTCACCCTCCCACTCACCCTCCTACTCACTCGTTTACACACCTACTCACTCGTTCACCCTCCCACACACCCACCCACTCACCCTCCTAATCTCTCGTTCACCCTCCCACTCGCTCATTCACCCTCCCACTCGCTCGTTCATCCTCCCACCCACCCACTCACCCTGCCACTCACTCATTCACCCACCCACCCACTCACCCTCTTACTCACTCGTTCACCCTCCCATTCACACCCACTCACTCGTTCAACCACCCACCCACTCACCCTCCTACTCACTCATTCACCCTCCCACTCACTCGTTCACCCACCCACTAACCCTTCCACTCACACGATCAACCCCCACTCACTCGTTCAACCACAAATTCACCTTGCTACTCAATTGTTTACCCACCCACTCAGCCTCCCACTCACTCACTCCCACTTACTTACTCTTTAAATAATTCGTTCCCCCACCTACTCACTCGTTCCCTTCCGCTTACTCTCTCACTCAACACCCCACTCACTCGCTCACCCTCCCACACCCTCCCACTCACCCTCCTTCTCACTCTTTCACCCTGCCACCCACTTGTTTGCCCACCTACTCACCCTCCTACTCACCTTCCCACTCACTCGATCACCGACCCGCTAACCCTCCCACTCACTCGTTAACCCACCCACTCACCCTCACATTCATCTTCCCATCCACTCACCCTCCCGCTCACTCGTTCACACACCCACTCAGCATCCCACTCAATCGTTCACCCTCCCACTCACTTGTTCCCCCTCCCAAACCCTCCAAATCACACTCCTACTCACTCGTACGCCCTCCCACTCACCCTTCCACTCGCTTGTTCACCCTCCAACTCACCTGTTAACCCACCTACTTACCCTCCAACTCACAAGTTCACTTATCCTCCCACGCACTTGTTCACCCTCCCACTTACTCGTTCACCCTGCCACTCACACTCCTACTCGTTCACCCACCTAATCACTCTCCCACTTACTCGTTCACTCACTCTCCCACTCGGTGGTTCACGCTCCCACTCAACCTCCCACGGATCCTCCGACACATTCACCCTCTCACTCCATCACCCACCCACTCACCCTCCCACTCACTTGTTCACCCTCCCACTTACTCGTTCACCCAACCACTCACCCTCGTATTTCACGCTTCCACCCACTCGATCACCCTCCCGCTCACTTGTTCACCCACCAACTCACCCTCCCACTCATACGTTCAACCACCCACTCACCCTCCCACTCACTCGTTCAACCACCCAGTCACTCTCCCACTCACTCGTTCACCCACCCACCCACCCACTCACCCTCCTACTCACTCATTCACCCTCCCACTCACTCGTTCACCCACCCAATAACCCTCCCTCTCACTCGTTCATCCTCCCGCTCACTCGTTCACCCACCCACTCACCCTCCCACTCACACGATCACCCTCCCACTCACTCGTTCAACACCCCACTCACTCGCTCACCCTCCCACTCACTCTTTCAACCTGCCATCCACTTGTTTGCCCACCTACTCACCCTCCTACTCACCTTCCCACTCACTCGTTCACCGACCCACTAGCCCTCCCACTCACTCGTTAACCCACCAACTCACCCTCACATTCATCTTCTCATCCACTCACCCTCCCGCTCACTCGTTCACACACCCACTCACCATCGCACTCAATCGTTCACCCTCCCACTCACTTGTTCACCCTCCCAAACCCTCCATATCACCCTCCCGCTCACTCGTTCACACACCCACTCACCATCCCACTCAATCGTTAACCGACCCACTCACCCTCACATTCATCTTCCCATCCACTCACCCTCCCGCTCACTCGTTCACACACCTACTCACCATCCCACTCAATCGTTCACCCTTCCACTCGCTTGTTCACCCTCTCACTCACCTGTTAAATCACATACTCACCCTCCTCCTCACTCCTTCACGCTTCCACTCACTCGTTCAATCTCCCACAATCTCCCATTCATTCGTTCACCTATCCACTAACCCACCCACTCACCATCCCACTCAATTCTTCACCCTCCCACTCACATGTTAACCCCTCCTACTTACCCTCCCACTCGTTCACCCACCCAGTCACTCTCCCACTTACTCGTTCACTCACTCTCCCACTCGGTGGTTCACGCTCCCACTCACCCTCCCACTCATCCTCCGACACATTCACCCTCCCACTCACTCCATCACCCACACACTCACCCTCCCACTCACTTGATCACCCTCCCACTTACTCGTTCACCCAACCACTCACCCTCCTATTTCACGCTTCCACCCACTCGATCACCCTCCCACTCACTTGTTCACCCACCAACTCACCCTCCCACTCACTTGTTCACCCAATCACTCACCCTCCCACTCACTCGTTCAATCTCCCACAACCTCCCACTCACTCGTTCCCTCACCCTCCCACTCACTCGTCCACCCTGCCACACCCTCCCACTCACCGTATCACTCACTAGTTCACACACCCACTCACCCTTCCACTTACTCGTTCACCCACCCACTCACCCTCCCACTCACTCGTTCACCCTACCACTCACTCTTTCACGTTCTACTCACTCGTTCACGCTACCACTCACTGATTCACCCTCCCAAACCCTCCAACCCACCTTTCTACTCACTCGTCTACCCTCCCACTGACCCTTACACTCACTTGTTCAACCTCCCACCAAACTGTTCACCAACCTACTCACCCTCCCACTCACGTGTTTACTTACCCTCCCACAGACTCGTTCACGCTCCCACTCAATTGTTCACCTTCCCACACCCTCCCACTCACTTCATCACCCTCCCACACCCTCATACTCACTCGCTCACTCTCCCACACTCACCCACCCACTCACCCTCCTACTCACTCGTTCACCCACCTACTCACCCTACCACTTACTCGTTCACCCACCAACTCATCCTCCCACTCACTCGTTCATCCACCCACTCACCTTCCTACTCACTTGTTCACCCTTCCATCCATTCGTTCCCCCACCCACTCAATCGTTCACCTTCCCTCTCACTCGTTCAATCTCCTACAACTTCCCACTCACCCGCCTAGTTACTCGTTCACCCTCCTGGTCACTCGTTCACCCACCCACTCACCCTCCCACACTGTCGTTCGAAAATTTATAAAATTATGCAAATGTACGAAATTATAAAATTAAGCAATATTTATAAAATAATGAAACGTGTGTATTTCATGTTAATTGATGTTAATTTAGGGTAAGTGTGATGTGATCACTCGTATGTGTGATTAAACGTGTGTAAAATATCACGTGGAAAAGTAGGTATATGATCTATATGTGTGTGTTTCGGAGTATTATTAATGTGTGTCTGGCAAGAACAACCCCCTACCTCCTCGTTGGTGCCAGACGGCAACGCTTTGGTGGGTAGTGCCATGGGGGGAGGGCCTTTTTAGATTGTCCATTCCCCTCATGGCGGTTGTCACCAACTACAGCGGCCAATAGGGGGCTCTGGACGGGTGCGAGGGGCTGGTAACTTCTCCACCTTCAATTCATTACCCCAAAACAACGACTGAAATTTTTAATTAAAAAGCTTATGCCGGAGGCCCCGGGGGGACAGGCGTCTATGACGTCTCCTGACCAAACCCCATTTGGCAGAGCCAGGAGACTGAATCCTTACCCTTGGGCCTCCTCCAGAAACAACAAAAAACCACTACGTGTGGCCACGTGGAATGTTCAAACTCCCACTGCGGAGGAGAAGCTGCAACTCCTCTGTTGGGAGCTGGTCTGGTACCGCCTGGATCTCTGTGGTATTCTGGCGGTCCGGTGGGGCAGGAAACTGCCAACAAACAGGGATTGGCTCTTCTTCTGAACAAAATAATGAAGGGAGCGTGCCGGTGAGGTGTGCGAAGCTGTAAGCCCCAGGCTACATTGGGCTCGCCTTCCCATCAACCAGAAGTGAGGAGTGTTGGTCGTGGTTACTTATGCCCCCACCGAAGACGAACATCCGTGGAGGGATGCAGGCAAGGCCGATGAGTCAGATGCCTTCTATGACCTCCTGTAAAAGGTGCAAGCTAAAGTTGCCCCTTGGAAAAGAGTCATCTTGTTGGGTGACTTCAATGCCCGAGTTGGTCATGATGCTAGCACCTGGTCTGGAGTGATTAGAAGGCATGGGCCAGATCAGCTCGATAACAACGGCAGAAGGTGGCTAGATTTTTGTGCAGCCCAGGGACTTGTAATTACCAACATGCTGTTCCGGCTTCGGCGTATCCACACAACATCATGGATGCATGCCGGGTCTAAGCAAGAACATCTGCTGGACTACATAGTCATGGAAGAGCGGATGTGGGCCCATGTCCTTGACACCAGGACTTACCGTGGAGCTGATCTGCCCACTAACCATCGGCTTGTCATCTGTAAGATGACAAGTCGATGGTCAGCCAGCCCTGTGAGTGGCTGGCTGAGGTGCCATCTGTTGAGAAATTACCAAAGGCGATCCGGAGTCTGAGACCAGGAAAGGCACGGGGCAGAGCTGATCTCCCAAGCGAAATGCTGAGGGAGGGTGGCGTTTGTGCACATGGCACATGCCATATTTTCTGTCCGTCTGCTACAGCAAAGACGTAGGGAATTCCAACAAGACCTACATCTCTGCATTATTGCCCTGGTCAAGGTCTATGATACCATCAGGCCTGGGCTCTGGGTTGTTCTTCATGATTTCAGATTTCCTGACCCTCTGCTCACGATCATTAAGGACCTTCATGATGGTGAGCGGGCCCGGGTAAAACTACATGGCCGAGAGTCGGAGCCTTTCCCTGTACACCTTGGGGTGTGACAGGGATGTCCTCTGGCTCTCACATTTTTTAGCATCTATTTCAACCACGTAGTTCGTGAAGCCTTCAACAACTGTACCGGAGGAACTTCCATCTGGTACAGATACAATGGGAGGCTGATCGATGCCCGGGTGTGGTCAAGGGATGGCTCCCTATTGGTCAACCATGTTAGGTATGCTGCTGAACTGGAGCGTGCCACTAAGCAGTGGGGCCTTACCATCAGCTCCACCAAAACGAAGCACCTGTCTGGGTATTTTGTAGCATCGGACACTCCTCCCCCACAACTCTCAATTGGTGATGAGGCAGTTGTGGAGAGAGTGGAGAGTTTCCCATGTCTGGGCAGTGTGCTCATGACCGGCTCTGGTTTGACAGTCGAGGTCTCATTTCGAATCAGTCGAGCGGCATTATCTTTTCATCAGTTACTGTACATAACGCTGTGTGGAAGCTACCTGGTCTGTCGTCAATCCCCCTAATGGAACATCTTCGCTGGTTAGAAACATGTAGGCTGGCCTGCCTACGACCCATCCCCGGTTTATCCAGGCTGGCTTGTGAGGAGCTCACAAATCCTTGAAAGATCTGGACAAAGTCCATTGGTGAGCTCCTCCGGCAGGCAAGGCTGCGTTGGATAGGTCATGTAGCCCGCCTGCCCAGCCACTGCGTGCCTAAACAGCTTTTGCTTGGCCGGATTAAGGGGGCTAAATGGGCGTGGCACGGGCTAGAGAAGAGATGAAGTGATGTGGTATAGGAGGATGTGGAGCTGAGTGGACTTGCCGATGACTGGATCCATCGGTGTCAAGGTCGGGCTCTTTGGAGGAGGCTCGTGAAGGATGCTACTGGGCAATTGGAGGCAGTCGCCCTCCAACAACAACGGAGGGCAGAGGAGCGACGCTCGCAACAAGGAGCTGAGCGCCGGGTGGCTAAAGCACAGCAATTTGGCACAGTAGTGGGCACAGATGGTGCATCAGCCAGTCTTTTTTAGAATGAATCATCAGCCAGTCATCTCAGTCAGTCGACCCCTGGCACCTGGGTCTGCCCCGCAACCTCCTGGCAGCAGGTGTTCGACATTTCACGTGGCCTCAACGTGTACATAGCCTGGCAAAGGTCTCGTGTTGACGTCACCGCCACTTAGTGGCGAATGGCGGTGTGTTAGTTTGTATTACGATCAATAGGTGTGTGTAGTTACATGTATTATTATTGGCTCTTTCGTTGTCTTGGGGGTGTATTATGTGTGTCGTTATTTGTAATTGATGTGTGATTGTGAGGGTGGGGCTAGGCTTCATTGTCTAGGGGCGTATTGTGTGTGTGTGATTAACCTGTGTATCTATGTGTAATGCTTACCATCGTTGTTTAGGGGTGTATTCACAATTTTGATAATACAATAATTTTCATTTTAACTTTTACTGATTATGATTCTCGCTTAAACATTTACTGATCATGATTTTGTGTATTTATGTCTGGTCTCAGGACTGAGATCTCGCCACAGGATCTTACAATTAAGATAATTACGCATGAACTTAGGAAGGAAACACTCACGATCTTCTGTGTAAGCAACTTTTATATCCAGGAACACTCTAATGTTAACACACTTATGTAGGTGGTGATACAATCTTGATTTGAAGCTTTTGTGACTGCGGGAATCTATACTCTTTGATTATTTCGGTAAAGTCACGCAGGTAGAAATAAAATCAAACAAATCATGATGTTTCGATCGCAACAGAAGCAATCTTCATGAGGTGGAACAACCACAGCAAGAAAAATGCTGAAGTAGGCGAGAGAGCTGCCGTGGCAAAGGTTTTATCAGTAAGAAAGGCGGGAAGGGCAAGGGGAGATAGAGAGAGGGGGGAGGGGGTGTGGAGCAGGGGAAGGGGGGCTGTGTGAGTGCTAGGGGGAGAAGAAGTGAGGCTGGGGGGGAAGTAGGCGGGGCTAGAAGTGGGAAGCTGAGTGTGGGACACGGGGGGAAAGTAACTCGGAAAAATTATACTAGTGTAGAGTAGGAGTTAGTGACGTCATGTCACGCTCGCCCTCTGGTACGATGACGTCACGGATGGTGACGTCATGCACAGGGGGCGGGACGTTGACGTCATGTCCCCCCTCGGGGATTTAAGCCGGAACCCGTCACGGGTTCAGGGTCGTCTGGAGAGTCCGGGAACGTGTACTGCACAGTCGGGACCCGGGGGGGGGGGGGGGGGGGGGAATTGGCACCAGGCTAGGGTAGCCTGCGGGTGTGCTAGGGACCTCCCCAGTACCTTTCCCCTGGGGTGTGGAGTGTAGGCACTGAGTGTGCAGTACACGGAGTCGTGTGCGGAGAAGTCTTTAATAAAACAACTGGCGTAAGCCCTTAATAAAACTGGCGTGAGCCCCTACACGAACATCTGCCTCGGAGTCATCATTTACGCCTCACCAACTGACGTCAGGAGTGGACTTTTTCAAGGCGATGCTCTTGAAAAAGCGGAACCCACTTGTTGCGTCTTCCAACGACGCAGAGGCGGCAACCCGGGACCGGACGATCCCGGGCTCCGTGGCCCCGGTTATTGCGGCCACGGCTGGTGTGTCTACAGCACCAGTGAAGGACATCGGGCGCGCTGGGGAGACGCCATTACAGGTCCTCTAGCGACCACGTGGCAGGCCGCCGCCATCTTGACCATCGCGGTGGAGAAGCGGGCGGGACCGGCCATTTTGGAGGTGTCACGTGGTGCGCAGCCTGCTGCTGAAGCAGCTGTGGCACGGGAAGGAGCCGCGAGCAGAGGACGCCGTCGTCGCTTCGGAGGGCTGGTCGGCGTGCAAGATTCTTCCCAGCGCTCCACCCTGCCGTCCTCCGCTCGTCACAGCTTGTCAGGCGAGGTGTGACGCGCCACACACCGGCCCCTGTTGACACCTCATCCATCTTGCGTGCGCCTGGTTGTGAGTTAATGTTATTTTTTATTGTTTTCCCGCCGGGATGCCGGGTGTCCAATCGCTTTTAATAATTTGCGTCTGTCCGTGGCGTTCATGTCGGGTGTCCGCATATACCATTTTTGTTCATTACGGCGTCGGGATCGTTATGTTAAGGAGCCAGTTAATGATTAATTTGGCTAGGTGGGGGGTCTCGGGCTCCGTTAAGATCCAGTGGATTGCCGGGTTTATGATTTGTTGACACTTGTTGGTTACCGTTGCGTAGTCGCGATTGTTTTGGGTATACAGTATGGAGCTTCGCTTGTGAGTGTTGTCAACGTGTGACTGTGGAAAACTCTGTTCATCATTGTTAATGTATAGCTGTGCTGTGATTGTTAACAGTTTATAGACTGTATGAAGCATTGCTCGAGATGGTTAGCTGTATGCAGACTGCATAGACTGCATATACTGTATTACCCCATTCGGCGATTATTAGGCATTTTGTGTATTAAAAAAAAAATTGGTCCTCAAATTGGAATGCCTGAGTCCCATGGTAAATGTTGAGGGGGGTTTTGAAATGCAAGGTTCAAATTGTACGTGTTTGTGAGGGTGTGAGATTGCGATTGTGCGGGGGATGATTGCCTTGGTTTGTGGCTCTGCCGTCATTGGTATGGAGCATTTAAATTGAGATGGTGACATGCTGCCGGTGGTTGGAATTGTTGTGCTGGCTGTCAAATTTCTTGGGGCGCAGATCCTGACCAGGAGGGTCCAGGGGGTGTTGCGTGCCTAACATGTCAGTTGTGGTCCCGTCATGCTACGGCTGACGGCTTGACCTGGCGGCCCGGAGGTTGAGACCCTCCGTGGTGCATCTGGAGCTGGAGGCTCGCCCTTCCAGCCTGGAGATCGAGACACTCCGAGGCGCGTTGCAACAGAGGGCTGGTGATTCGTGGTGTTCGGGCGTTGTTGTCCAGTTGCGTTGAGACTGTATCCCTCCGTTGTTAGGGTGCATGTCGTGCAGTAAGTGAGCGCTAGACGATTCTTCCATCTTCGCTCTATCACAATCTGGTGGATGGAACGGGGGCTGGGGGTCGGGGAACCCTGCCACCCGTGTTGTGTGGGTGAAGGTGAACGTACAGTTGTACCCCGGAGATCAAACTTGATTCGTTCCAACACCGATTTGTTCCAACACCAATTAGTTCGGGTTCTGGTGCATTCCATCTCCGAGGTTCTACTGTATTTGGGTTCATCGCGGCGTTGGTTGTGCATCCAAGGCGTCTGAATTTGTGTTATTTTGTTCTTCTCCTCTCTCGCGCCGGCCGGAATCCCCTCATCTCAACTACACAGGGGGCCGGGTGTCTGTTGTGTCCGCTGAGCCGGGCCGCACGAGTTGTGATGGCGCGAGCGATGCCGTGCCTTTGTGTGCGCCTGCAGAAGCCCCGCCAATAATTCCACCAGCGGCGCCTCACCTGGCGGATTGGCCGGCAGACTGGACACCTGCCAGCACACCGCCGATTCTGACGCCGACGCAGCACGGAAGAGCCGGCCAGCGTCACGCACATGCTCGCGGGGCAAGCGGATACGGTGATGGACAGTGGGGCCGTTTCTTCATCCCCTGCCTTCGTCGGACACGTTCCGGTGTCCCCTGTGGGGAGTTGTCTTCCCATTCGGGTTGCCGGGCTCTGCTCTCGTAATGGTTGCAGCCGGGTCGGCTGATTTTTTTCACGGGGCGGGGGGGTGATGTAGAGTAGGAGTTAGTGACGTCATGTCACGCTCGCCCTCTGGTACGATGATGTCACGGATGGTGACGTCATGCACAGGGTGCGGGACGGTGACATCATGTCCCCCTGGGGGATTTAAGCCGGAACCCGTCACGGGTTCAGGGTCGTCTGGAAAGTCCGGGAACGTGTACTGCACAGTCGGGACCTGGGGTAGGGGGAAATTGGCACCAGGCTAGGGTAGCCGTGGGTGTGCTAGGGACCTAACCAGGACCCTTCCCCTGGGAGAGCGATGGGACCCCGGGATAGGGGGAAATTGGCACCAGGCTAGGGTAGCCGCGGGTGTGCTAGGGACCTCCCCAGTACCTTTCCCCTGGGGTGTGGAGTGTCGGAGAGGTCTTTAATAAAACAACTGGCGTAAGCCCTTAATAAAACTGGCGTGAGCCCCTACACAAAGATCTGCCTCGGAGTCATCATTTACGCCTCAACACTAGTACCCGGCACGTATGATGGAAACAACCACAACCAGTTAAAGCTTTATCTGGTTAATAGGATTCTTCCAATGATTGCTCAATTTGTATCCATCTTCTCGGTTCAAGTTATGTCTATGTTTATTTATCTGGATGGCTTCATGAACAAACCTCTGATAGTTGCCAGAAGGTTTGCAGATCACCTTAGTCTCGGAAAAAACAATATCATGTGAGCCCGTAGCATTATAAAAATGGTCAGCCACGGCAGAGGTATTGGTTCTGCCGTGTTTCAGATCTGCCTTGTGTTCGCAAACATGGTCCGAGACATGTCGTTTCATTTCCCCAATGTATCTGCTACCGCAGGTACAACTCAGTTTGTAGACTCCAGGATATTGCATGTCAGGGATTACCTCCTTCACATATGGGATTAGATCACGGATTTTGTATACTGTATTGAATCGGACATGGATCTTGTGTTTGTATCAGATTTTAGAAATATTTTTGGTAACACCTGTTATGTATGGTAAAGTGATGGTTTTGATTGGCTTCTAACGGGATTGATTCTCTATGATTGGAGAAACAGCTTTGCGAATAATGCCTGGTGTACGTGTTCCAGTTCAATGGCTAGGTGGTGTTGGTCGGAAATGCAGTGGACCCTATGGTGTAGTGTTTTGATGAGGGAATTCTTCTGTGCCGAGTGGTGGTGTGAAACAGGTTTCAGATAGGAATGTGTGGGTGGCTTTCCTGTGGACAGAGTGTCCCAACGAGCCATCAGGTCTCTTCTCAAACAAAACATCCAGGAATGGTAGCTTACCATCCTTCTCCACTTCCATGGTGAATTTTTTGTCCATGAAAACATTCGCTATCACTGGTGTTGAGGGGGAACCCATGGGGGTACCTTCATTTTGTTTGTAGAAAGTACCATTCCAGGTGAAGAAAGTGTTGGTAAGGCAGTGTCTAACCACAGTTGGTACATCAGGATTCAGTCCATCTTGGACCAAGTTTTCAATTAATGCTCAAGTGTCAGGTACAAGAGCCTTGGTGAACAGACTACATCAAAGCTTATTCTTAGCTCTTTCGGTAAAGTCACGTTGAAGGGAAACAATAAATAATAAAAAATATATAAAATATATATATAAAATAATAAAAATTCTCACGATGTTTCGACCATAACACAAACGGTCATCATCAGGTGTTATGGTCGAAACTTCGTGAGAATTTTTATTGTTTTATATATATTTTATTATTGTATTGTTTCCCTTCAATGTGACTTTACCGAAAGAGCTAAGAATATGAATTACTGCAGTCACGAAAGCTTTAAATAAAAAAAATACATCAAAGCTGACAAGCAAATCATCTGGAAATAGTGAAATGCCCTTGATTAGAGAAACCAAGTGAGCTGAGTTACGTACTGCTGAGGTAATCTTGCCCGTGAATGGAAGCAAGGTCTCGGACAAGTAGGTGAGTTGATAGTGGAAACGATGGGCCGAAGTAGAGTACCTTCTTTATGGACTTTTGGAAGACCATAGAATCTGGGTGGTCTAGTAGGAGAACGTTTTAGGGAGAGCCGCTTGAATGGTTAGATTACATAAGTCGAATTGGTAATTATGTTGGTTTTGTAGCCAGGTGGTTGATAGGGTCTTTGTTGTTTTTGGTGTAACTGCCATCATTATGAAGGTCCTGGATTTTCTTCTTGTACGTGGTTTTATCCATGATGACAGTAGCATTGCACTAGTCGGCTGCGAGGATGACTATGTCCTCTCTCTTTTTCAATTTGGCGAGTTCAGAACGCTCGTCTTTGCTGATGTTATTAATGGGGTTCTTAGCATTTTTAAGGATGGTGGCATTTCATATCTTACCATGTCTGTTGTGATGTGTCCCAAGCCTTTGAGGGCTACATCTACGTTGTTCAATTATATCATCCACTGGGATGTGTTTGGGGGTGAGAGCAAAATTCAGCCCTCGAGCTTGTACCGATTTTTTGGCTATCGGAGATTGTGCTGTTACTCTGACTGATAACAGTCTTGTTAACATCTAGCTTTTTAATGTGTGGATCTGGTTTATTTTTTGACAAGTTATTGAATATAGGAATAAGGTTAACCTTATATTTGGAAAACTGTTGCGGCAGAAGCAGTCATGTTATCTACAAGGTTCCAATCAGATGTGGACATTTTATCTGTCAATGTTAAGTGTGATTGTAAGAGACATTTGTCTAAATTATCAAGTTCAAGACTGAATAGTCGTATCCTCTCTGAGATTAGAGAAAGGCTAGCTCTGAATAAGATCCGGTTAAAGTTAGGAGAAGTAACAGAAGGAGATGTGGGTGTAAATGTGGTCGGTATTACCTTGTTGTCGTGGAATTTCTTCAGAAAGGTGAGAGACTCGATCATGTGAGCCTTCTTGTCTCACAGTCTGTTAAAGGCTCTAACAGACGTGTGGAAAACCTCTCCGTAGAGGTGGTTCAATCTTGATTTGAACTTTTATGACTGCAGGAATCCATACTCTTTGGTTTTTCGGTAAAGTCACGTAGGTAGAAATAAAATAAAATAAATCACGACGTTTCGATCGCAACAGAAGCAATCTTCATGAGGTGGAACAACCACATCAAGAAAAATGCTGAAATAGGCGAGAGAGCTGCCGTGGCAAGAGGTTATATAGGTAAGAAAGGGGGGAAGGGCAAGGGGAGAGAGAGAGGGGGGGGGGTGGAGCAGGGGAAGGGGGGCTGCATGAGCGCTAGGGGGAGAAGCAGTGAGGCTGGGGGGGAAGTAGGCGGGGCTAGAAGTGGGAAGCTGAGTGTGAGACACGTGGGGAAAGTAACTCAGAAAAATCTACTAGTACCCAGCAGGTTTGATGGAAACAACCACAACCAGTTAAGGCTTTAACTGGTTAATAACATCCTTCCAATGATTGCTCAATTTGTATCCATCTTCTCGGTTGAAGTTATGTCTATGTTTATATATCTGGATGGCTTCATGAACAAACCTTTGATAGTAGCCAGAAGGTTTGCAGAGTACCTTGGTCTCAGAAAAAACAACATCATGAGAGCCCACAGCGTTATAACAATGGTCAGCCACGGCAGAGGTATTGGTTTTGCCTTGTTTCAGATCTGCCTTGTGTTCACGAACACTGTCCGAGATATGTAGTTTCGTTTCCCCAATGTAACAGCCACCACAGGTCCAACTCAGTTTGTAGACTCCAGGATATTGCATGTCAGGAATGACCTCCTTCACATATGGGATTAGATCACGGATTTTTAGTACGGTTTTGAATCTGACCTGGATCTTGTGTTTGTTTAAGTTTTTAGAAATCTTTTTGGTAACTCTTGCGATGTATGGTAGAGTTGATGGTTTTAAATGGCTTCTCAAGGGATTGTTTCTCCATGGTTGGAGAAACAGCTTTGCGAATAATGCGGTCCGAGTACCCATTCATTTTGAGGGCCTGGTGTACGTGTTCCAGTTCACTGGCTAGTTGGTGTTGGTCGGAAATGCAGTGGGCCCTATGGTGTAGTGTTTTGATGAGGGAATTCTTCTGTGCTTGATGGTGGTGAGAATCAGGTTTCAGATAAGATTCTGTGTGGGTGGTGATGTTGATGGTGTTAATGGTGGTGTTGGTGGTCGAGTTGGTGGTGGTGTTAGTGGTGTTGATAGTGGTGGTGTTGATGTTGCTCGTCGAGCTGGTGGTGATGTTACTGGTGTTCGTGGTGGTGTTGGTGTTGATGGTGATGTTGTTGGCGGTGGTGTTGGTGGTGGCGTTGTTGGTGGTGGCGTTGTTGGTGCTGGTGTTGCTGGTGGTAGTGATGTTGGTGGTAGTGTTGGTAGCGGTGGTGTTGTGGGTGGTGTTGTTGGTGGTGTTGGTGGTGGTTCCTACGATCCATCCTGGGTTTAACCTAGCTGGATTGTATGAGGAGGTCACAGATCCTTGAAAGATCTGGACACATTTCCACCAGTAAGCTCCTCCGGCAGGCAAGGCTGTGTTGGCTGGGTCTTGTAGCCCGCATACCCAAGCAGTTTTTTCTTGGGCCACATAAAGAGGGCTAAACGGGTATGACATGGGCTGTAGAGTAGATGGACTCATGAAGTACGGGAGGTTGTGGAGCTGAGTGGACTTGCAGAAGACTGGTACCAGCGGTGTAAATATCGGTATCTGTAGAGGAAGCTCGTGAAGGATGCTACTGGGCAGTTGGAGGCAGTCGCCCTCCAACAAAAACTGAGGGCAGAGGAGCGACATTCACAATGAGTGGAGCACCGGGTGGATAAAATTCAGCAAGTAGGCACCGTTAGGGGTGCAGCTGGTGTATCTACCAGTCATCTTAGTTGGCCAACCTTTGAAACCCTGGGTCTGTCCTGTGATGTCTTGTTAGCGAGCCTTCGACACTTCACGTGGTCACAAAGTGCACCTGGCCTAGCACAGGCGCCATGGTAACATCCCCGCTAATTAGTGGCGAATGTCGGTTGTTGTTTTTTTGTTTAGTGTTTTGGGTAAGTGGTGATGATGTGAGTCTGTGTTGATGATGTAGGTTCATGGTGTGAATGTGAATCCGCGTTGTGACTTGACTCGTGTTGAGACGCGGTGCTGTCACGCCCCCTCGACTCTGTGTGATCCTCGCCTTCGTCTCCTGCTCCGCATTGTGGCAACCTGCTCTGCAAGTTGCCACAATGGAGGTACGTGTGGCTCCTCCACTCGTGTGGTGAATTATGGATGGACGTGTGCTCTCCACTTTCCGTTTACCTACCTGTCATCTATCCATATACCTGAGTGTGCATTTGCTTGCCCGCCAGAGTGTGTGTGCATCTATAAGAGCATCTCCCCGAGATCCTGTCTGTGTACCTGCCTGTCTACACGTGAATGTTCTACAGTACTTTTATTTATCCACCACTGAATGAGGGCCTCCATCCCTGAGACCCTGCTACCCCGCACAATCCTGTGATGTAATAATCCACCAAGCACTGATTTCGTCGCTCCATTTTTCTGGCAGCTGTCCTCTCAGGCGTGTTCCGATACTTGGCTGCATCTCCGTTATTGTTCTTAACCATTGGCCATCGTTGTTCCTCCTGGCCGTGGCACGTCCTGGCCCAGCCCCACTCCTCTTAACAGTTTGAAGGATCCAATAACCTGCGTGTGTCCTCTAAATCCACACGTGTCTCATTGTAAATCCAAGTGTGACATCTGATATTGGCCAAATATCCCAACGCTGAGAACTGACGAAATCTCGGAAGAACCATCCTGGAAGTCGAGCCCAGGATCTCAGAGATCCTGGCTCAGTGCCAGCCTCCTGCACTTTCCCCAACATATTGCTAAAGCCTATGTGGTGGACCTTTGTCTTTGTGTGTGTGTAGATTAGCCGAGCTGGAGAGGCGAGGAGTAAGGGTGAATCTTGCACCACGTGGAGTGCGCTGTCCTCAGAGGGCACCGCCTCCATCTGCATCAAATTGCAGCAAGGTAAGAACAGTCATGTGGGATATCACAGAGGGCCATGGTGAATGGTGGAACATCACGATGGCCATGTTACATGGGGAAGTCACAGTGGCCAAGTTGCATGGGGGACTTAATGTTAACCATGTTGCATGAGGGACTGCATCATGGTGGCCATGTTGTATGGGGATCATTATCTGTGCTCTTGCCTTAGGACATCACGCTTTCAGATGCACTTCCGATATTAGGATTATTGTCCTTTCCCCACATATCCATTTAGCACAATTGGCTATGTACGGTGCAAAAGAAGTTCAACATATATACAGACATAACTGGTATTGGCCAAAACATCCCAATCCTGAAATATTTTGCCTACAAATTGCTTCAATTTTGGATCAAACAGCTGTTATTCTCATGTCTGCACAAATCCTGGCTCTCTTTGGCCCTCACTTAACCAACTGTGAGAAGCGGGAACTTGCAGCCATGCAGCAAGTGTGGTACTTTGCACTCTACTACAAATCCGAGGGTGTCAACAATGATAGATATGACGACTACGGACAAAATTCCACTCTGGTGAAGCTTGCCACAAAACACCGGCTGTGGGCGTGGTCACAGGGCCCATCGGTAGCAGGGCTTGTGGCCTCTTATTATTGCACCTGAAGTACCAACCAGGGCTATCACACACGCACACACCAACGCACTTCAGAATCCCCTGCAATACTGCACATGACGTGCTGAAAACGATTGGAGGTCAAGGCCAGGTGATCCAGTGCCTTTATCACAAAAGGAACACCCTTTGAGGCCGACGTTTGTGTTAAGTCCGTTTCCACGGGCGGCCGTGCAATGCAGTGGTGACACTCATGCCTCGCAGCGAGGAGGGGGGCCTGAGTTCGACTCCTGATTCAGGTGCCGTCTTGTATGGAGTTTGCATGTTCTACCTCTGTTCTGCATCAGTTCCTTCTGTGTTTTCATACTTTTTCCTCCCTAAAGCTTAAAATACACAAAGACAGTGTAAACTGGTATTGGGGCAAAACATCCCATTGCTGAAAGATTACCTGCACATTACGGTAGTTCCTCATTTAATGCTATAGATACATTACTGAAAAGTTCCGCGTTCAACAAAAAAGTATTGAGCGAAAATAATTTCCTCATAAATAATATAATAATAATGTTTGGCGAGATACAATGTACACATACAATTTAAGATGGCGAGACCAATAACTGAGGGTATGCCGTCACGTTACTTTATCATTGCGAGTAATGTATCATTGTAGCTCAAGAAAGTAGTTCGTTGTCGGCTCCTCAAAAATCGCGTTATAACGGGCAGGTTCCGCGCTTTAACAGGCGTGTTCCACATTATAACAAGTGCGTTTCGTTTTAAAACGAGAAGCGTTCTGTGTTGCAATGGGCGCGTTCGTGTTATTGCGGGCACATTCCGCGTTGTGCGAAAAGTGTGTCCTAATGGAAGAGCCATGTTAAAGCGAAAACAAATGTTAACATGCGATTGCATTTAGATTTCTCAAATGACCAATCCGATTTGAATATCTTCAAATCCTATTGGGCGCCCTACGTCGGCTCCTGCTTCTTCTGTGGTAGCTCCTCACCAATGAGAGTGAAGTGTACTACTGGAACTCACGGTGCTATTAGACCTGGTGAAATGATATTTAATTATTTCATTATGAACATGATTTATCTCTGGATATTCCTGAAACATGTGTAGGCTCCTCACTTTTTGCGATTTCCTTTGTGCAGCTCTAAGCAGGAAACATTCCCAAGATGGAGCTTGTTGTATCTAGGCCCCTTTTCCATCTAAATGTTAACAAGTAATTTTCCGATACATATAGATACATGTTTCTATTGTTTTTTTTAATAATAATGAATAAAAACACCAAACCAGGCCTCCGCATGGCATGTGGAGGTTATCTTTACCATGACCCACTAACACGATTTTGACATTAAGAGCCCTCCCAGGGTCAGAGGGAGCAGATAGAGAGCAGAGCACAGCGAATTGCCAGGGGCTGACGTAAACACACCAAGCCAGGGTCACTGGGAGTTTGCGTTAGCCTAGATATAGTTCAGTCAAAAAGCTGATTGGTTCTACATTACTATTAAAGTAACTTAAAATCGGAATTCAACGACAGGGTAGGCTAAAGTTATTGATCTTCACACCAACTTCAATTGAACCCTGCCAATAGCTACATCAATGTAACCATCAACCGTCTATTGGTTTAACATTAAATCTATTGTCATATTTTAATAATTTTTATACGACTGGACCCAAAGCCTATAACAATCAGGTTTTCCGAAGTCAACATGCATGTTCTAACCCAGACATGAGCGAATAATGAGCAGAGTAGATATAAGGTTGGAGAAGAAAGGAAAATAAGCGCAGCAAACTGCAAACGTCGGCAAAAAGCCAGGAACAACCAACCAACCTAACAACAGCAAGCCGGGGCTAGACAGGCCATCGAATTAGATAAATCCCGGGGTCAGAGGTCACAGACCAAGGGCTGAGAGGCAGACGAAAACCAGAACTGACTTCAGGGTTAACTCGCCCTCACCTACACGGAGTGACGGAAATTAATGAGGCCTTGAATTGGCGGCGTCAGCGAAAACAGCGGTCACCACACGCTAGAGAGAGTGAGGGCCAAAGAGTGTAGAGAGACTGAAAAGAGAATAAGGGCGGGACCTTAGAGTGTCAACGCATTTCAGCGAAAATAACAGGCTGATAAAAATCAGTGCATTATTTCCTACTTAACATTCGTGTTGGCACCATTCACCGAGGCTTACACAAAACATGAACTACATAATGACTTGGGCAGTGTTAAACCCAAGGTGGGAAAGAAAGGGAAATCCCGGCCGTCTTTGTATCCCTGCAGCGCGGGGTAGGAGTATGTATACGCTCGGGGAAACACGAGTCAAACACCACAACGGGAAGCTAACCCAGACCTTGGATTAATACAGAATCATAACTGTGGAACTCTGATGAAATGAAATGTTAACTTAAAACGTTTTAACCATTTCATTGTGCGTCGGTGAAAGTCGGAGGGAATATCGCCCCTCCCTCCAGGTTGTGCACCCAGACAGAGAGGCGCCTTCGAGACAATTTATAACATTTGATTGTTTTACTTGTGGGTTTTATGGTAGGAGTATGACAACGGAATATACCGTGGGTGATGCACAAGGACACACACTGACACACGTACGGACACACACGGACACAGATACATACGGACAAATCCTGACACAGCAAAAATCGAAAGAAACCCCGCCTTGTGGGCAGGATCCGAGTGAAGGGATTTTTGGGCATAAAAAAGGATCCTGAACATTGAAACCTCAGTTCGACCGGGGGGTCGACTCAGGAGCGAGCTGCGACCAGCGGGTCGGCTCGACTCGTCCGCAGTTCATCGGAACTCAGCTGAGTTCGATCGGCTCACCGGAGCCGGCCATCGGGGGTTCGACTCATCGGAGCGGCTCCCCATCTCATCTGCACGCGGGCAAGACCCGCTTGACAGCTCAACTCGCCCCTGCGTGGGTCAGCCTCTGCCGACGCGGAGGTCTCTGCTGCCGCCGGGGTGGTGAGGCTCGCTGTTTGGCGACGAGGCTGCGTGCACACCGTGCATCGCCAGCCGAGTGCGCACCCCGAGTCAACACTCAACCACCGTGCACGCTGCGAGCGAGCTGTGGCGCCATCTACCGACCGCGTCCTGACCTGCAGCAGCGTATCGACGACATCTGAATCCGTTCAACACGGTGACCGCCGAATCGACTGATACGTATGACGCGCACCGCCCCCTCACCACACGACAAGCAGGCGTCTGTTTGACACAAGTTCGACCCCGAACACTGACTATTCAAACAATTCATGTCACTCAAACATACACGGGTCCTTAAACCAGAAGCCAACACTCAAGTCTATCGGTCATCAGTGGCCGTGAAGGCGTCACAACGAGACCGAGTGTTCATACATATGTCGTTATAAGCGTATCCATAGTTGTCCTCTTTACTATTTAGTGGGCTGTACTCTTAATCGCATAAATATTCAACAGATCCATCAATACGAATTTACTTTTGACACCTTCTCCCGTAGAGCCACGCTCTTGTGGGGAAGGGTGTGTCCCACCAGATCCTCATCAGGCGATCTGGTCCACAATTAATTAAAACTTGGTATCAGGTGAGGTCCTCAGGAGAAAGGAGCACCCCATCGCATGCCCTTACTCCAAGCCATTATGTAGTCAGATAATCTGCCGATGTATCTGTTGAGATTTGTGCCTTTAAGAATAATAACTGTTTTATTGTTTTTCTTATCGTCGTATAATCTTTAAAGTACCTTTCATTCGTAATCGCCGCACGTACTCGCGTACTCTACAGAATAATCACCTGTTCTGAGACCCAGTGTGCTAACAACGTGATAAGGGTTGCATATGATCGATGATCAATAACGAGTGCGATACTGCGGGAATAATTCTAGTATAATCATTCATTATAAGTTACGGTTTTTGTTTAGATAGCATTTGCATGTTCTAATAACTCTCTCCTTCTCTAACAACCATCGCTTTATGCGGGGTCCATGTGTTATCAAAGTGAAATCGTACAGTCGTTGATGATACTGTCTTGATACCGTGTGGATACCGTGTTGAAGTTCCGAGATTGAGAGTTCACATACATATTATAGTTAAGGTTTAATTAGAAAATAAATTGATTAATACAGAAGTGGTCGTGTGATTCTTTCCTGAAATTTTTGCATAAGATCTGTATCCTGCGACGAGATATGAACTCGGGAACCTAAACTATAAACACACCAATCCACACTCATTAAACTTTAAAGCGAATGATATGAACTTGGGACCTAAAATATGAACACTCGGGGAGTGTTAAAGCGAGAATCATTGTATTATACTGATCAATAATACGAAGTTAGACAACGAGGCCGAATTGACACTAGCGTAACTGCACACGATTGATTGCGTTATCCTGATTGATAACCCCACCTCGTCAACGAGGCGGGGCCTGATTATCATAAAGGCTATCATTAACACAACCACACCCACTCGTATAAATGAATACGATTACCTCTCTAATTAGCATAGTTACACGCATAATTACACGAATTAGCATAATTTCGGATTAATTATGCAAATTTCGAATTTCATTTAATTTTAATTATTTTTCATCAATTTTCACACACCCACATATACAACAAGCTGCAGATAGCTCTGGAACTTCAGGGCGAGGGCAGTGATGAAGATTTCAACATCATAAAAGTCCTGAACAGATTTTATTTCAGAGAACACCGCTGTATCGTTCTGAAGCTGAAGTATGTACTGTGTGCTGCTGCCGCCGCCCCCCCCCCCCACCCGCCTATAACGTGGTTAACTAACTTAACAAACTTTCATAATATTTTTAAAGTGACCTGGCCACAAATTAAAGCTTAACAAAGTAGCATGTTGATTTTAAATGTGGAGGGGAAAACCAGTGGACCCACAGAAAAATCCAAGTGACCACGGAGAGAACATGCCACTCGCACCAGCATTTCGGCGAGCGGCCCGATGGTGACGGCCGACACCAGCATAGCGGCTATGGGTGTGAAGCGAGGGCGATTCGGCTTGGGTCCCAGGAACGGGATCCGCTCCCCGCTGCCCTCCACGGTGGCGCATCGCTGGCGGGGCTGCACGTTGAGCCCCAGCTTTTCCAGGAGGTCCGTACCTGCAATACACTCGTGGCATAACACACTCGAGACGTAGAATTCCTGGCTGCACACCTGGTGTCCGAGACGGACCTCGAGGGAGATCCTTCCCAGCAACCCCATCCCGGCTCCGCTCGCTGTGTGCAGCGTGCGATCCGGGGCCTGCAGGCGGCTCACGTGAACCCCGAGCACGCTGCAGTGTGCGGCGCTCACGAGTGAGGCTATGGCTCCCGTGTCCAATAGGATTCGGGTGCGCTGCCCGTTCACCTGTCTTTCCACCAGCGATGTGGCCCCCGTGATTCCTGCCACCAGATCCCGTAGCCAGTCGCCCGTCCTCACCGCATCCTTGGGTGTTGGGGTCGGAATCTGCGTGGGGGTCACTCGCTCACCATTAATATTATCGTCGTTTTGTTTCGGGACCTCATTGATTGCACCCCTAGGTGGTCCACTCTCTAGGGGGCGTTGGCGTTTAACCCTGGCGCGTTTCTAGCGCGGGCGATCTGAGGACAGTCTCTCACTAGATGTCCCCGGTGGTCGCACAGGTAACATGCCTGGGGGGCTGTTCCGTAGGAGGTCCCCTGTCCACCCCCTCTCCCCCTTCCCGTACGTAGCTGCCCAAGGTCGGCTGCTAACTGGGTCACCCGTCCGGCCAGTCCCCCCACTGTGGGGCATAGCTCACCCATTTCGGATTGAATGGTCTTTACATTTTTGTTCGCTTCGTCCCGTATATCTTTTATACCCGTCTGTATCCCCACTACCCAGCCCGGGGTTGTCTCGCGGGGCCCCGTAGACTCTCTTGCTCGACCCTTTATCGTGCGGGTGAGTCCCTCTTCCTCCTCCTCTTCCTCTTCCTCTTGGCCCAGGCTCGCGATGGCTCGCTCTCGTCCCGGGCCCCGGAGCTGCGCGCGTTGGCTGGAAAGTCTTTCACACTTACGCGCGCGCTCAACAAGGGCGTTAAAGGAAAGGCGGGTGCAGCTTAGATCGGGGTGCCACCATGAGGTACGAGTCAAGTATCGTAGGATTTTCTCGGAGGCGAGGTCCTCAACTGCCTCCGCCGTGTACCCTGGGCGTGCAAGCTGCGTTAGCGTACGCACGTCCTCGACATAGTCACACAAATCCTCGTTGGGTTGGCGGCGGCGTGCCTCTAAGGCGATCTTTGCCTCCTCCTCATTACTCACGCCGAACCCAAGTCAAGTTGGCGCATTAGCTCTGCTAGCTGGGTTTGTGTGCTCGCGGGTAGGGCTTTTATGAAGTCAGCCGCCCGTCCATCTAAGTGTATGGTTAGTTGCTCTAACGCCTGTGCGTCTATCCACCCATTATTTTTTTTAGCCCCTTAAACGTTGTGGGCAAATACCTTCCATGACGGGGTCCCCTGGCCGGTAAATATATGCCTTATTTTTACGTGGGGTCACGCGGGGGTTCGTACCGCTTCTGACGCCAAACTGTGGGGGCTACCGTCCCCTGCCATCACCGAATTGTCGGGGCCGTTGCCCCCCGACTCCCCCGTTCCATTCATACCACTACCCCCCGGTTGTTCTGTGGGGTTCGGGTTAGCGACCTCCACCTCCTCACCCCCCGGGGCCCCTGACTTTGTTGCCAACCGCGTAGGCATGGCTCAATTAGTGGGGCCGCCTGCTCTACGCTTACAACGCGCTATGTTGTTCAGTGGCGGCGTGCCGCGGTGAGCGCGCTCGCAAAGTAAAACCCCGTCCCGCACGTGAACAAACAGGTACGGTGTGCCGACGCGTGATTCCCTCACACACACGCTCTACGCGCTCAGGCAATAACAAACACGACGCTGCTACCTGCCGAGCCCCGTGCACCAATCCCACGCGAGGGAGTGGGGGGTCGGGGGTGGGAGGCCAGGGGCGTCTGCCGTGCGCGGGCTGCTGATTGGAGGGGGTCACTTCGCTCCGATTTAAAGGGTCGTTTAAACAGCCGCGCAAAAACGCGCACGCCAGGCGCCTAGCTCGCTACCTCGCTATAAACAATCGCGCAGGCACGCGACCGCAACACAGTCACACAGGGACGTGAGTGCTAAGCACTACTGTAAACAATCGCACAGGTACGCGAGCGCTAAACACCACCGTAAACAGTCGCGTAGGCACGCGCACGCTGAACGCTCCGCCTCATGGTAAACAACCGCGCATGCACGCGAACACCAAGCATGCTCTACCCTCCTCTTCACACTCCCAAAGACCACACGACACAGCTGATCCCCCTGCTAGCTATTTTATTTACCGCGAGTAACCCGTTAAACTACGCGTGATTGTGTGAGTCAGTGGATGCCAGCCTATTCCCCCTGGGCTCCTAGGCTCAATTTATCCTGCCTATCGTTCCGCTCTCTACCCTCGATTAAATAGCTCAAACTCACCGCTCACTGACTTATGCCTACGTCCACTCTGCTGCGCTGGAAGCTGTAGAAGGGCGATGCTGTGGGTCGTCTCCATAGAGGGTTGAGCCTGGCTGCATTGAAGCTCGTCACACGGACGTCTCGAACGGCTGACCCTAACACCTCGCTGCTCTCGATCTCTTGAAGAAGAACTCTCCTACTGTCTCAATCACCTGCCTTTTATCCTACCTATCACAAAAGGCATTTCCGCGGACCTTGCTTGCCCGTGCCCTTTTGTCCATTCAGATGCCTGGTTATTCTTGTCCCTTTGTTATCTAGATCCCTAATCCTGCCTATAACAAAGGCGTTGCGCTGTTCCCACACCTCGTGCCGCCCTGTCCATTCAGATGTCGGAATGCTCCTGTCCCGTTGTTATTTGGATCCGTAATCTCAACTTTATAACAAAAGGCATTCAGATGCTTCCGCACCCGTGCGGCCCTGTCCATTCAGAGGCCTGGCTATTCTTGTCCCTTTGTTATCTAGATCCCTAATCCTAACAAAGGCATTCCGATCCATACTCGTGCTTGTGTGTGTGCGGTTTCACTCACGGTGGCTCAACGGCCTCTGCCGTGACCACGTAACTTTAATATCAGGTCACGGCGCTGCGGTGCATGTCAGCCTCGGGGGTAGATCGCCCAATTGCCCGCCCGCAGGAAACCATGAAACTTGATCCCATTAGGGGCTTCTGGATAAAAACCTGTCGGCCAGGTGACCTTCCCTCCCGGCTCTACGTGGGGTATGCGTGCATTCATGTGGGGCGGGGGGGGAAGGGGTGGCGAGAGGCGCGCCGCGTCGGCGCTGTCACTCCCCGGTGGCGGTGTCACGGCGGTGGGCACGGCCCCGATGGAGCGGCTCCGCTGCGGCGGCACCACAGTCTCTGTGGCTGTGTGCAAGTATTCGTCTCTAAGTGTCTGTCTGAGTGTCTCTGTGTATCTGAGTGTCTGTACTTGTGACTGTTTATGTGTGTGATGCTGATGCTGTTTAAGACAGTGTATACATGCACATATGTATGTTGTTCTTGTGATCATTGTGCAGCTATGGATGTTCATGGGACCCTGGAATACTTGGCTCGGAAACTGTTGCAGGGCTATAGCTTGGCCTGTGGAAAGGATATGTGGGCACTGGGCTGCACGGTGGCGGAGTTGGCGACGGGCAGGGAATTTTTCTGGTCCGACAGCCACGTGATCCCCCTCTCTTTCCTTGGAGTCGTGGGCCATGGGGGGGCGGGGGGGGGCAGGAGGGTGGGTGGCCACTTTGTGATCTCTGAATAATGGCCGTCGTATGTTGCGTGTGGTTGTGTGTACACGTGTGCATCTTGTATGTGTGGGGGAGCGGTAGTGTAGCGGTTAGCCTGCTGTGCTAGAAACTGAGTTCGAGTCCAGCTCATGGCCAACACCAGTGACGATGATCTGAAGTGGTCCTGGGCCTCCCCTAGTTCGAGTCAGTCTCAACTGAGTACCTGGTGGAGTGTGTGAAGTACCTTGGTCAACGTGGCCCGCCACCCCTGTCTTTGTGTGTTGCTGCTTTTGCTATTCAATACTAACAGCACTTGCTCCATACAGTGTGCCAAAGCTATACGGGTGACCTTTGTCTTCATATAAACCGTGTGCAGATTCTGGGGATGCCTCCAAGGTACATGGTGGATGCAGCTCCCAACAGAACGCAGTTCTTTGGTGAGTTGAAGGGTGGGGCGAGTGACGGACCGGAATCTGTTTTAGGGAGTGGCCTCGGGCTGTTATATTTTTTTGGAGGGAACCTCTTTGTATTTTAAATTATTTGGGTGTGTGGGTGGGTAAATTAGTATGTGGGAAAGTGGGTGGTTATGTGGGTGAGTAGGCGAATAGGTTGGTGAGTGGGTGGGTCGGTGTGTGGATAGGCGGATAGGTGATTGGGAAGGTGGAAGAGTGGATGGGTGGGTGGGTAATGTGAATGCGTGGGTTGATGGATCGGTCAGTAAGTGGGTAGGTGGGTGACGTGGTGGTTGGTGACTTGGTCTCTCCCGCTGTGCATGGCTCCTGCAGACCATCGGGGGAAGATGTTCTGCCCAGGCAAGAAAAGGGTACCGGGGTGCTTCCCACTTCACAGGGTGCTCAAAAGCGATGACCCGGAGTTTGTCGAATTCATCAGCTCCTGGCTGCTGTAAGAACCACCTACTACTCCCACCACCTCCCCACGAAGTTTGCTCCCCTCCATGTGATCGCGACTGCTCTCCACCAATCACCAGGAAGATGTGGAGCCGAGTGGACCTGCCAATAAGCGGTACCACCGGCGTGAAGTTAGCCCTCTGTGGAGGAGTGGGAGGTCTGTGCAAGACGCTGCTGGGCATCAGAGGACTGCCACTGCTACTGCTGCTTCCCCTGCTGCTGTGCGTTCCTGGACCTCTTGGGAGAAGGGAAGGAACATCAAAGCTCTCACCATGACTCTCTAACCACGTGGCTGCGTGTGTCCCCCATGTGTATCTCAACAGATGGGATCCGAATTGTCGCATGACGCCAGCGCAGGTGCTGGCTCATAGCTGGCTCGGGACCGTGTCCACCAGCACCACCACCAGCAAAGCCACCACCACCACTGCTGCTGCTGCTGGCAGTGTGAAGAGCTCTGGAGCTGCTGAGCCACGGTAAGCCACTACCTGCTTGTCTCGTGGTCAAGGAAGTCTATAGGGGCGTGCGGGGCCTGGGGCTAATCACAACATGTGGGCCTTCGAATCGCGGATAAATCCTCTTTCGGTCTTAATTAGAATGATGCATGTGATGGCATTACTTGTGAGATATTCCGGTGCGATAGCCTACGTGTTAAACGGAAGTAATGTCTGACACTGTGACACCGAAGCGCAGGGCCCCCAAAAGCATGGGGCCCGGTGTAGTCGCCCCCATACACCGTACCTGGGGAACGACTCTGCTCCTGTATGTGTGTTTAGTATCGATTTCTTTTTATTACTACGACTACGCTTATTTAGCCAGCACGAGCCTCACTCAGTCTCAAGACTCTTTTTCAGAGGGTCCTGCCAAGTTGTTTGCAGTACAGAACAAATTTACTGCTACTGCTGCTGTGTGATCCGAATTGAGTGATTTGAAGATTACATTTCCAACACTGGCGGGGATGTCCATCCAACACTTGTTGCACAGCGTGTGTGTGAGGCTTCCATTGCCAAACCCAAAGGAATGGAAGTGAAATTTTAATGTGCAATTTTATTGATGGACTTTGTGTTGTCTTGGTGTGGTCTGGGGCAGTTTTTTTATTCAGTTTTTTTTGCCTTGCCCAAGCTTGCTTTGAGTATTGAAAAACTGACAGGATTTGATTTATACAATTTGTATTTATATGCTTTATTTTTTTGTGTGACTTCCTTACACTTTGCACTCCTTTTGGTTTTGTTTTGTTGTTGTAATCTGCTCAACACCCACTCACCAATCACTCTCACGCCTGCCTACCCACCCACTGACTCGCCCACCCACCCACCCACCACTCACACTCACACCCACCCACCACTCACTCTCACACGCATATACCCACTCTCACACACACCACTCACACCGACCCACCCACCATTCACTCTCACGCCCACCCACCACTCTCACGAATCACTCACGCACACCCGCCCACTCACTCACTCACACCCACTCACCACGAATTCACGACTCTCATGCCACCCACTAACCCTCACACTCACCCACACCCACCCACCACTCTCTAACACTCTCCCACCCACCCACTCACTCTCACGCCCACCCACCACTCACTCTCACAACCCACCCACCACTCACTCTCACACCCACCCACTCTCACGTCCGCCTACTCGCTCACCACTCACTCACCACTCACACCCAGCCACCAAACACTCACCACTCACTCTCACACCCAGCCACCAAACACTCATCACTCATTCTCACACCCACCCACTCTCACGCCCGCTCACCCACCCGCCACTCATCCTCACACACACTCAACACTCATTCTCACACCCACCCGGTGTTTGCGGTCGCGTGCGTATTTACCGAGCGCGTTTTACGCAGGGGGTTTACGTGGCGGCGATCGCATTAAGGGTTCGGCGTGGTGCGTAATTCTGGCGTGTGTGCAAGTAAGGCTGCGCTGCGCACTAACTCATTACCTGCGCCAGCGCTCGCGCAGCAGCCGCGCTATTTTTAGCGCGTGCACGTGGTGGGCAGCAGGTCCGGTTGTGCGCGCGCCCGCAGCCCCCGCAGCGTGAGTGGTGGTTTACGTGGGGGGTGGGAGGCAGAATAACGTGAGGCGGTGGAGAGCCAGCAACGAGCCATGTCCCACAGAGAGGATGCTGGTGCGGGGAGGCCGATGACTTGATCGGCGGCAGCCCGGCATGAAGGAGAGGAGGTCCAAAGGGGAGAGGAGGAGGGGGGCATCAGCCCTCAAACACCATCTAGCCATTTCTAGCGTATATACGGTGCTAAGCCGCCATCTTGTGTGGGGAAGGCGCCCAACCACCAGGCGGCCACCCACCATTATTTCACGTGGAAGGCGTACAACCGCCATCTTACGTAGGAAAGGCGCACAAACGCCCTCTTAGGTAAGGAAGACGGCAAACCGCCATTGTGCGTGGGGAAGGTGCCCAACCGCCATTTACGTTGGGAAGATGGCCAACCGCCATCTTACGTAGGGACTTTGCCCAACCACCATCTTCTGTGGGGAAGCCGCACAACCGCCATTTTACGTGGGGAAGGCGCCCAACCGCCATTATGCCCACCCTAGCTGGGCATTATGAACCCACCCTTCCTGACCATTATAACCCACCTTACCTGACCATTATAACCCCACTCTACCTGGCTATTATGAACCCACCCTGGCTGGGCATTATGACCCCACCCTACCTGGCCATTATAACCCCACCCTTCCTGGACATTATGAACCCAGACCCCCACACGGCACTGACGATCGAAGGCACCAAACCCCACGAAAAAAATCGTCTGCAACGTTTTTCACATACTGGTGACTTCATATATAATTATAACAATCATATTTACAATAATAATATACAAAACTACACACGTACAATGCTATTATAACACACACCACGTGTTAGGGTTG
The DNA here is from genome assembly GCF_048934315.1 of Petromyzon marinus. Classification (NCBI taxonomy): domain Eukaryota; kingdom Metazoa; phylum Chordata; class Hyperoartia; order Petromyzontiformes; family Petromyzontidae; genus Petromyzon; species Petromyzon marinus. Next base: position 581,342 of record NC_133675.1, on the reverse strand, counting down.
TAGCCTGAGATAAGGGGGGCCCTGGGTAAGCTACTGGTGAGTGTGTGGTGGGGTGAGCGTGTGGTGAGTGCAGTGAGTGGCTGTGTCCAGTCCATGTCTGGCGGCCGCTCTTCAGTCGTCTTCCACAACTGGTCTCCACGATAGTGAGTGTGGTGAGTGGGTGTGTGTGTGTGGGGTGAGTGAGTGTGGGTGGCTGGGTGTGTGTGGGGTGACTGTGTGTGTGGGTGGGTGGTGCGGTGCTGCTGCTCGTGGTGGTGGTGGTGGTTGGCACCGACTCCACCACCACCACCACCCCCCCGCTACTCTGCCGTGGGCTGCCCACCACACAGCAGCAGGCGGCGGAAGATCGAGGAGAGTGCCCTGCCCATATGGGCCAGACCCCTTTGCTTCTTTTTCTTCTTCTTCTCCTGCTGCTGTTGCACCTCCTCCTCCTCTTCCATCTGCTCATCCTCTGCTGTCTTCTCATCCACTTCCATCTGCTCCTCGTCTTCTGTCTTCTCCTCCACTTCCATCTTCTCCTCTTCCTCTGTCTCATCCTCCTCCTCCGTCTGATCCTCGTTCTCCTCCTCCTCCACCTCCTCTGTCTCATCCTCATCCAGCGATGATGACAAGGATGATGATGATGGGGGCTTTTTCTCCGACTCAGCTCTGTGGAGAGAGAGGCAGCAGCACCACAGCAGCGCATCATCATAATCATCGTCATGCTGGTACTACAGCCAGAGGTCGCGATCGGTCCCCACGGCCAGAAGTGGACCTGGCCATCACAAATGAAAGCAGCTCAACCAAGTGGCTGATGTCATCATCATCATCATCGTCACGTGGGGATTCATAGCGGCAGCCCAAATACTAAATTCATATAGATGCATCGAGACCCATACTCATAGAGACCCATACAGACTCACAACGACCCATACTCAGAGACCCTGCACTGAGCATACAGAGGGAGTCTCACCGTAGATCCGCAGCTCCAAAGGCCTCGCTGGTGATGGTGGTGGCCTCGATGGTGGTGGGGGTGGCCTCGCTGGTGGTGGGGGTGGCCTCGCTGGTGGCGGTTGTGGCCTCGCTGGTGGCGGTTGTGGCCTCGCTGGTGGCGGTTGTGGCCTCGCTGGTGATGGGGGTGGCCTCGCTGGTGATGGGGGTGGCCTCGCTGGTGGTGGGGGTGGCCTCGATGGTGGTGGGGGTGGCCTCGCTGGAGGCGGTTGTGGCCTCGCTGGTGGCGGTTGTGGCCTCGCTGGTGGCGGTTGTGGCCTCGCTGGTAATGGGGGTGGCCTCGATGGTGGTGGGGGTGGCCTCGACGGTGGTGGGGGTGGCCTCGACGGTGGTGGGGGTGGCCTCGACGGTGGTGGGGGTGGCCTCGACGGTGGTGGGGGTGGCCTCGACGGTGGTGGGGGTGGCCTCGATGGTGGTGGGGGTGGCCTCGATGGTGGTGGGGGTGGCCTCGATGGTGGTGGGGGTGGCCTCGATGGTGGTGGGGGTGGCCTCGATGGTGGTGTGGGTGGCCTCGATGGTGGTGGGGGTGGCCTCGATGGTGATGGGGGTGGCCTCGATGGTGGTGGGGGTGGCCTCGATGGTGGTGGGGGTGGCCTCGATGGTGGTGGGGGTGGCCTCGATGGTGGTGGGGGTGGCCTCGATGGTGGTGGGGGTGGCCTCGATGGTGGTGGGGGTGGCCTCGATGGTGGTGGGGGTGGCCTCGATGGTGGTGGGGGTGGCCTCGATGGTGGTGGGGGTGGCCTCGATGGTGGTGGGGGTGGCCTCGATGGTGGTGGGGGTGACCTCGATGGTGGTGGGGGTGGCCTCGATGGTGGTGGGGCTAACCTCGATGGTGGTGGGGGTGGCCTCGATGGTGGTGGGGGTGGCCTCGATGGTGGTGGGGGTGGCCTCGATGGTGGTGGGGGTGGCCTCGATGGTGGTGGCCTCCATGGTGGTGGGGGTGGCCTCCATGGTGGTGGAGGTGGCCTCGATGGTGGTGGGGGTGGCCTCGATGGTGGTGGGGGTGGCCTCCATGGTGGTGGGGGTGGCCTCCATGGTGGTTGGGGTGGCCTCCATGGTGGTGGGGGTGGCCTCCATGGTGGTTGGGGTGGCCTCAATGGTAGTGGGGGTGGCCTCAATGGTAGTGGGGGTGGCCTCCATGGTGGTTGGGGTGGCCTCCATGGTGGTGGGGGTGGCCTCCATGGTGGTGGGGGTGGCCTCAATGGTAGTGGGGGTGGCCTCCATGGTAGTGGGGGTGGCCTCCATGGTGGTTGGGGTGGCCTCCATGGTGGTTGGGGTGGCCTCGATGGTGGTGGGAGTGGCCTCGATGGTGGTGGGGGTGGACTCGATGGTGGTGGGGGTGGCCTCGATGGTGGTGGGGGTGGCCTCGATGGTGGTGGTCTCGTTCTGGAGCCAGCCGTGACTCAGCGCCTGCTCTGGTGTCATGCGGAGTTCTGGATCCCACCTGGGGGGGCGGGGGGGATGGAGACAGGGGAGGTGAGGATTTGACGTTCCCATCTGTACGTGTGTGTGTACGTGTGTGTGTGTAATGGACAGCGGTGGTGTTATGAACCCGGCAGAAACCCGAGTTAGATTCCTGCACACGGCCAACACCAGTGACAGCGATTATATTATCTGAACTGGTCCTAGGCCTCCCCTAGGTCGACTCAGCCTCAAATGAGTACCTAGTGTAAACATCGCCACTGGGGAGACAAAGGTGGCCGGACGTGGTGGTGCTAGCCACCCACCTCCTCTGTGTGTGCCACAGTGCCGGAGGCCTTCATAGGCGGTGCTGCTACTCGCTACTACTAACAGCACTTGCCCCTACAGTCGGCTTGAGGCTACACGGGCGGTATGTGTCTGTGTTCTTACTGCAGGCAGCTGCTAATGAAGGCCACAAGCTGAGCTCCACATCTCCGCAGCACCAAATGCAGGGGGACACTTGCCGGGAGTCGTTTCCTGGCCGGGCAGTGAGGCTGTCCGGCCTCGTCTGTAGGACAGAGACAGAGAGAGATATACATACACACAGAGAGGGAGATAGAGACAGAGAGATACACAGAGAGACAAAGAAAGAGGAAGAGAGACAGAGAGAGAGACATACACAGACAGAGAGATGGAAAGAGAGACACACAGAGAGAGGCACGCACAGTGTCACCAACCACCCACCCACCTACCCACCCACTCACCACCACACCGCTACCCCTACAACACTACCACCTCACCACCACCTCACCACCACACCACCTCCACTACCACCTCTACGCCACCACCAAAGCACGACCACCACCTCACCACCACACCACCACCACCTGACCACACCACCACTACCACCATACCACCACACCGCTACCCCTAGAACACCACCACACCACCACCATCGCCACCACCAACGCCTCACCACCACTACCTCACCACTACCTCACCACAACCACACCTCAACCACACCACCACCTCACCACCACACCACCACCACCTCACCACCACACCGCTACCCCTACAACACCACCTCACCACCACCACCACACCACCACTATCCATTGCCATACCACCACCTCACCAACACCACCACACCACCTCCACTACCCCATCTACACCACCATACCACCACCACCTCACCACCACCACCACCACCACACCATCACCACCTCACCACCACACCGCTAGCCCTATACCACCACCACATGACCACTACTTCACCACCATTATTGCCACCTCTACACCACCACACCACCACTACCACCATACCACCACACTGCCACCACCACACCACCACTATCGCCACCACTAACACCTCACCACCACTACACCTCACCACCACCACACCACCACCTCACCACTATCCACTGCCACACAACCACCACACCACCACCTCACCACCACCTCACCACCACACCACCTCCACTACCACCTCTACACCACCACCTCACCACCACCACCTCACCACCACCACCTCACCACCACCACCACCACATCATCACCACCACCTCACCACCACCACCTCACCACCACCACCTCACCACCATCACCTCACCACCACCACCACCACATCATCACCACCTCACCACCACACCGCTAGCGTTACACCACCACCACCTCACCACCACCTCACCACTACCTCACCAGCACTTCACCACCACCACACCACCATCACACCACCCTTCAACTCACCAAAGTATGCCGCTCTTTTGCGAGCTTTCTCCACCATTTCTTTTGGAGGCATGCCCAGGATCTGCGCAACCATTTCAAGACAGACACACAGAGGGACACACGCATGTTACACGAATGTTACACGCGTGTTACACACGGGGACCCATACAGAGACCCATAGAGATCCAGAGACTTATATAAAACCATAGGGACTCACAGAGACCCATATGGATCCACAGAGACCCATAGAGAGACCCATACGGACCGACAGAGACCCATACATAGACCCATAGAGGTCCAGAGACTCATATAAAACCATTGAGACTCAGAGGCCCACACTAAAACTGAATATTTCACCAGGGAAGGCCCCACTGAGCTACGTGGCTGTTTTTCATTGGCTGTACGACGAAAGACCTGAACGTGACATTATCGTTGTTGCTCAGCGCATCTAGCATCATGGGTGAGTAGGTGGGTGGGGGGAGGGTGAGTGGGTTAGTGGATAGGTAGGTGGGTGGGTGAGTGGGTAGGTAGGTGAGTGGGTGAATGGGTGGGTAGGTTGGTGGGTAAGTGGGTGGGTGAGTGGGTGAATGGGTGAGTGGATGGTTGAGTGGGTGAGTGGATGGGTGGATAGGTCGGTGGGTGTGTAGGTGGGTGCGTTACTGGGTGGGTAGGTGGGTGAGTCAGTGAGTAGGTGGGTGGGTGAGGGGGTAGGTGGGTGGGTGAGGGGGTGGGCGAGTGGGTGGGTAGGTGGATGAGTGAGTGGGTGGGTAGGTGGGTAGGAGGGTGAGTGGGTGGTTACGTGGGTGTGTAGGTAGGTGGGTGGCTGGGTAAGTAGGTGGGTGAGTGGGCAGGTAAGTAGGTAGATGGGTGGGTGGGTAAATGTGTAGGTGAGTGAGAGGATGCGTAGGTAGGTGGGTGGGTAGGTGAGTGGGTGGGTGGTTGGGTGGCTGGTTGAGTGACTGGCTGACAGGGTTGGGTGACTGGCTGGGTGACTGGCTGGCTGTGGGCCAGGTCGTCGCTCAAGGCCCCCCAGGGAGGCTCCCCAGTCACCTCGATGCAGCATGCCAGGTGGTCGTCGCGGCTGAACGAGAGGAAGAGTTCCCTGTCGGTGGCCAGCTTGGCGACGGTGCAGCCCAGCGACCATGTGTCCACAGCGCAGGTCGCCGGGTAGCCGAGAAGCACCTCGGGGGCCACGTAGGCGAGGGTTCCTCCCACGTGCGAGGCTGTGCAGACGACAACAGCAGCGATGATGATGAAGATTGTAGACTAGGTACATGTGTGTAGGTGGGTGGGTGGGTTGGGTGGCTGGGTTGGGTGGCTGGGTTGGGTGGCTGGGTTGGGTGGCTGGGTTTGGTGGCTGGGGCGGTGGCTGGGTGGGTGGGGGGTGGATGGTTGGGCGGGTGAGTGGGTGGATGGCTGGCTGGGTGGATGGGTGAGTGGGTGGATGGCTGGGTGGGTGGATGGATAGATGGATGGGTGAGTGGGTGGGCAGGTGGGTGAGTGGGTGGGTGGGTGGATTCATGGGTGGGTGACTGGATGGGCAGGTCAGTGGGTGAGTGGGTAGGTGGCTGGATGGGTCGGTGGCTGGATGGGTCGGTGGGTGGGTGGGTGCATAGATGGATGGGTGGGTGGGTCAGTGGCTGGGCGGGTGGGTGGATGGCTGGGTGGGTGAGTGGGTGAGTGGGTGGGTGAGTGGGTGGGTGAGTGGGTGGATATCCGGCTGGGTGGGTGGATGGGTGGGTGGGTGGCTTGATGGCTGGGTGGGTAAATGGCTGGGTGGGTGGGTATATAGATGGATGGGTGGTTGAGTGGGTGTATGGGTGGATGGGTGTATGGGTGGATGGGTGTGTGGGTGGGTCGCTGGATGGGGGGGGGACGGTGGGTGGGTGGGTGGATGGGTGGGTGGATGGGCGGGTGGGTGAGTGGGTGGGTGGGTAATTGGGTGGATGGCTGGCTGGCTGGCTGGGTGAGTGGGTGGGTGGGTGAGTGGGTGGATGGCTGGATGGGTGGATGGGTGAGTAGGTCGCTGGATGGCTGAGTGGGTGGGTGGATGGCCGGGTGGGTGGTTGGGTGAGTGGGTGGCTGGATGGCTGGGTGGAGGGGTGGATGGGTGGGTAGATGGATGGCTGGGTGGGTGAGTGGATGGCTGGGTGGGTGGATGTATGGATAGATGGATGGGTGGGTGGGTGAGTGGGTGGGTGGGTGGGTGAGTGGGTGGGTGGGTGAGTGGGTGGGTGGGTGAGTGGGTGGGTGGGTGAGTGGGTGGGTGGATGAGTGGGTGGCTGGGTAGCTGAATCAGTGGGTGGGTGGGTGAGTGGGTGGATGGCTCTCTGGGTGGGTGCGTGGATCGCTCGGTGAGTGGGCAGGTGAGTTGGTGACTGGATGGCTGGGTGGGTGGGTGTCTGGATGACTGGGTGGGTGGATGGATGGGTGGGTGAATGGCTGTGTGGGTGGGTGCATGGATGGATAGATGGATGGATAGATGGATGGGTGGGTGGGTGGGAGAGTGGGTGGGTGGGTGGATGGGTCGGTGGGTTGATGGGTTGATGGGTTGATGGGTTGATGGGTGGATGGGTGAATGGATGTGTGGGTGGGTGGGTGAGCGGGTGGGTGGATGGGCTAGTGGGTGGATGGGTGGGTGGGTGGATGGGTGGTGGGTGAGTGGGTGGCTGGATGGCTGGGTGGGTAGATGGATGGGTGGATGGCTGGGTGGGTGGGTAGGTGCATGGATGGATATATGGATGGGTGGGTGAGTGGGTGGGTGGATGGGTCAGTGGCTGGGTGGATGAATGGGTAGGTGGGTGGATGGGTGGGTGGATGGATGGGTGGGTGGGTGGATGGGTCAGTGGGTGGGTGGATGGGTGGGTGGATTGATGGGGGGGTCGGTGGGTGGCTTGATGGGTGGGGGAATGGATGGGTTGATGGCGAATGGATGTGTAGGTCGGTGGATGGGTGGGTAGATGGGTGTGTGAGGGTGTCAGTGGGTGGATAGGTGGGTGTGTGTGGGTGTCTCCACTCACTTTTGCCATCCACAAAGAAGCTTGAGGCGAAGTTCCTGACCCTGACGATGCCATCCGCGATGTTCGCCAACAGAACGTTGCTCTGGACGGGGAGTGAGCCGCAGGGAGGGAATTCACACCCAGCATGGTCAAGGCGGTGAGCGTCGTTTACGACCGAGCGTCTGTGCAGGGGGACTGCCTCCGCTCACAGACGTTCAACTTACGAAGTTTCAGAGATATGTGCAAAAAAAACAGTGACATCTACATCTGCAGAACGTGAAGAACCTGTGACATCTACATCAACAGAACATGAACAACCTGTGGCACCTACAGAACGGGAAGAACCAGTGGGATCTACAGAGCATGAAGAACCAGTGACATCTTCATCTACATAACGTGATGGAACAGTGGCATCTATATTTACAGAACGTGAGGAACCAGTGGCATCTACATCTACAGAACGTGAAGAACCAGTGGTATCTACATCTACAGAACGTGAAGAGCCAGTGGCATCTACATCTGCAGAACGTGAAGAACCAGTGGCATCTACATCCGCAGAACATGAGGAACTATTTGCATCTACATCTACATCTGCAGAACATGAAGAACGAGTGGCATCTACATCTGCAGAACGTGAAGAACGAGTGACATCTGCATCTGCAGAACGTAAAAACCAGTGGCATCTACATCTACAGGACGTGAAATACCAGTGCCATCTACATCTACAGGACGTTAAGACATAGTGGCATCTACATTTGCAGAACGTGAAGAACCAGTGGTATCTACATCTGCAGAACATGAAGAACACCAGTGACATCTACATCTGCAGAACATGAATAATCAGTGGCATTTACATCTGCAGAGCGAGCACCAGCGCCCCAGCGTGTACAACAACCGCCATTCGCCACTAAGTGGCGGTGACGTCACCACGACGCTTGTGCCAGGCCATGTGCACCTTGAGGCTACGTGAAGTGTCGAACGCCCGCTGGCAGGAGTTCACGGGGCAGACCCAAGTGCCACGCGTCGACTGACTCAGATGACTGGCTGATGCACCACCTGTGCCCCCTACTGTGCCAACCTTCTGTGCTTTAGCCACCCGGTGCTCAGCTCGTTGTTGTGAGCGTCGCCCCTCCATCCTCCGTTGTTGTTGGAGGGCAACTGCCTCCAACTGCCCAGCAGCGTCCTTCACGAGCCTCCTCCACAGAGGCCGATCTTGACACCACTGGTACCAGTCATCGGCAAGTCCACTTAGCTCCACGTCCTTCTGTGCCACATCACTCCATCTCTTCTCTAGCCCGTGCCGTGCCCATTTAGCTCCCTCGATCCGGCCGAACAAAAGCTGTTTCGGCATGCGGTGGCTGGGCATGCAGGCTACATGACCCAGCCAACGCAGCCTTGCCTGCCGGAGGAGCTCACCGATGGAACCGTGCCCAGATCTTTCAAAGATTTGTGAGCTCCTCACACAATCCAGCAGGTTAAACCCAGGATGGATCGTAGGCAGGCTAGCCTATATGTTTCTAACCCGCAAAGATGTTCCATTAGGGGGGTCCACGTTTCGCAAGCGTAGAGAAGGGAGGGAATAACCGTGGCCGAGAAGACCTGAAGCTTAGTGCGGAGCGACAGACCAGGTAGCTTCCACACAGCGTTACGCAACCGATGAAAAGATATTGCCACTCGACTGATTCGGAGTGAGACCTCTGCTGTTAAACTGGAGCCGGTCATAAGCACACTGCCCAGGTATGGGAAACTCTCCACTCTCTCCACAACTGCCCAATCACCGATTGAGAGTTGTGGGGGTGGAGTGTCCAATGGTACAAAATACCCAGGCAGGTGCTTAGTTTTGGTGGGGCTGATGGTAAGGCCCCATCTCTTAGTGGCACGCTCCAGTCTCAGCAGCAGCGTCTCCAACTCCTCCTCTGAATGAGCAGCTAATACCAAATCATCGGCATACATAACGTGGTTGAGCAATAGGGAGCCATCCCTTGACCGCACCCGGGCATCGATCAGCCCCTCATTATATTTGTACCAAATGGAGATTCCCCCGGTACAGCTATTGAAGGCTTAACGAACTACGTAGTCAAAATTGATGTTAAATAATGTGGGAGCCAGAGGACATCCCTGTCGCACCCCAAGGTGTACAGGTAATGGCTCTGACGCCCGGCCACGTAGTTTTACCCGGGCCGGCTCACCATCATGAAGGTCCTTAATGATCGTGAGCAGAGGGTCAGGGACTCCAAAAGCACGAAGAACAAGGTCAATAAAGCAGAGATGTAGGTCTTGTTGGAATTCCCTACACCTCTGCTGTAGCAGACGGACAGAAAATATGGCATCTGTGCAGGACCGCCCTTTCCTGAAACCACATTGGGGCTCCGCAAGCCTCTCCTCAGCGTGCCTGGCAAGGCGATGTTGAATAATCCTTGCCAGGACCTTTCCCGGCACACTGAGGAGTGAGATGCTCCTGTAGTTGTTACAGTTTTTGCGGTCCCTCTTCTGCCAATCCTGCGGAACCCATCCAGTGGTCCAGACTGTTGTTATGATGTCATATAGGGCAGTCTGTGCACAAACGCCACCCTCCCTCAGCATTTCGCTTGGGAGATCATCTCTACCCGGTGCCTTTCCTGGTCTCAGACTCCGGATCACCTTCAGTACTTCCTCAACAGATGGCACCTCAGCCAGCCACTCACAGGGGGTGACTTCTTCCAATATTTGAGGCACTGCAGCCTCAGCAGGATCATCCCCACTTCGTGCCACGATGTTTTCCTGGCTGATGGATTTCCCCTCCCCCAGGACCTCACAGAAATGCTCAGCAAATCTGCAAACCTGTTCCTGGGGGTCAGAGATTGGATCACCGTTTTTTCCCCTAATGATGGTAATAGGTGTGGCGCTGCAGGTTACTTTTTTGATGGAGTTAAATAGAGATTTGTGATCGCGGGCCACTGAGGCAGACTCCATCTCCTCAGCAACCTGCGACCACCACCCATCATTGCAGCGCCTCACGGCTCTCCGAACCTCCGAGCGAAGGCTGTGGTAAGCCTCCTCATTCTCTGACGTGGGATTCTGTATCCGATGACAGTGGGCCTGTCGCTTTTTCTCAACCAACCTCAACACCTCCTCTGTCAGCCAGGGTCTCTGGGGAGGTCTGGACCACGTACCCAAAGCAGCCATTGCAGCTGCATGAGTCACAGTCCTAAACCTCGCCCATTTACCCTCGACATCAGGAGGAGTGGGGGACAATGCCAACCCCAGCCGCAAGCAATGATGAAATTCTCACTTGCAACTTTCATCAGATAACTGAGACCAGGCCACTTTAGGTTGGAATGGGGTCCTGGGTGTACACCCACCACCGGAGTGGAAGAATGGCAGGTGCATCTTACAGATGACTAGTCGATGGTCAGAGGGCAGATCAGCTCCACGGTAGGTCCTGGTGTCAAGGACATGGGCTCGCATCCGCTGGTCCGTCACTATGTAGTCCAGCAGATGTTCTTGCTTGGACCCGGCATGCATCCATGATGTTGTGTGGATGCGCCGATGCCGGAACAGCGTGTTTGTAATTACAAGCCCATGGGCTGCACAAAAATCTAGCAGTCTCCTACCGTTGTTATTGAGCTGATCTGGCCCATGCCCTCCAATCACTCCAGACCAGGTGCCAGCATCATGACCAACTCGGGTATTGAAGTCACCCAACAAGATGACTCTATCCTGAGGGGCCACTTTAGCCAGCACCTGTGGCACGAGGTCATAGAAGGCATCTGACTCATCGGCTTTGCTGCATCCCTCCACGGATGTTCGTCTTCGGAGGGGGCATAAATAACCACGAACACCACTCCTCTCCTCCGGTTGATGGGAAGGCGAGCCCAAAGTAGCCTGGGGCTTACAGCTTCCCACACCTCACCGCCACGCTCCCACGCCCCCTTCATTCTTTTGTTCAAAAGAAGAGCCACATCCTGTTGTTTGGCAGTCTGTTGCCCCGAGTAGAGGACTGTCCACCCCTCATGGTGGCAGGAGCCAGAACCGGTCCACCGGACCTCCTGAATGCCACAGAGATCCAGGCGGTACCGGTCCAGCTCCCGACAGAGGAGTGGCAGCCTCTCCTCCGCAGTGAGCGTTCGAACATTCCACGTGGCCACACGAAGTGGCTTTTCGTTGTTTCTGGAGGAGCCCCGAGTGTAGAGATTCAATCTCCTGGCTCCGCCAATTGGAGTTTGGCCAGGAGACATCATAAATGCCTGTCCCCCCGGGGCCTCCGGCACAAGCTTATTAGTTACATATTTCAGTCGTGGTTTAGTGGTAAAATTTTGAAGGTGGAGGGGTTACCAGCCCCTCGCACCCATCCAGAGCCCCCCGTTTAGCCACTGTGGTGGTCACAGACGCCATGAGGGGAGTAGCCAATCGGAATTGGCCCTCCCCCCACAGCACTGTCCACGACAGAGTTGCCCATCCGGCACTGCGAGGAGTTAGCGGGTTGTTTTGCCGTGTACTCACCCACACACACAGACACACCCACACACAGACACCCACACACTCACACACAGACACCCACACACATATACACCCACACACACAGACACCCATACACACAGACACCATTACACAGCATGCACTCCACTCACGGGCTTGATGTCACCGTGTACGATGCCCCGGGACTTGGTGTGGGCCAGGAAGTGGAGGATGGCCCTAGTGTACGACCTCACCGCATCCTCGTGACTTTGCCACAGCGTCATCTGTCTGAGCACGCAATGGAGTTTCGCCCTGCCACGCAGAGAGACAGCGACCATGTCAGTCACATCAGCGACGACGTCAGCGACGACGTCAGTGACATCAGCGGTTAGCGTGCTGCGCTGCGAACCTGGCGAACTGGGCTCGGTTCCCGCTCATGGCCAACACCCAGTGACGATTATCTGAACCGGTCCTGGGTCTACCCTAGGTCGACTCAGCCTCAAATGAGTACCTGGTGCGATGTGTAAACATCGCCACTGGGGAGACAAAGGCGGCCGCGCGTGGTGTTGGCCACCCACCCCCTCGTGTGCCGTGCCGGCCTTTAAAGGTGCTCGCTAACAGCACTTGCCACTACAGTCTGTTAAGGCTATATGGGGGATCTTTGATCTTTGTGTGCGTATGTTGAAATTCATTCACACCGTACGTAGCCAAGCATGCTAATGTGTGGGTCTCTATGGGTGTCTGTGTGGGTGTCTCTGTGGGTCTCTATGGGTCTCTGTGGGTCTGGGGGTCTGTGGGTCTCTGTGTGTGAATGTATGCAGAACTTCTTTTGCACCATACATAGCCAACCGTACTAATGTATGGGTATGGGTGTCTCTATGGGTCTGTATGGGTGGTGGTGTTGTGGTGGTGGTGTTTAGTGGTGGTGGTGTTTGGTGGTGGTGTTTGGTGGTGGTGGGTGCTGGTGGGTGATGGTGGATGGGTGGTGGGTGGGTGGTTATGGTGGGTGGTTGGGTGAGGGGTTGTGCTGGTGATGGTGGGTGGTTGAGTGGGTGGTGTGGTGGTGATGGTGGGTGGGTGGTGGAGGGTGAGTGGGTGAGTGGGTAAGTGGTGGTGGTGAGTGAGTGAGTGGGTGAGTGGTGGTGGTGGTGGGTGAGTGGTGGTGGTGGTGATGGTGAGTTAGTTGGTGGTGGTGGTGAGTGAGTGGGTGGTGGGTGAGTGAGTGAACGAGTGAGTGGGTGAGTGAATGTTGGTGGTGAGTTAATGAGTGAGTGAGTGGTGGTAGTGGTGCTGGTGGTGTGCGTACTTCAACAGCTCCATGACAAGGCATTTGTGGCCTCGAAAGTAAAAAGTCTCCAGGACCCTGACTACGTTGTAGTCCACGTTGCTACGGTCGCTCTGGAGCTCCATGGACATTAGCAGCTCCGTTCTCTGGTGCTTTTCTTCCCTGGAGCTGCGAGCGAGTGAGCAAGTTCACAGAACGAGAGAGAGAAAGAAAGAGAGACAGATAGAGAGAAAGAGACATAAAGAAACAGAGATCAAGACAGAGACAGACAGAGAGAGACAGACAGAGACAGAGAGTTTAGACTTTAATATACAGTGGGTCTGTGTGTGGAACACTGAGTAGTAGTAGTGGGTCTGTGTGTGGAACACTGAGTAGTAATAGTGGGTCTGTGTGTGGAACACTGAGTAGTAGTAGTGGGTCTGTGTGTGTAACACAGAGTAGTAGTAGTGGGTCTGTGTGTGTAACACTGAGTAGAAGTCGTATTGGATCTGTGTGTGTAACACTGTGTAGTAGTAGTGGGTCTGTGTGTGTAACACTGAATAGTAGTAGTGGGTCTGTGTGTGTAACACTGAGTAGAAGTCGTATTGGATCTGTGTGTGTAACACTGTGTAGTAGTAGTGGGTCTATGTGTGTAACACTGAGTAGTAGTAGTGGGTCTGTGTGTGTAACACTGAGTAGTAGTGGGTCTGTGTGTGTAACACTGAGTAGTAGTAATGGGTCTGTGTGTGTAACACTGAGTAGTAGTGGGTCTGTGTGTGTAACACTGAGTAGTAGTAGTGGGTCTGTGTGTGTAACAGTGAGTAGTAGTAATGTGTCTGTGTGTGTAACACTGAGTAGTAGTAGTGGGTCTATGTGTGTAACACTGATTAGTAGTAGTGGGTCTGTGTGTGTAACACTGAGTAGTAGTAATGGGTAATGCGTAGTTGGTCTGTCGCTATCAATATTATCCACAATAGAGGTGAGTTTGGGTTATATGACGTAAATATAAATGTTGTGTCATTAAACCCGCCACACTGACACACGCCCAATTGGTTGACGTGGTTTGTCACCTAAACACAAAACGCTTGGCCAGCTCGTTACTTGCTCAGCACTTAACCGGTTGTTGTGTTGGAAAGTATCAAAGTCAATTGTCAGTGTTGTGGTGGGGTTCGTCTCCAACACACAACCAGTGGTGGCGGTGGTGGTGAGGGTGGTGGGGAGGTGGTGGTGGGGTGGGAGTGTCGCTGTGGAGGTGGTGGTGAGGAGGTGGTGGTTGAGCGATGGAGATTCAAGTAAAAGATGTTCAGTCATTGTTTGTTGTTGTGGTTCACAGCCAGCAGCAGTCCCATAGTGTGTGTTTGTTTATTGTTCTTGTTATTGGTGGTGTTATTGTTGTTGTTGACTGCACTGCTGCGCCAGGGCCCACTCACGTGGAGGGCGAGGCGAGGATCTTGAGAGCCACCATCGTCCGAGTCTTGTGGTCCAGACACCTCACCACCACGCTCTGCCCACCCTGCCCAATCTTCCTGTCCAGCTGGAAGCGGTAGTAGAAGTGCTCGTTCTGGACCTGCAGGGGTCACGGGAGGTCAGGGTGGGGGTCACGAGGAGGTCACATGTAGCCAACAGAGCTAATCTGTGGGTCACTGTGGGTGTCTGTGGGTGTCTCTGTGCGTCTCTATGTGTCTGGGTGTCTCTGTATGTGTGTATGTTGAACTTCTTTCGCACTGTACATAGCCAACCGTTCTAATCTGTGGTGCTTTATGGGTATCAGTGTCTCTGTGTGGGCCTTCATGATAGTGAACAGGCCCGGGTAAAACTACGTGGCCGGGAGTCAGAGCCATTCCCTGTACACCTTGGGGTGTGACAGGGATGTCCTCTGGCTCCCACATTATTTAACATCTATTTTGACCACATAGTTCGTGAAGCCTTCAATAGCTGTACCGGGGGAATCTCCATTTGGTACAGATATAATGGGAGGCTGATCGATGCCCGGGTGCGGTCAACGGATGGCTCCCTATTGCTCAACCACGTTATGTATGCCGATGATTTGGTAATAGCTGCTCATTCAGAGGAGGAGTTGGAGACGCTGCTGCTGAGACTGGAGTGTGCCACTAAGAGATGGGGCCTTACCATCAGCCCCACCAAAACTAAGCACCTGCCTGGGTATTTTGTACCATCGGATACTCCACCCCCACAACTCCCAATCGGTGATGGGGCAATTGTGGAGAGAGTGGAGAGTTTCCCATACCTGGGCAGTGTGCTTATGACCGGTTACAGTTTAACAGCAGAGGTCTCACTCAGAATCAGTCGGGCGGCAATATATTTTCATCGGTTGTGTAACGCTGTGTGGAAGCTACCTGGTCTGTCGCTCCGCACTAAGCTTCAGGTCTTCTCGGCCACGGTCATTCCCTCCCTTCTCTACACTTGCGAAACGTGGACCCCCCAAATGAAACATCTTCGCCGGTTAGAAACATTTAGGCTAGCCTGCCTACGATCCATCATGGGTTTAACCAGGCTGGATTGTGTGAGGAGCTCACAAATCATTGAAAGATCTGGGCAAGGTCCCATCGGTGAGCTCCTCCGGCAGGCAAGGCTGCGTTGGATGGGTCATGTAGCCCACATGCCCAGCCAACGCATGCCGAAACAGATTTTATTCGGCCGGATCAAGGGGGCTAAACGGGCGCAGCACGGGCTAGAGAAGAGATGGAGTGATGTGGTACAGGAGGATGCGGTGTCAAGATCAGCCTCTGTGGAGGAGGCTCGTGAAGGACGCTACTGGGAAGTTGGAGGCAGCCGCCCTCCAACAACAACGGAGGGCGGAGGAGCGACGGTCACAACAATGAGCGGAGCGCCGGGTGGCTAAAGCACAGCAGGATGGCACAGTAGGGGGCACAGGTGGTGCATCAGCCAGTCATCTCAGACAGTCGTCCCGTGGAACCTGGGTCTACCCCGTGACCTCCTGGCAGCGGGCGTTCAACACTTCACGTGGCCTCAAGGTGCACCTGGCCTGGCACAAGCGTTGTGGTGACGTCACCGCCACTTAGTGGCGAATGGCGGTTGTTGTTGTTGTGTCTGTGTCTTTGTGTGTGTCTGTGAGTCTCACAAGGATGTAGTTGTTGTCGTCGTCGTCAAATTCTCCGTTCTTCACTCCCCCTCGTGAGCTTCCTTCCCCGTCCAGAGTGAAGAACCAAACTTCCTGCATGGTGGCCAGCTCCAGCTTCTGGCGCTCAGTCAAGTGAGGCTTGAAGAGACTCAGGATCGCTGCACACGTGACAACAATAACAACTTAAACTATAAACTAATTTTATTTACGCACACACCGGGTTAAGCCCCCCACCGAAGTGACTGGTATCATCATCCTAATCGTCGTCATCATCGTCATCATCATTAT
Organism: Petromyzon marinus; assembly: GCF_048934315.1. NCBI lineage: Eukaryota > Metazoa > Chordata > Hyperoartia > Petromyzontiformes > Petromyzontidae > Petromyzon > Petromyzon marinus. Next base: position 565,135 of record NC_133675.1, on the reverse strand, counting down.
CATCATTGTCATCATCGTCGTCGTCATCATTATCATTGTCATCATCGTCGTCATCATCGTCATCATCATCGTCGTCATCTTCATTATCATCATCGTCATCATCATCGTTGTCATCGTCGTCATCATCGTCATCATCGTCATCATCATCGTCGTCATCGTCGTCATCATCATCATCGTCAACATCGTCATCAACGTCATCGTCGTCGTCATCATCACCGTCATCATCATCGTCACCATCGTCGTCATCACCATGTGGGAGCAATTTGCTCTAAGTGCACGTTGATACAGACTTATAGAGACTCATAGAGAACCACAGAGATCCTCAGAGACCCACAAAGAACCATACTCATATAGAACCATAGAGACCCAAGGAGACCCATAGAGCCCCACAGAGATGCACAGAGACCCTCATAGACCCACAGAGACCCATACTCATATAGAACCAGAGACCCACAGAGACCCACTCATATAGACCATAGAGCCCCACAGAGATGCATAGAGACCCTCATAGACCCATACTCATATAGAACCAGAGACCCACAGAGACCCATATTCATATAGAACCATGGAGACCCACAGAGACCCACACAGAACCATACTCATATAGAACCATAGACCCAAGGATACCCATAGAGCTCCACAGAGACGCAGAGACCCTCAGAGACCCACTGAGACCCATATTCATATAGAACCAGAGACCCACAGAGACCCATACTTATATAGAACCATAGAGCCCCACAGAGACGCACAGAGACACTCATAGACCCACAGAGACCCATACTCATATAGAACCATAGAGACCCACAGAGACTGCCACTCATATAGAACCAGAGACCCACAAAGACCTATACTCATATAGAACCATATAGACCCACAGAGACCGATACTCAGAGACCCACGGAGCGGTACAGGGTGCTTGTACGGATGATGAACTTCGTTCGCACTGCACGTAGCTAACCGTGCTAAGGTATGGGTCTCTGTGGGTGTCTATGGGTGTCTCTGTGGATCTATGGTTCTTTGTGGGGTGTATCTGTGTGTTTATGGGTCTCTATGGGTGTCTCTATGTGTCTTTGGAGTCTCTTTGGGTATCTCTGTGTGTCTATGGGTCTCTATGGGTGTCTCTATGTGTCTATGGGTATATCTGTGAGTCTCTATGTGTCTATAGGTGTCTCTGTGGGTCTAAGGGTCTCTATGGGTGTCTCTGTGGGTGGCTGGGTGTCTGTGGGTCTCTATGTGTGTCTCTGTGGGTCTCCGTGGTGGTCACTGCGTGGATTTGTTCCCCTTCACATTTTGAGGAATCACCATCGTCACGCTTTTATCAAAGTGTTTTTTCGCTGCTGCTGTGCATTTCCAGGCGATGACAATGATGATGATTTGATGATATCAGGCCACTTGGTTGAGCTGCTGCTATTTGAGCTGCTATCATTCTTAGACTTTGATGATTTTCCTGCTCATCTCTCTCTCTCTCTCTAACCTTTGGGTGATTTGCTGCGGATTAATCCGGTGCCGGAGGTGAACGCGCTCCACGTGGTGATAGACAGAGGCTGCCTCCCACTCGGTCCAGCTCGACTTGTCTACACACACACATAAACACACACACGTACAAAGACAAAGATCCCCCGTATAGCTTGTAACAGACTGTTGGGGAAAGTGCTTATAGCGAGCCCCTATGAAGCCCAGCATGGCACACGAGGGGGTAGGTGGGCAGCACCATGCCCGGCCGCCTTTGTCTCCACAGTGGCGATGTCTACACACCACACCAGGTACTCATTTGAGGCTGAGTCGACCTACGGGAGGCCCAGGACCGGTTCAAATAATCGTCACTGGTGTTGGCCATAAGCGGGAATCGAACCCGGGTTGCCAGGTTCGTGGCAGTGCGCAAACTGCTACACTACCGCTCCCCACATACACATAAATAAAAAATAAAGATCCCCCATATAGCCTTAACAGACTGTAGGGGGCAAGTGCTGTTAGCGAGCACCTATGAAGGCCAGAACGGTACACGAGGGGGTGGGTGGCCAGCACCACGCCCGACCGCCTTTTTCTCCCTAGTGGCGATGTTTACACACCGCACCAGGTACTCATTTGAGGCTGAGTCGACCTAGGGGAGGCCCGGGACCGGTTCAGATAATCGTCACTGGTGTTGGCCGTGAGCGGGAATCGAACCCGGGTCGCCAGGTTCATAGCGCAGCGCGCTAACCGCTACACTATCGCTACACACATACACACACACATAGACAAAGGTGCAGTAGACTCGTCAACACACACACACAAAGACAACGGTCCCCTTGAGGCTGTAACAAAACTGTGTTCAAAGGTGTGGGTGTTTGTAAGTGTGGGTGTTCATAAGTGTGGGTGGTGTTCGTAATTGTGGGTGTTGGTAGGTGGGTAGTGTTCGTAAGTGTGGATCTTTGTAAGTGTGGGTGGTGTTCGTAAGTGTGGGTGTTCGTAGGTGGGTAGTGTTCGCAAGTGTGGATCTTTGTAAGTGTGGGTGGTGTTCGTAAGTGTGGGTGTTCATAGGTGTGGGTGGTGTTCGTAAGTGAGGATGTTCGTCAGTGAGGGTGTTCGTCGGTGTGGTGTTCGTCAGTGAGGGTGTTGGTGTGGTGTTTGTAAGTGAGGGTGTTCATCAGTGTGGGTGGTGTTTTGTAAGTCCTGGTGTGGTTCATATGTCGAGCAAAAGGGGTCACGCATACCATGGCGCTAATTCTGAGAGTAGCGTTGTTGTGCTCCGTAAATATCTCGGTGTCTCTGCGTGGAGAGTGGAGGGGGGGGGGACGGAGGAGAGAGTCAGTGGAGGGCGAGGTCACCGCGATCACAAGTGGACTCACATCGTCAACACGGACTCACACATTCATCACAAACTCACATTCTCACCACGAACCCGCATCCTCACTACGGACTCACACCCTCACCAATAACCCACAATACAAACCCCATTCACCAAGAACCCACAACACGGACCCACACACTCACGACGAACCCACAACACGGACCCACACACTCACCACGAACCCGCAACACGGACCCACACACTTCCCACGAACCCACAACACGGACCCACACACTCACCAAGAACCCACAACACGAACCCACACACTTACCACGAACCCACAACACGGACCCACACACTCACAAAGAACCCACAACACAGACAAACACACTCTTACCACGAACCCACGACACGGACTCACACACTCACCACGAACCCACAACACGGACCCTTACACTCACCAAGAACCCACAACACAGACAAACACACTCTTACCACGAACCCGCAATACGGAACCACACTCTCACCACGAACCCACAATACAAACCCACAATACAAACCCACACTCACCAAGAACCACAACACGGATCCACACACTCACCAAGAACCCACAACACAGACCAATACATTCACCACGAACCCGCAACACGGACCCACACACTCACCACGAACCCACAACACGGACCCACACACTCACCATGAACCCACAACACGGACCCACACACTCACCACGAACCCACAACACGGACCCACACACTCACCACGAACCCACAACACGGACCCACACACTCACCCCGAACCCACAACATGGACCCACACACTCACCACGAACCCACAACACGGACCCACACACTCACCACGAACCCACAACACGGACCCACACACTCACCACGAACCCACAACATGGACCCACACACTCACCACGAACCCACAACACAGACCAACACACTCACCAGGAACCCGCAATACGGACCCACACTCTTACCACGAACCCACAACACGGACCCACACACTCACCACGAACCCACAACACAGACCCACACTCTCACCACGAACCCACAATACAAACCCACACTCACCAAGAACCCACAACACGGACCCACACACTCACCAAAAACCCACAACACAGACCAATACATTCACCACGAACCCGCAACACGGACACACACACTCACCACAAACCCACAACACGGACCCACACACTCACCACGAACCCACAACATGGACCCACACACTTCCCACGAACCCACAACACGGACCCACACACTCAACACGAACCCACAACACGGACCCACACACTCACCACGAACCCACAACACGGACCCACGCACTCATCACGAACCCACAACACGGACCCACACACTCACCAAGAACCCACAACACGGACCCACACTCACCAAAAACCCACAACACAGACCAATACATTCACCACGAACCCGCAACACGGACACACACACTCACCACGAACCCACAACACGGACCCACACACTCACCACGAACCCACAACATGGACCCACACACTTCCCACGAACCCACAACACGGACCCACACACTCAACACGAACCCACAACACGGACCCACACACTCACCACGAACCCACAACACGGACCCACGCACTCACCACGAACCCACAACACGGACCCACACACTCACCACGAACCCACAACACAGACCAACACATTCATCAGGAACCCGCAATACGGACCCACACTCTTCCCACGAACCCACAACACGGACCCACGCACTCACCACGAACCCACAACACAGACCAACATACTCACCACGAACCTGCAACATGGGCCCACACACTCACCACGAACCCACAACACGGACTCATACACTCACCACGAACCCACAACACGGACCCACACACTCACCACGAACCCACAATACAAACCCACACTCACCAAGAACCCACAACACGGATCCACCCACTCACCAAGAACCCACAACACAGACCAATACATTCACCACGAACCCACAACACGGACCCACACACTCACCACGAACCCACAACACGGACCCACACACTTGACCACGAACCCACAACACGGACCCACACACTCTTACCACGAACCCACAACACGGACCCACACACTCACCCCGAACCCACAACATGGACTCACACACTCACCACGAACCCACAACACAGACCAACATACTCACCACGAACCTGCAACATGGGCCCACACACTCACCACGAACCCACAACACGGACTCATACACTCACCACGAACCCACAACATGGACCCACACACTCACCACGAACCCACAATACAAACCCACACTCACCAGAACCCACAACACGGATCCACCCACTCATCAAGAACCCACAACACAGACCAATACATTCACGACGAACCCACAACACGGACCCACACACTCACCACGAACCCACAACACGGACCCACGAACCCACAACACGGACCCACACTCTCACCACGAACCCACAATACAAACCCACACTCACCAAGAACCCACAACACGGACCCACACACTCACCAAAAACCCACAACACAGACCAATACATTCACCACGAACCCGCAACACGGACACACACACTCACCACGAACCCACAACATGGACCCACACACTTCCCACGAACCCACAACACGGACCCACACACTCAACACGAACCCACAACACGGACCCACACACTCACCACGAACCCACAACACGGACCCACGCACTCACCACGAACCCACAACACGGACCAACACACTCACCACGAACCCACAACACAGACCAACACACTCACCAGGAACCCGCAATACGGACCCACACTCTTCCCACGAACCCACAACACGGACCCACGCACTCACCACGAACCCACAACACAGACCAACATACTCACCACGAACCTGCAACATGGGCCCACACACTCACCACGAACCCACAACACGGACTCATACACTCACGACGAACCCACAACACGGACCCACACACTCACCACGAACCCACAATACAAACCCACACTCACCAAGAACCCACAACACGGATCCACCCACTCACCAAGAACCCACAACACAGACCAATACATTCACCACGAACCCACAACACGGACCCACGCACTCACCACGAACCCACAACACGGACCCACACACTTGACCACGAACCCACAACACGGACCCACACACTCTTACCACGAACCCACAACACGGACCCACACACTCACCCCGAACCCACAACATGGACTCACACACTCACCACGAACCCACAACACAGACCAACATACTCACCACGAACCTGCAACATGGGCCCACACACTCACCACGAACCCACAACACGGACTCATACACTCACCACGAACCCACAACATGGACCCACACACTCACCACGAACCCACAATACAAACCCACACTCACCAGAACCCACAACACGGATCCACCCACTCATCAAGAACCCACAACACAGACCAATACATTCACCACGAACCCACAACACGGACCCACACACTCACCACGAACCCACAACACGGACCCACGAACCCACAACACGGACCCACACTCTCACCACGAACCCATAATACAAACCCACACTCACCAAGAACCCACAACACAGACCCACACACTCACCAAAAACCCACAACACAGACCAAGACATTCACCACGAACCCGCAACACGGACACACACACTCACCACGAACCCACAACACGGACCCACACACTCACCACGAACCCACAACATGGACCCACACACTTCCCACGAACCCACAACACGGACCCACACACTCAACACGAACCCACAACACGGACCCACACACTCACCACGAACCCACAACACGGACCCACGCACTCACCACGAACCCACAACACGGACCCACACACTCACCACGAACCCACAACACAGACCAACACACTCACCAGGAACCCGCAATACGGACCCACACTCTTCCCACGAACCCACAACACGGACCCACGCACTCACCACGAACCCACAACACAGACCAACATACTCACCACGAACCTGCAACATGGGCCCACACACTCACCACGAACCAACAACATGGACTCATACACTCACCACGAACCCACAACACAAACCCACACACTCACCACGAACCCACAATACAAACCCACACTCACCAAGAACCCACAACACGGATCCACCCACTCACCAAGAACCAACAACACAGACCAATACATTCACCACGAACCCAAAACACGGACCCACACACTCACCACGAACCCACAACACGGACCCACACACTTGACCACGAACCCACAACACGGACCCACACACTCTTACCACGAACCCACAACACGGACCCACACACTCACCACGAACCCACAACACGGACCCACACACTCACCACGAACCCACAACACGGACCCACACACTCACCCCGAACCCACAACATGGACTCACCCACTCACCACGAACCCACAACACGGACCCACACACTCACCACGAACCCACAACATGGACCCACACACTCACCACGAACCCACAACACGGACCCACACACTCACCACGAACCCACAACACGGACCCACACACTCACCACGAACCCACAACATGGACCCACACACTCACCACGAACCCAGAACACGGACCCACACACTCACCACGAACCCACAACACGGACCCACACACTCACCACGAACCCACAACACCGACCCACACACTCACCACGAACCCACAACACGGACCCATACTCTCACCACGAACCCACAACACGGACCCACACGCTCACCACGAACCCACAACACGGACCCACACACTTACCACGAACCCACAACACGGACCCACACACTCACCACGAACCCACAACACGGACCCACACACTCAACACGAACCCACAACACGGACCAACACACTCACCACGAACCCACAACACAGACCAACACACTCACCACGAACCCACAACACGGACCCACACACTCAACACGAACCCACAACACGGACCCACACTCTTCCCACGAACCCACAACACGGACCCACACACTCACCACGAACCCACAACACGGACCCACATACTCACCACGAACCTGCAACATGGGCCCACACACTCACCACGAACCCACAACACGGACTAATACACTCACCACGAACCCACAACATGGACCCACACACTCACCACGAACCCACAATACAAACCCACACTCACCAGAACCCACAACACGGATCCACCCACTCATCAAGAACCCACAACACAGACCAATACATTCACCACGAACCCACAACACGGACCCACACACTCACCACGAACCCACAACACGGACCCACACACTCACCACGGACCCACACACTCACCACGAACCCACAACATGGATCCACACACTCACCACGAACCCACAACACGGACCCACACACTCTTACCACAACACGGACCCACACACTCACCACGAACCCACAACACGGACCCACACACTCACCACGAACCCACAACACGGACCCACACACTCACCACGAACCCACAACACGGACCCACACACTAGACCACGAACCCACAACACGGACCCACACACTCTTACCACGAACCCACAACACGGACCCACACACTCACCACGAACCCACAACACGGACCCACACACTCACCACGAACCCACAACACGGACCCACACACTCACCCCGAACCCACAACATGGACTCACACACTCACCACGAACCCACAACACGGACCCACACACTCACCACGAACCCACAACACGGACCCACACACTCACCACGAACCCACAACACGGACCCACACACTCACCACGAACCCACAACACGGACCCACACACTCACCACGAACCCACAACATGGACCCACACACTCACCACGAACCCAGAACACGGACCCACACACTCACCACGAACCCACAACACGGACCCACACACTCACCACGAACCCACAACACGGACCCACACACTCACCACGAACCCACAACACAGACCAACACACTCACCACGAACCCACAACACGGACCCACACACTCAACACGAACCCACAACACGGACCCACACTCTTCCCACGAACCCACAACACGGACCCACACACTCACCACGAACCCACAACACGGACCCACATACTCACCACGAACCTGCAACATGGGCCCACACACTCACCACGAACCCACAACACGGACTCATACACTCACCACGAACCAACAACATGGACCCACACACTCACCACGAACCCACAATACAAACCCACACTCACCAGAACCCACAACACGGATCCACTCACTCATCAAGAACCCACAACACAGACCAATACATTCACCACGAACCCACAACACGGACCCACACACTCACCACGAACCCACAACACGGACCCACACACTCACCATGGACCCACACACTCACCACGAACCCACAACATGGATCCACACACTCACCACGAACCCACAACACGGACCCACACACTCTTACCACAACACGGACCCACACACTCACCACGAACCGACAACACGGACCCACACACTCACCACGAACCCACAACACGGACCCACACACTCACCACGAACCCACAACACGGACCCATACACTCACCACGAACCCACAACACGGATCCACACACTCACCACGAACCCACAACACGGACCCACACACTCTTACCACAACACGGACCCACACACTCACCACGAACCCACAACACGGACCCACACACTCACCACGAACCCACAACACGGACCCACACACTCACCACGAACCCACAACACGGACCCACACACTGGACCACGAACCCACAACACGGACCCACACACTCTTACCACGAACCCACAACACGGACCCACACACTCACCACGAACCCACTACACGGACCCACACACTCACCACGAACCCACAACACAGACCAATATATTCACCACGAACCCACAACACGGACCCACACACTCACCACGAACCCACAACACGGACCCACACACTCACCATGGACCCACACACTCACCACGAACCCACAACATGGATCCACACACTCACCACGAACCCACAACACGGACCCATACACTCTTACCACAACACGGACCCACACACTCACCACGAACCCACAACACGGACCCACACACTCACCACGAACCCACAACACGGACCCACACACTCACCACGAACCCACAACACGGACCCATACACTCACCACGAACCCACAACACGGATCCACACACTCACCACGAACCCACAACACGGACCCACACACTCTTACCACAACACGGACCCACACACTCACCACGAACCCACAACACGGACCCACACACTCACCACGAACCCACAACACGGACCCACACACTCACCACGAACCCACAACACGGACCCACACACTGGACCACGAACCCACAACACGGACCCACACACACTTACCACGAACCCACAACACGGACCCACACACTCACCACGAACCCACTACACGGACCCACACACTCACCACGAACCCACAACACGGACCCACACACTCACCCCGAACCCACAACATGGACTCACACACTCACCACGAACCCACAACACGGACCCACACACTCACCACGAACCCACAACACGGACCCACACACTCACCACGAACCCACAACACGGACCCACACACTCACCACGAACCCACAACACGGACCCACACACTCACCACGAACCCACAACATGGACCCACACACTCACCACGAACCCAGAACACGGACCCACACACCACGAACCCACAACACGGACCCACACACTCACCACGAACCCACAACACGGACCCACACACTCACCACGAACCCACAACACGGACCCACACTCTCACCACGAACCCACAACACGGACCCACACGCTCACCACGAACCCACAACACGGACCCACACACTTACCACGAACCCACAACACGGACCCACACACTCACCACGAACCCACAACACGGACCCACACACTCAACACGAACCCACAACACGGACCCACACACTCACCACGAACCCACAACACAGACCAACACACTCACCACGAACCCACAACACGGACCCACACACTCAACACGAACCCACAACACGGACCCACACTCTTCCCACGAACCCACAACACGGACCCACACACTCACCACGAACCCACAACACGGACCCACACACTCACCACGAACCTGCAACATGGGCCCACACACTCACCACGAACCCACAACACGGACTCATACACTCACCACGAACCCACAACATGGACCCACACACTCACCACGAACCCACAATATAAACCCACACTCACCAGAACCCACAACACGGATCCACCCACTCATCAAGAACCCACAACACAGACCAATACATTCACCACGAACCCACAACACGGACCCACACACTCACCACGAACCCACAACACGGACCCACACACTCACCACGGACCCACACACTCACCACGAACCCACAACATGGATCCACACACTCACCACGAACCCACAACACGGACCCACACACTCACCACGAACCCACAACACGGACCCACACACTCACCACGAACCCACAACACGGACCCATACACTCACCACGAACCCACAACACGGACCCACACACTCACCACGAATCCACAACACGGACACACACAGCTCACCTCGTAAAGATTTTCGAGTGGATGGCTTCGACAGAACCTGCTCGAAAGTCGATGATGAAAATGAAGCAGCCGTAGATCCAGCAGCAGCCGCCTCCTTCACATCCGTCTAAAATTCTGAAAAGACGTTATTGCAGCCACGCCCCGTCGAGTGACGTCTTACAACGCGACCACGCCCACCGACAGCTCCTCCCCTGGGCACCACCCACCACCCCCGCGTCTACTTCCGGGTTGTGGAGATTGGAGGCGGCGGCGGGAAAATCTGAACCCTATCTGGGCCTCCTCTAGGTCGACGCAGCCTGAAGGTGCCTACACGGGACTCAGTGTGATGAGTTTGTGGGTCTCTGTGTGGTGAGTTTATGGGTCTCTGTGGTGAGTTTGTGGGTCTCTGTGGGTCTATGTGTGGTGAGTCTGTGGGTCTATGTGATGAGTTTGTGGGTCTCAGTGTGGTGAGTCTCTGTGTGGCGAGTCTGTGGGTTTCTGTGTGGTTTGTGGATCTCTGTGTGGTGAGAGTAGGTTTTTGTGTGTGGTGAGTCTGTGGAACTTTGTGTGGTGAGTCTCTGTGTGGTGAGTCTGTGGGTCTCTGTGGTGAATCTGTGGGTCTCAGTGTGATGAGTGTGGGTCTCAGTGTGATGAGTCTGTGGGCCTCTGTGGTTTATGGGTCTCTGTGTGGTGAGTCTGTGGGTCTCTGTGTGGTGAGTTTATGGGTCTCTGTGGTGAGTTTGTGGGTCTCTGTGTGGTGAGTCTGTGTGGCGTGTCTGTGGATCTCTGTGGCGATTCTGTGGGTCTATGTGTGGTGAGTTTGTGGGTCTCAGTGTGGTGAGTCTCTGTGTGGCGAGTCTGTGGGTTTCTGTGTGGTTTGTGGATCTGTGTGGTGAGTGTAGGTTTTTGTGTGTGGTGAGTCTGTGGAACTTTGTGTGGTGAGTCTCTGTGTGGTGAGTCTGTGTGGTGAGTCTGTGTGTCTCTGTGGTGAGTCTGTGGGTCTCTGTGTGGTGGTGCAGTGGTTAGTGTGCTGTGTGTGTGGGAGAGGTGGTGCAGTGGTTATCGCACTGTGTGTGGGGAGCGGTGGTGCAGTGGTTAGCGTGCTGTGTGTGTGTGTGGGGAGCAGTAGTGGAGTGGTTAGTGCGCTGTGTGTTGGGAGTGGTGGTGCAGTGGTTAGCGTGCTGTGTGTGTGGGGAACGGTGGTGTAGTGGTTAGCGCACTGTGTGTGTGGAGAGCGGTAGTGCAGTGGTTAGCGCACTGTGTGTGTAGGGAGCGGTGGTGTAGTGGTTTGCGCACTGTGTGTGTGGGGATCGGTGATGCAGTGGTTAGCGCACTGTGTGTGTGGGGAGCGGTAGTGGAGTGGTTAGTGCGCTGTGTGTGTGCGGAGCGGTGGTGCAGTGGTTAGCGTGCTGTGTGTGGGGAACGGTGGTGCAGTGGTTAGCGCACTGTGTGTGGGGAGCGGTGGAGTCGCGTCGATAGAAAAATAATAATCAAGGTAAGGTTAAATCTTCATTTGAAGCTTTCGTGACTGCAGGAATCCATACTCTTTGGTTAGCGCACTGTGTGTGTCTGTTGGGGGAGCGGTGGTGCAGTGGTTAGCGCCGATGCAGCTCCCTATCGATGTGCCTGTTACAGAGACAGATTGCCGGAGCCTGCCACTTGCAGAACTGAATTGTGTGTGTTGTGTCTCTGCTTATATCTGAAATTCCCTCCCCTCGGCTCGCCTTCTCAGAAAGGACCGGAATTCCTTTGATTTCGCTCTCAGCTTGTGGGGGCAGTTGTTTGTCCGGTGTACGTGTGTGTGTCTGTTTTAGTTTATTGAAGTAACTGTTAAGTCTCATCAAGGCCTGGTTCCCGTCCCCCTCCGCAATCCACCCCGCGATCAATGGAAACAGATGCTCCAAATTGCCCCTAAGTGTGTTTTTCTAGTTTTTCAACTTTCTGCAATAATTAATCTGGAAGGAGGAGGGGTTCCTTTTGTCAGGCTGCGTTCTACCTCCTCCTCTACATTTTCTTGTCTCTCACGAAGAGGGGCGCCGTCTCTTGAAGTTTGACCTCCCGTTACCATGTTTTCCGTTCACTCTGATGGGTTGTGAGTTGCGAGAACAATAAACATGATTTTCCACCCCTTATCTTAGAATGTGTCCCTTTTTGCGGTGTTGACTCTTTAAGTGACTCAAGGTATGTTTTGAGCAGTGTTTACAGTGCGTCCGTCGTGGTTTGGAAGACAAAGGCGGTTGGGAGACTGATTCTATGGAATACATATTATCTTGGTTGTGTGTGATTGACCTGTTTTGCATTGTATTTCTTCTAGATGGCCCTCGGTCTAATGCTTACTAAGTATTATTTGGTCTATGTTTAACCAAGGTTTTGTGATGACATAGTTGTTACCACATGTATTCCTAGGGTTTTATTAATCTTTGTTCCCCGTCTGTATCCAGTGATCCGTGCTTTTTATTCACGAGTTGTATTTTGATATCTTGAGGTTTGAAGATCTGGCTAAGTTTTGACTTAGACTTTCGTGACTGCCGGAAATAATTCTTTGGTTATTTTGGTAGAGTCGCGTCGATAGAAAAATAATAAAGGTAAGGTTAAATCTTCATTTAAAGCTTTCGTGACTACAGGAATCCATACTCTTTGGTTCTTTCGGTAAAGTCACGTAGTTAGAAATAAAATCAAATAAAACAAATCGCGACGTTTCGATTGCAACACAAGCAATCATCATCAGGTGGGAAAAACCACAGCAAGAATTTTTTTTGCTGAAGTGGGAGAGAGATGCCGTGGTAAGAGGTTATATAGGTAAGAGACTGGGGAGGGGCAAGGGGAGAGAGAGGGGGGGTAGGGGGGGGGCGTTGCGTGGACGCTCGGAGAGGGACGTGAAGCTGGACAGGGAGGAAATAGGTGGGGCTGGAAGTGGGAGGGCGAGAGAGCTGGGATGCGGGGGGGAAGTTAACTGGGACACACGAGCGGTGCAATGCAGCAACAATGCCAATGCAGCAGCAACGCCAATGCAGCAACAACGCCAATGCTGCAACAATGCCAATGCAGCAACAACGCCAATGCAGCAACAATGCCAATGCAGCAACAACGCCAATGCAGCAACAACGCCAATGCAGCAACAATGCCAATGCAGCAACAACGCCAATGCAGCAACAACGCCAATGCAGCAACAATGCCAATGCAGCAACAACGCCAATGCAGCAACAACGCCAATGCAGCAACAACGCCAATGCAGCAACAATGCCAATGCAGCAACAACGCCAATGCAGCAACAATGCCAATGCAGCAACAACGCCAATGCAGCAACAACGCCAATGCAGCAACAATGCCAATGCAGCAACAATGCCAATGCAGCAACAACGCCAATGCAGCAACAACGCCAATGCAGCAACAATTCCAATGCAGCAGCAATGCCAATGCAGCAACACTGCCAATGCAGCAACAATGCCAATGCAGCAACAATGCCAAACGCTGGGGATCGGGGGGAAATTAACTCGGAAAAATAGACTAGTACCCGGCAGATATGATGGAATAACCATTAAACATTTCGATTTAAAGCTTTCGTGACTGCAATGATTCATCTTCTTTGGTTCTTTCGGTAAAGTCACGTAGAATGAGAATAAAATAATAAATTGATAAAATAAAATAACACTAATATTCTCACGACGTTTCGGCCACAACACAAGCTCCAGCGCTGTCCTACCAGACAGTCTCGCCCCCTTCACCTTATGAAGGCCGCTTGTGTTGTGGCCGAAACGTCGTGAGAATATTATTGTGTTATTTTATTTTATCAATTTATTATTTTATTCTCATTCTACGTGACTTTACCGAAAGAACCAAAGAAGATGAACCATTAAACAGTTAAGTTTTTACCTGGTTGTTTAATCTTTGGCGTTAAAGGATTGGTATTTCAGGGTTGGCGTTCAAGGGATGCTATTTAAAGGTTCGCGTTTCAGGGTTGGTGTTTAATGGTTGGCGTTTACGGGTTGATGTTTATCGGATGGTGTTTAAGGGTTGGGCTTTAAGGGTTGGCGTTTTAGAGTTTGCGTTTAAGGGTTGGTGTTTTTTGGGTTGGCCGTTTAAGCTTCGGCGTTTAAGTGTTGGTGTTTAAGGGTTGGTGTTTATTGGTTGGTGTTTATGGGATGATGTTTAAGTGTTGGGGTTTAAGGGTTGGCGTTTAAGGGTTGGTGTTTAAGGGTTGGCGTTTAAGGGTTGGTGTTTAAGGGTTGATGTTTAGGGGTTGGGGTTTAAGGGTTGGCTTTTTAGAGTTGGCGTTTAATAAGGGTTGGCGTTTATGGGTTGGTGTGTAAGGGTTGGCGTTTAATGAAGGTTGACGTTTAAGGGTTGGCTTTTAACGGTTAGTGTTTAGGGTTGGCGTTTATGGGTTGGTGTTTAAGGTTGGCGTTTATGGGTTGGTGTTTAAGGTTGGCGTTTAAGGGTTGGTGTTTAAGGGTTGGCGTTTATGGGTTGGGGGGGGGGGGGACGAGGTACGTTGATGGGTTAGGAGGGAGACGAGGTGAGGTGATGGGTGATGTGGGAGAAGAAATAATGGGTGAGGAGAGACTAGGTAAGGTGATGGGTGAGGAGGGAGACGAGGTGAGGTGGTGGCTGTGGAGAGACGAGGTGAGGTGATGGGTGAGAAGGCAGATGAGCTGAGGTGATGGGTGAGGAAGGGGACGAGGTGAGGTGATTAGTTGATAGGCGAGGAGATACAAGGTGAGTTGATGGGAGGGAGACGAGGTGAAGTGAGGGGTGAGGAGGCAGACGAGGTGAGTTGGTGGGTGAAGAAGGGGACGAGGTGAGGTGATGAGTGAGGTAGAGGAGGTGAGGTGATGGGTGAGGAGAGTCGAGGAGTGGCGATGGGTGATTAGGAGGCAGAAGAGGTGAGTTCATAGGTGAGGAGAGACGAGGTGAGGTGATGGGTGAGGAGAGACAAGGTGAGTTGATGGGAGGGAGAAGAGGTGAAGTGAGGGGTGAGGAGGCATACGAGGTGAGTTGATGGGTGAGGAGAGACGAGGTGAGGTTATGGGTGATTAGGAGGCAGAAGAGGTGAGGTGATAGGTGAGGAGAGACGAGGTCAGGTGATGGGTGAGAAGGCAGACGAGGTGAGGTGATGGTTGAGGAGAGACGAGATGAGCTGATGGGTGAGGAGAGACGAAGTGAGGTGATGGGTGAGAAGGCAGACGAGGTGAGGTGAAGGGTGAGGAGGCAGGTGAGGTGATGGGTGGGGAGAGACAAGGTGACGTAATGAGTAAGCAGAAACGAGGTGAGGTGATGGGTGAGAAGGCAGATGAGAAGAAGTGATGGGTGAGGAAGGGGACGAGGAGAGGTACACGAGATGAGGTGATGGGTGAGGAGTGTCGAGGTGAGGAGATGGGAGGGAAACGAGGTGAAGTGAGGGGTGAGGAGGAGACGAGGTGAGTCGATGGGTGAGAAACTGGACGAGGGGAGGTGATGGGTGAGGTAAGCGAGGTGAGGTGATTGGTGAGGATTTCGACGTGAGGAGATGGGTGATTATGAGGCAGACGAGGTGAGTTGATAGGTGAGGAGAGACGAGGTGAGGTGATGGGTGAGGAGAGACAAGGTGAGGTGAAGGGTGAGGAGGGAGAAGAAGTGAGGTGAATGGGTGAGGCCGACGAGGTGAGGTGATGGGTGAGGAGAGACAAGGTGAGGTGAAGGGTGAGGAGGCAGACGAGGTGAGGTGATGGGTGAGGAAGGGGACGAGGTGAGTTGAGTTGATAGGTGAGGAGATACAAGGTGAGTTGATGGGAGGGAGACGAGGTGAAGTGAGGGGTGAGGAGGCAGACGAGGTTAGTTGGTGGGTGAGGAAGGGGACGAGTTGAGGTGATGGGTGAGGTAGACGAGGTGAGGTGATGGGTGAGGAGAGTCGAGGAGAGGCGATGGGTGATTAGGAGGCAGAAGAGGTGAGTTGATAGGTGAGGAGAAACGAGGTGAGGTGATGGGTGAAGAGAGACATGGTGAGGTGATGGGGGGGGGGGAGACGTGATGAGGTGATGGGTGAGGAGAGACAAGGTTAGGTGATGTGCAAGTAGAGACGAGGTGAGGTGATGGGTGAGGAACGGGACGAGGTGAGGTGATGAGATGATAGGTGAGGAGAGACAAGGTGAGTTGATGGGAGGGAGACGAGGTGAAGTGAGGGGTGAGGAGGCAGACGAGGTGAGTTGATGGGGGAGGAAGGGGACGAGGTGAAGTGAGGGGTGAGGAGGCATATGACGTGAGTTGATGAGTGAGGAGAGACGAGGTGAGGTTATAAGTGATTAGGAGGCAGAAGAGGTGTTAAGTGTGGATCGACAAGCTGACGTGATGGGTGAGGAGAGACGAGTTGAGGGGATGGGTGATGAAGGGGACGAGTTGAGGGGATGGGTGAGGAGATACGAGGTGAGGTAACGTTTGAGAAGGGAGATGAGGTGATGGGTGAGGTAGACGAGATGAGTTGATCGGTGAGGATTAGACGAGGTGAGGTTTTGGGTGATTACGAGGCAGAAGATGTGAGGAGATAGGTGAGGAGTGACGAGGTGAGGTGATGGGTGAGGAGAAACAAGGTTAGGTGATGGGTGAGGGCGACGAGGTGAATGATGGGTGAGGAGAGACAAGGTGAGGTGATGGGTTTGGAGGGAGACGAGGTGAGGTGATGAGTAAGCAGTAAAGAGGTGAGGTGATGGGTGAGGAAGGGGACGAGGTGAAGTAGAAGAGATGTGGTGATGGGTGAGGAGAGACGAGGTGAGGTGATGGGTGAGGAGAGATAAGGTGTGGTGATGGGAGGGAGACGAGGTGAAGTGATGGGTGAGGAGGCAGACGAGGGGAGTTGATGGGTGAGGAAGGAGACGATTTGAGGTGATAGGTGAGGAGAGACGAGGTGATGTGATGGGTGAGTAGGAGGCAGACGAGGTGAGGTGATAGGTGAGGAGAGATGAGGTTAGGTCATGGGTGAGGAGGGAGGCGAGGTGAGGAGATGAGTGATTAGGAGTTAGAAGAGTTGAGGTGACAGTTGCCGAAAGACGTGGCGAGGTGATGGGTGAGGAGAGACGAGGTGAGGTGATGGCAGGGAGACAAGTTGAGGTGATGAGCAAGCAGAGACGAGGTGACGTGATGGGTGAGAACCCAGACGAGGTGAGTTGATGGGCGAGGAAGGCGACGAGGCGAGGTGATGAGTTGATAGGTGAGGAGAGACAAGGTGAGTTGATGGGAGGGAGACGAGACGAGGTGAGGTGATGGGAGGGAAACAAAGTGAAGTGAGGGGTGAGGAGGCAGACGAGGTGAGTCGATGTGTGAGGAAGGGGACGAGGTGAGGTGATGGGTGAGGTAGACGAGGTGAGGTGATGGGTGAGGAGAGTCGAGGTGAGTAGATGGGTGATTAAGAGGCAGAAGAGCTGAGTCAATAGGTGAGGAGAGACGAGGTGAGGTGATGTGTGAGTCAAGACGTTCACCTCCCACTAACCCTCCCACTCACCCTCCCACTCTCTCGTTCACACACCCACTCACCCTTCAAATTACTCGTTCACCCTCCCACACCGTCCCACTCACTCGTTCACCCACCCACTTACTAGTTCACCCACCCACTCACCCTCCCACTCACACGTTCACCCTCCCAAACCCAACTACTCACTTGTACACCATCCAACTCACTCACTCACCCTCAGACTCACTCGTTCATCCTCCCACTCACGCTCCCACTCACTCGTCCACTCACCCTCCTACTCACTCTTCCATCCACCCACCCACTCACTCGTTCAGCCACCCACTCACCCTCCCACTCACTCGTTCACCCTCGCACACACTCGTTTACCCTCCCATTTACTCACTCGTTCACCCTCGCACACACTCGTGCAGCCAAACCCTCACCGTACAAATCACTCGTTCACCCTTCCACGCCGTCCCACTCAGTCGTTCACCCACCCACTTACTAGTTCACCCACCCACTCACCCTCCTACTCACACGTTCACCCACCCACTCACTCTCCCCTTCACTCTTTCACCCTCGCACACACTCGTTCACCCAAACACTCACCCTTCAAATATCTCGTTCACCCTCCCACTCACCCTTGCATTCACTCGTTCACCCTACCACTCACCCTCCTACTCACTCGTCCGACCACCCACTCACTCGTTCACCCTCCCACTCAAGCTCCCACTCACTCGTTCACCCTCCCACACACTCGTTCAGCCAAACGCTCACCCTCCCACTCACTCGTTCACCCTCCCACTCACGCTCCCACTCACCCTTCCACCCATTCGTTCCCCAACCCACTCACTAGTTCACCTTACCACTCACCCTCCCACTCAGTCGTTCACACTCCAACACCGTCCCACTCACTCGTTCACCCACCCACTTACTAGTTCACCCACCCTCTTATTCTCCCACTCACACGTTCACCTCCCACTCACGCTCACACTCACTCGTTCACCCTCACACTAACCCTCCCACTCACCCTCCCACTCATTAACCTACCCACCCACTCATCCTGCCCATCAATCACCCTCCCACTCACTCGTTCACCCAGCCAGTCACCCTCCCACTCACCCTTCCATCCATTCGTTCCCCAATCCACTCACTCGTTCACCCTCCCACTCACCCTACTACTCACTCGTCCACTCAGCCTCATACTCACTCGTCCACCCACCCACTCACTCGTTCACCAACCCATTCACCATCCCACTCAATTGTTCACCCACCCACTCACCTTCCCATTCACCCTTGCATCCATTCGTTCTCCAACCCACTCACACGTTCACCCTCCCACTCACTCTCCCACTCACCCTCCCACTCACTCGTTCACCCTCCCACTCACGCTCCCACTCACCCTTCCATCCATTCGTTCCCAACCCCCTCACTCGTTCACCCTCCCACTCACCCTCCTACTCATTCGTCCACCCACCCACTCACTCGTTCACCCTCCCACTCACCCTTCCACTCACCTTCCCACTCACTCGTTCACCCACCCACTCACCCTCCCAATCACTTGTTCACCCTCCCATTCACTCCTCCACGCAACGACTTACTCGTTCACCCTCCCACTCACCCTCCCACTCACCCTTCCATCCATTCATTCCCCAACCCACTCACTCGTTCACCCTCCCACTCACCCTCCTACTCACTCGTCCACCCCTCCACCCACCCACTCGCTCGTTCACGAATCCACTCACTCACCCTCCCACTCACTCATTCACCCTTCCACACACTCGTTCACCCTCCCACACCGTCCCACTCACTCGTTCACCCACCCACTTACTAGTTCACCCACCCACTCACCCTCCCACTCACTCGTTTACCCTCCCACACACTCGTTCAGCCAAACACGCACCCTCCCACTCACACGTTCACCCTTACACTCACTCGTTCACCCTCCCACTCACGCTCCCACTCACTCGTCCACTCACCCTCCTACTAACTCTTCCATCCACCCTCCCACTCACTTGTTCACCCTCGCACACACTCGTTCACCCTCCCATTTACTCACTCCTACACCATCCAACTCAATCATTCACGAATCCACTCACTCACCCTCCCACTCACTCGTTCACCATCCCACACACTAGTTCAGCCAAACGCTCACCATCCAAATCACTCGTTCACCCTTCCACACCGTCCCACTCAGTCGTTCACTCTCCCAGTCACGCTCCCACTCACCGTCTTACTCAGTCGTTCACCCACCCATTCATCATCCCACTCACTCGTTCGCCCTTCCACTCACCCTTCCATCCATTCGTTCCTCCACCCACTCACTCGTCCACCCACCCACCCACTCACTCGTTCACCCTCCCACTCACCCTCCCACTCACCCTCCCACTCACACGTTCACCCACCCACTCACCATCCCCTTCACTCTTTCACCCTCGCACACACTCGTTCCCCCAAACACTCACCCTTCAAATATCTCGTTCTCCCTCCCACTCACCCTTACACTCATTCGTTCACCCTCCCACTCACCCTGCTACTCACTCGTCCACCCACCCACTCACTCGTTCACCCTCCCAATCAAGCTCCCACTCACAGGTTCACCCTCCCACTCACCCTCCCACTCACTCGTTCACCCTCTTTTTCACGCTCCCACTCACCCTTCCATCCATTCGTTCCCCAACCCACTCACTCGTTCACCCTCCCACTCACCCTCTTACTCACTCGTCCACTCAGCCTCCAACGCACTCGTCCACCCACCCACTCGCTCACCCTCCCTCTCCCTCGTTCACCCACCCATTCACCCTCACACTCACTCGTTCACCATCCGACTCGCGCTCCCACTCACCCTTCCATCCATTCGTTCCTCCACCCACTCACTCGTTCACCTACCCACTCACCCCCCTACTCACTCGTTCACCCTCGCACACACTCGTTCACCCTCGCACACACTCGTTCACCCTCGCACACACTCGTTCACCAATACACTCACCCTTCAAATAACTCGTTCACCATCCCACTCACCCTCCCACTCACTCGTTCACCCTCCCACTCGCCCTCCTACTCACTCGTCCACCCACCCACTCACTCGTTCACCCTCCCACTCACTCGTTCACCCTAGCATACACTCGTTCACCCAAACACTCACCATTCAAATAACTCGTTCACCCACCCACTCACCCTCCCACACACTCGTTCACCCTCCCAATCCCACCTACTCACTGGTACACCATCAAACTCACTCGTTCAAGAATCCACTCCCTCACCCACCCACTCACTCGTTCACTCTCCCACTCACCCTTACATCCATTAGTTCCCCAACCCACTCACTCGTTCACCCATCCACTCACCCTCCTACTCACTTGTACACCATCCAACTCACTCGTTCACGAACCCACTCACTCTTCCTCCCACTAACTCGTTCACCCTCCCACACACTCGTTCATCCAAACACTCACCCTCCTCTCACACGTCCACCTCCCACTCACCCTCCCACTCACCTTCCCACTCACTCGTTCACCCACCCACTCACTCGTTCACCCTCCCACTCACCCTTCCACTCACCTTCCCACTCACTCGTTCACCCACCCACTCACCCTCCCAATCACTTGTTCACCCTCCCATTCACTCCTCCACCCAACGACTTACTCGTTCACCCTCCCACTCACCCTCCCAATCACCCTTCCATCCATTCATTCGCCAACCCACTCACTCGTTCACCCTCCCACTCACCCTACTACTCACTCGTCCACTCCTCCACCCACCCACTCGCTCGTTCACGAATCCACTCACTCACCCTCCCACTCACTCATTCACCCTTCCACACACTCGTTCACCCTCCCACACTGTCCCACTCACTCGTTCACCCACCCACTTACTAGTTCACCCACCCACTCACCCTCCCACTCACTCGTTTACCCTCTCACACACTCATTCAGCCAAACACGCACCCTCCCACTCACACGTTCACCCACACACTCACTCGTTCACCCTCCCACTCACGCTCCCACTCACTCGTCCACTCACCCTCCTACTAACTCTTCCATCCACCCTCCCACTCACTCGTTCACCATCCCACACACTCGTTCAGCCAAACGCTCACCATCCAAATCACTCGTTCACCCTTCCACACCGTCCCACTCAGTCGTTCACCTCCCACTCACCCTCCCACTCACCCTCACACTCACTCGTTCACCCTCCCACTCACCCTTCCACTCACCTTCCCACTCACTCGTTCACCCACTCACTCGTTCACCCTCCCACTCTCCCTTCCACTCACCTTCCCACTCACTCGTTCACCCACCCACTCACTCTCCCAATCACTTGTTCACCCTTCCATTCACTCCTCCACCCAACGACTTACTCGTTCATCCTCCCACTCACCCTCCCACTCACCCTTCCATCCATTCGTTCCTCCACCCACTCACTCGTTCACCTACCCACTCACCCTCCTACTCACTCGTTCACCCTCCCACACACTCGTTCACCCTCCCATTTACTCACTCGTACACCATCCAACTCACTCGTTCACGAATCCACTCACTCACCCTCCCACTTTCGTTCACCCTCCCACTCTCGTTCACCCTCGCACACACTCGTTTACCCTCGCACACACTCGTTCACCAATACACTCACCGTTCAAATAACTCGTTCACCATCCCACTCACCCTCCTACTCACTCGTCCACCCACCCACTCACTCGTTCACCCTCCCACTCGCCCTCCTACTCACTCGTCCACCCACCCACTCACTCGTTCACCCTCCCACTCACTCGTTCACCCTAGCATACACTCGTTCACCCAAACACTCACCATTCAAATAACTCGTTCACCCACCCACTCACCCTCCCACACACTCGTTCACCCTCCCAATCCCACCTACTCACTCGTACACCATCTAACTCACTCGTTCAAGAATCCACTCCCTCACCCACCCACTCACTCGTTCACTCTCCCACTCACCCTTCTATCCATTAGTTCCCCAACCCACTCACTCGTTCACCCATCCACTCACCCTCCTACTCACTTGTACACCATCCAACTCACTCGTTCACCCTCCCATTTACTCACTCGTACACCATCCAACTCACTCGTTCAGGAATCCACTCACTCACCCTCCCAGTCTCGTTCACCCTCGCACACACTCGTTCACCCTCGCACACACTCGTTCACCCTCGCACACACTCGTTCACCAATACACTCACCCTTCAAATAACTCGTTCACCATCCCACTCACCCTCCCACTCACTCGTTCACCCTCCCACTCGCCCTCCTACTCACTCGTCCACCCACCCACTCACTCGTTCACCCTCCCACTCACTCGTTCACCCTAGCATACACTCGTTCACCCAAACACTCACCATTCAAATAACTCGTTCACCCACCCACTTACCCTCCCACACACTCGTTCACCCTCCCAATCCCACCTACTCACTCGTACACCATCTAACTCACTCGTTCAAGAATCCACTCCCTCACCCACCCACTCACTCGTTCACCATCCCACTCACCCTCCCACTCACTCGTTCACCCTCTCATTCACCCTCTCATTCACGCTCCCACCCATTCGTTCCCCAACCCACTCACTCGTTCACCCTCCCACTCACCCTCTTACTCACTCGTCCCCTCAGCCTCCAACGCACTCGTCCACCCACCCACCCACTCACCCTCCCTCTCCCTCGTTCACCCACCCATTCACCCTCCCACTCACTCGTTCACCATCCGACTCGCGCTCCCACTCACCCTTCCATCCATTCGTTCCTCAACCCACTCACTCGTTCACCTACCCACTCACCCTCCTACTCACTCGTTTACCCTCAAACACACACTCGTTCACCCTCCCATTTACTCACTCGTACACCATCCAACTCACTCGTTCACGAATCCACTCACTCACCCTCCCACTCTCGTTCACCCTCGCACACACTCGTTCACCAATACATTCACCCTTCAAATAACTCGTTCACCCTCCCACTGGCCCTCCTACTCACTCGTCCACCCACCCACTCACTCGTTCACCCTCCCACTCACTCGTTCACCCTAGCATACACTCGTTCACCCAAACACTCACCATTCAAATAACTCGTTCACCCACCCACTCACCCTCCCACACACTCGTTCACCCTCCCAATCCCACCTACTCACTCGTACACCATCTAACTCACTCGTTCAAGAATCCACTCCCTCACCCAACCACTCACTCGTTCACTCTCTCACTCACCCTTCCATCCATTAGTTCCCCAACCCACTCACTCGTTCACCCATCCACTCACCCTCCTACTCACTTGTACAACATCCAACTCACTCGTTCACGAATCCACTCACTCTTCCTTCCACTAACTCGTTCACCCTCCCACACACTCGTTCACCCAAACACTCACCCTCCTCTCACACGTTCACCTACCACTCACCCTCCCACTCACCCTCCCACTCACTCGTTCACCCTCCCACTCACCCTTCCACTCACCTTCCCACTCACTCGTTCACCCACCCACTCACTCGTTCACCCTCCCACTCACCCTTCCACTCACCTTCCCACTCGTTCACCCACCCACTCACCCTCCCAATCACTTGTTCACCCTCCCATTCACTCCTCCACCCAAACGACTTACTCGTTCACCCTCCCACTCACCCTCCCACTCACCCTTCCATCCATTCGTTCCTCCACCCACTCACTCGTTCACCTACCCACTCACCCTCCTACTCACTCGGTCACCCTCCAACACACTCGTTCACCCTCCCATTTACTCACTCGTACACCATCCAACTCACTCGTTCACGAATCCACTCACTCTTCCTTCCACTAACTCGTTCACCCTCCCACACACTCGTTCACCCAAACACTCACCCTCCTCTCACACGTTCACCTCCCACTCACCCTCCCACTCACCCTCCCACTCACTCGTTCACCCTCCCACTCACCCTTCCACTCACCTTCCCACTCACTCGTTCACCCACCCACTCACCCGTTCACCCACCCACTCACCCTCCCAATCACTTGTTCACCCTCCCATTCACTCCTCCACCCAACGACTTACTCGTTCACCCTCCCACTCACCCTCCCACTCACCCTTCCATCCATTCGTTCCTCCACCCACTCACTCGTTCACCTACCCACTCACCCTCCTACTCACTCGTTCACCCTCCCACACACTCGTTCAACCTCCCATTTACTCACTCGTACACCATCCAACTCACTCGTTCACGAATCCACTCACTCACCCTCCCACTCTCGTTCACCCTCGCACACACTCGTTCACCCTCGCACACACTCGTTCACCAATACACTCACCGTTCAAATAACTCGTTCACCATCTCACTCACCCTCCCACTCACTCGTTCACCCTCCCACTCGCCCTCCTACTCACTCGTCCACCCACCCACTCACTCGTTCACCCTCCCACTCACTCGTTCACCCTAGCATACACTCGTTCACCCAAACACTCACCATTCAAATAACTCGTTCACCCACCCACTCACCCTCCCACACACTCGTTCACCCTCCCAATCCCACCTACTCACTCGTACACCATCTAACTCACTCGTTCAAGAATCCACTCCCTCACCCACCCACTCACTCGTTCACTCTCTCACTCACCCTTCCATCCATTAGTTCCCCAACCCACTCACTCGTTCACCCATCCACTCACCCTCCTACTCACTTGTACAACATCCAACTCACTCGTTCACGAATCCACTCACTCTTCCTTCCACTAACTCGTTCACCCTCCCACACACTCGTTCACCCAAACACTCACCCTCCTCTCACACGTTCACCTACCACTCACCCTCCCACTCACCCTCCCACTCACTCGTTCACCCTCCCACTCACCCTTCCACTCACCTTCCCACTCACTCGTTCACCCACCCACTCACTCGTTCACCCTCCCACTCACCCTTCCACTCACCTTCCCACTCGTTCACCCACCCACTCACCCTCCCAATCACTTGTTCACCCTCCCATTCACTCCTCCACCCAAACGACTTACTCGTTCACCCTCCCACTCACCCTCCCACTCACCCTTCCATCCATTCGTTCCTCCACCCACTCACTCGTTCACCTACCCACTCACCCTCCTACTCACTCGGTCACCCTCCAACACACTCGTTCACCCTCCCATTTACTCACTCGTACACCATCCAACTCACTCGTTCACGAATCCACTCACTCTTCCTTCCACTAACTCGTTCACCCTCCCACACACTCGTTCACCCAAACACTCACCCTCCTCTCACACGTTCACCTCCCACTCACCCTCCCACTCACCCTCCCACTCACTCGTTCACCCTCCCACTCACCCTTCCACTCACCTTCCCACTCACTCGTTCACCCACCCACTCACCCGTTCACCCACCCACTCACCCTCCCAATCACTTGTTCACCCTCCCATTCACTCCTCCACCCAACGACTTACTCGTTCACCCTCCCACTCACCCTCCCACTCACCCTTCCATCCATTCGTTCCTCCACCCACTCACTCGTTCACCTACCCACTCACCCTCCTACTCACTCGTTCACCCTCCCACACACTCGTTCAACCTCCCATTTACTCACTCGTACACCATCCAACTCACTCGTTCACGAATCCACTCACTCACCCTCCCACTCTCGTTCACCCTCGCACACACTCGTTCACCCTCGCACACACTCGTTCACCAATACACTCACCGTTCAAATAACTCGTTCACCATCCCACTCACCCTCCCACTCACTCGTTCACCCTCCCACTCGCCCTCCTACTCACTCGTCCACCCACCCACTCACTCGTTCACCCTCCCACTCACTCGTTCACCATAGCATAAACTCGTTCTCCCAAACACTCACCATTCAAATAACTCGTTCACCCACCCACTCACCCTCCCACACACTCGTTCACCCTCCCAATCCCACCTACTCACTCGTACACCATCTAACTAACTCGTTCAAGAATCCACTCCCTCACCCACCCACTCACTCGTTCACTCTCCCACTCACCCTTCCATCCATTAGTTCCCCAACCCACTCACTCGTTCACCCATCCACTCACCCTCCTACTCACTTGTACACCATCCAACTCACTCGTTCACGAATCCACTCACTCTTCCTCCCACTAACTCGTTCACCCTCCCACACACTCGTTCACCCAAACACTCACCCTCCTCTCACACGTTCACGTCCCACTCACCCTCCCACTCACCCTCCCACTCACTCGTTCACCCTCCCACTCACCCTTCCACTCACCTTCCCACTCACTCGTTCACCCACCCACTCACTCGTTCACCCTCCCACTCACCCTTCCACTCACCTTCCCACTCGTTCACCCACCCACTCACCCTCCCAATCACTTGTTCACCCTCCCATTCACTCCTCCACCCAAACGACTTACTCGTTCACCCTCCCACTCACCCTCCCACTCACCCTTCCATCCATTCGTTCCTCCACCCACTCACTCGTTCACCTACCCACTCACCCTCCTACTCACTCGGTCACCCTCCAACACACTCGTTCACCCTCCCATTTACTCACTCGTACACCATCCAACTCACTCGTTCACGAATCCACTCACTCTTCCTTCCACTAACTCGTTCACCCTCCCACACACTCGTTCACCCAAACACTCACCCTCCTCTCACACGTTCACCTCCCACTCACCCTCCCACTCACCCTCCCACTCACTCGTTCACCCTCCCACTCACCCTTCCACTCACCTTCCCACTCACTCGTTCACCCACCCACTCACCCGTTCACCCACCCACTCACCCTCCCAATCACTTGTTCACCCTCCCATTCACTCCTCCACCCAACGACTTACTCGTTCACCCTCCCACTCACCCTCCCACTCACCCTTCCATCCATTCGTTCCTCCACCCACTCACTCGTTCACCTACCCACTCACCCTCCTACTCACTCGTTCACCCTCCCACACACTCGTTCAACCTCCCATTTACTCACTCGTACACCATCCAACTCACTCGTTCACGAATCCACTCACTCACCCTCCCACTCTCGTTCACCCTCGCACACACTCGTTCACCCTCGCACACACTCGTTCACCAATACACTCACCGTTCAAATAACTCGTTCACCATCCCACTCACCCTCCCACTCACTCGTTCACCCTCCCACTCGCCCTCCTACTCACTCGTCCACCCACCCACTCACTCGTTCACCCTCCCACTCACTCGTTCACCATAGCATAAACTCGTTCTCCCAAACACTCACCATTCAAATAACTCGTTCACCCACCCACTCACCCTCCCACACACTCGTTCACCCTCCCAATCCCACCTACTCACTCGTACACCATCTAACTAACTCGTTCAAGAATCCACTCCCTCACCCACCCACTCACTCGTTCACTCTCCCACTCACCCTTCCATCCATTAGTTCCCCAACCCACTCACTCGTTCACCCATCCACTCACCCTCCTACTCACTTGTACACCATCCAACTCACTCGTTCACGAATCCACTCACTCTTCCTCCCACTAACTCGTTCACCCTCCCACACACTCGTTCACCCAAACACTCACCCTCCTCTCACACGTTCACGTCCCACTCACCCTCCCACTCACCCTCCCACTCACTCGTTCACCCTCCCACTCACCCTTCCACTCACCTTCCCACTCACTCGTTCACCCACCCACTCACTCGTTCACCCTCCCACTCACCCTTCCACTCACCTTCCCACTCACTCGTTCACCCACCCACTCACCCTCCCAATCAATTGTTCACCCTTCCAATCAATTGTTCACCCTCCCATTCACTCCTCCACCCAACGACTTACTCGTTCACTCTCCCACTCACCCTCCCACTCACCCTTCCATCCATTCGTTCCTCCACCCACTCACTCGTTCACCTACCCACTCACCCTCCTACTCACTCGTTCACCCTCCCACACACTCGTTCACCCTCCAATTTACTCACTCGTACACCATCCAACTCACTCGTTCACGAATCCACTCACTCACCCTCGCACTCTCGTTCACCCTCGCACTCTCGTTCACCCTCGCACACACTCGTTCACCCTCGCACACACTCGTTCACCAATACACTCACCCTTCAAATAACTCGTTCACCATCCCACTCACCCTCCCACTCACTCGTTCACCCTCCCACTCGCCCTCCTACTCACTCGTCCACCCACCCACTCACTCGTTCACCCTCCCACTCACTCGTTCACCCTAGCATACACTCGTTCACCCAAACACTCACCATTCAAATAGCTCGTTCACCCACCCACTCACCCTCCCACACACTCGTTCACCCTCCCAATCCCACCTACTCACTCGTACACCATCTAACTCACTCGTTCAAGAATCCACTCCCTCACCCACCCACTCACTCGTTCACTCTCCCACTCACCCTTCCATCCATTAGTTCCCCAACCCACTCACTCGTTCACTCATCCACTCACCCTCCTACTCACTTGTACACCATCCAACTCACTCGTTCACGAATCCACTCACTCTTCGTCCCACTAACTCGTTCACCCTCCCACACACTCGTTCACCCAAACACTCACCCTCCTCTCACACGTTCACCTCCCACTCACCCTCCCACTCACCTTCCCATTCACTCGTTCACCCATCCACTCACTCGTTCACCCTCCCACACACTCGTTCACCCAAACACTCACCCTCCCACTCACTCGTTCACCCTCCCACTCACCCTTCCACTCACCTTCCCACTCACTCGTTCACCCACCCACTCACTCGTTCACCCTCCCACTCACCCTTCCACTCACCTTCCCACTCACTCGTTCACCCACCCACTCACCCTCCCAATCACTTGTTCACCCTCCCATTCCCTCCTCCACCCAACGACTTACTCGTTCACCCTCCCACTCACCCTCCCACTCACCCTTCCATCCATTCGTTCCTCCACCCACTCACTCGTTCACCTACCCACTCACCCTCCTACTCACTCGTTCACCCTCCCACACACTCGTTCACCCTCCCATTTACTCACTCGTACACCATCCAACTCACTCGTTCACGAATCCACTCACTCACCCTCCCACTCTCGTTCACCCTCGCACACACTCGTTCACCCTCGCACACACTCGTTCACCCTCGCACACACTCGTTCACCAATACACTCACCCTTCAAATAACCCGTTCACCATCCCACTCACCCTCCCACTCACTCGTTCACCCTCCCACTCGCCCTCCTACTCACTCGTCCACCCACCCACTCACTCGTTCACCCTCCCACTCACTCGTTCACCCTAGCATACACTCGTTCACCCAAACACTCACCATTCAAATAACTCCTTCACCCACCCACTCACCCTCCCACACACTCGTTCACCCTCCCAATCCCACCTACTCACTCGTACACCATCTAACTCACTCGTTCAAGAATCCACTCCCTCACCCACCCACTCACTCGTTCACTCTCCCACTCACCCTTCCATCCATTTGTTCCCCAACCCACTCGCTCGTTCACTCATCCACTCACCCTCCTACTCACTTGTACACCATCCAACTCACTCGTTCACGAATCCACTCACTCTTCCTCCCACTAACTCGTTCACCCTCCCACACACTCGTTCACCCAAACACTCACCCTCCTCTCACACGTTCACCTCCCACTCACCCTCCCACTCACCTTCCCATTCACTCGTTCACCCATCCACTCACTCGTTCACCCTCCCACACACTCGTTCACCCAAACACTCACCCTCCCACTCATTCGTTCACCCTCCCACTCACCCTTCCACTCACCTTCCCACTCACTCGTTCACCCACCCACTCACTCGTTCACCCTCCCACTCACCCTTCCACTCACCTTCCCACTCACTCGTTCACCCACCCACTCACCCTCCCAATCACTTGTTCACCCTCCCATTGCCTCCTCCACCCAACGACTTACTCGTTCACCCTCCCACTCACCCTCCCACTCACCCTTCCATCCATTCGTTCCTCCACCCACTCACTCGTTCACCTACCCACTCACCCTCCTACTCACTCGTTCACCCTCCCACACACTCGTTCACCCTCCCATTTACTCACTCGTACACCATCCAACTCACTCGTTCACGAATCCACTCACTCACCCTCCCACTCTCGTTCACCCTCCCACTCTCGTTCACCCTCGCACACACTCGTTCACCCTCGCACACACTCGTTCACCCTCGCACACACTCGTTCACCCTCGCACACACTCGTTCACCCTCGCACACACTCGTTCACCAATACACTCACCCTTCAAATAACCCGTTCACCATCCCACTCACCCTCCCACTCACTCGTTCACCCTCCCACTCGCCCTCCTACTCACTCGTCCACCCACCCACTCACTCGTTCACCCTCCCACTCACTCGTTCACCCTAGCATACACTCGTTCACCCAAACACTCACCATTCAAATAACTCCTTCACCCACCCACTCACCCTCCCACACACTCGTTCACCCTCCCAATCCCACCTACTCACTCGTACACCATCTAACTCACTCGTTCAAGAATCCACTCCCTCACCCACCCACTCACTCGTTCACTCTCCCACTCACCCTTCCATCCATTAGTTCCCCAACCCACTCACTCGTTCACTCATCCACTCACCCTCCTACTCACTTGTACACCATCCAACTCACTCGTTCACGAATCCACTCACTCTTCCTCCCACTAACTCGTTCACCCTCCCACACACTCGTTCACCCAAACACTCACCCTCCTCTTACACGTTCACCTCCCACTCACCCTCCCACTCACCTTCCCATTCACTCGTTCACCCATCCACTCACTCGTTCACCCTCCCACACACTCGTTCACCCAAACACTCACCCTCCCACTCACTCGTTCACCCTCCCACTCACCCTTCCACTCACCTTCCCACTCACTCGTTCACCCACCCACTCACTCGTTCACCCTCCCACTCACCCTTCCACTCACCTTCCCACTCACTCGTTCACCCACCCACTCACCCTCCCAATCACTTGTTCACCCTCCCATTGCCTCCTCCACCCAACGACTTACTCGTTCACCCTCCCACTCACCCTTCCATCCATTCGTTCCTCCACCCACTCACTCGTTCACCTACCCACTCACCCTCCTACTCACTCGTTCACCCTCCCACACACTCGTTCACCCTCCCATTTACTCACTCGTACACCATCCAACTCACTCGTTCACGAATCCACTCACTCACCCTCCCACTCTCGTTCACCCTCGCACACACTCGTTCACCCTCGCACACACTCGTTCACCCTCGCACACACTCGTTCACCCTCGCACACACTCGTTCACCAATACACTCACCCTTCAAATAACCCGTTCACCATCCCACTCACCCTCCCACTCACTCGTTCACCCTCCCACTCGCCTTCCTACTCACTCGTCCACCCACCCACTCACTCGTTCACCCTCCCACTCACTCGTTCACCCTAGCATACACTCGTTCACCCAAACACTCACCATTCAAATAACTCGTTCACCTGTTGTATATATATAGGTGTTATGAAAATTGATGAAAATAATGAAAATTAAATGAAATTTGAGATTTGCATAATTTATCCGAAATTATGTTAATTAGTGTAATTATGCGCATAAATTATGCTGATTCGAGAGATAATCGTATTAATTTATGCGAGTGGGCGTGGTTATGATAATGCAGGTCGTTATGGATTATCAGGTCGAGCGTCGGTGACGAGGATTGTGTTATGAATTGGAATAACGCAATTAATCGTATGCAGGGCCGCAGGCGTTGTGAGCGTGAATGAGAGAGAGACGATTCGACTCTGCTCTTTAATTCCGTATTATCGATAAGGATACGATTACTCTCGATTGAACATTACGGATTATGTGTGTTATGGATTATGTGGTGATAGTGTGCTTATGATAGGTCCCCAGGATTCAGATCTCATACGCAGAACAATATTATGCAGAATTTCAGGAAGAATCACACACAAACCTTCTGCTTTAATCAATTTTATTTCTAGCTAACTTTAATTTTTGGATAATATGAAAAACTCAATCTCGGGATTTTGGAATTTCAACACAGCGTTAACATGATACCATCACGATTGCGTTGTTTCACCTCGATAGCGGCACCTGTGGTTAATTCCCGACGCGTAACGCAATCGATCGGTTGTTGAGAGAGAGATTAAAAACATGCGAACTATTCTATCAAACCTTAACTTTATAATATGCAAACTCGTATGCTTGAATTGTTACACAACACGGCACTTGGTCTTTGATTCGTATCCAATCCTTGATACATTCTGATATGCGAAGTTATTATGCTTGAAATCGTCAGCACAGTACCACGTTGATGTTCGTTCATTGATTCATAACGATTATGAATTTAAAGCGTTCGACTGTAATACTTCTAATTGCCTTATCAACACCACTCGATGGCCACAATGCTTCGTTACTTGAATTGTCACACAAAACAGCATTCGGTCACTGATCATGCGCGGCCCTTAATGCAATTATTGTCACGTTGTTAACAATAGGATGACTGATTATTATGCAACGCTACTCGTTGACAGGGCACTCCAACCAGTATTATTCTTGGAGGCACAAATATGCGTTTGAATTCGTTATTTCATTCGTGGATACCGGCAAGATTATGCAGAAAGACAAATATTAACGAACGACTCAAGTATTCCTAATTAACTTCTCAACGCGACTCAATGGGTGGCGATGTTTCCTTTTGAGATCCTTATCTCGGGCCAATCTTTTAATTGATTGTGGCCAGACCCCTGACAGGGAACCGGTTGAACCCGCTCTTCAACCCCGCGAGCGGCGCTCCGTGGTGAGGTGCCAAGAATTAATCCTTGTTAATGGGTCAGTTGGTAATTTATGCGGTTAGAAGTACAGCCCCAGCACAATATTACAGAGAAAAATTATGAACACTCTTAAAAACGATGGATTATTCACTCGGTCGTTGCGATGTTTCCACAATCACGGATGGTTCAATGGCTTGAGGTTTTTAGGCTTTGTTAATGACCCGTGTGTGTGTGTTGAATGGTATGAGTGGTGAAAGAGTAGGCCAATGTTCGGAATCGATTCTTTGCGTCAAGCAGACGTCTGGTTTGTCGTGTAGTGGGGGGGCAGTGTATCATACGTATCAGTTGATTCTTCTTTCAGTAGTTGGTTCGGACTCGACGGACGTTGGTGAACGAGTAGATGCGTTGTTGTAGCTGAGATGACCGTCTGGTAGACGGCGTTAGAAGCACGCCCGCAGCGGCGCGCTGGTGCTCCGTCGTCGGCGGTTGTAGATTGCAGGCTCACGATTCGCTCGTGGTGGCGCTGGCCGCTAACAGCGGCAGCAGGTCGCCAATCGGCGACACTCGCCAATTCGGCGAGTTGTAGAGACGTTTCCGGCGTCGGTGATGGCTGGTCTTCTGCTGAGATGAGTTGAGCGGGTCTTCTGCTGAGATGAGTAGAGATGAGTCTTCTTCTGTTGAGCTGAGTTGAGATGAGTCTTCTTCTGTTGAGCTGAGTTGAGATGAGTCTTATTCTGTTGAGCTGCCCCCGAGGGCTGATGAGTTGGCCCCGAGGGCTGATGAGTTGATTTCAATGCTGAAACGGCTCCTTTTTATGCCAAAAATCTCTCCCCTTCTCGGCTCCCCCTCACGAGGTGGAGCTATCTTTGATCTGATCGTATGTCGGTGGGGGGGGGGTTCGTGTGTCGGTGGTGGGGGGGTTCGTGTGTCAGTGTGTATGTTTGTGTGTGTGTGTCATTTATGACATGGTCCTGTTCGGGTCTTTCCTCAAGCCATAAACATCAAGACAACAGACACCTCGATTCATCTCGGTGGCGTCTGGTTGTCTGATCCCTCCACCCAGAGAGAGGGGCGGGTTCCCCCCCCCCCCCTTTTCCGTTCGCGTTCCGACGCACAAAGAAATGGTTAAGATTTTTTTTTAAGTTTAACATTTCACATCACAGTTGGTATCTTATCATACACAGTTATGATCCTGCTTGTGATTCATAGTATTTGATTTATTTCCAAGTGAAGATGCTCTTCCGAGCGTATGCATTTTATCACGTGCTGCAGGGAAAGACAAAGGTGGCCGGGATCTTCCCATCTCTCTATACTTTGCAAATATCATTTCGACTCCACTTCTACCAGCCTAATCCACCCCGTTACCTTGGCTCTTACTTAGTTTATTAATTTTCGTCACTTTGTGTGTTTATAAATGTGTGACAGTTTAACTTAAAGCTCGCTCGCTCTTTTGCTGCCCGTGTGCAGGGTGGGGTGGGGCTACTACCAAGTTCCGTGTGTGGCAGATGGTCCCCGCGATAACGATCTGTTTGCCCTGGCGTGAAATTCCTCTCTCGCGCTCTTCGGGAGAGACAAAGGTGGTCGGGAGAGACAAAGGTGGTCGGGAGCACCTCTTTATACTTTCGACTTATATTTCTCAAATACCATTTGGTCCCATGTTCGCCAAGACTCGTGTTTGTAACTACGTCCTCCCGACACCTCTCGGTTTTACCGAGGTTCGAATTGTTATGATGGAATTATTAAAAAGAAAAATAATTATCATCCTGAGTTTAAGAGGTCCATTTCTTGATTGTTGGAATCCATATCCCTTGGTTCTATAAGGTTCTATAATGGAATGTCGTGTAAGGTTAACGCGTTGTTATTATTAATATTATTTTGCAATTTTCTTTAAAACTTTCTTTGCCTGGTTGCCGTGTGTGGGGTGGGTGCGTCTCCTCATCAAACCCGGCTGGCTTTTCCAGATGGCCCCTTGTGATAAGGTGTAATTCCTGCTTCTCCGCGCTGTGAGAGAGACAAAGGTGGTCGGGGTTGCTTGGAATATTGTTTAAACTCTTTCGCAAGTTTGCTCGTTGTCTCATTCCTTCTCGATAACCTTTGATGTGACTCGGTATTCTTGCTCCAAGCTTTGTTTTGACAGTAAAGGTATTAAAGGTGAAAATCATTTGATAGCGAATTAATCATTGGATAATAATTCACTGATGTGTCTGGTGGCCTGTTCTTAATTGGAGTGAGCGTTAGGCTCGCTACTTTTATCTTATTCTTGTTGTTGCCTTTTAATTTTTTTGTTGCTTTACTGGAAAATAAGGAAAAGAATATGTATACGATTTACCCTGTTGGCGTCTGGTGTCTGCTCTCTTGGTGTTCTGACCTCGGAGGGACCTTTCCTAAGGGGCCCATCAAACTCTTGTTCATCTGGAGATTTTCGCTGATAGCTGTTACATCCTCGCCTGGAGAGTTTTATTATTCCTTTATTTATTAACGGCCTGTTTATGACCGACATCTGGTTTTTCGTGTTTCTGGCTTACGGGTTTGATTCATAAAAAATATATATATTGTTTGTCATGAAAGAAAGGAAAAATAAATCTAGGTGTATGCATCCGTAAATATTCTTATGGATATTAATTGTGGAAAAAGGGCCGTATACAACACACCCACCCACTCACCCTCCCACACACTCGTTCACCCTCCCAATCCCACCTACTCACTCGTACACCATCTAACTCACTCGTTCAAGAATCCACTCCCTCACCCACCCACTCACTCGTTCACTCTCCCACTCACCCTTCCATCCATTAGTTCCCCAACCCACTCACTCGTTCACCCAAACACTCACCCTCCTCTCACTCGTTCACCTCCCACTCACCCTCCCACTCACCCTCCCACTCACTCGTTCACCCTCCCACTCACCCTTCCACTCACCTTCCCACTCACTCGTTCACCCACCCACTCACTCGTTCACCCTCCCACTCACCCTTCCACTCACCTTCCCACTCACACGTTCACCCACCCACTCACCCTCCCAATCACTTGTTCACCCTCCCATTCACTCCTCCACCCAACGACTTACTCGTTCACCCTCCCACTCACCCTCCCACTCACCCTTCCATACATTCATTCCCCAACCCACTCACTCGTTCACCCTCCCACTCACCCTCCTACTCACTCGTCCACCCCTCCACCCACCCACTCGCTCGTTCACGAATCCACTCACTCACCCTCCCACTCACTCATTCACCCTTCCACACACTCGTTCACCCTCCCACACCGTCCCACTCACTCGTTCACCCACCCACTTACTAGTTCACCCACCCACTCACCCTCCCACTCACTCGTTTACCCTCCCACACACTCGTTCAGCCAAACACGCACCCTCCCACTCACACGTTCACCCACACACTCACTCGTTCACCCTCCCACTCACGCTCCCACTCACTCGTCCACTCACCCTCCTACTAACTCTTCCATCCACCCTCCCACTCACTCGTTCACCCTCGCACACACTCGTTCACCCTCCCATTTACTCACTCCTACACCATCCAACTCACTCATTCACGAATCCACTCACTCACCCTCCCACTCACTCGTTCACCATCCCACACACTCGTTCAGCCAAACGCTCACCATCAAAATCACTCGTTCACCCTTCCACACCGTCCCACTCAGTCGTTCACTCTCCAACTCACGCTCCCACTCACCGTCTTACTCACTCGTTCACCCAACCATTCATCATCCCACTCACTCGTTCGCCCTTCCACTCACCCTTCCATCCATTCGTTCCTCCACCCACTCACTCGTCCACCCACCCGCCCACTCACTCGTTCACCCTCCCACTCACCCTCCCACTCACCCTCCCACCCACACGTTCACCCACCCACTCACCCTCCCCTTCACTCTTTCACCCTCGCACACACTCGTTCCCCCAAACACTCACCCTTCAAATATCTCGTTCTCCCTCCCACTCACCCTTGCACTCATTCGTTCACACTCCCACTCACCCTCCTACTCACTAGTCCACCCAACCACTCACTCGTTCACCCTCCCAATCAAGCTCCCACTCACAGGTTCACCCTCCCACTCACCCTCCCACTCACGCTCCCACTCACCCTTCCATCCATTCGTTCCCCAACCCACTCACTCGTTCACCCTCCCACTCACCCTCTTACTCACTCGTCCACTCAGCCTCCAACGCACTCGTCCACCCACCCACCCACTCACCCTCCCTCTCCCTCGTTCACCCACCCATTCACCCTCCCACTCACTCGTTCACCATCCGACTCGCGCTCCCACTCATTCTTCCATCCATTAGTTCCTCCACCCACTCACTCGTTCACCTACCCACTCACCCTCCTACTCACTCGTTCACCTTCCCACACACTCGTTCACCCACCCATTTACTCACTCGTACACCATACAACTCATTCGTTCACGAATCCACTCACTCACCCTCCCACTCTCGTTCACCCTCGCACACACTCGTTCACCCTCGCACACACTCGTTCACCCTCGCACACACTCGTTCACCAATACACTCACCCTTCAAATAACTCGTTCAATATCCCACTCACCCTCCCACTCACTCGTTCACCCTCCCACTCGCCCTCCTACTCACTCGTCCACCCACCCACTCACTCGTTCACCCTCCCACTCACTCGTTCACCCTAGCATACACTCGTTCACCCAAACACTCACCATTCAAATAACTCCTTCACCCACCCACTCACCCTCCCACACACTCGTTCACCCTCCCAATCCCACCTACTCACTCGTACACCATCTAACTCACTCCTTCAAGAATCCACTCCCTCACCCACCCACTCACTCGTTCACTCTCTCACTCACCCTTCCATCCATTAGTTCCAGAACCCACTCACTCGTTCACCAATCCACTCACCCTCGTACTCACTTGTACACCATCCAACTCACTCGTTCACGAATCCACTCACTCTTCCTCCCACTAACTCGTTCACCCTCCCACACACTCGTTCACCCAAACACTCACCCTCCTCTCACACGTTCACCTCCCACTCACCCTCCCACTCACCCTCCCACTCACTCGTTCACCCTCCCACTCACCCTTCCACTCACCTTCCCACTCACTCGTTCACCCACCCACTCACACTCCCAATCACTTGTTCACCCTCTCATTCACTCCTCCACCCAACGACTTACTCGTTCACCCTCCCACTCACCCTCCCACTCACCCTTCCATCCATTCATTCCCCAACCCACTCACTCGTTCACCCTCCCACTCAACCTCCTACTCACTCGTCCACCCCTCCACCCACCCACTCGCTCGTTCAAGAATCCACTCACTCACCCTCCCACTCACTCATTCACCCTTCTACTCACTCGTTCACCCTCCCACACCGTCCCACTCACTCGTTCACCCACCCACTTACTAGTTCACCCACCCACTCACCCTCCCACGCACTCGTTTACCCTCCCACGCACTCGTTCAGCCAAAAACGCACCCTCCCACTCACACGTTCACCCACACACTCATTCGTTCACCCTCCCACTCACGCTCCCACTCACTCGTTCACTCACCCTCCTACTCACTCTTCCATCCACCCTTCCACTCACTCGTTCACCCTCCCATTTACTCACTCGTACACCATCCAACTCTCTCATTCACGAATCCACTCACTCACCCTCCCACTCACTCGTTCACCATCCCACACACTCGTTCAGCCAAACCCTCACCATCCAAATCACTCGTTCACCCGTCCACACCGTCCCACTCACCCTCCCACTCACTCGTTCACCCTCCCACTCACCCTTCCACTCACCTTCCCACTCACTCGCTCACCCACCCACACACTCGTTCACCCTCCCGCTCACCCTTCCACTCACCTTCCCACTCACTCGTTCACCCACCCACTCACCCTCCCAATCACTTGTTCACCCTCCCATTCACTCCACCACCCAACGACTTACTCGTTCACCCTCCCACTCACCCTCCCACTCACCCTTCCATCCATTCATTCCCCAACCCACTCACTCGTTCACCCTCCCACTCACCCTCCTACTCACTCGTCCACCCCTCCACCCACCCACTCGCTCGTTCACGAATCCACTCACTCACCCTCCCACTCACTCATTCACCCTTCCACACACTCGTTCACCCTCCCACACCGTCCCACTCACTCGTTCACCCACCCACTTACTAGTTCACTCACCCACTCACCCTCCCACTCACTCGTTTACCCTCCCACACACTCGTTCAGCCAAACACGCACCCTCCCACTCACACGTTCACCCACACACTCACTCGTTCACCCTCCCACTCACGCTCCCACTCACTCGTTCACTCACCCTCCTACTCACTCTTCCATCCAACCTCCCACTCACTCGGTCACCCTCGCACACACTCGTTCACCCTCCCATTTACTCACTCGTACACCATCCAACTCTCTCATTCACGAATCCACTCACTCACCCTCCCACTCACTCGTTCACCATCCCACACACTCGTTCAGCCAAACCCTCACCATCCAAATCACTCGTTCACCCTTCCACACCGTCCCACTCAGTCGTTCACTCTCCCACTCACGCTACCACTCAACGTCTTACTCACTCGTTCACCCACCCATTCATCATCCCACTCACTCGTTCGCCCTTCCACTCACCCTTCCATCCATTCGTTCCTCCACCCACTCACTCGTCCACCCACCCGCCCACTCACTCGTTCACCCTCCCACTCACCCTCCCACTCACCCTCCCACTCACAC
The DNA here is from genome assembly GCF_048934315.1 of Petromyzon marinus. Taxonomy (NCBI): domain Eukaryota; kingdom Metazoa; phylum Chordata; class Hyperoartia; order Petromyzontiformes; family Petromyzontidae; genus Petromyzon; species Petromyzon marinus. The sequence goes on along the minus strand of NC_133675.1, from coordinate 524,043 downwards.
GTTCACCCACCCACTCACCCTCCCCTTCACTCTTTCACCCTCGCACACACTCGTTCCCCCAAACACTCACCCTTCAAATATCTCGTTCTCCCTCCCACTCACCCTTGCACTCATTCGTTCACCCTCCCACTCACCCTCCTACTCACTCGTCCACCCACCCACTCACTCGTTCACCCTCCCAATCAAGCTCCCACTGACAGGTTCACCCTCCCACTCACCCTCCCACTCACTCGTTCACCCTCTTTTTCACGCTCCCACTCACCCTTCCATCCATTCGTTCCCCAACCCACTCACTCGTTCACCCTCCCACTCACCCTCTTACTCACTCGTCCACTCAGCCTCCAACGCACTCGTCCACCCACCCACCCACTCACCCTCCCGCTCCCTCGTTCACCCACACATTCACCCTCCCACTCACACGTTCACCATCCGACTCGCGCTCCCACTCGCCCTTCCATCCATTCGTTCCTCCACCCACTCACTCGTTCACCTACCCACTCACCCTCCTACTCACTCGTTCACCCTCCCAAACACTCGTTCACCAATACACTCACCCTTCAAATAACTCGTTCACCATCCCACTCACCCTCCCACTCACTCGTTCACCCTTCCACTCGTCCTCCTACTCACTCATCCACCCACCCACTCACTCGTTCACCCTGCCACTCACTCGTTCACCCTAGCATACACTCGTTCACCCAAACACTCACCATTCAAATAACTCGTTCACCCACCCACTCACCCTCCCACACACTCGTTCACCCTCCCAATCCCACCTACTCACTCGTACACCATCTAACTCACTCGTTCAAGAATCCACTCGCTCACCCACCCACTCACTCGTTCACTCTCCAACTCACCCTTCCATCCATTAGTTCCCCAACCCACTCACTCGTTCACCCATCCACTCACCCTCCTACTCACTTGTACACCATCCAACTCACTCGTTCACGAATCCACTCACTCTTCCTCCCACTAACTCGTTCACCCTCCCACACACTCGTTCACCAAAACACTCAACCTCCTCTCACACGTTCAAATACCACTCACCCTCCCACTCACCCTCCCACTCACTCGTTCACCCTCCCACTCACTCTCCTACTCACTCGTCCACCCACCCACTCACTCGTTCACCCTCCCACTCACCCTCCCACTCACCTTCCCACTCACTCGTTCACCCTCCCACTCACTCTCCTACTCACTCGTCCACCCACCCACTCACTCGTTCACCCTCCCACTCACCCTCCCTCTCACCTTCCCACACACTCGTTCACCCTCCCAAACCCACCTAATCACTCGTACACCATCCAAGTCACTCGATCACGAATCCACTCACACACCCTCCCACTCACTCGTTCACCCTCCCACACAATCGTTCAGCCAAACACTCACACTCGCACTCACACGTTCACCCACCCACTCACCCTCCAAGTCACTCGTTCACCCTCCCACACCGTCCCACTCACTCGTTCACCCACCCACTCACCCTCCAAATCACTCGTTCACCCTCCCACACCGTCCCACTCACTCGTTCACCCACCCACTCACCCTCCCACTCACACGTTCACCCTCCCAAACCCACCTACTCACTTGTACACCATCTAACTCACTCGTTCACGAATCCACCCACTCACTCTCCCACTCACTCGTTCACCCGCCCACACACTCGTTCAGCCAAACACTCACCCTCCCACTCACAGGTTCACCCTCCCACTCACCCTCCCACTCACTCGTTCACCCTCCCATTCACGCTCCCACTCACCCTTCCATCCATTCGTTCCCCAACCCACTCACTCGTTCACCCTCCCACTCACCCTCTTACTCACTCGTCCACTCATCCTCCAACGCACTCGTCCACCCACCCACCCACTCACCCTCCCTCTCCCTCGTTCACCCACCCATTCACCCGCCCACTCACTTGTTCACCCACCCACTCACCCTCCGATTCACCCTTCCATCCATTCCTTCTCCAACCCAGTCACACGTTCACCCTCCCACTCACCCTCCCATTCACTTGTTCACCCTCCCACTCACGCTCCCACTCTCCCTTCCATCCACTCGTTCCCAACCCACTCACTCATTTACCCTCCCACTCACCCTCCTAGTCACTCGTCCAATCACCCTCCTACTCACTCGTCCATCCACCCACCCACTCACTCGTTCACCCACCCATTCACCCTCCTATTCACTCGTTCACCCTCCCACACACTCGTTCACCTTCCCATTTACTCACTCGTACACCAACCAACTCACTCGTTCACGAATCCACTCACTCCCCCTCCAATTCACTCGTTCACCCTCCCACACACTCGTTCAGCCAAACCATCACCCTACAAATCACTCGTTCACCCTTCCACACTGTCCTACTCACTCATTCACCCACCCACTTACTAGTTCACCCACCCACTCACCCTCCCATTCACACGTTCACCTCCCACTCACCCTCCCTCTCACCTTCCCACTCACTCGTTCACCCACCCACTCACCCTCCCACTCCCTCACCCTTCCATCCATTCGTTCCTACACCAACTCACGTGTTCACCCTCCCACTCACCTTCCACTCACTCGTTCACCCACCCACTCACCCTACCACTTATACTCCTACCCTCTCACCTTGCCGCTCAGTCGTTCACCCACCAACTCACCCTCCCATTCACCCACCCACTCACCCTCCCATTCACCCTCCCACTTACCCTCCCACTCACTCGTTCACCCACTCACTCACCCTTCCACCCATTCGTTCGCCCTCCCACTCACCCTCCCACTCACCTTCCCACTCACTTGTTCACCCACCCAATCACCCTCCCACTCACTCGTTCACACACCCACTCACCCTCCCACTCACCTTCCTACTCACTCATTTGCAATAACAACATCAACCGTCATTCGCCACTAAGTGGCGAATGGCGCTGGCACGAGGTCATGTGACAGACCCAGGTTCCACGCGTCGACTGACTGAGATGAGCGCCTGATGCACCACCGGTGCCCCCTACTGTGTCAACTTGCTGTGCTTTAGACACCCGGCGCTCCGCTCGTTGTTGTGATCGTCGCCACTCTGCCCTCCGTTGTTGTTCGAGGGCGATTGCCTCTAACTGCCAGTAGCGTGCTTCACGAGCTTCCTCCACAGAGGCCGATCTTGAAGTCCACTCAGCTCCACATCCTCCTGTGTCATATCCCTCCATCTCTTCCCTAGCCTGTCCCGCGTCCATTTAGCCCTCTCGATCCGGCCATTCAAAAGCTGTTTAGGCATGCGGTGGCTGGGCATGTGGGCTACATGACCCAGCCAATGCATCCTTGCCTGCCGGAGGAGCTCACCAATGAGACTTTGTCCAGATCTTTCAAGGATTTGTGAGCTCCTCACAATCCAACCTGGTTACACACAGGATGAATCGTAGACAGGCCAGTCTAAATGTTTCTCTCCGGCGAAGATGTTCCATTAGGGGGCTCCACGTTTCGCAAGCGTTGAGAAGGGAGGAAATGACTTTGGCTGTAAAGACCTGAAGCTTCGTGCGGAGCGACAGACCAGGTAGCTTCCACACAGCGTTATGCAACCGATGAACTCTCCACTCTCTCCACAACTGCCCCAACATCAATTGGGAGCTGTGCGGGTGGAGTGTCCGATGGTACAAAATACCCAGGCAGGTGCTTAGTTTTGGTGGAGCTGATGGTAAGGCCCCACCTCTTAGTGGAAAGCTCCAGGTTCAGCAGCAGGGCTTCTAACTCCTCCTCTGAGTTAGCAGGAATTCCCAGATCATTGTCATACATAACATGGTTGAGCAATAGACCTCCGTTGCCAGTGTAGTGGAGTAGGAAGGTGCGTAGTGCAAACAGTGTGATTGCATGGAAACAAAGACAGTACGGCTTATGTTGGGTCAGCCTGTTGCGAAGGCAAAGTCATTACGGGTTATGTTGGGTCAGCCTGTAGCGAAGGACAATACAATATAGGTTATGTTTGGACAATTAAGCTGGGGGAGCCAAGGACGGCTGTGATTGGTTGGTGTTGTTGTCAAGGCTTGAAGTCTGGCGAGGTAACAGTTGCACGGGCACGCGGAGTGCCGTTGGGACGCGGGTTAATTAATTGGGGTGTAATGAGAGCGGGGATAAGGTCGGGAGTTGGAGTCGGGAGTGGGGAGTTGGAGTTGGGGGCTGGACGAGGCAAGACGTGGAGCAGCTGAAGAGACGAAGGGGAAGACGGAGTTCGTTGGGGAGTTGGTTGGTTGGAGAGTTTGGAGACAGAGTTGGAGACAGAGTTTGGAGACAGAGTTTGAGACAGAGTTTGGAGACGGAGTTGGAGACGGAGTTTGGAGACAGAGTTAGAACAGAAGAGAGCGTAATGATAGCGGAGCTGACGAAGAGAAGCAGCTAGCAGTAGAGAGAGCGTGACGATAGCGGAGAGCAGAGACGAAATAGTTAGCAGTGGAGAGAGGATAGCGACGGTGATAGCGTAGAGCGGAGACGAAGAAGTTAGCGGTGGAGTAAGCGCAGTGATAGTGGGGAGTGGACAGACCAAGGTGGCGAGCGAGTCGAGTGAAGCACAGCGAGCGAGCCGTGGCGACATGGAAACTGGAATATTGAGGACATGCGGAGAGTTGTAAATAAAGCGGTGTTCAAAGAAAGACAAAAGTTGTCCAAGTGAAATCGAACACTACACCAGTACCAAAATGTAATAATAGGTTTTTCCCCCTTTTTTCTGGCAACAAAACTTAAACCTTTTTACAAGGATTCATGTCTGCATTAACCAAAATACCTGCAGTCCAAATGCAAACAAAAAACATACTTTTGGCGTCATCTGGTCGAGCACCAATTGGGTCGAGGCTCAATAGAAAGCCATCCTTTGGTGTGGACCAATCAGTTTCAAGGAAAATGCATATATTATCATTGTATGTTTTTTCTTTGCATTTTGACTGCAGGTATTGTGGTTAATGCAGACATGAATCCTTGTAAAAAGGTTTCAGTTTTGTTGCCAGAAAAAAGGAGAAAAACCCTATTATAATTATTTAATGCTTTGTGAACTACGTGAAATAGACGTTAAAAAATGTGGGAGCCAGAGGACATCCCTGTCACACCCCAAGGTGTACAGGGAATGGCTCCGACTCTGGCCACGTAGTTTTACCCGGGCCCCCTCACCATCATGAAGGTCCTTAATGATCGAGAGCAGAGGGTCAGGGACTCTGAAAGCACGAAGAACAACCCAGAGCCCAGACCTACTATGGTATCATAGGCCTTGTCCAGGTCAATAATGCAGATATATAGGTCTCGTTGTAGCAAACGGACAGAAAATATGGCATCTGTGCAGGACTGCCTTTTCCTGAAACCGCATTGGGGCTCCGCAAGCCTCTCCTCAGTGTGCCTAGCAAGGCGATGGTGAATAATCCTTTCCAGGAACTTTCCTGGTACACTTAGGAGTGAGCTGCCCCTGTAGTTGTTAGATTCTGTGCAATCCCCCTTTTTAAAGAAGAGGACCACCAGGCCATCCTTCCAATCCTGCGGAACCCATCCAGTGGTCCAGACTGTTGTTATGATGTAATGTAGGGCAGTCTGTGCACAGACGTTACCCTCCCTCAAGCATTTCGCTTGGGGGATCATCTTTGCCTGGTGCCTTTCCTCGTCTCAGACTCCGGATCGTCTTCAGTACTTCCTTAACAGATGGCACCTCAGCCAGGGGGTGAATTCTTCTTCCAATATATGAGGCACTGCAGTCTCAGCAGGGTCATCCACACTTTGTCCCACGATGTTTTCCATGTGGAGGGATTTCCCCTGCCCCAGAACCTCACGGCAATGCTCAGCAAATCTGCGAATCTGTTCCTGGGGGTCGGAGATTGGATCACCGTTCTTTCTCCTGATGATGGTAATAGGTATGGTGCTGCAGGTTACTTTTTTGATGGCGTTAAAGAGCGATTTGTGATCGCGAGCCATTGAGGCAGAATTCATATCCTCAGCAACCCACGACCTCGACCAAACCCTGCAGCACCTCACGGCTCTCCGAACCTCCGAGGAAAGGCTGCGGTAAGCCTTATTCTCCGACGTGGGATGCTCTAGCCGATGAGAGTTGGCCTGGCGCTTTGTCTCACTCAGCCTGAACACCTCCTCTGTCAGCCAGGGTCTCTGGGGAGGTCTGGACCGTGTACCCAAAGCAGCCATTGCAGCTGCAAGAGCCACAGTCCTAAATATCGCTGATTTCCCCTCGACATCTGGAGAGGTGGGGGACGATGACAACCCCAGCTGCAAGTGATGATGGAATTCTCGCTTGCAACTTTCATCAGCTAGCTGAGACTATGCCACTATGGGTTTAAATGGGATCCTGGGTAGTATACCCACCAACGGAGTGGAAGAATGGCAGGCGCATCTTACAGATGACAAGTCGATGGTCAGAGGGCAGATAAGCTCCACGGTAGGTCATGGTGTCAAGGACATGGGCCCGCATCCACTGTTCCGTCACTATGTAGTCCAGCAGATGTTCTTGCTTAGTCCCGGCATGCATCCATGATGTTGTGTGGATGCGCCGATGCTAGAACAGCATGTTGCTAATAACAAGCCCATGGGCTGCACAAAAATCTAGCCACCTCCTGCCATTGTTATTGTTCTGATCTGACCCATTCCTTCCAATCACTCCAGACCAGGTGCCAGCATCATGACCAACTCGGGCATTGAAGTCACCCAACAAGATGACTCTATCCTGAAGGGCCACTTTAGCTAGCACCTATGACAGGAGGTAATAGAAGGCATCTGACTCATCGGCCTTACCTGCATTCCTCCACGGATGTTCGTCTTTGGGGTGGGGTATAAGAAACCACGACCACCACTCCTCACCTCTGGATGATGGAAGGCGAGCCCAAAGTAGCCTGGGGCTTACAGCTTCCCACACCTCAAGAAGAGCCACTTCCTGTTGTTTGACAGTCTCCTGCCCCAAGTAGAGGACTGTCCACCCCTCATAGTGGCAGGAGCCAGAGCTGGTCCACCGGACCTCCTGAATACCACAAAGATCCAGGCAAGGTGGTACCGGTCCAGCTCCCGACAGAGGAGTTGCAGCTTTTCCTCCGCAGTGAGCGTTTGAACATTCCACGTGGCCACCCGTAGTGGTTTTTTGTTGTTTCTGGAGAAGCCCCGAGGGTAAGGTTTCGGTCTCCTGGCTCCGCTAAATGGGGTTTGGCCAGGAGACAATCCCCATTCTGTCCACCTGGGCCTCCGGCACAAGCTTTTTAAGTGCATTTTTCAGTCGTGGTTTGGTGGTAATTAATTGAAGGTGGAGGGGTTACCAGCCACTCGTACCTGTCCAGAGCCCCCGTTTGGCCGCTGTGGTGGTTACAAACGCCATGAGGGGAATGGCCAATCTAATATTGGCCCTCAACCTACGGCACTGCCCACCACAGCATTGCCGTCCGGCACCAACGAGGAGGTAGCGGGTTGTTTTTGCCGGACATTCACACTCAATCTCCCACTCACTTGTTCACCCTGCCAGGAACTCGTTCACTCTCCCACTCATTCGTTCACCCAAACACTCACCCTCCCACTCACACGTTCACCCACCCACTCACCCTCCCATTGAATCGGTCACCGACCCGCTCACCGTCCTACTCACCGTCCTACTCACTCATTCACTCTCAAAACTCACTCGTTCACCCACCAACTCATCCTCTCACTGACCTTCCTACTCACTCATTCACCCACCTACCCACTCACCCTCCCACATATCCTTCAACCAACTCACCTTCCCACTCACTCACCCTACCATCCAATCGTTCCTTCTGCCACTCTTTCACCCTCCCACTCACCCTCCTACTCACTCGTTTACACACCTACTCACTCGTTCACCCTCCCACACACCCACCCACTCACCCTCCTAATCTCTCGTTCACCCTCCCACTCGCTCATTCACCCTCCCACTCGCTCGTTCATCCTCCCACCCACCCACTCACCCTGCCACTCACTCATTCACCCACCCACCCACTCACCCTCCTACTCACTCATTCACCCTCCCACTCACTCGTTCACCCACCCACTAACCCTCCCACTCACACGATCAACCCCCACTCACTCGTTCAACCACAAACTCACCCTGCTACTCAATTGTTCACCCACCCACTCAGCCTCCCACTCACTCACTCCCACTTACTTACTCTTTAAATAATCCGTTCCCCCACCTACTCACTCGTTCCCTTCCGCTTACTCTCTCACTCAACACCCCACTCACTCGCTCACACTCCCACACCCTCCCACTCACCCTCCTTCTCACTCTTTCACCCTGCCACCCACTTGTTTGCCCACCTACTCACCCTCCTACTCACCTTCCCACATACTCGTTCACCGACCCACTAACCCTCCCACTCACTCGTTAACCCACCCACTCACCCTCACATTCATCTTCCCATCCACTCACCCTCCCGCTCACTCGTTCACACACCCACTCAGCATCCCACTCAATCGTTCACCCTCCCACTGACTTGTTCCCCCTCCCAAACCCTCCAAATCACACTCCTACTCACTCGTACGCCCTCCCACTCACCCTTCCACTCGCTTGTTCACCCTCCAACTCACCTGTTAACCCACCTACTTACCCTCCAACTCACAAGTTCACTTACCCTCCCACGCACTTGTTCACCCTCCCACTTACTCGTTCACCCTGCCACTCACACTGCTACTCGTTCACCCACCTAATCACTCTCCCACTTACTCGTTCACTCACTCACTCTCCCACTCGGTGGTTCACGCTCCCACTCAACCTCCCACTGATCCTCCGACACATTCACCCTCTCACTCCATCACCCACCCACTCACCCTCCCACTCACTTCTTCACCCTCCCACTTACTCGTTCACACAACCACTCACCCTCGTATTTCACGCTTCCACCCACTCGATCACCCTCCCGCTCACTTGTTCACCCACCAACTCACCCTCCCACTCATACGTTCAACCACCCACTAACCCTCCCACTCACTCGTTCAACCACCCAGTCACTCTCCCACTCACTCGTTCACCCACCCACCCACTCACCCTCCTACTCACTCATTCACCCTCCCACTCACTCGTTCACCCACCCAATAACCCTCCCTCTCACTCGTTCATCCTCCCGCTCACTCGTTCACCCACCCACTCAACCTCCCACTCACACGATCACCCTCCCACTCACTCGTTCAACCACAAACTCACTCTGCTACTCAATTGTTCACCCACCGACTCAGCCTCCCACTCACTCACTCACTCCCACTTACTTACTCTTTAATTAATTCGTTCCCCCACCTACTCACTCGTTCCCTCCCACTTACTCTCTCACGCAACACCCCACTCACTCGCTCACCTTCCCACTCCCTCCCACTCACCCTCCTACTCACTCTTTCACCCTGCCACCCACTTGTTTGCCCACCTACTCACCCTCCTACTCACCTTCCCACTCACTCGTTCACCGACCCACTAGCCCTCCCACTCACTCGTTAACCCACCCACTCACCCTCACATTCATCATCTCATCCACTCACCCTCCCGCTCACTCGTTCACACACCCACTCACAATCGCACTCAATCGTTCACCCTCCCACTCACTTGTTCACCCTCCCAAACCCTCCATATCACCCTCCCGCTCACTCGTTCACACACCCACTCACCATCCCACTCAATCGTTCACCCTTCCACTCGCTTGTTCACCCTCTCACTCACCTGTTAAATCACATACTCACCCTCCTCCTCACTCCTTCACGCTTCCACTCACTCGCTCACCCAGCCACTCACCCGCCCACTCGTTCACACACCCAATCACTCTCCCACTTACTCGTTCACTCACTTTCCCACTCAGTGGTTCACGCTCCCACTTTTCCTCCCACTCATCCTCCGACACATTCACCCTCCCACTCACTCGATCACCCACCCACTCACCTTCCCACTCACTTGTTCGCCCTCCTCCCTTACTCGTTCACCCAACCACTCACCCTCCCTCCCCCTTGTTCACCCACTCACTCACCCTCCCACTCACTCGTTCAATCTCCCACAATCTCCCACTCACTCGTTCACCTATCCACTAACCCACCCACTCACCATCCCACTCAATTCTTCACCCTCGCACTCACTTTTTCACCATCCCAAACCCTCCAAATCACACTCCTACTCACTCGTACGTCCTCCCACTCACCCTTCCACTCGCTTGTTCACCCTCCCACTCACCTGTTAACCCACCTACTTACCCTCCAACTCACAAGTTCACTTACCCTCCCACTCACTTGTTCACCCTCCCACTTACTCGTTCACCCAGCCACTGACGCTCCCACTCGTTCACCCACCTAATCACTCTCCCACTTACTCGTTCACTCACTCTCCCACTCGGTGGTTGACGCTCCCACTCACCCTCCCACTGATCCTCCAACACATTCACCGTACCATTTACTCCATCACCCACCCACTCACCCTCCCACTCACTTGTTCACCCTCCCACTTACTCGTTCACCTAACTACTCACCCTCCTATTTCACGCTTCCACCCACTCAATCACCCTCCCGCTCACTTGTTCAACCACCAACTCACCCTCCCACTCACACGTTCACCCACCCACTCACCCTCCCACTCACTCGTTCAACCACCCAGTCACTCTCCCACTCACTCGTTCACCCACCCACTCACCCTCCTACTCACTCATTCACCCTCCCACTCACTCGTTCACCCACCCAATAACCCTCCCTCTCACTCGTTCATCCTCCCGCTCACTCGTTCACCCACCCACTCACCCTCCCACTCACACGATCACCCTCCCACTCACTCTTTCAACCACAAACTCACTCTGCTACTCAATTGTTCACCCACCGACTCAGCCTCCCACTCACTCACTCACTCCCACTTACTTACTCTTTAATTAATTCGTTCCCCCACCTACTCACTCGTTCCCTCCCACTTACTCTCTCACTCAACACCCCACTCACTCGCTCACCCTCGCACTCCCTCCCACTCACCCTCCTACTCACTCTTTCACCCTGCCACCCACTTGTTTGCCCACCTACTCACCCTCCTACTCACCTTCCCACTTACTCGTTCACCGACCCACTAGCCCTCCCACTCACTCGTTAACCCACCCACTCACCCTCACTTTCATCTTCTCATCCACTCACCCTCCCGCTCACTCGTTCACACACCCACTCACCATCCCACTCAATCGTTCACCCTCCCACTCACTTGTTCACCCTCCCAAACCCTCCAAATCACCCTCCCACTCACTCGTTCACCGACCCACTAACCATCCCACTCACTCGTTAACCCACCCACTCACCCTCACATTCATTTTCCCATCCACTCACCATCCCACTCAATCGTTCACCCTTCCACTCGCTTGTTCACCCTCTCACTCACCTGTTAAATCACATACTCACCCTCCACCTCACTCCTTCACGCTTCCACTCACTCGTTCAATCTCCCACAATCTCCCATTCATTCGTTCACCTATCCACTAACCCACCCACTCACCATCCCACTCAATTCTTCACCCTCCCACTCACATGTTAACCCCTCCTACTTACCCTCCCACTCGTTCACCCACCCAGTCACTCTCCCACTTACTCGTTCACTCACTCTCCCACTCGGTGGTTCACGCTCCCACTCACCCTCCCACTCATCCTCCGACACATTCACCCTCCCACTCACTCCATCACCCACCCAGTCACCCTCCCACTCACTTGATCACCCTCCCACTTACTCGTTCACCCAACCACTCACCCTCCAATTTCACGCTTCCACCCACTCGATCACCCTCCCACTCACTTGTTCACCCACCAACTCACCCTCCCACTCACTTGTTCACCCAATCACTCACCCTCCCACTCACTCGTTCAATCTCCAACAACCTCCCACTCACTCGTTCCCTCACCCTCCCACTCACTCGTCCACTCTGCCACACCCTCCCACTCACCGTATCACTCACTAGTTCACACACCCACTCACCCTTCCACTTACTCGTTCACCCACCCACTCACCCTCCCACTCACTCGTTCACCCTACCACTCACTCTTTCACGTTCTACTCACTCGTTTACGCTACCACTCACTGATTCACCCTCCCAAACCCTCCAACCCACCTTTCTACTCACTCGTCTACCCTCCCACTGACCCTTACACTCACTTGTTCAACCTCCCACCAAACTGTTCACCAACCTACTCACCCTCCCACTCACGTGTTTACTTACCCTCCCACAGACTCGTTCACGCTCCCACTCAATTGTTCACCTTCCCACACCCTCCCACTCACTTCATCACCCTCCCACACCCTCATACTCACTCGCTCACTCTCCCACACTCACCCACCCACTCACCCTCCTACTCACTCGTTCACCCACCTACTCACCCTACCACTTACTCGTTCACCCACCAACGTATTCTCCCACTCACTCGTTCATCCACCCACTCACCTTCCTACTCACTTGTTCACCCTTCCATCCATTCGTTCCCCCACCCACTCAATCGTTCACCTTCCCTCTCACTCGTTCAATCTCCTACAACTTCCCACTCACCCGCCTAGTTACTCGTTCACCCTACTGGTCACTGGTTCACCCACCCACTCACCCTCCCACTCTGTCGTTCGAAAATTTATAAAATTATGCAAATGTATGAAATTATAAAATTAAGCAATATTTATAAAATAATGAAACGTGTGTATTTCATGTTAATTGATGTTAATTTAGGGTAAGTGTGATGTGATCACTCGTATGTGTGATTAAACGTGTGTAAAATATCACGTGGAAAAGTAGGTATATGATCTATATGTGTGTGTTTCGGAGTATTATTAATGTGTGTCTGGCAAGAACAACCCCCTACCTCCTCGTTGGTGCCAGACGGCAATGCTTTGGTGGGTAGTGCCATGGGGGGGAGGGCCTTTTTAGATTGTCCATTCCCCTCATGGCGGTTGTCACCAAATACAGCGGCCAATAGGGGGCTCTGGACGGGTGCGAGGGGCTGGTAACTTCTCCACCTTCAATTCATTACCCCAAAACAACGACTGAAATTTTTAATTAAAAAGCTTATGCCGGAGGACCCGGGGGGACAGGCGTCTATGACGTCTCCTGACCAAACCCCATTTGGCAGAGCCAGGAGACTGAATCCTTACCCTCGGGCCTCCTCCAGAAACAACAAAAAACCACTACGTGTGGCCACGTGGAATGTTCAAACTCCCACTGCGGAGGAGAAGCTGCAACTCCTCTGTTGGGAGCTGGTCTGGTACCGCCTGGATCTCTGTGGTATTCTGGCGGTCCGGTGGGGCAGGAAACTGCCAACAAACAGGGATTGGCTCTTCTTCTGAACAAAATAATGAAGGGAGCGTGCCGGTGAGGTGTGCGAAGCTGTAAGCCCCAGGCTACATTGGGCTCGCATTCCCATCAACCAGAAGTGAGGAGTGTTGGTCGTGGTTACTTATGCCCCCACCGAAGACGAACATCCGTGGAGGGATGCAGGCAAGGCCGATGAGTCAGATGCCTTCTATGACCTCCTGTAAAAGGTGCAAGCTAAAGTTGCCCCTTGGAAAAGAGTCATCTTGTTGGGTGACTTCAATGCCCGAGTTGGTCATGATGCTAGCACCTGGTCTGGAGTGATTAGAAGGCATGGGCCAGATCAGCTCGATAACAACGGCAGAAAGTGGCTAGATTTTTGTGCAGCCCAGGGGCTTGTAATTACCAACATGCTGTTCCGGCTTCGGCGTATCCACACAACATCATGGATGCATGCCGGGTCTAAGCAAGAACATCTGCTGGACTACATAGTCATGGAAAAGCGGATGTGGGCCCATGTCCTTGACACCAGGACTTACCGTGGAGCTGATCTGCCCACTAACCATCGGCTTGTCATCTGTAAGATGACAAGTCGATGGTCAGCCAGCCCTGTGAGTGGCTGGCTGAGGTGCCATCTGTTGAGAAATTACCAAAGGCGATCCGGAGTCTGAGACCAGGAAAGGCACGGGGCAGAGCTGATCTCCCAAGCGAAATGCTGAGGGAGGGTGGCGTTTGTGCACATGGCACATGCCATATTTTCTGTCCGTCTGCTACAGCAAAGACGTAGGGAATTCCAACAAGACCTACATCTCTGCATTATTGCCCTGGTCAAGGTCTATGATACCATCAGGCCTGGGCTCTGGGTTGTTCTTCATGATTTCAAATTTCCTGACCCTCTGCTCACGATCATTAAGGACCTTCATGATGGTGAGCGGGCCCGGGTAAAACTACATGGCCGAGAGTCGGAGCCTTTCCCTGTTACACCTTGGGGTGTGACAGGGATGTCCTCTGGCTCTCACATTTTTTAGCATCTATTTCAACCACGTAGTTCGTGAAGCCTTCAACAACTGTACCGGAGGAACTTCCATCTGGTACAGATACAATGGGAGGCTGATCGATGCCCGGGTGTGGTCAAGGGATGGCTCCCTATTGGTCAACCATGTTAGGTATGCTGCTGAACTGGAGCGTGCCACTAAGCAGTGGGGCCTTACCATCAGCTCCACCAAAACGAAGCACCTGTCTGGGTATTTTGTAGAATCGGACACTCCTCCCCCACAACTCTCAATTGGTGATGAGGCAGTTGTGGAGAGAGTGGAGAGTTTCCCATGTCTGGGCAGTGTGCTCATGACCGGCTCTGGTTTGACAGCAGAGGTCTCATTTCGAATCAGTCGAGCGGCATTATCTTTTCATCAGTTACTGTACATAACGCTGTGTGGAAGCTACCTGGTCTGTCGTCAATCCCCCTAATGGAACATCTTCGCTGGTTAGAAACATGTAGGCTGGCCTGCCTACGACCCATCCCCGGTTTATCCAGGCTGGCTTGTGAGGAGCTCACAAATCCTTGAAAGATCTGGACAAAGTCCATTGGTGAGCTCCTCCGGCAGGCAAGGCTGCGTTGGCTAGGTCATGTAGCCCGCCTGCCCAGCCACTGCGTGCCTAAACAGCTTTTGCTTGGCCGGATTAAGGGGGCTAAATGGGCGTGGCACGGGCTAGAGAAGAGATGAAGTGATGTGGTATAGGAGGATGTGGAGCTGAGTGGACTTGCCGATGACTGGATCCATCGGTGTCAAGGTCGGGCTCTTTGGAGGAGGTTCGTGAAGGATGCTACTCGGCAATTGGAGGCAGTCGCCCTCCAACAACAACGGAGGGCAGAGGAGCGACGCTCGCAACAAGGAGCTGAGCGCCGGGTGTCGTGGTGACGTCACCGCCACTTAGTGGCGAATGGCGGTGTGTTAGTTTGTATTACGATCAATAGGTGTGTGTAGTTACATGTATTATTATTATTGGCTCTTTCGTTGTCTTGGGGGTGTATTATGTGTGTCGTTATTTGTAATTGATGTGTGATTGTGAGGGTGGGGCTAGGCTTCATTGTCTAGGGGCGTATTGTGTGTGTGTGTGATTAACCTGTGTATCTATGTGTAATGCTTACCATTGTTGTTTAGGGGTGTATTCACAATTTTGATAATACAATAATTTTCATTTTAACTTTTACTGATTATGATTCTCGCTTAAACATTTACTGATCATGATTTTGTATATTTATGTCTGGTCTCAGGACTGAGATCTCGCCACAGGATCTTATAATTAAGATAATTACGCATGAACTTAGGAAGGAAGCACTCACGATCTTCTGTGTAAGCAACTTTTATATCCAGGAACACTCTAATGTTAACACACTTATGTAGGTGGTGATACAATCTTGATTTGAAGCTTTTGTGACTGCGGGAATCTATACTCTTTGATTATTTCGGTAAAGTCACGTAGGTAGAAATAAAATAAAACAAATCATGATGTTTTGATCGCAACAGAAGCAATCTTCATGAGGTGGAACAACCACAGCAAGAAAAATGCTGAAGTAGGCGAGAGCTGCCGTGGCAAGAGGTTTTATCAGTAAGAAAGGCGGGAAGGGCAAGGGGAGATAGAGAGAGGGGGGAGGGGGTGTGGAGCAGGGGAAGGGGGGCTGTGTGAGCGCTAGGGGGAGAAGCAGTGACGCTGGGGGGGAAGTAGGCGGGGCTAGAAGTGGGAAGCTGAGTGTGGGACACGGGGGGAAAGTAACTCGGAAAAATTATGCAAGTGTAGAGTAGGAGTTAGTGACGTCATGTCACGCTCGCCCTCTGGTGCGATGACGTCACGGATGGTGACGTCATGCACAGGGGGCGGGACGGTGACGTCATGTCCCCCTCGGGGATTTAAGCCGGAACCCGTCACGGGTTCAGGGTCGTCTGGAGAGTCCGGGAACGTGTACTGCACAGTCGGGACCCAGGGGGGGGGGGGGGGGTGGGAATTGGCACCAGGCTAGGGTAGCCTGCGGGTGTGCTAGGGACCTCCCCAGTACCTTTCCCCTGGGGTGTGGAGTGTAGGCACTGAGTGTGCAGTACACGGAGTCGTGTGCGGAGAAGTCTTTAATAAAACAACTGGCGTAAGCCCTTAATAAAACTGGCGTGAGCCCCTACACGAAGATCTGCCTCGGAGTCATCATTTACGCCTCACCAACTGACGTCAGGAGTGGACTTTTTCAAGGCGATGCTCTTGAAAAAGCGGAACCCACTTGTTGCGTCTTCCAACGACGCAGAGGCGGCAACCCGGGACCGGACGATCCCGGGCTCCGTGGCCCCGGTTATTGCGGCCACGGCTGGTGTGTCTACAGCACCAGTGAAGGACATCGGGCGCGCTGGGGAGACGCCATTACAGGTCCTCTAACGACCACGTGGCAGGCCGCCGCCATCTTGACCATCGCGGTGGAGAAGCGGGCGGGACCGGCCATTTTGGAGGTGTCACGTGGTGCGCAGCCTGCTGCTGAAGCAGCTGTGGCACGGGAAGGAGCCGCGAGGAGAGGACGCCGTCGTCGCTTCGGAGGGCTGGTCGGCGTGCAAGATTCTTCCCAGCGCTCCACCCTGCCGTCCTCCGCTCGTCACAGCTTGTCAGGCGAGGTGTGACACGACACACACCGGCCCCTGTTGACACCTCATCCATCTTGCGTGCGCCTGGTTGTGAGTTAATGTTATTTTTTTATTGTTTTTCCGCCGGGATGCCGGGTGTCCAATCGCTTTTAATAATTTGCGTCTGTCCGTGGCGTTCATGTCGGGTGTCCGCATATACCATTTTTGTTCATTACGGCGTCGGGATTGTTATGTTAAGGAGCCAGTTAATGATTAATTTGGCTAGGTGGGGGGTCTCGGGCTCCGTTAAGATCCAGTGGATTGCCGGGTTTATGATTTTTTGACACTTGTTGGTTGCCGTTGCGTAGTCGCGATTGTTTTGGGTATACAGTATGGAGCTTCGCTTGTGAGTGTTGTCAACGTGTGACTGTGGAAAACTCTGTTCATCATTGTTAATGTATAGCTGTGCTGTGATTGTTAACAGTTTATAGACTAAATTTTGATTTAAAGCTTTCGTGACTGCAGTAATTCATATTCTTAGTTTTTTCGGTAAAGTCACGTTGAAGAGAAACAACAAAATAACAAAATATATATATAAAACAATAAAAAATTCTCACGACGTTTCGACCATAACTCAAACGGTCATCATCAGGTGTGTCGGTTTGCATAAATTTATTTTTAAAACGGCACATTTATTTATTTAAAAAAAAAGTTGGCGTCACGCGCAGCGATTGGCAGTTTGCCCAGGACTAGTCCATCTATTTTTTTGAAAAGAGGAGGGGGGAGACGACATTTTTTATAATGTATGCTGTCTGAAAGCCACTGTAAGCGTGAACAATCAATCAAGAACTGAAATGATTTATCAAATCTTTCCAATGATTGCTGATTGTCAGTTTTGATGTAGTTTCCTTATTCACCAAGGTTCCTGTAACTGACACCATTGCAATCATTGAAGACTTGGTTCATCAAGGACTAAACACTGACGTACCCCCCCTGGTGAGACACTGTTTAACCAATACATACTTCACTTGGAATGGAACTTTCTACAAACAAACTGAGGGCACCCCAATGGGCTCCCCCCTTTCTCCAGTTATAGCTAACATTTTAATCGAGAAATTTGAGACTGACGCCATCCAGACTGCCACTCTGCGCCCAACCTTATGGAAGAGGTACGTTGATGACACTTTTGTCATCTGGCCACATGGCCGGCCTGCTCTAGACCAATTCTTCGACCACATCAATTCCATACACCCAGCCATCAGATTTACCATGGAAGTCGAAATAGATGGCAAGATATCTTTTTTGGATGTCCTAATTAAAAAGAGACCTGATGGTTCAATGAGCCACTCTGTCTACAGGAAAGCTACCCATACGGATGCTTATCTGAAACCGGATTCCCACCACCATCCATCACAGAAGAATTCTCTCATCAAGACTCTGTATCATAGAGCCCAATGCATATCCGACCAGGAACACATAAGCAGTGAACTCAAGCACGTACACCAAGCTCTTAGGGCTAATGGTTACTCTGACTATACAATCCGCAAAGCTATCACTCAAACCATGAAGAAGAACCCTCTTGAGGAACCTTTCAAAACCATCACTTTACCCTACATTGCTGGGATCACAAAAAAGATCTCCAAAATCTTGAATAAACACAAGATCCAGGTCCGTTTCAACACATTACATAAAATCCGTGATCTGGTTCCGTCTGTAAAAGATGTGATTCCGGACATACAATACCCTGGTGTCTACAAACTAAGTTGCCTCTGTGGTAGTAGTTACATTGGAGAAACCAAACGCCATGTCTCGGACCGCATTCGTGAACATAAAGCAGACCTTAAACACGGTAGGACCAACACCTCGGCCGTAGCAGATCATTGTTCTAATTCAGTAGGCTCACATGCCATTGACTTTTCCAAGACGGAGGTTCTTTGTAAGCCATCTGGCTTCCATGAGAGATTCGTTCATGAGGCTATCCACATATACAAGCACAGAGACAATTTCAACCGAGAAGATGGATTCTATCTTAGCAATCATTGGAAAGATTTGATAAATCATTTCAGTTCTTGATTGATTGTTCACGCTTACAGTGGCTTTCAGACAGCATACATTATAAAAAATGTCGTCTCCCCCCTCCTCTTTTCAAAAAAATAGATGGACTAGTCCTGGGCAAACTGCCAATCGCTGCGCGTGACGCCAACGTTTTTTTTAAATAAATAAATGTGCCGTTTTAAAAATAAATTTATGCAAACCGACACACCTGATGATGACCGTTTGAGTTATGGTCGAAACGTCGTGAGAATTTTTTATTGCTTTATATATATTTTGTTGTTTCTCTTCAACGTGACTTTACCGAAAAAACTAAGAATATAGTTTATAGACTGTATGAAGCATTGCTCGAGATGGTTAGCTGTATGCAGACTGCATAGACTGCATATACTGTATTACCCCATTCGGCGATTATTAGGCATTTTGTGTATTAAAAAAAAATTTGCTCCTCAAATTGGAATGCCTGAGTCCCATGGTAAATGTTGAGGGGGGTTTTGAAATGCAAGGTTCAAATTGTACGTGTTTGTGAGGGTGTGAGATTGCGATTGTGCGGGGGATGATTGCCTTGGTTTGTGGCTCTGCCGTCATTGGTATGGAGCATTTAAATTGAGATGGTGACATGCTGCCGGTGGTTGGAATTGTTGTGCTGGCTGTCAAATTTCTTGGGGCGCAGATCCTGACCAGGAGGGTCCAGGGGGTGTTGCGTGCCTAACATGTCAGTTGTGGTCCCGTCATGCTACGGCTGACGGCTTGACCTGGCGGCCCGGAGGTTGAGACCCTCCGTGGTGCATCTGGAGCTGGAGGCTCGCCCTTCCAGCCTGGAGATCGAGACACTCCGAGGCGCGTTGCAACAGAGGGCTGGTGATTCGTGGTGTTCGGGCGTTGTTGTCCAGTTGCGTTGAGACTGTATCCCTCCGTTGTTAGGGTGCATGTCGTGCAGTAAGTGAGCGCTAGACGATTCTTCCATCTTCGCTCTATCACAATCTGGTGGATGGAACGGGGGCTGGGGGTCGGGGAACCCTGCCACCCGTGTTGTGTGGGTGAAGGTGAACGTACAGTTGTACCCCGGAGATCAAACTTGATTCGTTCCAACACCGATTTGTTCCAACACCAATTAGTTCGGGTTCTGGTGCATTCCATCTCCGAGGTTCTACTGTATTTGGGTTCATCGCGGCGTTGGTTGTGTATCCGAGGCGTCTGAATTTGTGTTATTTTGTTCTTCTCCTCTCTCGCGCCGGCCGGAATCCCCTCATCTCAACTACACAGGGGGCCGGGTGTCTGTTGTGTCCGCTGAGCCGGGCCGCACGAGTTGTGATGGCGCGAGCGATGCCGTGCCTTTGTGTGCGCCTGCAGAAGCCCCGCCAGTAATTCCACCAGCGGCGCCTCACCTGGCGGATTGGCCGGCAGACTGGACACCTGCAAGCACACCGCCGATTCTGACGCCGACGCAGCACGGAAGAGCCGGCCAGCGTCACGCACATGCTCGCGGGGCAAGCGGATACGGTGATGGACAGTGGGGCCGTTTCTTCATCCCCTGCCTTCGTCGGACACGTTCCGGTGTCCCCTGTGGGGAGTTGTCTTCCCATTCGGGTTGCCGGGCTCTGCTCTCGTAATGGTTGCAGCCGGGTCGGCTGATTTTTTTCACGGGGCGGGGGGGTGATGTAGAGTAGGAGTTAGTGACGTCATGTCACGCTCGCCCTCTGGTACGATGATGTCACGGATGGTGACGTCATGCACAGGGTGCGGGACGGTGACATCATGTCCCCCTGGGGGATTTAAGCTGGAACCCGTCACGGGTTCAGGGTCGTCTGGAAAGTCCGGGAACGTGTACTGCACAGTCGGGACCTGGGGTAGGGGGAAATTGGCACCAGGCTAGGGTAGCCGTGGGTGTGCTAGGGACCTAACCAGGACCCTTCCCCTGGGAGAGTGATGGGACCCCGGGATAGGGGGAAATTGGCACCAGGCTAGGGTAGCCGCGGGTGTGCTAGGGACCTCCCCAGTACCTTTCCCCTGGGGTGTGGAGTGTCGGAGAGGTCTTTAATAAAACAACTGGCGTAAGCCCTTAATAAAACTGGCGTGAGCCCCTACACGAAGATCTGCCTCGGAGTCATCATTTACGCCTCAACACTAGTACCCGGCAGGTATGATGGAAACAACCACAACCAGTTAAAGCTTTATCTGGTTAATAGGATTCTTCCAATGATTGCTCAATTTGTATCCATCTTCTCGGTTCAAGTTATGTCTATGTTTATTTATCTGGATGGCTTCATGAACAAACCTCTGATGGTTGCCAGAAGGTTTGCAGATCACCTTAGTCTCGGAAAAAACAATATCATGTGAGCCCGTAGCATTATAAAAATGGTCAGCCACGGCAGAGGTATTGGTTCTGCCGTGTTTCAGATCTGCCTTGTGTTCGCAAACATGGTCCGAGACATGTCGTTTCATTTCCCCAATGTATCTGCTACCGCAGGTACAACTCAGTTTGTAGACTCCAGGATATTGCATGTCAGGGATTACCTCCTTCACATATGGGATTAGATCACGGATTTTGTATACTGTATTGAATCGGACATGGATCTTGTGTTTGTATCAGATTTTAGAAATATTTTTGGTAACACCTGTTATGTATGGTAAAGTGATGGTTTTGATTGGCTTCTAACGGGATTGATTCTCTATGATTGGAGAAACAGCTTTGCGAATAATGCCTGGTGTACGTGTTCCAGTTCAATGGCTAGGTGGTGTTGGTCGGAAATGCAGTGGACCCTATGGTGTAGTGTTTTGATGAGGGAATTTTTCTGTGCCGAGTGGTGGTGTGAAACAGGTTTCAGATAGGAATGTGTGGGTGGCTTTCCTGTGGACAGAGTGTCCCAACGAGCCATCAGGTCTCTTCTCAAACAAAACATCCAGGAATGGTAGCTTACCATCCTTCTCCACTTCCATGGTGAATTTTTTGTCCATGAAAACATTCGCTATCACTGGTGTTGAGGGGGAACCCATGGGGGTACCTTCATTTTGTTTGTAGAAAGTACCATTCCAGGTGAAGAAAGTGTTGGTAAGGCAGTGTCTAACCACAGTTGGTACATCAGGATTCAGTCCATCTTGGACCAAGTTTTCAATTAATGCTCAAGTGTCAGGTACAAGAGCCTTGGTGAACAGATTACATCAAAGCTTATTCTTAGCTCTTTCGGTAAAGTCACGTTGAAGGAAAACAATAAATAATGAAAAATATATAAAAAATATATAAAATAAAAAAAATTCTCACGATGTTTCGACCATAACACAAACGGTCATCATCAGGTGTTATGGTCGAAACTTCGTGATAATTTTTATTGTTTTATATATATTTTATTATTGTATTGTTTCCCTTCAATGTGACTTTACCGAAAGAGCTAAGAATATGAATTACTGCAGTCACGAAAGCTTTAAATAAAAAAAATACATCAAAGCTGACAAGCAAATCATCTGGAAATAGTTAAATGCCCTTGATTAGAGAAACCAAGTGAGCTGAGTTACGTACTGCTGAGGTAATCTTGCCCGTGAATGGAAGCAAGGTCTCGGACAAGTAGGTGAGTTGATAGTGGAAACGATGGGCCGAAGTAGAGTACCTTCTTTATGGACTTTTGGAAGACCATAGAATCTGGGTGGTCTAGTAGGAGAACGTTTTAGGGAGAGCCGCTTGAATGGTTAGATTACATAAGTCGAATTGGTAATTATGTTGGTTTTGTAGCCAGGTGGATGATAGGGTCTTTGTTGTTTTTGGTGTAACTGCCATCATTATGAAGGTCCTGGATTTTCTTCTTGTACGTGGTTTTATCCATGATGACAGTAGCATTGCACTAGTCGGCTGCGAGGATGACTATGTCCTCTCTCTTTTTCAATTTGGCGAGTTCAGATCGCTCGTCTTTGCTGATGTTATTAATGGGGTTCTTAGCATTTTTAAGGATGGTGGCATTTCATATCTTACCATGTCTGTTGTGATGTGTCCCAAGCCTTTGAGGGCTACATCTACGTTGTTCAATTATATCATCCACTGGGATGTGTTTGGGGGTGAGAGCAAAATTCAGCCCTCGAGCTTGTACCGATTTTTTGGCTATCGGAGATTGTGCTGTTACTCTGACTGATAACAGTCTTGTTAACATCTAGCTTTTTAATGTGTGGATCTGGTTTATTTTTTGACAAGTTATTGAATATAGGAATAAGGTTAACCTTATATTTGGAAAACTGTTGCGGCAGAAGCAGTCATGTTATCTACAAGGTTCCAATCAGATGTGGACATTTTATCTGTCAATGTTAAGTGTGATTGTAAGAGACATTTGTCTAAATTATCAAGTTCAAGACTGAATAGTCGTATCCTCTCTGAGATTAGAGAAAGGCTAGCTCTGAATAAGATCCGGTTAAAGTTAGGAGAAGTAACAGAAGGAGATGTGGGTGTAAATGTGGTCGGTATTACCTTGTTGTCGTGGAATTTCTTCAGAAAGGTGAGAGACTCGATCATGTGAGCCTTCTTGTCTCACAGTCTGTTAAAGGCTCTAACAGACGTGTGGAAAACCTCTCCGTAGAGGTGGTTCAATCTTGATTTGAAGCTTTTATGACTGCAGGAATCCATACTCTTTGGTTTTTCGGTAAAGTCACGTAGGTAGAAATAAAATAAAATAAATCACGACGTTTCGATCGCAACAGAAGCAATCTTCATGAGGTGGAACAACCACATCAAGAAAAATGCTGAAATAGGCGAGAGAGCTGCCGTGGCAAGAGGTTATATAGGTAAGAAAGGGGGGAAGGGCAAGGGGAGAGAGAGAGGGGGGGGGGGGTGGAGCAGGGGAAGGGGGGCTGCATGAGCGCTAGGGGGAGAAGCAGTGAGGCTGGGGGGGAAGTAGGCGGGGCTAGAAGTGGGAAGCTGAGTGTGAGACACGTGGGGAAAGTAACTCAGAAAAATCTACTAGTACCCAGCAGGTTTGATGGAAACAACCACAACCAGTTAAGGCTTTAACTGGTTAATAACATCCTTCCAATGATTGCTAAATTTGTATACATCTTCTCGGTTGAAGTTATGTCTATGTTTATATATCTGGATGGCTTCATGAACAAACCTTTGATAGTAGCCAGAAGGTTTGCAGAGTACCTTGTTCTCAGAAAAAACAACATCATGAGAGCCCACAGCGTTATAACAATGGTCAGCCAAGGCAGAGGTATTGGTTTTGCCTTGTTTCAGATCTGCCTTGTGTTCACGAACACTGTCCGAGATATGTAGTTTCGTTTCCCCAATGTAACAGCCACCACAGGTCCAACTCAGTTTGTAGACTCCAGGATATTGCATGTCAGGAATGACCTCCTTCACATATGGGATTAGATCACGGATTTTTAGTACGGTTTTGAATCTGACCTGGATCTTGTGTTTGTTTAAGTTTTTAGAAATCTTTTTGGTAACTCTTGCGATGTATGGTAGAGTTGATGGTTTTAAATGGCTTCTCAAGGGATTGTTTCTCCATGGTTGGAGAAACAGCTTTGCGAATAATGCGGTCCGAGTACCCATTCATTTTGAGGGCCTGGTGTACGTGTTCCAGTTCACTGGCTAGTTGGTGTTGGTCAGAAATGCAGTGGGCCCTATGGTGTAGTGTTTTGATGAGGGAATTCTTCTGTGCTTGATGGTGGTGAGAATCAGGTTTCAGATAGGATTCTGTGTGGGTGGTGATGTTGATGGTGTTAATGGTGGTGTTGGTGGTCGAGTTGGTGGTGGTGTTAGTGGTGTTGATAGTGGTGTTGGTGGTGTTGATGTTGCTCGTCGAGCTGGTGGTGATGTTACTGGTGTTCGTGGTGGTGTTGGTGTTGATGGTGATGTTGTTGGCGGTGGTGTTGGTGGTGGCGTTGTTGGTGGTGGCGTTGTTGGTGCTGGTGTTGCTGGTGGTAGTGATGTTGGTGGTAGTGTTGGTAGCGGTGGTGTTGTGGGTGGTGTTATTGGTGGTGTTGGTGGTGGTTCCTACGATCCATCCTGGGTTTAACCTAGCTGGATTGTGTGAGGAGGTCACAGATCCTTGAAAGATCTGGACACATTTCCACCAGTAAGCTCCTCCGGCAGGCAAGGCTGTGTTGGCTGGGTCTTGTAGCCCGCATACCCAAGCAGTTTTTTTTTGGGCCGCATAAAGAGGGCTAAACGGGTATGACATGGGCTGTAGAGTAGATGGACTCATGAAGTACGGGAGGTTGTGGAGCTGAGTGGACTTGCAGAAGACTGGTACCAGCGGTGTAAATATCGGTATCTGTAGAGGAAGCTCGTGAAGGATGCTACTGGGCAGTTGGAGGCAGTCGCCCTCCAACAAAAACTGAGGGCAGAGGAGCGACATTCACAATGAGTGGAGCACCGGGTGGATAAAATTCAGCAAGTAGGCACCGTTAGGAGTGCAGCTGGTGTATCTACCAGTCATCTCAGTTGGCCAACCTTTGAAACCCTGGGTCTGTCCTGTGATGTCTTGTTAGCGAGCCTTCGACACTTCACGTGGTCACAAAGTGCACCTGGCCTAGCACAGGCGCCGTGGTAACATCCCCGCTAATTAGTGGCGAATGTCGGTTGTTGTTTTTTTGTTTAGTGTTTTGGGTAAGTGGTGATGATGTGAGTCTGTGTTGATGATGTAGGTTCATGGTGTGAATGTGAATCCGCGTTGTGACTTGACTCGTGTTGAGACGCGGTGCTGTCACGCCCCCTCGACTCTGTGTGATCCTCGCCTTCATCTCCTGCTCCGCATGCAGAGACGCTTGAAGTTCTGTGCAACCTGCTCTGCAAGTTGCCACAATGGAGGTACGTGTGGCTCCTCCACTCGTGTGGTGAATTATGGATGGACGTGTGCTCTCCACTTTCCGTTTACCTACCTGTCATCTATCCATATACCTGAGTGTGCATTTGCTTGCCCGCCAGAGTGTGTGTGCATCTATCAGAGCATCTCCCCGAGATCCTGTCTGTGTACCTGCCTGTCTACACGTGAATGTTCTACAGTACTTTTATTTATCCACCACTGAATGAGGGCCTCCATCCCTGAGACCCTGCTACCCCGCACAATCCTGTGATGTAATAATCCACCAAGCACTGATTTCGTCGCTCCATTTTTCTGGCAGCTGTCCTCTCAGGCGTGTTCCGATACTTGGCTGCATCTCCGTTATTGTTCTTAACCATTGGCCATCGTTGTTCCTCCTGGCCGTGGCACGTCCTGGCCCAGCCCCACTCCTCTTAACAGTTTGAAGGATCCAATAACCTGCGTGTGTCCTCTAAATCCACATGTGTCTCATTGTAAATCCAAGTGTGACATCTGATATTGGCCAAATATCCCAACGCTGAGAACTGACGAAATCTCGGAAGAACCATCCTGGAAGTCGAGCCCAGGATCTCAGAGATCCTGGCTCAGTGCCAGCCTCCTGCACTTTCCCCAACATATTGCTAAAGCCTATGTGGTGGACCTTTGTCTTTGTGTGTGTGTAGATTAGCCGAGCTGGAGAGGCGAGGAGAAAGGGTGAATCTTACACCACGTGCAGTGTGCTGTCCTCAGAGGGCACCGCCTCCATCTGCATCAAATTGCAGCAAGGTAAGAACAGTCATGTGGGATATCACAGAGGGCCATGGTGAATGGTGGAACATCACGATGGCCATGTTACATGGGGAAGTCACAGTGGCCAAGTTGCATGGGGGACTTAATGTTAACCATGTTGCATGAGGGACTGTATCATGGTGGCCATGTTGTATGGGGATCATTATCTGTGCTCTTGCCTTAGGACATCACGCTTTCAGATGCACTTCCGATATTAGGATTATTGTCCTTTCCCCACATATCCATTTAGCACAATTGGCTATGTACGGTGCAAAAGAAGTTCAACATATATACAGACATAACTGGTATTGGCCAAAACATCCCAATCCTGAAATATTTTGCCTACAAATTGCTTCAATTTTGGATCAAACAGCTGTTATTCTCATGTCTGCACAAATCCTGGCTCTCTTTGGCCCTCACTTAACCAACTGTGAGAAGCGGGAACTTGCAGCCATGCAGCAAGTGTGGTACTTTGCACTCTACTACAAATCCGAGGGTGTCAACAATGATAGATATGACGACTACGGACAAAATTCCACTCTGGTGAAGCTTGCCACAAAACACCGGCTGTGGGCGTGGTCACAGGGCCCATCGGTAGCAGGGCTTGTGGCCTCTTATTATTGCACCTGAAGTACCAACCAGGGCTATCACACACGCACACACCAACGCACTTCAGAATCCCCTGCAATACTGCACATGACGTGCTGAAAACGATTGGAGGTCAAGGCCAGGTGATCCAGTGCCTTTATCACAAAAGGAACACCCTTTGAGGCCGACGTTTGTGTTAAGTCCGTTTCCACGGGCGGCCGTGCAATGCAGTGGTGACACTCATGCCTCGCAGCGAGGAGGGGGGCCTGGGTTCGACTCGTGATTCAGGTGCCGTCTTGTATGGAGTTTGCATGTTCTACCTCTGTTCTGCATCAGTTCCTTCTGTGTTTTCATACTTTTTCCTCCCTAAAGCTTAAAATACACAAAGACAGTGTAAACTGGTATTGGGGCAAAACATCCCATTGCTGAAAGATTACCTGCACATTATGGTAGTTCCTCATTTAATGCTATAGATACATTACTGAAAAGTTCCGCGTTCAACAAAAAAGTATTGAGCGAAAATAATTTCCTCATAAATAATATAATAATAATGTTTGGCGAGATACAATGTACACATACAATTTAAGATGGCGAGACCAATAACTGAGGGTATGCCGTCACGTTACTTTATCATTGCGAGTAATGTATCATTGTAGCTCAAGAAAGTAGTTCGTTGTCGGCTCCTCAAAAATCGCGTTATAACGGGCAGGTTCCGCGCTTTAACAGCCGTGTTCCACATTATAACAAGTGCGTTTCGTTTTAAAACGAGAAGCGTTCTGTGTTGCAATGGGCGCGTTCGTGTTATTGCGGGCACATTCCGCGTTGTGCGAAAAGTGTGTCCTAATGGAAGAGCCATGTTAAAGCGAAAACAAATGTTAACATGTGATTGCATTTAGATTTCTCAAATGACCAATCCGATTTGAATATCTTCAAATCCTATTGGGCGCCCTACGTCGGCTCCTGCTTCTTCTGTGGTAGCTCCTCACCAATGAGAGTGAAGTGTACTACTGGAACTCACGGTGCTATTAGACCTGGTGAAATGATATTTAATTATTTCATTATGAACATGATTTATCTCTGGATATTCCTGAAACATGTGTAGGCTCCTCACTTTTTGCGATTTCCTTTGTGCAGCTCCAAGCAGGAAACATTCCCAAGATGGAGCTGCAGATAGCTCTGGAACTTCAGGGTGAGGGCAGTGATGAAGATTTCAACATCATAAAAGTCCTGAACAGATTTTATTTCAGAGAACACCGCTGTATCGTTCTGAAGCTGAAGTATGTACTGTGTGCTGCTGCCGCCGCCCCCCCCCACCCGCCTATAACGTGGTTAACTAACTTAACAAACTTTCATAATATTTTTAAAGTGACCTGGCCACAAATTAAAGCTTAACAAAGTAGCATGTTGATTTTAAATGTGGAGGGGAAAACCAGTGGACCCACAGAAAAATCCAAGTGACCACGGAGAGAACATGCCACTCGCACCAGCATTTCGGCGAGCGGCCCGATGGTGACGGCCGACACCAGCATAGCGGCTATGGGTGTGAAGCGAGGGCGATTCGGCTTGGGTCCCAGGAACGGGATCCGCTCCCCGCTGCCCTCCACGATGGCGCATCGCTGGCGGGGCTGCAGGTTGAGCCCCAGCTTTTCCAGGAGGTCCGTACCTGCAATATACTCGTGGCATAACACACTCGAGACGTAGAATTCCTGGGTGCACACCTGGTGTCCGAGATGGACCTCGAGGGAGATCCTTCCCAGCAACCCCATCCCGGCTCCGCTCGCTGTGTGCAGCGTGCGATCCGGGGCCTGCAGGCGGCTCACGTCAACCCCGAGCACGCTGCAGTGTGCGGCGCTCACGAGTGAGGCTATGGCTCCCGTGTCCAGTAGGATTCGGGTGCGCTGCCCGTTCACCTGTCTTTCCACCAGCGATGTGGCCCCCGTGATTCCTGCCACCAGCTCCCGTAGCCAGTCGCCCGTCCTCACCGCATCCTTGGGTGTTGGGGTCGGAATCTGCGTGGGGGTCACTCGCTCACCATTAATATTATCGTCGTTTTGTTTCGGGACCTCATTGATTGCACCCCTAGGTGGTCCACTCTCTAGGGGGCGTTGGCGTTTAACCCTGGCGCGTTTCTAGCGCGGGCGATCTGAGGACAGTCTCTCACTAGATGTCCCCGGTGGTCGCACAGGTAACATGCCCGGGGGGCGGTTCCGTAGGAGGTCCCCTGTCCACCCCCTCTCCCCCTTCCCGTACGTAGCTGCCCAAGGTCGGCTGCTAACTGGGTCACCCGTCCGGCCAGTCCCCCCACTGTGGGGCATAGCTCACCCATTTCGGATTGAATGGTCTTTACATTTTTGTTTGCTTTGTCCCGTATATCTTTTATACCCGTCTGTATCCCCACTACCCAGCCCGGGGTTGTCTCGCGGGGCCCCGTAGACTCTCTTGCTCGACCCTTTATCGTGCGGGTGAGTCCCTCTTCCTCCTCCTCTTCCTCATCCTCTTGGCCCAGGCTCGCGATGGCTCGCTCTCGTCCCGGGCCCCGGAGCTGCGCGCGTTGGCTGGAAAGTCTTTCACACTTACGCGCGCGCTCAACAAGGGCGTTAAAGGAAAGGCGGGTGCAGCTTAGATCGGGGTGCCACCATGAGGTACGAGTCAAGTATCGTAGGATTTTCTCGGAGGCGAGGTCCTCAACTGCCTCCGCCGTGTACCCTGGGCGTGCAAGCTGCGTTAGCGTACGCACGTCCTCGACATAGTCACACAAATACTCGTTGGGTTGGCGGCGGCGTGCCTCTAAGGCGATCTTTGCCTCCTCCTCATTACTCACGCCGAACCCAAGTCAAGTTGGCGCATTAGCTCTGCTAGCTGGGTTTGTGTGCTCGCGGGTAGGGCTTTTATGAAGTCAGCCGCCCGTCCATCTAAGTGTATGGTTAGTTGCTCTAACGCCTGTGCGTCTATCCACCCATTATTTTTTTTAGCCCCTTAAACGTTGTGGGCAAATACCTTCCATGACGGGGTCCCCTGGCCGGTAAATATATTCCTTATTTTTACGTGGGGTCACTGTGACACCGAAGCGCAGGGCCCCCCAAAGCATGGGGCCCGGTGTAGTCGCCCCCATACACCGTACCTGGGGAACGACTCTGCTCCTGTATGTGTGTTTAGTATCGATTTCTTTTTATTACTACGACTACGCTTATTTAGCCAGCACGAGCCTCACTCAGTCTCAAGACTCTTTTTCAGAGGGTCCTGCCAAGTTGTTTGCAGTACAGAACAAATTTACTGCTACTGCTGCTGTGTGATCCGAATTGAGTGATTTGAAGATTAAATTTCCAACACTGGCGGGCATGTCCATCCAACACTTGTTGCACAGCGTGTGTGTGAGGCTTCCATTGCCAAACCCAAAGGAATGGAAGTGAAATTTTAATGTGCAATTTTATTGATGGACTTTGTGTTGTCTTGGTGTGGTCTGGGGCAGTTTTTTATTCAGTTTTTTTTTTGCCTTGCCCAAGCTTGCTTTGAGTATTGAAAAACTGACAGGATTTGATTTATACAATTTGTATTTATATGCTTTATTTTTTTGTGTGACTTCCTTACACTTTGCACTCCTTTTGGTTTTGTTTTGTTGTTGTAATCTGCTCAACACCCACTCACCAATCACTCTCACGCCTGCCTACCCACCCACTGACTCTCCCACCCACCCACCCACCACTCACTCTCACACGCATATACCCACTCTCACACACACCACTCACACCGACCCACCCACCATTCACTCTCACGCCCACCCACCACTCTCACGAATCACTCACGCACACCCGCCCACTCACTCACTCACACCCACTCACCACTAATTCACGACTCTCATGCCACCCACTAACCCTCACACTCACCCACACCCACCCACCACTCACTCTAACACTCTCCCACCCACCCACTCACTCTCACGCCCACCCACCACTCACTCTCACAACCCACCCACCACTCACTCTCACACCCACCCACTCTCACGCCCGCCTACTCGCTCACCACTCACTCACCACTCACACCCAGCCACCAAACACTCACCACTCACTCTCACACCCAGCCACCAAACACTCATTCTCACACCCACCCACTCTCACGCCCGCTCACCCACCCGCCACTCATCCTCACACACACTCAACACTCATTCTCACACCCACCCGGTGTTTGCGGTCGCGTGCGTATTTACCGAGCGCGTTTTACGCAGGGGGTTTACGTGGCGGCGATCGCATTAAGGGTTCGGCGTGGTGCGTAATTCTGGCGTGTGTGCAAGTAAGGCTGCGCTGCGCACTAACTCATTACCTGCGCCAGCGCTCGCGCAGCAGCCGCGCTATTTTTAGCGCGTGCACGTGGTGGGCAGCAGGTCCGGTTGTGCGCGCGCCCGCAGCCCCCGCAGCGTGAGTGGTGGTTTACGTGGGGGGTGGGAGGCAGAATAACGTGAGGCGGTGGAGAGCCAGCAACGAGCCATGTCCCACAGAGAGGATGCTGGTGCGGGGAGGCCGATGACTCGATCGGCGGCAGCCCGGCATGAAGGAGAGGAGGTCCAAAGGGGAGAGGAGGAGGGGGGCATCAGCCCTCACACACCATCTAGCCATTTCTAGCGTATATACGGTGCTCAGCCGCCATCTTGTGTGGGGAAGGCGCCCA
Organism: Petromyzon marinus; assembly: GCF_048934315.1. Taxonomy (NCBI): domain Eukaryota; kingdom Metazoa; phylum Chordata; class Hyperoartia; order Petromyzontiformes; family Petromyzontidae; genus Petromyzon; species Petromyzon marinus. The sequence goes on along the minus strand of NC_133675.1, from coordinate 492,339 downwards.
ACCACCAGGCGGCCACCCACCATTATTTCACGTGGAAGGCGTACAACCGCCATCTTACGTAGGAAAGGCGCACAAACGCCCTCTTAGGTAAGGAAGACGGCAAACCGCCATTGTGCGTGGGGAAGGTGCCCAACCGCCATTTACGTTGGGAAGATGGCCAACCGCCATCTTAGGTAGGGCTTTTCCCCAACCACCATCTTCTGTGGGGAAGCCGCACAACCGCCATTTTACGTGGGGAAGGCGCCCAACCGCCATTATGCCCACCCTAGCTGGGCATTATGAACCCACCCTTCCTGACCATTATAACCCACCTTACCTGGCCATTATAACCCCACTCTACCTGGCTATTATGAACCCACCCTGGCTGGGCATTATGACCCCACCCTACCTGGCCATTATAACCCCACCCTTCCTGATCATTAAAACCCACCTTACCTGGCCATTATAACCCCACCCTACCTGGACATTATGAACCCAGACCCCCACACGGCACTGACGATCGAAGGCACCAAACCTCACGAAAAAAATCGTCTGCAACGTTTTTCACATACTGGTGACTTCATATATAATTATAACAATCATATTTACAATAATATACAAAACTACACACGTACAATGCTATTTTAACACACACCACGTGTTAGGGTTGTAGCCTGAGATAAGGGGGGCCCTGGGTAAGCTACTGGTGAGTGTGTGGTGGGGTGAGCGTGTGGTGAGTGCAGTGAGTGGCTGTGTCCAGTCCATGTCTGGCGGCCGCTCTTCAGTCGTCTTCCACAACTGGTCTCCACGATAGTGAGTGTGGTGAGTGGGTGTGTGTGTGTGGGGTGAGTGAGTGTGGGTGGCTGGGTGTGTGTGGGGTGACTGTGTGTGGGTGGGTTGGTGGTGCGGTGCTGCTGCTCGTGGTGGTGGTGGTTGGCACCGACTCCACCACCACCCCCCCGCTACTCTGCCGTGGGCTGCCCACCACACAGCAGCAGGCGGCGGAAGATCGAGGAGAGTGCCCTGCCCATATGGGCCAGACCCCTTTGCTTCTTTTTCTTCTTCTTCTCCTGCTGCTGTTGCACCTCCTCCTCCTCTTCCATCTGCTCATCCTCTTCTGTCTTCTCATCCACTTCCATCTGCTCCTCCTCTTCTGTCTTCTCCTCCACTTCCATCTTCTCCTCTTCCTCTGTCTCATCCTCCTCCTCCGTCTGATCCTCGTTCTCCTCCTCCACCTCCTCTGTCTCATCCTCATCCAGCGATGATGACAAGGATGATGATGGGGGCTTTTTCTCCGACTCAGCTCTGTGGAGAGAGAGGCAGCAGCACCACAGCAGCGCATCATCATAATCATCGTCATGCTGGTACTACAGCCAGAGGTCGCGATTGGTCTCCACGGCCAGAAGTGGACCTGGCCAGAAGTGGACCTGGCCATCACAAATGAAAGCAGCTCAACCAAGTGGCTGATGTCATCATCATCATCGTCATATGGGGATTCATAGCGGCAGCCCAAATACTAAATTCATATAGATGCATCGAGACCCATACTCATAGAGACCCATACAGACTCACAACGACCCATACTCAGAGACCCTGCACTGAGCATACAGAGGGAGTCTCACCGTAGATCCGCAGCTCCAAAGGCCTCGCTGGTGATGGTGGTGGCCTCGATGGTGGTGGGGGTGGCCTCGCTGGTGGTGGGGGTGGCCTCGCTGGTGGCGGTTGTGGCCTCGCTGGTGGCGGTTGTGGCCTCGCTGGTGATGGAGGTGGCCTCGCTGGTGATGGGGGTGGCCTCGCTGGTGGTGGGGGTGGCCTCGACGGTGGTGGGGGTGGCCTCGACGGTGGTGGGGGTGGCCTCGACGGTGGTGGGGGTGGCCTCGACGGTGGTGGGGGTGGCCTCGACGGTGGTGGGGGTGGCCTCGATGGTGGTGGGGGTGGCCTCGATGGTGATGGGGGTGGCCTCGATGGTGGTGGGGGTGGCCTCGATGGTGGTGGGGGTGGCCTCGATGGTGGTGGGGGTGGCCTCGATGGTGGTGGGGGTGGCCTCGATGGTGGTGGGGGTGGCCTCGATGGTGGTGGGGGTGGCCTCGATGGTGGTGGGGGTGGCCTCGATGGTGGTGGGGGTGGCCTCGATGGTGGTGGGGGTGGCCTCGATGGTGGTGGGGGTGACCTCGATGGTGGTGGGGGTGGCCTCGATGGTGGTGGGGGTGGCCTCGATGGTGGTGGGGGTGGCCTCGATGGTGGTGGTGGCCTCGATGGTGGTGGTGGCGGCCTCGATGGTGGTGGTGGCGGCCTCGATGGTGGTGGGGGTGGCCTCGATGGTGGTGGGGGTGGCCTCGATGGTGGTGGGGGTGGCCTCCATGGTGGTGGGGGTGGCCTTCATGGTGGTGGGGGTGGCCTCCATGGTGGTGGAGGTGGCCTCGATGGTGGTGGCCTCGATGGTGGTGGGGGTGGCCTCCATGGTGGTGGGGGTGGCCTCCATGGTGGTGGGGGTGGCCTCCATGGTGGTTGGGGTGGCCTCCATGGTGGTGGGGGTGGCCTCCATGGTGGTTGGGGTGGCCTCAATGGTGGTTGGGGTGGCCTCAATGGTGGTGGGGGTGGCCTCCATGGTGGTGGGGGTGGCCTCCATGGTGGTTGGGGTGGCCTCCATGGTGGTGGGGGTGGCCTCCATGGTGGTGGGGGTGGCCTCCATGGTAGTGGGGGTGGCCTCAATGGTAGTGGGGGTGGCCTCAATGGTGGTGGGGGTGGCCTCCATGGTGGTTGGGGTGGCCTCCATGGTGGTGGGGGTGGCCTCCATGGTGGTGGGGGTGGCCTCCATGGTAGTGGGGGTGGCCTCCATGGTAGTGGGGGTGGCCTCAATGGTAGTGGGGGTGGCCTCCATGGTGGTTGGGGTGGCCTCCATGGTGGTTGGGGTGGCCTCGATGGTGGTGGGAGTGGCCTCGATGGTGGTGGGGGTGGACTCGATGGTGGTGGGGGTGGCCTCGATGGTGGTGGGGGTGGCCTCGATGGTGGTGGTCTCGTTCTGGAGCCAGCCGTGACTCAGCGCCTGCTCCGGTGTCATGCGGAGTTCTGGATCCCACCTGGGGGGGCGGGGGGGATGGAGACAGGGGAGGTGAGGATTTGACGTTCCCATCTGTACGTGTGTGTGTACGTGTGTGTGTGTAATGGACAGCGGTGGTGTTATGAACCCGGCAGAAACCCGAGTTAGATTCCTGCACACGGCCAACACCAGTGACAGCAATTATATTATCTGAACTGGTCCTAGGCCTCCCCTAGGTCGACTCAGCCTCAAATGAGTACCTAGTGTAAACATCGCCACTGGGGAGACAAAGGTGGCCGGACGTGGTGGTGCTAGCCACCCACCTCCTCTGTGTGTGCCACAGTGCCGGAGGCCTTCATAGGCGGTGCTGCTACTCGCTACTACTAACAGCACTTGCCCCTACAGTCGGCTTGAGGCTACACGGGCGGTATGTGTCTGTGTTCTTACTGCAGGCAGCTGCTAATGAAGGCCACAAGCTGAGCTCCACATCTCCGCAGCACCAAATGCAGGGGGACACTTGCCGGGAGTCGTTTCCTGGCCGGGCAGTGAGGCTGTCCGGCCTCGTCTGTAGGACAGAGACAGAGAGAGATATACATACACACAGAGAGGGAGATAGAGACAGAGAGATACACAGAGAGACAAAGAAAGAGGAAGAGAGACAGAGAGAGAGACACATACACAGATAGAGACAGAGAGATGGAAAGAGAGACACAGAGAGAGGCATGCACAGTGTCACCAACCACCCACCCACCTACCCACCCACTCACCACCACACCGCTACCCCTACAACACTACCACCTCACCACCACCTCACCACCACACCACCTCCACTACCACCTCTACGCCACCACCAAAGCACGACCACCACCTCACCACCACACCACCACCACCTGACCACACCACCACTACCACCATACCACCACACCGCTACCCCTAGAACACCACCACACCACTACCATCGCCACCACCAACGCCTCACCACCACTACCTCACCACTACCACACCACAACCACACCACCACCTCACCACCACACCACCACCACCTCACCACCACACCGCTACCCCTACAACACCACCTCACCACCACCACCACACCACCACTATCCATTGCCATACCACCACCTCACCAACACCACCACACCACCTCCACTACCCCATCTACACCACCATACCACCACCACCTCACCACCACCACCACCACCACACCATCACCACCTCACCACCACACCGCTAGCCCTATACCACCACCACATGACCACTACTTCACCACCATTATTGCCACCTCTACACCACCACACCACCACTACCACCATACCACCACACTGCCACCACCACACCACCACTATCGCCACCACTAACACCTCACCACCACTACACCTCACCACCACCACACCACCACCTCACCACTATCCACTGCCACACAACCACCACACCACCACCTCACCACCACCTCACCACCACACCACCTCCACTACCACCTCTACACCACCACCACCACCTCACCACCACCACCTCACCACCTCACCACCACCACCACATCATCACCACCTCACCACCACACCGCTAGCGTTACACCACCACCACCTCACCACCACCACCTCACCACTACCTCACCAGCACTTCACCACCACCACACCACCATCACACCACCCTTCAACTCACCAAAGTATGCCGCTCTTTTGCGAGCTTTCTCCACCATTTCTTTTGGAGGCATGCCCAGGATCTGCGCAACCATTTCAAGACAGACACACAGAGGGACACACGCATGTTACACGAATGTTACACGCGTGTTACACACGGGGACCCATACAGAGACCCATAGAGATCCAGAGACTTATATAAAACCATAGGGACTCACAGAGACCCATATGGATCCACAGAGACCCATAGAGAGACCCATACGGACCGACAGAGACCCATACATAGACCCATAGAGGTCCAGAGACTCATATAAAACCATTGAGACTCAGAGGCCCACACTAAAACTGAATATTTCACCAGGGAAGGCCCCACTGAGCTACGTGGCTGTTTTTCATTGGCTGTACGACGAAAGACCTGAACGTGACATTATCGTCGTTGCTCAGCGCATCTAGCATCATGGGTGAGTAGGTGGGTGGGGGGAGGGTGAGTGGGTGGGTTAGTGGATAGGTAGGTGGGTGGGTGAGTGGGTAGGTAGGTGAGTGGGTGAATGGGTGGGTAGGTTGGTGGGTAAGTGGGTGGGTGAGTGGGTGAATGGGTGAGTGGATGGGTGAGTGGGTGAGTGGATGGGTGGATAGGTCGGTGGGTGTGTAGGTGGGTGGGTTACTGGGTGGGTAGATGGGTGAGTCAGTGAGTAGGTGGGTGGGTGAGGGGGTAGGTGGGTGGGTGAGGGGGTGGGCGAGTGGGTGGGTAGGTGGATGAGTGAGTGGGTGGGTAGGTGGGTAGGTGGGTGAGTGGGTGGTTACGTGGGTGTGTAGGTAGGTGGGTGGCTGGGTAAGTAGGTGGGTGAGTGGGCAGGTAAGTAGGTAGATGGGTGGGTGGGTAAATGTGTAGGTGAGTGAGAGGATGCGTAGGTAGGTGGGTGGGTAGGTGAGTGGGTGGGTGGTTGGGTGGCTGGTTGGGTGACTGGCTGACAGGGTTGGGTGACTGAGTGACTGGCTGGGTGACTGGCTGGCTGTGGGCCAGGTTGTTGCTCGAGGCCCCCCAGGGAGGCTCCCCAGTCACCTCGATGCAGCATGCCAGGTGGTCGTCGCGGCTGAACGAGAGGAAGAGTTCCCTGTCGGTGGCCAGCTTGGCGACGGTGCAGCCCAGCGACCATGTGTCCACAGCGCAGGTCGCCGGGTAGCCGAGAAGCACCTCGGGGGCCACGTAGGCGAGGGTTCCTCCCACGTGCGAGGCTGTGCAGACGACAACAGCAGCGATGATGATGAAGATTGTAGACTAGGTACGTGTGTGTAGGTGGGTGGGTGGGTTGGGTGGCTGGGTTGGGTGGCTGGGTTGGGTGGCTGGGTTTGGTGGCTGGGGCGGTGGCTGGGTGGGTGGGGGGTGGATGGTTGGGCGGGTGAGTGGGTAGATGGCTGGCTGGGTGGATGGGTGAGTGGGTGGATGGCTGGGTGGGTGGATGGATAGATGGATGGGTGAGTGGGTGGGCAGGTGGGTGAGTGGGTGGGTGGGTGGATTCATGGGTGGGTGACTGGATGGGCAGGTCAGTGGGTGAGTGGGTAGGTGGCTGGATGGGTCGGTGGCTGGATGGGTCGGTGGGTGGGTGGGTGCATAGATGGATGGGTGGGTGGGTCAGTGGCTGGGCGGGTGGGTGGATGGCTGGGTGGGTGAGTGGGTGGGTGAGTGGGTGGGTGAGTGGGTGGGTGAGTGGGTGGATATCCGGCTGGGTGGGTGGATGGGTGGGTGGGTGGCTTGATGGCTGGGTGGGTAAATGGCTGGGTGGGTGGGTATATAGATGGATGGGTGGTTGAGTGGGTGTATGGGTGGATGGGTGTATGGGTGGATGGGTGTGTGGGTGGGTCGCTGGATGGGGGGGGACGGTGGGTGGGTGGGTGGATGGGTGGGTGGATGGGCGGGTGGGTGAGTGGGTGGGTGGGTAATTGGGTGGATGGCTGGCTGGCTGGCTGGGTGAGAGGGTGGGTGGGTGAGTGGGTGGATGGCTGGCTGGCTGGATGGGTGAGTAGGTCGCTGGATGGCTGAGTGGGTGGGTGGATGGCCGGGTGGGTGGTTGGGTGAGTGGGTGGCTAGATGGCTGGGTGGAGGGGTGGATGGGTGGGTAGATGGATGGCTGGGTGGGTGGGTGGATGGCTGGGTGGGTGGATGTATGGATAGATGGATGGGTGGGTGGGTGAGTGGGTGGGTGGGTGGGTGAGTGGGTGGGTGGGTGAGTGGGCGGGTGGGTGAGTGGGTGGGTGGGTGAGTGGGTGGCTGGGTAGCTGAATCAGTGGGTGGGTGGGTGAGTGGGTGGATGGCTCTCTGGGTGGGTGCGTGGATCGCTCGGTGAGTGGGCAGGTGAGTTGGTGGCTGGATGGCTGGGTGGGTGGGTGTCTGGATGACTGGGTGGGTGGATGGGTGGGTGAATGGCTGTGTGGGTGGGTGCATGGATGGATAGATGGATGGATAGATGGATGGGTGGGTGGGTGGGAGAGTGGGTGGGTGGGTGGGTGGATGGGTCGGTGGGTTGATGGGTTGATGGGTTGATGGGTTGATGGGTTGATGGGTGGATGGGTGGATGGGTGAATGGATGTGTGGGTGGGTGGGTGAGCGGGTGGGTGGGTGGGTGAGTGGGTGGGTGGATGGGCTAGTGGGTGGGTGGATGGGTGGTGGGTGAGTGGGTGGCTGGATGGCTGGGTGGGTAGATGGATGGGTGGATGGCTGGGTGGGTGGGTAGGTGCATGGATGGATATATGGATGGGTGGGTGAGTGGGTGGGTGGATGGGTCAGTGGCTGGGTGGATGAATGGGTAGGTGGGTGGATGGGTGGGTGGATGGGTGGGTGGATGGATGGGTGGGTGGGTGGATGGGTCAGTGGGTGGGTGGATGGGTGGGTGGATTGATGGGGGGGTCGGTGGGTGGCTTGATGGGTGGGGGAATGGATGGGTTGATGGCGAATGGATGTGTAGGTCGGTGGATGGGTGGGTAGATGGGTGTGTGGGGGTGTCAGTGGGTGGATAGGTGGGTGTGTGTGGGTGTCTCCACTCACTTTTGCCATCCACAAAGAAGCTTGAGGCGAAGTTCCTGACCCTGACGATGCCATCCGCGATGTTCGCCAACAGAACGTTGCTCTGGACGGGGAGTGAGCCGCAGGGAGGGAATTCACACCCAGCATGGTCAAGGCGGTGAGCGTCGTTTACGACCGAGCGTCTGTGCAGGGGGACTGCCTCCGCTCACAGACGTTCAACTTACGAAGTTTCAGAGATATGTGCAAAAAAACCAGTGACATCTACATCTGCAGAACGTGAAGAACCTGTGGCATCTACATCAACAGAACATGAACAACCTGTGGCACCTACAGAACGGGAAGAACCAGTGGGATCTACAGAGCATGAAGAACCAGTGACATCTTCATCTACATAACGTGACGGAACAGTGGCATCTATATTTACAGAACGTGAGGAACCAGTGGCATCTACATCTACAGAACGTGAAGAACCAGTGGTATCTACATCTGCAGAACGTGAAGAGCCAGTGGCATCTACATCTGCAGAACGTGAAGAACCAGTGGCATCTACATCCGCAGAACATGAGGAACTATTTGCATCTACATCTACATCTGCAGAACATGAAGAACGAGTGGCATCTACATCTGCAGAACGTGAAGAACGAGTGACATCTGCATCTGCAGAACGTAAAAACCAGTGGCATCTACATCTACAGGACGTGAAATACCAGTGCCATCTACATCTACAGGACGTTAAGACATAGTGGCATCTACATTTGCAGAACGTGAAGAACCAGTGGTATCTACATCTGCAGAACATGAAGAACACCAGTGACATCTACATCTGCAGAACATGAATAATCAGTGGCATCTACATCTGCAGAGCGAGCACCAGCGCCCCAGCGTGTACAACAACCGCCATTCGCCACTAAGTGGCGGTGACGTCACCACGACGCTTGTGCCAGGCCATGTGCACCTTGAGGCTACGTGAAGTGTCGAACGCCCGCTGGCAGGAGGTCACGGGGCAGACCCAAGTGCCACGGGTCGACTGACTCAGATGACTGGCTGATGCACCACCTGTGCCCCTTACTGTGCCAACCTTCTGTGCTTTAGCCACCCGGTGCTCAGCTCGTTGTTGTGAGCGTCGCCCCTCCATCCTCCGTTGTTGTTGGAGGGCAACTGCCTCCAACTGCCCAGCAGCGTCCTTCACGAGCCTCCTCCACAGAGGCCGATCTTGACACCACTGGTACCAGTCATCGGCAAGTCCACTTAGCTCCACGTCCTTCTGTGCCACATCACTCCATCTCTTCTCTAGCCCGTGCCGTGCCCATTTAGCTCCCTCGATCCGGCCGAACAAAAGCTGTTTCGGCATGCGGTGGCTGGGCATGCAGGCTACATGACCCAGCCAACGCAGCCTTGCCTGCCGGAGGAGCTCACCGATGGAACCGTGCCCAGATCTTTCAAAGATTTGTGAGCTCCTCACACAATCCAGCAGGTTAAACCCAGGATGGATCGTAGGCAGGCTAGCCTATATGTTTCTAACCCGCAAAGATGTTCCATTAGGGGGGTCCACGTTTCGCAAGCATAGAGAAGGGAGGGAATAACCGTGGCCGAGAAGACCTGAAGCTTAGTGCGGAGCGACAGACCAGGTAGCTTCCACACAGCGTTACGCAACCGATGAAAAGATATTGCCACTCGACTGATTCGGAGTGAGACCTCTGCTGTTAAACTGGAGCCGGTCATAAGCACACTGCCCAGGTATGGGAAACTCTCCACTCTCTCCACAACTGCCCAATCACCGATTGAGAGTTGTGGGGGTGGAGTGTCCAATGGTACAAAATACCCAGGCAGGTGCTTAGTTTTGGTGGGGCTGATGGTAAGGCCCCATCTCTTAGTGGCACGCTCCAGTCTCAGCAGCAGCGTCTCCAACTCCTCCTCTGAATGAGCAGCTAATACCAAATCATCGGCATACATAATGTGGTTGAGCAATAGGGAGCCATCCCTTGACCGCACCCGGGCATCGATCAGCCCCTCATTATATCTGTACCAAATGGAGATTCCCCCGGTACAGCTATTGAAGGCTTAACGAACTACGTAGTCAAAATTGATGTTAAATAATGTGGGAGCCAGAGGACATCCCTGTCGCACCCCAAGGTGTACAGGTAATGGCTCTGACGCCCGGCCACGTAGTTTTACCCGGGCCGGCTCACCATCATGAAGGTCCTTAATGATCGTGAGCAGAGGGTCAGGGACTCCAAAAGCACGAAGAACAAGGTCAATAAAGCAGAGATGTAGGTCTTGTTGGAATTCCCTACACCTCTGCTGTAGCAGACGGACAGAAAATATGGCATCTGTGCAGGACCGCCCTTTCCTGAAACCACATTGGGGCTCCGCAAGCCTCTCCTCAGCGTGCCTGGCAAGGCGATGTTGAATAATCCTTGCCAGGACCTTTCCCGGCACACTGAGGAGTGAGATGCTCCTGTAGTTGTTACAGTTTTTGCGGTCCCTCTTCTGCCAATCCTGCAGAACCCATCCAGTGGTCCAGACTGTTGTTATGATGTCATATAGGGCAGTCTGTGCACAAACGCCACCCTCCCTCAGCATTTCGCTTGGGAGATCATCTCTACCCGGTGCCTTTCCTGGTCTCAGACTCAGGATCACCTTCAGTACTTCCTCAACAGATGGCACCTCAGCCAGCCACTCACAGGGGGTGACTTCTTCCAATATTTGAGGCACTACAGCCTCAGCAGGATCATTCCCACTTCGTGCCACGATGTTTTCCTGGCTGATGGATTTCCCCTCCCCCAGGACCTCACAGAAATGCTCAGCAAATCTGCAAACCTGTTCCTGGGGGTCAGAGATTGGATCACCGTTTTTTCCCCTAATGATGGTAATAGGTGTGGCGCTGCAGGTTACTTTTTTGATGGAGTTAAATAGAGATTTGTGATCGCGGGCCACTGAGGCAGACTCCATCTCCTCAGCAACCTGCGACCACCACCCATCATTGCAGCGCCTCACGGCTCTCCGAACCTCCGAGCGAAGGCTGTGGTAAGCCTCCTCATTCTCTGACATGGGATTCTGTATCCGATGACAGTGGGCCTGTCGCTTTTTCTCAACCAACCTCAACACCTCCTCTGTCAGCCAGGGTCTCTGGGGAGGTCTGGACCACGTACCCAAAGCAGCCATTGCAGCTGCATGAGTCACAGTCCTAAACCTCGCCCATTTACCCTCGACATCAGGAGGAGTGGGGGACAATGCCAACCCCAGCCGCAAGCAATGATGAAATTCTCACTTGCAACTTTCATCAGATAACTGAGACCAGGCCACTTTAGGTTGGAATGGGGTCCTGGGTGTACACCCACCACCGGAGTGGAAGAATGGCAGGTGCATCTCACAGATGACTAGTCGATGGTCAGAGGGCAGATCAGCTCCACGGTAGGTCCTGGTGTCAAGGACATGGGCTCGCATCCGCTGGTCCGTCACTATGTAGTCCAGCAGATGTTCTTGCTTGGACCCGGCATGCATCCATGATGTTGTGTGGATGCGCCGATGCCGGAACAGCGTGTTTGTAATTACAAGCCCATGGGCTGCACAAAAATCTAGCAGCCTCCTACCGTTGTTATTGAGCTGATCTGGCCCATGCCCTCCAATCACTCCAGACCAGGTGCCAGCATCATGACCAACTCGGGTATTGAAGTCACCCAACAAGATGACTCTATCCTGAGGGGCCACTTTAGCCAGCACCTGTGGCACGAGGTCATAGAAGGCATCTGACTCATCGGCTTTGCTGCATCCCTCCACGGATGTTCGTCTTCGGAGGGGGCATAAATAACCACGAACACCACTCCTCTCCTCCGGTTGATGGGAAGGCGAGCCCAAAGTAGCCTGGGGCTTACAGCTTCCCACACCTCACCGCCACGCTCCCACGCCCCCTTCATTCTTTTGTTCAAAAGAAGAGCCACATCCTGTTGTTTGGCAGTCTGTTGCCCCGAGTAGAGGACTGTCCACCCCTCATGGTGGCAGGAGCCAGAACCGGTCCACCGGACCTCCTGAATGCCACAGAGATCCAGGCGGTACCGGTCCAGCTCCCGACAGAGGAGTGGCAGCCTCTCCTCCGCAGTGAGCGTTCGAACATTCCACGTGGCCACACGAAGTGGCTTTTCGTTGTTTCTGGAGGAGCCCCGAGTGTAGAGATTCAATCTCCTGGCTCCGCCAATTGGAGTTTGGCCAGGAGACGTCATAAATGCCTGTCCCCCCGGGGCCTCCGGCACAAGCTTATTAGTTACATATTTCAGTCGTGGTTTAGTGGTAAAATTTTGAAGGTGGAGGGGTTACCAGCCCCTCGCACCCATCCAGAGCCCCCCGTTTAGCCACTGTGGTGGTCACAGACGCCATGAGGGGAGTAGCCAATCGGAATTGGCCCTCCCCCCACAGCACTGTCCACGACAGAGTTGCCCATCCGGCACTGCGAGGAGTTAGCGGGTTGTTTTGCCGTGTACTCACCCACACACACAGACACACCCACACACAGACACCCACACACTCACACACAGACACCCACACACATATACACCCACACACACAGACACCCACACACACAGACACCATTACACAGCATGCACTCCACTCACGGGCTTGATGTCACCGTGTACGATGCCCCGGGACTTGGTGTGGGCCAGGAAGTGGAGGATGGCCCTAGTGTACGACTTCACCGCATCCTCGTGACTTTGCCACAGCGTCATCTGTCTGAGCACGCAATGGAGTTTCGCCCTGCCACGCGGAGAGACAGCGACCATGTCAGTCACGTCAGCGACGACGTCAGCGACGACGTCAGTGACATCAGCGGTTAGCGTGCTGCGCTGCGAACCTGGCGAACTGGGCTCGGTTCCCGCTCATGGCCAACACCCAGTGACGATTATCTGAACCGGTCCTGGGTCTACCCTAGGTCGACTCAGCCTCAAATGAGTACCTGGTGCGATGTGTAAACATCGCCACTGGGGAGACAAAGGCGGCCGCGCGTGGTGTTGGCCACCCACCCCCTCGTGTGCCGTGCCGGCCTTTAAAGGTGCTCGCTAACAGCACTTGCCACTACAGTCTGTTAAGGCTATATGGGGGATCTTTGATCTTTGTGTGCGTATGTTGAAATTCATTCACACCGTACGTAGCCAAGCATGCTAATGTGTGGGTCTCTATGGGTGTCTGTGTGGGTGTCTCTGTGGGTCTCTATGGGTCTCTGTGGGTCTGGGGGTCTGTGGGTCTCTGTGTGTGAATGTATGCAGAACTTCTTTTGCACCATACATAGCCAACCGTACTAATGTATGGGTATGGGTGTCTCTATGGGTCTGTATGGGTGGTGGTGTTGTGGTGGTGGTGTTTGGTGGTGGTGGTGTTTGGTGGTGGTGTTTGGTGGTGGTGGGTGCTGGTGGGTGATGGTGGATGGGTGGTGGGTGGGTGGTTATGGTGGGTGGTTGGGTGAGGGGTTGTGCTGGTGATGGTGGGTGGTTGAGTGGGTGGTGTGGTGGTGATGGTGGGTGGGTGGTGGAGGGTGAGTGGGTGAGTGGTGTGGTGGTGAGTGAGTGAGTGGGTAAGTGGTGGTGGTGAGTGAGTGAGTGGGTGAGTGGTGGTGGGTGAGTGGTGGTGGTGGTGGTGATGGTGAGTTAGTCGGTGGTGGTGGTGAGTGAGTGGGTGGTGGGTGAGTGAGTGAACGAGTGAGTGGGTGAGTGAATGTTGGTGGTGAGTTAATGAGTGAGTGAGTGGTGGTAGTGGTGCTGGTGGTGTGCGTACTTCAACAGCTCCATGACAAGGCATTTGTGGCCTCGAAAGTAGAAAGTCTCCAGGACCCTGACTACGTTGTAGTCCATGTTGCTACGGTCGCTCTGGAGCTCCATGGACATTAGCAGCTCCGTTCTCTGGTGCTTTTCTTCCCTGGAGCTGCGAGCGAGTGAGCAAGTTCACAGAACGAGAGAGAGAAAGAAAGAGAGACAGATAGAGAGAAAGAGACATAAAGAAACAGAGATCAAGACAGAGACAGACAGAGAGAGACAGACAGAGACAGAGAGTTTAGACTTTAATATACAGTGGGTCTGTGTGTGGAACACTGAGTAGTAGTAGTGGGTCTGTGTGTGGAACACTGAGTAGTAATAGTGGGTCTGTGTGTGGAACACTGAGTAGTAGTAGTGGGTCTGTGTGTGTAACACAGAGTAGTAGTAGTGGGTCTGTGTGTGTAACACTGAGTAGAAGTCGTATTGGATCTGTGTGTGTAACACTGTGTAGTAGTAGTGGGTCTGTGTGTGTAACACTGAATAGTAGTAGTGGGTCTGTGTGTGTAACACTGAGTAGAAGTCGTATTGGATCTGTGTGTGTAACACTGTGTAGTAGTAGTGGGTCTATGTGTGTAACACTGAGTAGTAGTAGTGGCTCTGTGTGTGTAACACTGAGTAGTAGTGGGTCTGTGTGTGTAACACTGAGTAGTAGTAATGGGTCTGTGTGTAACACTGAGTAGTAGTAGTGGGTCTGTGTGTGTAACACTGAGTAGTAGTAGTGGGTCTGTGTGTGTAACAGTGAGTAGTAGTAATGTGTCTGTGTGTGTAACACTGAGTAGTAGTAGTGGGTCTATGTGTGTAACACTGATTAGTAGTAGTGGGTCTGTGTGTGTAACACTGAGTAGTAGTAATGGGTAATGCATAGTTGGTCTGTCGCTATCAATATTATCCACAATAGAGGTGAGTTTGGGTTATATGACGTAAATATAAATGTTGTGTCATTAAATCCGCCACACTGACACACGCCCAATTGGTTGACGTGGTTTGTCACCTAAACACAAAACGCTTGGCCAGCTCGTTACTTGCTCAGCACTTAACCGGTTGTTGTGTTGGAAAGTGTCAAAGTCAATTGACAGTGTTGTGGTGGGGTTCGTCTCCAACACACAACCAGTGGTGGCGGTGGTGGTGAGGGTGGTGGGGAGGTGGTGGTGGGGTGGGAGTGTCGCTGTGGAGGTGGTGGTGAGGAGGTGGTGGTTGAGCGATGGAGATTCAAGTAAAGGATGTTCAGTCATTGTTTGTTGTTGTGGTTCACAGCCAGCAGCAGTCCCATAGTGTGTGTTTGTTTATTGTTCTTGTTATTGGTGGTGTTATTGTTGTTGTTGACTGCACTGCTGCGCCAGGGCCCACTCACGTGGAGGGCGAGGCGAGGATCTTGAGAGCCACCATCGTCCGAGTCTTGTGGTCCAGACACCTCACCACCACGCTCTGCCCACCCTGCCCAATCTTCCTGTCCAGCTGGAAGCGGTAGTAGAAGTGCTCGTTCTGGACCTGCAGGGGTCACGGGAGGTCAGGGTGGGGGTCACGAGGAGGTCACATGTAGCCAACAGTGCTAATCTGTGGGTCACTGTGGGTGTCTGTGGGTGTCTCTGTGCGTCTCTATGTGTCTGGGTGCCTCTGTATGTGTGTATGTTGAACTTCTTTCGCACTGTACGTAGCCAACCGTGCTAATCTGTGGTACTTTATGGGTATCAGTGTCTCTGTGTGGGCCTTCATGATAGTGAACAGGCCCGGGTAAAACTACGTGGCCGGGAGTCAGAGCCATTCCCTGTACACCTTGGGGTGTGACAGGGATGTCCTCTGGCTCCCACATTATTTAACATCTATTTTGACCACATAGTTCGTGAAGCCTTCAATAGCTGTACCGGGGGAATCTCCATTTGGTACAGATATAATGGGAGGCTGATCGATGCCCGGGTGCGGTCAACGGATGGCTCCCTATTGCTCAACCACGTTATGTATGCCGATGATTTGGTAATAGCTGCTCATTCAGAGGAGGAGTTGGAGACGCTGCTGCTGAGACTGGAGTGTGCCACTAAGAGATGGGGCCTTACCATCAGCCCCACCAAAACTAAGCACCTGCCTGGGTATTTTGTACCATCGGATACTCCACCCCCACAACTCCCAATCGGTGATGGGGCAATTGTGGAGAGAGTGGAGAGTTTCCCATACCTGGGCAGTGTGCTTATGACCGGCTACAGTTTAACAGCAGAGGTCTCACTCAGAATCAGTCGGGCGGCAATATATTTTCATCGGTTGTGTAACGCTGTGTGGAAGCTACCTGGTCTGTCGCTCCGCACTAAGCTTCAGGTCTTCTCGGCCACGGTCATTCCCTCCCTTCTCTACACTTGCGAAACGTGGACCCCCCAAATGGAACATCTTCGCCGGTTAGAAACATTTAGGCTAGCCTGCCTACGATCCATCATGGGTTTAACCAGGCTGGATTGTGTGAGGAGCTCACAAATCATTGAAAGATCTGGGCAAGGTCCCATCGGTGAGCTCCTCCGGCAGGCAAGGCTGCGTTGGATGGGTCATGTAGCCCGCATGCCCAGCCAACGCATGCCGAAACAGATTTTATTCGGCCGGATCAAGGGGGCTAAACGGGCGCAGCACGGGCTAGAGAAGAGATGGAGTGATGTGGTACAGGAGGATGCGGTGTCAAGATCAGCCTCTGTGGAGGAGGCTCGTGAAGGACGCTACTGGGAAGTTGGAGGCAGCCGCCCTCCAACAACAACGGAGGGCGGAGGAGCGACGGTCACAACAATGAGCGGAGCGCCGGGTGGCTAAAGCACAGCAGGATGGCACAGTAGGGGGCACAGGTGGTGCATCAGCCAGTCATCTCAGACAGTCGTCCCGTGGAACCTGGGTCTACCCCGTGACCTCCTGGCAGCGGGCGTTCAACACTTCACGTGGCCTCAAGGTGCACCTGGCCTGGCACAAGCGTTGTGGTGACGTCACCGCCACTTAGTGGCGAATGGCGGTTGTTGTTGTTGTGTCTGTGTCTTTGTGTGTGTCTGTGAGTCTCACAAGGATGTAGTTGTTGTCGTCGTCGTCAAATTCTCCGTTCTTCACTCCCCCTCGTGAGCTTCCTTCCCCGTCCAGAGTGAAGAACCAAACTTCCTGCATGGTGGCCAGCTCCAGCTTCTGGCGCTCAGTCAAGTGAGGCTTGAAGAGACTCAGGATCGCTGCACACGTGACAACAATAACAACTTAAACTATAAACTAATTTTATTTACGCACACACCGGGTTAAGCCCCCCACCGAAGTGACTGGTATCATCATCCTAATCGTCGTCATCATCGTCATCATCATTATCATCATTGTCATCATCGTCGTCGTCATCATTATCATTGTCATCATCGTCGTCATCATCGTCATCATCATCGTCGTCATCTTCATTATCATCATCGTCATCATCATCGTTGTCATCGTCGTCATCATCGTCATCATCATCGTCGTCATCGTCGTCATCATCATCATCGTCAACATCGTCATCAACGTCATCGTCGTCGTCATCATCACCATCATCATCATCGTCACCATCGTCGTCATCACCATGTGGGAGCAATTTGCTCTAAGTGCACGTTGATACAGACTTATAGAGACTCCTAGAGAACCACAGAGATCCTCAGAGACCCACAAAGAACCATACTCATATAGAACCATAGAGACCCAAGGAGACCCATAGAGCCCCACAGAGATGCACAGAGACCCTCATAGACCCATACTCATATAGAACCAGAGACCCACAGAGACCCATATTCATATAGAACCATGGAGACCCACAGAGACCCACACAGAACCATACTCATATAGAACCATAGAGACCCAAGGATACCCATAGAGCTCCACAGAGACGCAGAGACCCTCAGAGACCCACTGAGACCCATATTCATATAGAACCAGAGACCCACAGAGATCCATACTTATATAGAACCATAGAGCCCCACAGAGACGCACAGAGACACTCATAGACCCACAGAGACCCATACTCATATAGAACCATAGAGACCCACAGAGACTGCCACTCATATAGAACCAGAGACCCACAAAGACCTATACTCATATAGAACCATATAGACCCACAGAGACCGATACTCAGAGACCCACGGAGCGGTACAGGGTGCGTGTACGGATGATGAACTTCGTTCGCACTGCACGTAGCTAACCGTGCTAAGGTATGGGTCTCTGTGGGTGTCTATGGGTGTCTCTGTGGATCTATGGTTCTTTGTGGGGTGTATCTGTGTGTTTATGGGTCTCTATGGGTGTCTCTATGTGTCTTTGGAGTCTCTTTGGGTATCTCTGTGTGTCTATGGGTCTCTATGGGTGTCTCTATGTGTCTATGGGTATATCTGTGAGTCTCTATGTGTCTATAGGTGTCTCTGTGGGTCTAAGGGTCTCTATGGGTGTCTCTGTGGGTGGCTGGGTGTCTGTGGGTCTCTATGTGTGTCTCTGTGGGTCTCCGTGGTGGTCACTGCGTGGATTTGTTCCCCTTCACATTTTGAGGAATCACCATCGTCACGCTTTTATCAAAGTGTTTTTTCGCTGCTGCTGTGCATTTCCAGGCGATGACAATGATGATGATTTGATGATATCAGGCCACTTGGTTGAGCTGCTGCTATTTGAGCTGCTATCATTCTTAGACTTTGATGATTTTCCTGCTCATCTCTCTCTCTCTCTAACCTTTGGGTGATTTGCTGCGGATTAATCCGGTGCCGGAGGTGAACGCGCTCCACGTGGTGATAGACGGAGGCTGCCTCCCACTCGGTCCAGCTCGACTTGTCTACACACACACATAAACACACACACACGTACAAAGACAAAGATCCCCCGTATAGCTTGTAACAGACTGTTGGGGAAAGTGCTTATAGCGAGCCCCTATGAAGCCCAGCATGGCACACGAGGGGGTAGGTGGGCAGCACCATGCCCGGCCGCCTTTGTCTCCACAGTGGCGATGTCTACACACCACACCAGGTACTCATTTGAGGCTGAGTCGACCTACGGGAGGCCCAGGACCGGTTCAAATAATCGTCAGTGGTGTTGGCCATAAGCGGGAATCGAACCCGGGTTGCCAGGTTCGTGGCAGTGCGCAAACTGCTACACTACCGCTCCCCACATACACATAAATAAAAAATAAAGATCCCCCATATAGCCTTAACAGACTGTAGGGGGCAAGTGCTGTTAGCGAGCACCTATGAAGGCCGGAACGGTACACGAGGGGGTGGGTGGCCAGCACCACGCCCGACCGCCTTTTTCTCCCTAGTGGCGATGTTTACACACCGCACCAGGTACTCATTTGAGGCTGAGTCGACCTAGGGGAGGCCCGGGACCGGTTCAGATAATCGTCACTGGTGTTGGCCGTGAGCGGGAATCGAACCCGGGTCGCCAGGTTCATAGCGCAGCGCGCTAACCGCTACACTATCGCTACACACATACACACACACATAGACAAAGGTGCAGTAGACTCGTCAACACACACACACAAAGACAACGGTCCCCTTGAGGCTGTAACAAAACTGTGTTCAAAGGTGTGGGTGTTTGTAAGTGTGGGTGTTCATAAGTGTGGGTGGTGTTCGTAATTGTGGGTGTTGGTAGGTGGGTAGTGTTCGTAAGTGTGGATCTTTGTAAGTGTGGGTGGTGTTCGTAAGTGTGGGTGTTCGTAGGTGGGTAGTGTTCGCAAGTGTGGATCTTTGTAAGTGTGGGTGGTGTTCGTAAGTGTGGGTGTTCATAGGTGTGGGTGGTGTTCGTAAGTGAGGATGTTCGTCAGTGAGGGTGTTCGTCGGTGTGGTGTTCGTCAGTGAGGGTGTTGGTGTGGTGTTTGTAAGTGAGGGTGTTCATCAGTGTGGGTGGTGTTTTGTAAGTCCTGGTGTGGTTCATATGTCGAGCAAAAGGGGTCACGCATACCATGGCGCTAATTCTGAGAGTAGCGTTGTTGTACTCCGTAAATATCTCGGTGTCTCTGCGTGGAGAGTGGAGGGGGGGGACGGAGGAGAGAGTCAGTGGAGGGCGAGGTCACCGCGATCACAAGTGGACTCACATCGTCAACACGGACTCACACATTCATCACAAACTCACATCCTCACCACGAACCCGCATCCTCACTAAGGACTCACACCCTCACCAATAACCCACAATACAAACCCCATTCACCAAGAACCCACAACACGGACCCACACACTCACCACGAACCCACAACACGGACCCACACACTCACCACGAACCCACAACACGGACCCACACACTCACCCCGAACCCACAACATGGACTCACACACTCACCACGAACCCACAACACGGACCCACACACTCACCACGAACCCACAACACGGACCCACACACTCACCACGAACCCACAACACGGACCCACACACTCACCACGAACCCACAACACGGACCCACACACTCACCACGAACCCACAACACGGACCCACACACTCACCACGAACCCACAACATGGACCCACACACTCACCACGAACCCAGAACACGGACCCACACACTCACCACGAACCCACAACACGGACCCACACACTCACCACGAACCCACAACACGGACCCACATACTCACCACGAACCCACAACACGGACCCACACTCTCACCACGAACCCACAACACGGACCCACACGCTCACCACGAACCCACAACACGGACCCACACACTTACCACGAACCCACAACACGGACCCACACACTCACCACGAACCCCCAACACGGACCCACACACTCTTACCACAACACGGACCCACACACTCACCACGAACCCACAACATGGACCCACACACTCACCACGAACCCACAACACGGACCCACACACTCACCACGAACCCACAACACGGACCCACACACTAGACCACGAACCCACAACACGGACCCACACACTCTTAGCACGAACCCACAACACGGACCCACACACTCACCACGAACCCACAACACGGACCCACACACTCACCCCGAACCCACAACATGGACTCACACACTCACCACGAACCCACAACACGGACCCACACACTCACCACGAACCCACAACACGGACCCACACACTCACCACGAACCCACAACACGGACCCACACACTCACCACGAACCCACAACACGGACCCACACACTCACCACGAACCCACAACATGGACCCACACACTCACCACGAACCCCCAACACGGACCCACACACTCAACACGAACCCACAACACGGACCCACACACTCACCACGAACCCACAACACGGACCCACATACTCACCACGAACCCACAACACGGACCCACACTCTCACCACGAACCCACAACATGGACCCACACGCTCACCACGAACCCACAACACGGACCCACACGCTCACCACGAACCCACAACACGGACCCACACACTTACCACGAACCCACAACACGGACCCACACACTCACCACGAACCCCCAACACGGACCCACACACTCAACACGAACCCACAACACGGACCCACACACTCACCACGAACCCACAACACAGACCAACACACTCACCACGAACCCACAACACGGACCCACACACTCAACACGAACCCACAACACGGACCCACACTCTTCCCACGAACCCACAACACGGACCCACACACCACGAACCCACAACACGGACCAACATACTCACCACGAACCTGCAACATGGGCCCACACACTCACCACGAACCCACAACACGGACTCATACACTCACCACGAACCCACAACATGGACCCACACACTCACCACGAACCCACAATACAAACCCACACTCACCAGAACCCACAACACGGATCCACCCACTCATCAAGAACCCACAACACAGACCAATACATTCACCACGAACCCACAACACGGACCCACACACTCACCACGAACCCACAACACGGACCCACACACTCACCACGGACCCACACACTCACCACGAACCCACAACATGGATCCACACACTCACCACGAACCCACAACACGGACCCACACACTCTTACCACAACACGGACGCACACACTCACCACGAACCCACAACACGGACCCACACACTCACCACGAACCCACAACACGGACCCACCCACTCACCACGAACCCACAACACGGACCCATACACTCACCACGAACCCACAACACGGATCCACACACTCACCACGAACCCACAACACGGACCCACACACTCTTACCACAACACGGACCCACACACTCACCACGAACCCACAACACGGACCTACACACTCACCACGAACCCACAACACGGACCCACACACTCACCACGAACCCACAACACGGACCCACACACTAGACCACGAACCCACAACACGGACCCACACACTCTTACCACGAACCCACAACACGGACCCACACACTCACCACGAACCCACAACACGGACCCACACACTCACCACGAACCCACAACACGGACCCACACACTCACCCCGAACCCACAACATGGACTCACACACTCACCACGAACCCACAACACGGACCCACACACTCACCACGAACCAACAACACGGACCCACACACTCACCACGAACCCACAACACGGACCCACTCACCACGAACCCACAACACGGACCCACACTCTCACCACGAACCCACAACACGGACCCACACGCTCACCACGAACCCACAACACGGACCCACACACTTACCACGAACCCACAACACGGACCCACACACTCACCACGAACCCACAACACGGACCCACACACTCAACACGAACCCACAACACGGACCCACACACTCACCACGAACCCACAACACAGACCAACACACTCACCACGAACCCACAACACGGACCCACACACTCAACACGAACCCACAACACGGACCCACACTCTTCCCACGAACCCACAACACGGACCCACACACTCACCACGAACCCACAACACGGACCCACACACTCACCACGAACCCACAACACGGACCCACACACTCACCCCGAACCCACAACATGGACTCACACACTCACCACGAACCCACAACACGGACCCACACACTCACCACGAACCCACAACACGGACCCACACACTCACCACGAACCCACAACACGGACCCACACACTCACCACGAACCCACAACACGGACCCACACACTCACCACGAACCCACAACATGGACCCACACACTCACCACGAACCCCCAACACGGACCCACACACTCAACACGAACCCACAACACGGACCCACACACCACGAACCCACAACACGGACCCACATACTCACCACGAACCCACAACACGGACCCACACTCTCACCACGAACCCACAACATGGACCCACACGCTCACCACGAACCCACAACACGGACCCACACACTTACCACGAACCCACAACACGGACCCACACACTCACCACGAACCCCCAACACGGACCCACACACTCAACACGAACCCACAACACGGACCCACACACTCACCACGAACCCACAACACAGACCAACACACTCACCACGAACCCACAACACGGACCCACACACTCAACACGAACCCACAACACGGACCCACACTCTTCCCACGAACCCACAACACGGACCCACACACCACGAACCCACAACACGGACCAACATACTCACCACGAACCTGCAACATGGGCCCACACACTCACCACGAACCCACAACACGGACTCATACACTCACCACGAACCCACAACATGGACCCACACACCACGAACCCACAATACAAACCCACACTCACCAGAACCCACAACACGGATCCACCCACTCATCAAGAACCCACAACACAGACCAATACATTCACCACGAACCCACAACACGGACCCACACACTCACCACGAACCCACAACACGGACCCACACACTCACCACGGACCCACACACTCACCACGAACCCACAACATGGATCCACACACTCACCACGAACCCACAACACGGACCCACACACTCTTACCACAACACGGACGCACACACTCACCACGAACCCACAACACGGACCCACACACTCACCACGAACCCACAACACGGACCCACCCACTCACCACGAACCCACAACACGGACCCATACACTCACCACGAACCCACAACACGGATCCACACACTCACCACGAACCCACAACACGGACCCACACACTCTTACCACAACACGGACCCACACACTCACCACGAACCCACAACACGGACCTACACACTCACCACGAACCCACAACACGGACCCACACACTCACCACGAACCCACAACACGGACCCACACACTAGACCACGAACCCACAACACGGACCCACACACTCTTACCACGAACCCACAACACGGACCCACACACTCACCACGAACCCACAACACGGACCCACACACTCACCACGAACCCACAACACGGACCCACACACTCACCCCGAACCCACAACATGGACTCACACACTCACCACGAACCCACAACACGGACCCACACACTCACCACGAACCAACAACACGGACCCACACACTCACCACGAACCCACAACACGGACCCACACACTCACCACGAACCCACAACACTGACCCACACTCTCACCACGAACCCACAACACGGACCAACACGCTCACCACGAACCCACAACACGGACCCACACACTTACCACGAACCCACAACACGGACCCACACACTCACCACGAACCCACAACACGGACCCACACACTCAACACGAACCCACAACACGGACCCACACACTCACCACGAACCCACAACACAGACCAACACACTCACCACGAACCCACAACACGGACCCACACACTCAACACGAACCCACAACACGGACCCACACTCTTCCCACGAACCCACAACACGGACCCACACACTCACCACGAACCCACAACACGGACCCACACACTCACCACGAACCTGCAACATGGGCCCACACACTCACCACGAACCCACAACACGGACTCATACACTCACCACGAACCCACAACATGGACCCACACACTCACCACGAACCCACAATACAAACCCACACTCACCAGAACCCACAACACGGATCCACCCACTCATCAAGAACCCACAACACAGACCAATACATTCACCACGAACCCACAACACGGACCCACACACTCACCACGAACCCACAACACGGACCCACACACTCAACACGAACCCACAACACGGACCCACACTCTTCCCACGAACCCACAACACGGACCCACACACCACGAACCCACAACACGGACCAACATACTCACCACGAACCTGCAACATGGGCCCACACACTCACCACGAACCCACAACACGGACTCATACACTCACCACGAACCCACAACATGGACCCACACACTCACCACGAACCCACAATACAAACCCACACTCACCAGAACCCACAACACGGATCCACCCACTCATCAAGAACCCACAACACAGACCAATACATTCACCACGAACCCACAACACGGACCCACACACTCACCACGAACCCACAACACGGACCCACACACTCACCACGGACCCACACACTCACCACGAACCCACAACATGGATCCACACACTCACCACGAACCCACAACACGGACCCACACACTCTTACCACAACACGGACGCACACACTCACCACGAACCCACAACACGGACCCACACACTCACCACGAACCCACAACACGGACCCACCCACTCACCACGAACCCACAACACGGACCCATACACTCACCACGAACCCACAACACGGATCCACACACTTACCACGAACCCACAACACGGACCCACACACTCTTACCACAACACGGACCCACACACTCACCACGAACCCACAACACGGACCCACACACTCACCACGAACCCACAACACGGACCCACACACTCACCACGAACCCACAACACGGACCCACACACTAGACCACGAACCCACAACACGGACCCACACACTCTTACCACGAACCCACAACACGGACCCACACACTCACCACGAACCCACAACACGGACCCACACACTCACCACGAACCCACAACACGGACCCACACACTCACCCCGAACCCACAACATGGACTCACACACTCACCACGAACCCACAACACGGACCCACACACTCACCACGAACCAACAACACGGACCCACACACTCACCACGAACCCACAACACGGACCCACACACTCACCACGAACCCACAACACGGACCCACTCACTCACCACGAACCCACAACACGGACCCACACACTCACCACGAACCCACAACACGGACCCACACTCTCACCACGAACCCACAACACGGACCCACACGCTCACCACGAACCCACAACTCGGACCCACACACTTACCACGAACCCACAACACGGACCCACACACTCACCACGAACCCACAACACGGACCCACACACTCAACACGAACCCACAACACGGACCCACACACTCACCACGAACCCACAACACAGACCAACACACTCACCACGAACCCACAACACGGACCCACACACTCAACACGAACCCACAACACGGACCCACACTCTTCCCACGAACCCACAACACGAACCCACAACACGGACCCACACACTCACCACGAACCCACAACACGGACCCACACACTCAACACGAACCTGCAACATGGGCCCACACACTCACCACGAACCCACAACACGGACTCATACACTCACCACGAACCCACAACATGGACCCACACACTCACCACGAACCCACAATACAAACCCACACTCACCAGAACCCACAACACGGATCCACCCACTCATCAAGAACCCACAACACAGACCAATACATTCACCACGAACCCACAACACGGACCCACACACTCACCACGAACCCACAACACGGACCCACACACTCACCACGGACCCACACACTCACCACGAACCCACAACATGGATCCACACACTCACCACGAACCCACAACACGGACCCACACACTCTTACCACAACACGGACCCACACACTCACCACGAACCCACAACACGGACCCACACACTCACCACGAACCCACAACACGGACCCACACACTCACCACGAACCCACAACACGGACCCATACACTCACCACGAACCCACAACACGGACCCACACACTCACCACGAATCCACAACACGGACACACACAGCTCACCTCGTAAAGATTTTCGAGTGGATGGCTTCGACAGAACCTGCTCGAAAGTCGATGATGAAAATGAAGCAGCCGTAGATCCAGCAGCAGCCGCCTCCTTCACATCCGTCTAAAATTCTGAAGAGACGTTATAGCAGCCACGCCCCGTCGAGTGACGTCTTACAACGCGACCACGCCCACCGACAGCTCCTCCCCTGGGCAACACCAACCACCCCCGCGTCTACTTCCGGGTTATGGAGATTGGAGGCGGCGGCGGGAAAATCTGAACCCTATCTGGGCCTCCTCTAGGTCGACGCAGCCTGAAGGTGCCTACACGGGACTCAGTGTGATGAGTCTGTGGGTCTCTGTGTGGTGAGTTTATGGGTCTCTGTGGTGAGTTTGTGGGTCTCAGTGTGGTGAGTCTCTGTGTGGCGAGTCTGTGGGTTTCTGTGTGGTTTGTGGATCTGTGTGGTGAGTGTAGGTTTTTGTGTGTGGTGAGTCTGTGGAACTTTGTGTGGTGAGTCTCTGTGTGGTGAGGCTGTGGGTCTCTGTGTGGTGAGTTTGTGGGTCTCTGTGGTGAGTTTGTGGGTCTCTGTGTGGTGAGTCTCTGTGTGGTGAGTCTGTGTGGTGAGTCTGTGTGTCTCTGTGGTGAGTCTGTGGGTCTCTGTGTGGTGGTGCAGTGGTTAGTGTGCTGTGTGTGTGGGAGAGGTGGTGCAGTGGTTAGTGCGCTGTGTGTGTGGGGAGCGGTAGTGCAGTGGTTATCGCACTGTGTGTGGGGAGCGGTGGTGCAGTGGTTAGCGTGCTGTGTGTGTGTGGGGAGCAGTAGTGGAGTGGTTAGTGCGCTGTGTGTTGGGAGTGGTGGTGCAGTGGTTAGCGTGCTGTGTGTGTGGGGAACGGTGGTGTAGTGGTTAGCGCACTGTGTGTGTGGGGAGCGGTGGTGCAGTGGTTTGCGCACTGTGTGTGTGGGGAGCGGTAGTGCAGTGGTTAGCGCACTGTGTGTGTGGGGAGCGGTGATGCAGTGGTTAGCGCACTGTGTGTGTGGGGAGCGGTAGTGCAGTGGTTAGCGCACTGTGTGTGTGGGGAGCGGTGGTGTAGTGGTTTGCGCACTGTGTGTGTGGGGAGCGGTGATGCAGTGGTTAGCGCACTGTGTGTGTGGGGAGCGGTAGTGGAGTGGTTAGTGCGCTGTGTGTGTGCGGAGCGGTGGTGCAGTGGTTAGCGTGCTGTGTGTGGGGAACGGTGGTGCAGTGGTTAGCGCACTGTTTGTGGGGAGCGGTAGAGTCGCGTCGATAGAAAAATAATAATAAAGGTAAGGTTAAATCTTCATTTGAAGCTTTCGTGACTGCAGGAATCCATACTCTTTGGTTAGCGCACTGTGTGTGTGTCTGTTGGGGGAGCGGTGGTGCAGTGGTTAGCGCCGATGCAGCTCCCTATCGATGTGCCTGTTACAGAGACAGATTGCCGGAGCCTGCCACTTGCAGAACTGAATTGTGTGTGTTGTGTCTCTGCTTATATCTGAAATTCCCTCCCCTCGGCTCGCCTTCTCAGAAAGGACCGGAATTCCTTTGATTTCGCTCTCAGCTTGTGGGGGCAGTTGTTTGTCCGGTGTACGTGTGTGTGTCTGTTTTAATTTATTGAAGTAACTGTTAAGTCTCATCAAGGCCTGGTTCCCGTCCCCCTCCGCAAGCCACCCCGCGATCAATGGAAACAGATGCTCCAAATTGCCCCTAAGTGTGTTTTTCTAGTTTTTCAACTTTCTGCAATAATTAATCTGGAAGGAGGAGGGGTTCCTTTTGTCAGGCTGCGTTCTACCTCCTCCTCTTCCCTCCCGGTTGGAGGTGTTACATTTTCTTGTCTCTCACGAAGAGGGGCGCCGTCTCTTGAAGTTTGACCTCCCGTTACCATGTTTTCCGTTCACTCTGATGGGTTGTGAGTTGCGAGAACAATAAACATGATTTTCCACCCCTTATCTTAGAATGTGTCCCTTTTTGCGGTGTTGACTCTTTAAGTGACTCAAGGTATGTTTTGAGCAGTGTTTACAGTGCGTCCGTCGTGGTTTGGAAGACAAAGGCGGTTGGGAGACTGATTCTATGGAATACATATTATCTTGGTTGTGTGTGATTGACCTGTTTTGCATTGTATTTCTTCTAGATGGCCCTCGGTCTAATGCTTACTAAGTATTATTTGGTCTATGTTTAACCAAGGTTTTGTGATGACATAGTTGTTACCACATGTATTCCTAGGGTTTTATTAATCTTTGTTCCCCGTCTGTATCCAGTGATCCGTGCTTTTTATTCACGAGTTGTATTTTGATATCTTGAGGTTTGAAGATCTGGCTAAGTTTTGACTTAGACTTTCGTGACTGCCGGAAATAATTATTTGGTTATTTTGGTAGAGTCGCGTCGATAGAAAAATAATAAAGGTAAGGTTAAATCTTCATTTAAAGCTTTCGTGACTGCAGGAATCCATACTCTTTGGTTCTTTCAGTAAAGTCACGTAGTTAGAAATAAAATCAAATAAAACAAATCGCGACGTTTCGATTGCAACACAAGCAATCATCATCAGGTGGGAAAAACCACAGCAAGAATTTTTTTTGCTGAAGTGGGAGAGAGATGCCGTGGTAAGAGGTTATATAGGTAAGAGACTGGGGAGGGGCAAGGGGAGAGAGAGGGGGGGGTAGGGGGGGGCGTTGCGTGGACGCTCGGAGAGGGACGTGAAGCTGGACAGGGAGGAAATAGGTGGGGCTGGCAGTGGGAGGCCGAGAGAGCTGGGGATGCGGGGGGGAAGTTAACTGGGACACACGAGCGGTGCAGTGCAGCAACAATGCCAATGCAGCAGCAACGCCAATGCAGCAACAACGCCAATGCAGCAACAATGCCAATGCAGCAACAACGCCAATGCAGCAACAATGCCAATGCAGCAACAACGCCAATGCAGCAACAATGCCAATGCAGCAACAACGCCAATGCAGCAACAACGCCAATGCAGCAACAATGCCAATGCAGCAACAACGCCAATGCAGCAACAACGCCAATGCAGCAACAACGGCAATGCAGCAACAATGCCAATGCAGCAACAACGCCAATGCAGCAACAATGCCAATGCAGCAACAATGCCAATGCAGCAACAACGCCAATGCAGCAACAACGCCAATGCAGCAACAATGCCAATGCAGCAACAATGCCAATGCAGCAACAACGCCAATGCAGCAACAACGCCAATGCAGCAACAATTCCAATGCAGCAGCAATGCCAATGCAGCAACACTGCCAATGCAGCAACAATGCCAATGCAGCAACAATGCCAAACGCTGGGGATCCGGGGGGAAATGAACTCGGAAAAATAGACTAGTACCCGGCAGATATGATGGAATAACCATTAAACAGTTAAGTTTTTACCTGGTTGTTTAATCTTTGGCGTTAAAGGATTGGTATTTCAGGGTTGGCGTTCAAGGGATGCTATTTAAAGGTTCGCGTTTCAGGGTTGGTGTTTAATGGTTGGCGTTTACGGGTTGATGTTTATCGGATGGTGTTTAAGGGTTGGGCTTTAAGGGTTGGCGTTTTAGAGTTTGCGTTTAAGGGTTGGTGTTTTTTGGGTTGACCGTTTAAGCTTCGGCGTTTAAGTGTTGGTGTTTAAGGGTTGGTGTTTATTGGTTGGTGTTTATGGGATGATGTTTAAGTGTTGGGGTTTAAGGGTTGGCGTTTAAGGGTTGGCGTTTAAGGGTTGGCGTTTAAGGGTTGGTGTTTAAGGGTTGATGTTTAGGGGTTGGGGTTTAAGGGTTGGCTTTTTAGAGTTGGCGTTTAATAAGGGTTGGCGTTTATGGGTTGGTGTGTAAGGGTTGGCGTTTAATGAAGGTTGACGTTTAAGGGTTGGCTTTTAACGGTTAGTGTTTAAGGTTGGCGTTCATGGGTTGGTGTGTAAGGGTTGGCGTTTAATGAAGGTTGACGTTTAAGGGTTGGCTTTTAACGGTTAGTGTTTAAGGTTGGCGTTTATGGGTTGGTGTTTAAGGTTGGCGTTTATGGGTTGGTGTTTAAGGTTGGCGTTTAAGGGTTGGTGTTTAAGGGTTGGCGTTTATGGGTTGGGGGGGGGGACGAGGTACGTTGATGGGTTAGGAGGGAGACGAGGTGAGGTGATGGGTGATGTGGGAGAAGAAATAATGGGTGAGGAGAGACTAGGTAAGGTGATGGGTGAGGAGGGAGACGAGGTGAGGTGGTGGCTGTGGAGAGACGAGGTGAGGTGATGGGTGAGAAGGCAGATGAGCTGAGGTGATGGGTGAGGAAGGGGACGAGGTGAGGTGATGAGTTGATAGGCGAGGAGATACAAGGTGAGTTGATGGGAGGGAGACGAGGTGAAGTGAGGGGTGAGGAGGCAGATGAGGTGAGTTGGTGGGTGAAGAAGGGGACGAGGTGAGGTGATGAGTGAGGTAGAGGAGGTGAGGTGATGGGTGAGGAGAGTCGAGGAGTGGCGATGGGTGATTAGGAGGCAGAAGAGGTGAGTTCATAGGTGAGGAGAGACGAGGTGAGGTGATGGGTGAGGAGAGACAAGGTGAGTTGATGGGAGGGAGAAGAGGTGAAGTGAGGGGTGAGGAGGCATACGAGGTGAGTTGATGGGTGAGGAGAGACGAGGTGAGGTTATGGGTGATTAGGAGGCAGAAGAGGTGAGGTGATAGGTGAGGAGAGACGAGGTCAGGTGATGGGTGAGAAGGCAGACGAGGTGAGGTGATGGTTGAGGAGAGACGAGATGAGCTGATGGGTGAGGAGAGACGAAGTGAGGTGATGGGTGAGAAGGCAGACGAGGTGAGGTGATGGGTGAGGAGGCAGGTGAGGTGATGGGTGGGGAGAGACAAGGTGACGTAATGAGTAAGCAGAAACGAGGTGAGGTGATGGGTGAGAAGGCAGATGAGAAGAAGTGATGGGTGAGGAAGGGGACGAGGAGAGGTACACGAGATGAGGTGATGGGTGAGGAGTGTCGAGGTGAGGAGATGGAAGGGAAACGAGGTGAAGTGAGGGGTGAGGAGGCAGTCTAGGTGAGTCGATGGTTGAGAAACGGGACGAGGGGAGGTGATGGGTGAGGTAAACGAGGTGAGGTGATTGGTGAGGATTTCGACGTGAGGAGATGGGTGATTATGAGGCAGACGAGGTGAGTTGATAGGTGAGGAGAGATGAGGTGAGGTGATGGGTGAGGAGAGACAAGGTGAGGTGAAGGGTGAGGAGGGAGAAGATGTGAGGTGAATGGGTGAGGCCGACGAGGTGAGGTGATGGGTGAGGAGAGACAAGGTGAGGTGAAGGGTGAGGAGGCAGACGAGGTGAGGTGATGGGTGAGGAAGGGGACGAGGTGAGTTGAGGAGTTGATAGGTGAGGAGATACAAGGTGAGTTGATGGGAGGGAGACGAGGTGAAGTGAGGGGTGAGGAGGCAGACGAGGTTAGTTGGTGGGTGAGGAAGGGGACGAGTTGAGGTG
This sequence comes from Petromyzon marinus, assembly GCF_048934315.1. Taxonomy (NCBI): domain Eukaryota; kingdom Metazoa; phylum Chordata; class Hyperoartia; order Petromyzontiformes; family Petromyzontidae; genus Petromyzon; species Petromyzon marinus. The sequence continues at coordinate 460,448 of NC_133675.1, read as the reverse complement.
ATGGGTGAGGTAGACGAGGTGAGGTGATGGGTGAGGAGAGTCGAGGAGAGGCGATGGGTGATTAGGAGGCAGAAGAGGTGAGTTGATAGGTGAGGAGAAAGGAGGTGAGGTGATGGGAGGGAGACGTGGTGAAGTGAGGGGTGAGGAGGTCGACGAGATGAGGTGATGGGTGAAGAGAGACATGGTGAGGTGATGGGGGGGGAGACGTGATGAGGTGATGGGTGAGGAGAGACAAGGTTAGGTGATGTGCAAGCAGAGACGAGGTGAGGTGATGGGTGAGGAACGGGACGAGGTGAGGTGATGAGATGATAGGTGAGGAGAGACAAGGTGAGTTGATGGGAGGGAGACGAGGTGAGGTGATGGGAGGGAAACGAGGTGAAGTGAGGGGTGAGGAGGCAGACGAGGTGAGTTGATGGGGGAGGAAGGGGACGAGGTGAAGTGAGGGGTGAGGAGGCATATGACGTGAGTTGATGGGTGAGGAGAGACGAGGTGAGGTTATAAGTGATTAGGAGGCAGAAGAGGTGTTAAGTGTGGATCGACAAGCTGACGTGATGGGTGAGGAGAGACAAGGTGAGGTGATGCGTGAGGAGAGACGAGTTGAGGGAATGGGTGATGAAGGGGACGAGTTGAGGGGATGGGTGAGGAGATACGAGGTGAGGTAACGTTTGAGAAGGGAGATGAGGTGATGGGTGAGGTAGACGAGATGAGTTGATCGGTGAGGATTAGACGAGGTGAGGTTTTGGGTGATTACGAGGCAGAAGATGTGAGGAGATAGGTGAGGAGTGACGAGGTGAGGTGATGGGTGAGGAGAAACAAGGTGAGGTGATGGGTGAGGGCTACGAGGTGAATGATGGGTGAGGAGAGACAAAGTGAGGTGATGGGTTTGGAGGGAGACGAGGTGAGGTGATGAGTAAGCAGTAAAGAGGTGAGGTGATGGGTGAGGAAGGGGACGAGGTGAAGTAGAAGAGATGTGGTGATGGGTGAGGAGAGACGAGGTGAGATGATGGGTGAGGAGAGACAAGGTGTGGTGATGGGAGGTAGACGAGGTGAAGTGATGGGTGAGGAGGCAGACGAGGGGAGTTGATGGGTGAGGAAGGAGACGATTTGAGGTGATAGGTGAGAAAAGACGAGGTGATGTGATGGGTGAGTAGGAGGCAGACGAGGTGAGATGATAGGTGAGGAGAGATGAGGTTAGGTCATGGGTGAGGAGGGAGGCGAGGTGAGGAGATGAGTGATTAGGAGTTAGAAGAGTTGAGGTGACAGTTGCCGAAAGATGTGGCGAGGTGATGGGTGAGGAGAGACGAGGTGAGGTGATGGCAGGGAGACAAGTTGAGGTGATGAGCAAGCAGAGAGGAGGTGACGTGATGGGTGAGAACCCAGACGAGGTGAGTTGATGGGCGAGGAAGGCGACGAGGCGAGGTGATGAGTTGATAGGTGAGGAGAGACAAGGTGAGTTGATGGGAGGGAGACGAGACGAGGTGAGGTGATGGGAGGGAAACAAAGTGAAGTGAGGGGTGAGGAGGCAGACGAGGTGAGTCGATGGGTGAGGAAGGGGACGAGGTGAGGTGATGGGTGAGGTAGACGAGGTGAGGTGATGGGTGAGGAGAGTCGAGGTGAGTAGATAGGTGATTAAGAGGCAGAAGAGCTGAGTCAATAGGTGAGGAGAAACGAGGTGAGGTGATGTGTGAGTCAAGACGTTCACCTCCCACTAACCCTCCCACTCACCCTCCCACTCTCTCGTTCACCCTCCCACACACTCGTTCAGCCAAACGCTCACCCTCCCACTCACTCGTTCACCCTCCCACTCACGCTCCCACTCACCCTTCCACCCATTCGTTCCCCAACCCACTCACTAGTTCACCTTACCACTCACCCTCCGACTCAGTCGTTCACACTCCCACACCGTCCCACTCACTCGTTCACCCACCCTCTTATTCTCCCACTTACACGTTCACCTCCCACTCACGCTCCCACTCACTCGTTCACCCTCACACTAACCCTCCCACTCACCCTCCCACTCATTAACCTACCCACCCACTCATCCTGCCACCCAATCACCCTCCCACTCACTCGTTCACCCAGCCACTCACCCTCCCACTCACCCTTCCATCCATTCGTTCCCCAATCCACTCACACGTTCACCCTCCCACTCACCCTCCTACTCACTCGTCCACTCAGCCTCATACTCACTCGTCCACCCACCCACTCACTCGTTCACCAACCCATTCACCATCCCACTCAATTGTTCACCCACCCACTCACCTTCCCATTCACCCTTCCATCCATTCGTTCTCCAACCCACTCACACGTTCACCCTCCCACTCACTCTCCCACTCACCCTCCCACTCACTCGTTCACCCTCCCACTCACGCTCCCACTCACCATTCCATCCATTCGTTCCCAACCCCCTCACTCGTTCACCCTCCCACTCACCCTCCTACTCATTCGTCCACCCACCCACTCACTCGTTCACCCTCCCACTCACCCTCCCAATCACTTGTTCACCCTCCCATTCACTCCTCCACCCAACGACTTACTCGTTCACCCTCCCACTCACCCTCCCACTCACCCTTCCATCCATTCATTCCCCAACCCACTCACTCGTTCACCCTCCCACTCACCCTCCTACTCACTCGTCCACCCCTCCACCCACCCACTCGCTCGTTCACGAATCCACTCACTCACCCTCCCACTCACTCATTCACCCTTCCACACACTCGTTCACCCTCCCACACCGTCCCACTCACTCGTTCACCCACCCACTTACTAGTTCACCCACCCACTCAACCTCCCACTCACTCGTTTATCCTCCCACACACTCGTTCAGCCAAACACGCACCCTCCCACTCACACGTTCACCCTTACACTCACTCGTTCACCCTCCCACTCACGCTCCCACTCACTCGTCCACTCACCCTCCTACTAACTCCATCCACCCTCCCACTCACTTGTTCACCCTCGCACACACTCGTTCACCCTCCCATTTACTCACTCCTACACCATCCAACTCAATCATTCACGAATCCACTCATTCACCCTCCCACTCACTCGTTCACCATCCCACACACTCGTTCAGCCAAACGCTCACCATCCAAATCACTCGTTCACACTTCCACACCGTCCCACTCAGTCGTTCACTCTCCCAGTCACGCTCCCACTCACCGTCTTACTCAGTCGTTCACCCACCCATTCATCATCCCACTCACTCGTTCGCCCTTCCACTCACCCTTCCATCCATTCGTTCCTCCACCCACTTACTCGTCCACCCACCCACCCACTCACTCGTTCACCCTCCCACTCACCCTCCCACTCACCCTCCCACTCACACGTTCACCCACCCACTCACCCTCCCCTTCACTCTTTCACCCTCGCACACACTCGTTCCCCCAAACACTCACCCTTCAAATATCTCGTTCTCCATCCCACTCACCCTTGCACTCATTCGTTCACCCTCCCACTCACCCTCCTACTCACTCGTCCACCCACCCACTCACTCGTTCACCCTCCCAATCAAACTCCCACTCACAGGTTCACCCTCCCACTCACCCTCCCACTCACTCGTTCACCCTCCCATTCACGCTCCCACTCACCCTTCCATCCATTCGTTCCCCAACCCACTCACTCGTTCACCCTCCCACTCACCCTCTTACTCACTCGTCCACTCAGCCTCCAACGCACTCGTCCACCCACCCACTCGCTCACCCTCGCTCTCCCTCGTTCACCCACCCATTCACCCTCACACTCACTCGTTCACCATCCGACTCGCGCTCCCACTCACCCTTCCATCCATTCGTTCCTCCACCCACTCACTCGTTCACCTACCCACTCACCCTCCTACTCACTCGTACACCCTCGCACACACTCGTTCACCCTCGCACACACTCGTTCACCCTCGCACACACTCGTTCACCAATACACTCACCCTTCAAATAACTCGTTCACCATCCCACTCACCCTCCCACTCACTCGTTCACCCTCCCACTCGCCCTCCTACTCACTCGTCCACCCACCCACTCACTCGTTCACCCTCCCACTCACTCGTTCACCCAAACACTCACCATTCAAATAACTCGTTCACCCACCCACTCACCCTCCCACACACTCGTTCACCCTCCCAATCCCACCTACTCACTCGTACACCATCAAACTCACTCGTTCAAGAATCCACTCCCTCACCCACCCACTCATTCGTTCACTCTCCCAATCACCCTTACATCCATTAGTTCCCCAACCCACTCACTCGTTCACCCATCCACTCACCCTCCTACTCACTTGTACACCATCCAACTCACTCGTTCACGAATCCACTCACTCTTCCTCCCACTAACTCGTTCACCCTCCCACACACTCGTTCATCCAAACACTCACCCTCCTCTCACACGTTCACCTCCCACTCACCCTCCCACTCACCTTCCCACTCACTCGTTCACCCACCCACTCACTCGTTCACCCTCCCACCCACCCTTCCACTCACCTTCCCACTCACTCGTTCACTCACCCACTCACCCTCCCAATCACTTGTTCACCCTCCCATTCACTCCTCCACCCAACGACTTACTCGTTCACCCTTCCACTCACCCTCCCACTCACCATTCCATCTATTCATTCCCGAACCCACTCACTCGTTCACCCTCCCACTCACCCTCCTACTCACTCGTCCACCCCTCCACCCACCCACTCGCTCGTTCACGAATCCACTCACTCACCCTCCCACTCACTCATTCACCCTTCCACACACTCGTTCACCCTCCCACACTGTCCCACTCACTCGTTCACCCACCCACTTACTAGTTCACCCACCCACTCACCCTCCCACTCACTCGTTTACCCTCCCACACACTCGTTCAGCCAAACACGAACCCTCCCACTCACACGTTCACCCACACACTCACTCGTTCACCCTCCCACTCACGCTCCCACTCACTCGTCCACTCACCCTCCTACTAACTCTTCCATCCACCCTCCCACTCACTCATTCACCCTCGCACACACTCGTTCACCCTCCCATTTACTCACTCCTACACCATCCAACTCACTCATTCACGAATCCACTCACTCACCCTCCCACTCACTCGTTCACCATCCCACACACTCGTTCAGCCAAACGCTCACCATCCAAATCACTCGTTCACCCTTCCACACCGTCCCACTCAGTCGTTCACCTCCCACTCACCCTCCCACTCACCCTCCCACTCACTCGTTCACCCTCCCACTCACCCTTCCACTCACTCGTTCACCCACCCACTCACTCGTTCACCCTCCCACTCACCCTTCCACTCACCTTCCCACTCACTCGTTCACCCACCCACTCACCCTCCCAATCACTTGTTCACCCTCCCATTCACTCCTCCACCCAAACGACTTACTCGTTCACCCTCCCACTCACCCTCCCACTCACCCTTCCATCCATTCGTTCCTCCACCCACTCACTCGTTCACCTACCCACTCACCCTCCTACTCACTCGTTCACCCTCCCACACACTCGTTCACCCTCCCATTTACTCACTCGTACACCATCCAACTCACTCGTTCACGAATCCACTCACTCACCCTCCCACTCTCGTTCACCCCCGCACATACTCGTTCACCCTCGCACACACTCGTTCACCCTCGCACACACTCGTTCACCAATACACTCATCCTTCAAATAACTCGTTCACCATCCCACTCACCCTCCCACTCACTCGTTCACCCTCCCACTCGCCCTCCTACTCACTCGTCCACCCACCCACTCACTCGTTCACCCTCCCACTCACTCGTTCACCCTAGCATACACTCGTTCACCCAAACACTCACCATTCAAATAACTCGTTCACCCACCCACTCACCCTCCCACACACTCGTTCACCCTCCCAATCCCACCTACTCACTCGTACACCATCTAACTCACTCGTTCAAGAATCCACTCCCTCACCCACCCACTCACTCGTTCACACTCCCACTCACCCTTCCATCCATTAGTTCCCCAACCCACTCACTCGTTCACCCATCCACTCACCTTCCTACTCACTTGTACACCATGCAACTCACTTGTTCACGAATCCACTCAGTCTTCCTCCCACTAACTCGTTCACCCTCCCACACACTCGTTCACCCAAACACTCACCCTCCTCTCACACGTTCACCTCCCACTCACCCTCCCACTCACCCTCCCACTCACTCGTTCACCCACTCACTCGTTCACCCTAACACTCACCCTTCCACTCACCTTCCCACTCACTCGTTCACCCACCCACTCACCCTCCCAATCAATTGTTCACCCTCCCATTCACTCCTCCACCCAACGACTTACTCGTTCACCCTCCCACTCACCCTCCCACTCACCCTTCCATCCATTCGTTCCTCCACCCACTCACTCGTTCACCTACCCACTCACCCTCCTACTCACTCGTTCACCCTCCCACACACTCGTTCACCCTCCCATTTACTCACTCGTACACCATCCAACTCACTCGTTCACGAATCCACTCACTCACCCTCGCACTCTCGTTCACCCTCGCACACACTCGTTCACCCTCGCACACACTCGTTCACCAATACACTCACCCTTCAAATAACTCGGTCACCATCCAACTCACCCTCCCACTCACTCGTTCACCCTCCCACTCGCCCTCCTACTCACTCGTCCACCCACCCACTCACTCGTTCACCCTCGCATACACTCGTTCACCCAAACACTCACCATTCAAATAACTCGTTCACCCACCCACTCACCCTCCCACACACTCGTTCACCCTCCCAATCCCACCTACTCACTCGTACACCATCTAACTCACTCGTTCAAGAATCCACTCCCTCACCCACCCACTCACTCGTTCACTCTCCCACTCACCCTTCCATCCATTAGTTCCCCAACCCACTCACTCGTTCACCCTCCCACACACTCGTTCACCCTCCCATTTACTCACTCGTACACCATCCAACTCACTCGTTCACGAATCCACTCACTCACCCTCCCACTCTCGTTCACCCTCGCACACACTCGTTCACCCTCGCACACACTCGTTCACCAATACACTCACCCTTCAAATAACTCGTTCACCATCCCACTCACCCTCCCACTCACTTGTTCACCCTCCCACTCGCCCTCCTACTCACTCGTCCACCCACCCACTCACTCGTTCACCCTCCCACTCACTCGTTCACCCTAGCATACACTCGTTCACCCAAACACTCACCATTCAAATAACTCGTTCACCCACCCACTTACCCTCCCACACACTCGTTCACCCTCCCAATCCCACCTACTCACTCGTACACCATCTAACTCACTCGTTCAAGAATCCACTCCCTCACCCACCCACTCACTCGTTCACCATCCCACTCACCCTCCCACTCACTCGTTCACCCTCCCATTCACGCTCGTACTCACCCTTCCATCCATTCGTTCCCCAACCCACTCACTCGTTCACCCTCCCACTCACCCTCTTACTCACTCGTCCACTCAGCCTCCAACGCACTCGTCCACCCACCCACTCACCCTCCCTCTCCCTCGTTCACCCACCCATTCACCCTCCCACTCACTCGTTCACCATCCGACTCGCGCTCCCACTCACCCTTCCATCCATTCGTTCCTCAACCCACTCACTCGTTCACCTACCCACTCACCCTCCTACTCACTCGTTTACCCTCAAACACACACTCGTTCACCCTCCCATTTACTCACTCGTACACCATCCAACTCACTCGTTCACGAATCCACTCACTCACCCTCCCACTCTCGTTCACCCTCGCACACACTCGTTCACCCTCGCACACACTCGTTCACCAATACACTCACCCTTCAAATAACTCGTTCACCCTCCCACTCGCCCTCCTACTCACTCGTCCACCCACCCACTCACTCGTTCACCCTCCCAGTCACTCGTTCACCCTAGCATACACTCGTTCACCCAAACACTCACCATTCAAATAACTCGTTCACCCACCCACTCACCGTCCCACACACTCGTTCACCCTCCCAATCCCACCTACTCACTCGTACACCATCTAACTCACTCGTTCAAGAATCCACTCCCTCACCCACCCACTCACTCGTTCACTCTCTCACTCACCCTTCAATCCATTAGTTCCCCAACCCACTCACTCGTTCACCCATCCACTCACCCTCCTACTCACTTGTACACCATCCAACTCACTCGTTCACGAATCCACTCACTCTTCCTTCCACTAACTCGTTCACCCTCCCACACACTCGTTCACCCAAACACTCACCCTCCTCTCACACGTTCACCTCCCACTCACCCTCCCACTCACCCTCCCACTCACTCGTTCACCCTCCCACTCACCCTTCCACTCACCTTCCCACTCACTCGTTCACCCACTCACTCGTTCACCCTCCCACTCACCCTTCCACTCACCTTCCCACTCACTCGTTCACCCACCCACTCACTCGTTCACCCTCCCACTCACCCTTCCACTCACCTTCCCACTCACTCGTTCACCCACCCACTCACCCTCCCAATCACTTGTTCACCCTCCCATTCACTCCTCCACCCAACGACTCACTCGTTCACCCTCCCACTCACCCTCCCACTCACCCTCCCACTCACTCGTTCACCCTCCCACTCACCCTTCCACTCACCTTCCCACTCACTCGTTCACCCACCCACTCACTCGTTCACCCTCCCACTCACCCTTCCACTCACCTTGCCACTCACTCGTTCACCCACCCACTCACCCTCCCAATCACTTGTTCACCCTCCCATTCACTCCTCCACCCAAACGACTTACTCGTTCACCCTCCCACTCACCCTCCCACTCACCCTTCCATCCATTCGTTCCTCCACCCACTCACTCGTTCACCTACCCACTCACCCTCCTACTCACTCGTTCACCCTCCCACACACTCGTTCACCCTCCCATTTACTCACTCGTACACCATCCAACTCACTCGTTCACGAATCCACTCACTCACCCTCCCACTCTCGTTCACCCCCGCACATACTCGTTCACCCTCGCACACACTCGTTCACCCTCGCACACACTCGTTCACCAATACACTCATCCTTCAAATAACTCGTTCACCATCCCACTCACCCTCCCACTCACTCGTTCACCCTCCCACTCGCCCTCCTACTCACTCGTCCACCCACCCACTCACTCGTTCACCCTCCCACTCACTCGTTCACCCTAGCATACACTCGTTCACCCAAACACTCACCATTCAAATAACTCGTTCACCCACCCACTCACCCTCCCACACACTCGTTCACCCTCCCAATCCCACCTACTCACTCGTACACCATCTAACTCACTCGTTCAAGAATCCACTCCCTCACCCACCCACTCACTCGTTCACACTCCCACTCACCCTTCCATCCATTAGTTCCCCAACCCACTCACTCGTTCACCCATCCACTCACCTTCCTACTCACTTGTACACCATGCAACTCACTTGTTCACGAATCCACTCAGTCTTCCTCCCACTAACTCGTTCACCCTCCCACACACTCGTTCACCCAAACACTCACCCTCCTCTCACACGTTCACCTCCCACTCACCCTCCCACTCACCCTCCCACTCACTCGTTCACCCACTCACTCGTTCACCCTAACACTCACCCTTCCACTCACCTTCCCACTCACTCGTTCACCCACCCACTCACCCTCCCAATCAATTGTTCACCCTCCCATTCACTCCTCCACCCAACGACTTACTCGTTCACCCTCCCACTCACCCTCCCACTCACCCTTCCATCCATTCGTTCCTCCACCCACTCACTCGTTCACCTACCCACTCACCCTCCTACTCACTCGTTCACCCTCCCACACACTCGTTCACCCTCCCATTTACTCACTCGTACACCATCCAACTCACTCGTTCACGAATCCACTCACTCACCCTCGCACTCTCGTTCACCCTCGCACACACTCGTTCACCCTCGCACACACTCGTTCACCCTCGCACACACTCGTTCACCAATACACTCACCCTTCAAATAACTCGGTCACCATCCAACTCACCCTCCCACTCACTCGTTCACCCTCCCACTCGCCCTCCTACTCACTCGTCCACCCACCCACTCACTCGTTCACCCTCGCATACACTCGTTCACCCAAACACTCACCATTCAAATAACTCGTTCACCCGCCCACTCACCCTCCCACACACTCGTTCACCCTCCCAATCCCACCTACTCACTCGTACACCATCTAACTCACTCGTTCAAGAATCCACTCCCTCACCCACCCACTCACTCGTTCACTCTCCCACTCACCCTTCCATCCATTAGTTCCCCAACCCACTCACTCGTTCACCCTCCCACACACTCGTTCACCCTCCCATTTACTCACTCGTACACCATCCAACTCACTCGTTCACGAATCCACTCACTCACCCTCCCACTCTCGTTCACCCTCGCACACACTCGTTCACCCTCGCACACACTCGTTCACCAATACACTCACCCTTCAAATAACTCGTTCACCATCCCACTCACCCTCCCACTCACTTGTTCACCCTCCCACTCGCCCTCCTACTCACTCGTCCACCCACCCACTCACTCGTTCACCCTCCCACTCACTCGTTCACCCTAGCATACACTCGTTCACCCAAACACTCACCATTCAAATAACTCGTTCACCCACCCACTTACCCTCCCACACACTCGTTCACCCTCCCAATCCCACCTACTCATTCGTACACCATCTAACTCACTCGTTCAAGAATCCACTCCCTCACCCACCCACTCACTCGTTCACCATCCCACTCACCCTCCCACTCACTCGTTCACCCTCCCATTCACGCTCGTACTCACCCTTCCATCCATTCGTTCCCCAACCCACTCACTCGTTCACCCTCCCAATCACCCTCTTACTCACTCGTCCACTCAGCCTCCAACGCACTCGTCCACCCACCCACTCACCCTCCCTCTCCCTCGTTCACCCACCCATTCACCCTCCCACTCACTCGTTCACCATCCGACTCGCGCTCCCACTCACCCTTCCATCCATTCGTTCCTCAACCCACTCACTCGTTCACCTACCCACTCACCCTCCTACTCACTCGTTTACCCTCAAACACACACTCGTTCACCCTCCCATTTACTCACTCGTACACCATCCAACTCACTCGTTCACGAATCCACTCACTCACCCTCCCACTCTCGTTCACCCTCGCACACACTCGTTCACCCTCGCACACACTCGTTCACCAATACACTCACCCTTCAAATAACTCGTTCACCCTCCCACTCGCCCTCCTACTCACTCGTCCACCCACCCACTCACTCGTTCACCCTCCCAGTCACTCGTTCACCCTAGCATACACTCGTTCACCCAAACACTCACCATTCAAATAACTCGTTCACCCACCCACTCACCCTCCCACACACTCGTTCACCCTCCCAATCCCACCTACTCACTCGTACACCATCTAACTCACTCGTTCAAGAATCCACTCCCTCACCCACCCACTCACTCGTTCACTCTCTCACTCACCCTTCAATCCATTAGTTCCCCAACCCACTCACTCGTTCACCCATCCACTCACCCTCCTACTCACTTGTACACCATCCAACTCACTCGTTCACGAATCCACTCACTCTTCCTTCCACTAACTCGTTCACCCTCCCACACACTCGTTCACCCAAACACTCACCCTCCTCTCACACGTTCACCTCCCACTCACCCTCCCACTCACCCTCCCACTCACTCGTTCACCCTCCCACTCACCCTTCCACTCACCTTCCCACTCACTCGTTCACCCACCCACTCACTCGTTCACCCTCCCACTCACCCTTCCACTCACCTTCCCACTCACTCGTTCACCCACCCACTCACCCTCCCAATCACTTGTTCACCCTCCCATTCACTCCTCCACCCAAACGACTTACTCGTTCACCCTCCCACTCACCCTCCCACTCACCCTTCCATCCATTCGTTCCTCCACCCACTCACTCGTTCACCTACCCACTCACCCTCCTACTCACTCGTTCACCCTCCAACACACTCGTTCACCCTCCCATTTACTCACTCGTACACCATCCAACTCACTCGTTCACGAATCCACTCACTCACCCTCCCACTCTCGTTCACCCTCGCACACACTCGTTCACCCTCGCACACACTCGTTCACCAATACACTCACCCTTCAAATAACTCGTTCACCATCCCACTCACCCTCCCACTCACTTGTTCACCCTCCCACTCGCCCTCCTACTCACTCGTCCACCCACCCTCTCACTCGTTCACCCTCCCACTCACTCGTTCACCCTAGCATACACTCGTTCACCCAAACACTCACCATTCAAATAACTCGTTCACCCACCCACTTACCCTCCCACACACTCGTTCACCCTCCCAATCCCACCTACTCACTCGTACACCATCTAACTCACTCGTTCAAGAATCCACTCCCTCACCCACCCACTCACTCGTTCACCATCCCACTCACCCTCCCACTCACCCTCCCACTCACTCGTTCACCCACTCACTCGTTCACCCTAACACTCACCCTTCCACTCACCTTCCCACTCACTCGTTCACCCACCCACTCACCCTCCCAATCAATTGTTCACCCTCCCATTCACTCCTCCACCCAACGACTTACTCGTTCACCCTCCCACTCACCCTCCCACTCACCCTTCCATCCATTCGTTCCTCCACCCACTCACTCGTTCACCTACCCACTCACCCTCCTACTCACTCGTTCACCCTCCCACACACTCGTTCACCCTCCCATTTACTCACTCGTACACCATCCAACTCACTCGTTCACGAATCCACTCACTCACCCTCGCACTCTCGTTCACCCTCGCACACACTCGTTCACCCTCGCACACACTCGTTCACCAATACACTCACCCTTCAAATAACTCGGTCACCATCCAACTCACCCTCCCACTCACTCGTTCACCCTCCCACTCGCCCTCCTACTCACTCGTCCACCCACCCACTCACTCGTTCACCCTCGCATACACTCGTTCACCAATACACTCACCCTTCAAATAACTCGTTCACCATCCCACTCACCCTCCCACTCACTTGTTCACCCTCCCACTCGCCCTCCTACTCACTCGTCCACCCACCCACTCACTCGTTCACCCTCCCACTCACTCGTTCACCCTAGCATACACTCGTTCACCCAAACACTCACCATTCAAATAACTCGTTCACCCACCCACTTACCCTCCCACACACTCGTTCACCCTCCCAATCCCACCTACTCACTCGTACACCATCTAACTCACTCGTTCAAGAATCCACTCCCTCACCCACCCACTCACTCGTTCACCATCCCACTCACCCTCCCACTCACTCGTTCACCCTCCCATTCACGCTCGTACTCACCCTTCCATCCATTCGTTCCCCAACCCACTCACTCGTTCACCCTCCCACTCACCCTCTTACTCACTCGTCCACTCAGCCTCCAACGCACTCGTCCACCCACCCACTCACCCTCCCTCTCCCTCGTTCACCCACCCATTCACCCTCCCACTCACTCGTTCACCATCCGACTCGCGCTCCCACTCACCCTTCCATCCATTCGTTCCTCAACCCACTCACTCGTTCACCTACCCACTCACCCTCCTACTCACTCGTTTACCCTCAAACACACACTCGTTCACCCTCCCATTTACTCACTCGTACACCATCCAACTCACTCGTTCACGAATCCACTCACTCACCCTCCCACTCTCGTTCACCCTCGCACACACTCGTTCACCCTCGCACACACTCGTTCACCAATACACTCACCCTTCAAATAACTCGTTCACCCTCCCACTCGCCCTCCTACTCACTCGTCCACCCACCCACTCACTCGTTCACCCTCCCAGTCACTCGTTCACCCTAGCATACACTCGTTCACCCAAACACTCACCATTCAAATAACTCGTTCACCCACCCACTCACCCTCCCACACACTCGTTCACCCTCCCAATCCCACCTACTCACTCGTACACCATCTAACTCACTCGTTCAAGAATCCACTCCCTCACCCACCCACTCACTCGTTCACTCTCTCACTCACCCTTCAATCCATTAGTTCCCCAACCCACTCACTCGTTCACCCATCCACTCACCCTCCTACTCACTTGTACACCATCCAACTCACTCGTTCACGAATCCACTCACTCTTCCTTCCACTAACTCGTTCACCCTCCCACACACTCGTTCACCCAAACACTCACCCTCCTCTCACACGTTCAACTCCCACTCACCCTCCCACTCACCCTCCCACTCACTCGTTCACCCTCCCACTCACCCTTCCACTCACCTTCCCACTCACTCGTTCACCCACCCACTCACTCGTTCACCCTCCCACTCACCCTTCCACTCACCTTCCCACTCACTCGTTCACCCACCCACTCACCCTCCCAATCACTTGTTCACCCTCCCATTCACTCCTCCACCCAAACGACTTACTCGTTCACCCTCCCACTCACCCTCCCACTCACCCTTCCATCCATTCGTTCCTCCACCCACTCACTCGTTCACCTACCCACTCACCCTCCTACTCACTCGTTCACCCTCCAACACACTCGTTCACCCTCCCATTTACTCACTCGTACACCATCCAACTCACTCGTTCACGAATCCACTCACTCACCCTCCCACTCTCGTTCACCCTCGCCCACACTCGTTCACCCTCGCACACACTCGTTCACCAATACACTCACCCTTCAAATAACTCGTTCACCATCCCACTCACCCTCCCACTCACTTGTTCACCCTCCCACTCGCCCTCCTACTCACTCGTCCACCCACCCTCTCACTCGTTCACCCTCCCACTCACTCGTTCACCCTAGCATACACTCGTTCACCCAAACACTCACCATTCAAATAACTCGTTCACCCACCCACTTACCCTCCCACACACTCGTTCACCCTCCCAATCCCACCTACTCACTCGTACACCATCTAACTCACTCGTTCAAGAATCCACTCCCTCACCCACCCACTCACTCGTTCACCATCCCACTCACCCTCCCACTCACTCGTTCACCCTCCCATTCACGCTCGTACTCACCCTTCCATCCATTCGTTCCCCAACCCACTCACTCGTTCACCCTCCCACTCACCCTCTTACTCACTCGTCCACTCAGCCTCCAACGCACTCGTCCACCCACCCACTCACCCTCCCTCTCCCTCGTTCACCCACCCATTCACCCTCCCACTCACTCGTTCACCATCCGACTCGCGCTCCCACTCACCCTTCCATCCATTCGTTCCTCAACCCACTCACTCGTTCACCTACCCACTCACCCTCCTACTCACTCGTTTACCCTCAAACACACACTCGTTCACCCTCCCATTTACTCACTCGTACACCATCCAACTCACTCGTTCACGAATCCACTCACTCACCCTCCCACTCTCGTTCACCCTCGCACACACTCGTTCACCCTCGCACACACTCGTTCACCAATACACTCACCCTTCAAATAACTCGTTCACCCTCCCACTCGCCCTCCTACTCACTCGTCCACCCACCCACTCACTCGTTCACCCTCCCAGTCACTCGTTCACCTTAGCATACACTCGTTCACCCAAACACTCACCATTCAAATAACTCGTTCACCCACCCACTCACCCTCCCACACACTCGTTCACCCTCCCAATCCCACCTACTCACTCGTACACCATCTAACTCACTCGTTCAAGAATCCACTCCCTCACCCACCCACTCACTCGTTCACCATCCCACTCACCCTCCCACTCACTCGTTCACCCTCCCATTCACGCTCGTACTCACCCTTCCATCCATTCGTTCCCCAACCCACTCACTCGTTCACCCTCCCACTCACCCTCTTACTCACTCGTCCACTCAGCCTCCAACGCACTCGTCCACCCACCCACTCACCCTCCCTCTCCCTCGTTCACCCACCCATTCACCCTCCCACTCACTCGTTCACCATCCGACTCGCGCTCCCACTCACCCTTCCATCCATTCGTTCCTCAACCCACTCACTCGTTCACCTACCCACTCACCCTCCTACTCACTCGTTTACCCTCAAACACACACTCGTTCACCCTCCCATTTACTCACTCGTACACCATCCAACTCACTCGTTCACGAATCCACTCACTCACCCTCCCACTCTCGTTCACCCTCGCACACACTCGTTCACCCTCGCACACACTCGTTCACCAATACACTCACCCTTCAAATAACTCGTTCACCCTCCCACTCGCCCTCCTACTCACTCGTCCACCCACCCACTCACTCGTTCACCCTCCCAGTCACTCGTTCACCCTAGCATACACTCGTTCACCCAAACACTCACCATTCAAATAACTCGTTCACCCACCCACTCACCCTCCCACACACTCGTTCACCCTCCCAATCCCACCTACTCACTCGTACACCATCTAACTCACTCGTTCAAGAATCCACTCCCTCACCCACCCACTCACTCGTTCACTCTCTCACTCACCCTTCAATCCATTAGTTCCCCAACCCACTCACTCGTTCACCCATCCACTCACCCTCCTACTCACTTGTACACCATCCAACTCACTCGTTCACGAATCCACTCACTCTTCCTTCCACTAACTCGTTCACCCTCCCACACACTCGTTCACCCAAACACTCACCCTCCTCTCACACGTTCAACTCCCACTCACCCTCCCACTCACCCTCCCACTCACTCGTTCACCCTCCCACTCACCCTTCCACTCACCTTCCCACTCACTCGTTCACCCACCCACTCACTCGTTCACCCTCCCACTCACCCTTCCACTCACCTTCCCACTCACTCGTTCACCCACCCACTCACCCTCCCAATCACTTGTTCACCCTCCCATTCACTCCTCCACCCAAACGACTTACTCGTTCACCCTCCCACTCACCCTCCCACTCACCCTTCCATCCATTCGTTCCTCCACCCACTCACTCGTTCACCTACCCACTCACCCTCCTACTCACTCGTTCACCCTCCAACACACTCGTTCACCCTCCCATTTACTCACTCGTACACCATCCAACTCACTCGTTCACGAATCCACTCACTCACCCTCCCACTCTCGTTCACCCTCGCCCACACTCGTTCACCCTCGCACACACTCGTTCACCAATACACTCACCCTTCAAATAACTCGTTCACCATCCCACTCACCCTCCCACTCACTTGTTCACCCTCCCACTCGCCCTCCTACTCACTCGTCCACCCACCCTCTCACTCGTTCACCCTCCCACTCACTCGTTCACCCTAGCATACACTCGTTCACCCAAACACTCACCATTCAAATAACTCGTTCACCCACCCACTTACCCTCCCACACACTCGTTCACCCTCCCAATCCCACCTACTCACTCGTACACCATCTAACTCACTCGTTCAAGAATCCACTCCCTCACCCACCCACTCACTCGTTCACCATCCCACTCACCCTCCCACTCACTCGTTCACCCTCCCATTCACGCTCGTACTCACCCTTCCATCCATTCGTTCCCCAACCCACTCACTCGTTCACCCTCCCACTCACCCTCTTACTCACTCGTCCACTCAGCCTCCAACGCACTCGTCCACCCACCCACTCACCCTCCCTCTCCCTCGTTCACCCACCCATTCACCCTCCCACTCACTCGTTCACCATCCGACTCGCGCTCCCACTCACCCTTCCATCCATTCGTTCCTCAACCCACTCACTCGTTCACCT
This sequence comes from Petromyzon marinus, assembly GCF_048934315.1. Taxonomy (NCBI): domain Eukaryota; kingdom Metazoa; phylum Chordata; class Hyperoartia; order Petromyzontiformes; family Petromyzontidae; genus Petromyzon; species Petromyzon marinus. The sequence continues at coordinate 442,842 of NC_133675.1, read as the reverse complement.
ACCCACTCACCCTCCTACTCACTCGTTTACCCTCAAACACACACTCGTTCACCCTCCCATTTACTCACTCGTACACCATCCAACTCACTCGTTCACGAATCCACTCACTCACCCTCCCACTCTCGTTCACCCTCGCACACACTCGTTCACCCTCGCACACACTCGTTCACCAATACACTCACCCTTCAAATAACTCGTTCACCCTCCCACTCGCCCTCCTACTCACTCGTCCACCCACCCACTCACTCGTTCACCCTCCCAGTCACTCGTTCACCTTAGCATACACTCGTTCACCCAAACACTCACCATTCAAATAACTCGTTCACCCACCCACTCACCCTCCCACACACTCGTTCACCCTCCCAATCCCACCTACTCACTCGTACACCATCTAACTCACTCGTTCAAGAATCCACTCCCTCACCCACCCACTCACTCGTTCACTCTCTCACTCACCCTTCAATCCATTAGTTCCCCAACCCACTCACTCGTTCACCCATCCACTCACCCTCCTACTCACTTGTACACCATCCAACTCACTCGTTCACGAATCCACTCACTCTTCCTTCCACTAACTCGTTCACCCTCCCACACACTCGTTCACCCAAACACTCACCCTCCTCTCACACGTTCACCTCCCACTCACCCTCCCACTCACCCTCCCACTCACTCGTTCACCCTCCCACTCACCCTTCCACTCACCTTCCCACTCACTCGTTCACCCACCCACTCACTCGTTCACCCTCCCACTCACCCTTCCACTCACCTTCCCACTCACTCGTTCACCCACCCACTCACCCTCCCAATCACTTGTTCACCCTCCCATTCACTCCTCCACCCAAACGACTTACTCGTTCACCCTCCCACTCACCCTCCCACTCACCCTTCCATCCATTCGTTCCTCCACCCACTCACTCGTTCACCTACCCACTCACCCTCCTACTCACTCGTTCACCCTCCAACACACTCGTTCACCCTCCCATTTACTCACTCGTACACCATCCAACTCACTCGTTCACGAATCCACTCACTCTTCCTTCGACTAACTCGTTCACCCTCCCACACACTCGTTCACCCAAACACTCACTCTCCTCTCACACGTTCCCCTCCCACTCACCCTCCAACTCACCCTCCCACTCACTCGTTCACCCTCCCACTCACCCTTCCACTCACCTTCCCACTCACTCGTTCACCCACCCACTCACCCTCCCAATCACCTGTTCACCCTCCCATTCACTCCTCCACCCAACGACTTACTCGTTCACCCTCCCACTCACCCTCCCACTCACCCTTCCATCCATTCGTTCCTCCATCCACTCACTCGTTCACCTACCCACTCACCCTCCTACTCACTCGTTCACCCTCCAACACACTCGTTCACCCTCCCATTTACTCACTCGTACACCATCCAACTCACTCGTTCACGAATCCACTCACTCACCCTCCCTCTGTCGTTCACCCTCGCACACACTCGTTCACCCTCGCACACACTCGTTCACCAATACACTCACCCTTCAAATAACCCGTTCACCATCCCACTCACCCTCCCACTCACTCGTTCACCCTCCCACTCGCCCTCCTACTCACTCGTCCACCCACCCACTCACTCGTTCACCCTCCCACTCACTCGTTCACCCTAGCATACACTCGTTCACCCAAACACTCACCATTCAAATAACTCGTTCACCCACCCACTCACCCTCCCACACACTCGTTCACCCTCCCAATCCCACCTACTCACTCGTACACCATCTAACTCACTCGTTCAAGAATCCACTCCCTCACCCACCCACACACTCGTTCACCCTCCCGCTCACCCTTCCACTCACCTTCCCACTCACTCGTTCACCCACCCACTCACCCTCCCAATCACTTGTTCACCCTCCCATTCACTCCTCCACCCAACGACTTACTCGTTCACCCTCCCACTTACCCTCCCACTCACCCTTCCATCCATTCATTCCCCAAACCACTCACTCGTTCACCCTCCCACTCACCCTCCTACTCACTCGTCCACCCCTCCACCCACCCACTCGCTCGTTCACGAATCCACTCACTCACCCTCCCACTCACTCATTCACCCTTCCACACACTCGTTCACCCTCCCACACCGTCCCACTCACTCGTTCACCCACCCACTTACTAGTTCACCCACCCACTCACCCTCCCTCTCACTCGTTTACCCTCCCACACACTCGTTCAGCCAAACACGCACCCTCCCACTCACACGTTCACCCACACACTCACTGGTTCACCCTCCCACTCACGCTCCCACTCACTCGTCCACTCACCCTCCTACTAACTCTTCCATCCACCCTCCCACTCACTCGTTTACCCTCGCACTCACCCTTCCACTCACCTTCCCATTCACACGTTCACCCACCCACTCACCCTCCCAATCACTTGTTCACCCTCCCATTCACTCACTCCTACACCATCCAACTCACTCATTTACGAATCCACTCACTCACCCTCCCACTCACTCGTTCACCATCCCACACACTCGTTCAGCCAAACGCTCACCATCAAAATCACTCGTTCACCCTTCCACACACTCGTTCACCCAAACACTCACCCTCCTCTCACACGTTCACCTCCCACTCACCCTCCCACTCACCCTCCCACTCACTCGTTCACCCTCCCACTCACCCTTCCACTCACTTTACCACTCACTCGTTCACCCACCCACTCACTCGTTCACCCTCCCACTCACCCTTCCACTCACCTTCCCACTCACTCGTTCAACCACCCACTCACCCTCCCAATCACTTGTTCACCCTCCCATTCACTCCTCCACCCAAACGACTTACTCGTTCACCCTCCCACTCACCCTCCCACTCACCCTTCCATCCATTCGTTCCTCCACCCACTCACTCGTTCACCTACCCACTCACCCTCCTACTCACTCGTTCACCCTCCCACACACTCGTTCACCCTCCCATTTACTCACTCGTACACCATCCAACTCACTCGTTCACGAATCCACTCACTCACCCTCCCACTCTCGTTCACCCTCTCACTCCATCACCCACCCACTCACCCTCCCACTCACTTGTTCACCCTCCCACTTACTCGTTCACACAACCACTCACCCTCGTATTTCACGCTTCCACCCACTCGATCACCCTCCCGCTCACTTGTTCACCCACCAACTCACCCTCCCACTCATACGTTCAACCACCCACTCACCCTCCCACTCACTCGTTCAACCACCCAGTCACTCTCACTCGTTCATCCTCCCGCTCACTCGTTCACCCACCCACTCACCCTCCCACTCATACGTTCAACCACCCACTCACCCTCCCACTCACTCGTTCACCCACCCACCCACTCACCCTCCTACTCACTCATTCACCCTCCCACTCACTCGTTCACCCACCCAATAACCCTTCCTCTCACTCGTTCATCCTCCCGCTCACTCGTTCACCCACCCACTCACCCTCCCACTCACACGATCACCCTCCCACTCAATCGTTCAACCACAAACTCACTCTGCTACTCAATTGCTCACCCACCGACTCAGCCTCCAACTCACTCACTCACTCAACCCTACTTACTTACTCTTTAATTAATTCGTTCCCCCACCTACTCACTCGTTCCCTCCCACTTACTCTCTCACGCAACACCCAACTCACTCGCTCACCCTCCCACTCCCTCCCACTCACCCTCCTACTCACTCTTTCACCCTGCCACCCACTTGTTTGCCCACCTACTCACCCTCCTACTCACCTTCCCACTCACTCGTTCACCGACCCACTAGCCCTCCCACTCACTCGTTAACCCACCCACTCACCCTCACATTCATCTTCTCATCCACTCACCCTCCCACTCACTCGTTCACCCACCCACTAACCCTCCCACTCACACGATCAACCCCCACTCACTCGTTCAACCACAAACTCACCCTGCTACTCAATTGTTCACCCACCCACTCAGCCTCCCACTCACTCACTCCCACTTACTTACTCTTTAAATAATCTGTTCCCCCACCTACTCACTCGTTCCCTTCCGCTTACTCTCTCACTCAACACCCCACTCACTCGCTCACCCTCCCACACCCTCCCACTCACCCTCCTTCTCACTCTTTCACCCTGCCACCCACTTGTTTGCCCACCTACTCACCCTCCTACTCACCTTCCCACTCACTCGTTCACCGACCCACTAAGCCTCCCACTCACTCGTTAACCCACCCACTCACCCTCACATTCATCTTCCCATCCACTCACCCTCCCGCTCACTCGTTCACACACCCACTCAGCATCCCACTCAATCGTTCACCCTCCCACTCACTTGTTCCCCCTCCCAAACCCTCCAAATCACACTCCTACTCACTCGTACGCCCTCCCACTCACCCTTCAACTCGCTTGTTCACCCTCCAACTCACCTGTTAACCCACCTACTTACCCTCCAACTCACAAGTTCACTTACCCTCCCACGCACTTGTTCACCCTCCCACTTACTCGTTCACCCTGCCACTCACACTCCTACTCGTTCACCCACCTAATCACTCTCCCACTTACTCGTTCACTCACTCTCCCACTCGGTGGTTCACGCTCCCACTCAACCTCCCACTGATCCTCCGACACATTCACCCTCTCACTCCATCACCCACCCACTCACCCTCCCACTCACTTGTTCACCCTCCCACTTACTCGTTCACACAACCACTCACCCTCGTATTTCACGCTTCCACCCACTCGATCACCCTCCCGCTCACTTGTTCACCCACCAACTCACCCTCCCACTCATACGTTCAACCACCCACTCACCCTCCCACTCACTCGTTCAACCACCCAGTCACTCTCACTCGTTCATCCTCCCGCTCACTCGTTCACCCACCCACTCACCCTCCCACTCATACGTTCAACCACCCACTCACCCTCCCACTCACTCGTTCACCCACCCACCCACTCACCCTCCTACTCACTCATTCACCCTCCCACTCACTCGTTCACCCACCCAATAACCCTTCCTCTCACTCGTTCATCCTCCCGCTCACTCGTTCACCCACCCACTCACCCTCCCACTCACACGATCACCCTCCCACTCAATCGTTCAACCACAAACTCACTCTGCTACTCAATTGCTCACCCACCGACTCAGCCTCCAACTCACTCACTCACTCAACCCTACTTACTTACTCTTTAATTAATTCGTTCCCCCACCTACTCACTCGTTCCCTCCCACTTACTCTCTCACGCAACACCCAACTCACTCGCTCACCCTCCCACTCCCTCCCACTCACCCTCCTACTCACTCTTTCACCCTGCCACCCACTTGTTTGCCCACCTACTCACCCTCCTACTCACCTTCCCACTCACTCGTTCACCGACCCACTAGCCCTCCCACTCACTCGTTAACCCACCCACTCACCCTCACATTCATCTTCTCATCCACTCACCCTCCCACTCACTCGTTCACCCACCCACTAACCCTCCCACTCACACGATCAACCCCCACTCACTCGTTCAACCACAAACTCACCCTGCTACTCAATTGTTCACCCACCCACTCAGCCTCCCACTCACTCACTCCCACTTACTTACTCTTTAAATAATCTGTTCCCCCACCTACTCACTCGTTCCCTTCCGCTTACTCTCTCACTCAACACCCCACTCACTCGCTCACCCTCCCACACCCTCCCACTCACCCTCCTTCTCACTCTTTCACCCTGCCACCCACTTGTTTGCCCACCTACTCACCCTCCTACTCACCTTCCCACTCACTCGTTCACCGACCCACTAAGCCTCCCACTCACTCGTTAACCCACCCACTCACCCTCACATTCATCTTCCCATCCACTCACCCTCCCGCTCACTCGTTCACACACCCACTCAGCATCCCACTCAATCGTTCACCCTCCCACTCACTTGTTCCCCCTCCCAAACCCTCCAAATCACACTCCTACTCACTCGTACGCCCTCCCACTCACCCTTCAACTCGCTTGTTCACCCTCCAACTCACCTGTTAACCCACCTACTTACCCTCCAACTCACAAGTTCACTTACCCTCCCACGCACTTGTTCACCCTCCCACTTACTCGTTCACCCTGCCACTCACACTCCTACTCGTTCACCCACCTAATCACTCTCCCACTTACTCGTTCACTCACTCTCCCACTCGGTGGTTCACGCTCCCACTCAACCTCCCACTGATCCTCCGACACATTCACCCTCTCACTCCATCACCCACCCACTCACCCTCCCACTCACTTGTTCACCCTCCCACTTACTCGTTCACACAACCACTCACCCTCGTATTTCACGCTTCCACCCACTCGATCACCCTCCCGCTCACTTGTTCACCCACCAACTCACCCTCCCACTCATACGTTCAACCACCCACTCACCCTCCCACTCACTCGTTCAACCACCCAGTCACTCTCACTCGTTCATCCTCCCGCTCACTCGTTCACCCACCCACTCACCCTCCCACTCATACGTTCAACCACCCACTCACCCTCCCACTCACTCGTTCACCCACCCACCCACTCACCCTCCTACTCACTCATTCACCCTCCCACTCACTCGTTCACCCACCCAATAACCCTTCCTCTCACTCGTTCATCCTCCCGCTCACTCGTTCACCCACCCACTCACCCTCCCACTCACACGATCACCCTCCCACTCAATCGTTCAACCACAAACTCACTCTGCTACTCAATTGCTCACCCACCGACTCAGCCTCCAACTCACTCACTCACTCAACCCTACTTACTTACTCTTTAATTAATTCGTTCCCCCACCTACTCACTCGTTCCCTCCCACTTTCTCACGCAACACCCAACTCACTCGCTCACCCTCCCACTCCCTCCCACTCACCCTCCTACTCACTCTTTCACCCTGCCACCCACTTGTTTGCCCACCTACTCACCCTCCTACTCACCTTCCCACTCACTCGTTCACCGACCCACTAGCCCTCCCACTCACTCGTTAACCCATCCACTCACCCTCCCGCTCACTCGTTCACAGACCCACTCACAATCGCACTCAATCGTTCACCCTCCCACTCACTTGTTCACCCTCCCAAACCCTCCATATCACCCTCCCACTCACTCGTTCACACACCCACTCACCATCCCACTCAATCGTTCACCCTTCCACTCGCTTGTTCACCCTCTCACTCCCCTGTTAAATCACATACTCACCCTCCTCCTCACTCCTTCACGCTTCCACTCACTCGCTCACCCAGCCACTCACCCGCCCACTCGTTCACACACCCAATCAATCTCCCACTTACTCGTTCACTCACTTTCCCACTCAGTGGTTCACGCTCCCACTTTTCCTCCCACTCATCCTCCGACACATTCACCCTCCCACTCACTCGATCACCCACCCACTCACCTTCCCACTCACTTGTTCACCCTCCTCCCTTACTCGTTCACCCAACCACTCACCCTCCCTCCCCCTTGTTCACCCACTCACTCACCCTCCCACTCACTCGTTCAATCTCCCACAATCTCCCACTCACTCGTTCACCTATCCACTAACCCACCCACTCACCATCCCACTCAATTCTTCACCCTCGCACTCACTTTTTCACCATCCCAAACCCTCCAAATCACACTCCTACTCACTCGTACGTCCTCCCACTCACCCTTCCACTCGCTTGTTCACCCTCCCACTCACCTGTTAACCCACCTACTTACCCTCCAACTCACAAGTTCACTTACCCTCCCACTCACTTGTTCACCCTCCCACTTACTCGTTCACCCAGCCACTGACGCTCCCACTCGTTCACCCACCTAATCACTCTCCCACTTACTCGTTCACTCACTCTCCCACTCGGTGGTTGACGCTCCCACTCACCCTCCCACTGATCCTCCAACACATTCACCGTACCATTCACTCCATCACCCACCCACTCACCCTCCCACTCACTTGTTCACCCTCCCACTTACTCGTTCACCTAACTACTCACCCTCCTATTTCACGCTTCCACCCACTCAATCACCCTCCCGCTCACTTGTTCAACCACCAACTCACCCTCCCACTCACACGTTCACCCACCCACTCACCCTCCCACTCACTCGTTCAACCACCCAGTCACTCTCCCACTCACTCGTTCACCCACCCACCCACTCACCCTCCTACTCACTCATTCACCCTCCCACTCACTCGTTCACCCACCCAATAACCCTCCCACTCACTCGTTCATCCTCCCGCTCACTCGTTCACCCACCCACTCACCCTCCCACTCACACGATCACCCTCCCACTCACTCTTTCAACCACAAACTCACTCTGCTACTCAATTGTTCACCCACCGACTCAGCCTCCCACTCACTCACTCACTCCCACTTACTCTTTAATTAATTCGTTCCCCCACCTACTCACTTGTTCCCTCCCACTTACTCTCTCACTCAACACCCCACTCACTCGCTCACCCTCCCACTCCCTCCCACTCACCCTCCTACTCACTCTTTCACCCTGCCACCCACTTGTTTGCCCACCTACTCACCCTCCTACTCACCTTCCCACTCACTCGTTAACCCACCCACTCACCCTCACTTTCATCTTCTCATCCACTCACCCTCCCGCTCACTCGTTCACACACTCACTCACCATCCCACTCAATCGTTCACCCTCCCACTCACTTGTTCACCCTCCCAAACCCTCCAAATCACCCTCCCACTCACTCGTTCACCGACCCACTAACCCTCCCACTCACTCGTTAACCCACCCACTCACCCTCACATTCATCTTCCCATCCACTCACCATCCCACTCAATCGTTCACCCTTCCACTCGCTTGTTCACCCTCTCACTCACCTGTTAAATCACATACTCACCCTCCTCCTCACTCCTTCACGCTTCCACTCACTCGTTCAATCTCCCACAATCTCCCATTCATTCGTTCACCTATCCACTAACCCACCCACTCACCATCCTACTCAATTCTTCACCCTCCCACTCACATGTTAACCCCTCCTACTTACCCTCCCACTCGTTCACCCACCCAGTCACTCTCCCACTTACTCGTTCACTCACTCTCCCACTCGGTGGTTCACGCTCCCACTCACCCTCCCACTCATCCTCCGACACATTCACCCTCCCACTCACTCCATCACCCACACACTCACCCTCCCACTCACTTGATCACCCTCCCACTTACTCGTTCACCCAACCACTCACCCTCCTATTTCACGCTTCCACCCACTCGATCACCCTCCCACTCACTTGTTCACCCACCAACTCACCCTCCCACTCACTTGTTCACCCAATCACTCACCCTCCCACTCACTCGTTCAATCTCCCACAACCTCCCACTCACTCGTTCCCTCACCCTCCCACTCACTCGTCCACCCTGCCACACCCTCCCACTCACCGTATCACTCACTAGTTCACACACCCACTCACCCTTCCACTTACTCGTTCACCCACCCACTCACCCTCCCACTCACTCGTTCACCCTATCACTCACTCTTTCACGTTCTACTCACTCGTTCACGCTACCACTCACTGATTCACCCTCCCAAACCCTCCAACCCACCTTTCTACTCACTCGTCTACCCTCCCACTGACCCTTACACTCACTTGTTCAACCTCCCACCAAACTGTTCACCAACCTACTCACCCTCCCACTCACGTGTTTACTTACCCTCCCACAGACTCGTTCACGCTCCCACTCAATTGTTCACCTTCCCACACCCTCCCACTCACTTCATCACCCTCCCACACCCTCATACTCACTCGCTCACTCTCCCACACTCACCCACCCACTCACCCTCCTACTCACTCGTTCACCCACCTACTCACCCTACCACTTACTCGTTCACCCACCAACTCATCCTCCCACTCACTCGTTCATCCACCCACTCACCTTCCTACTCACTTGTTCACCCTTCCATCCATTCGTTCCCCCACCCACTCAATCGTTCACCTTCCCTCTCACTCGTTCAATCTCCTACAACTTCCCACTCACCCGCCTAGTTACTCGTTCACCCTCCTGGTCACTCGTTCACCCACCCACTCACCCTCCCACACTGTCGTTCGAAAATTTATAAAATTATGCAAATGTACGAAATTATAAAATTAAGCAATATTTATAAAATAATGAAACGTGTGTATTTCATGTTAATTGATGTTAATTTAGGGTAAGTGTGATGTGATCACTCGTATGTGTGATTAAACGTGTGTAAAATATCACGTGGAAAAGTAGGTATATGATCTATATGTGTGTGTTTCGGAGTATTATTAATGTGTGTCTGGCAAGAACAACCCCCTACCTCCTCGTTGGTGCCAGACGGCAACGCTTTGGTGGGTAGTGCCATGGGGGGAGGGCCTTTTTAGATTGTCCATTCCCCTCATGGCGGTTGTCACCAACTACAGCGGCCAATAGGGGGCTCTGGACGGGTGCGAGGGGCTGGTAACTTCTCCACCTTCAATTCATTACCCCAAAACAACGACTGAAATTTTTAATTAAAAAGCTTATGCCGGAGGCCCCGGGGGGACAGGCGTCTATGACGTCTCCTGACCAAACCCCATTTGGCAGAGCCAGGAGACTGAATCCTTACCCTCGGGCCTCCTCCAGAAACAACAAAAAACCACTACGTGTGGCCACGTGGAATGTTCAAACTCCCACTGCAGAGAAGCTGCAACTCCTCTGTTGGGAGCTGGTCTGGTACCGCCTGGATCTCTGTGGTATTCTGGCGGTCCGGTGGGGCAGGAAACTGCCAACAAACAGGGATTGGCTCTTCTTCTGAACAAAATAATGAAGGGAGCGTGCCGGTGAGGTGTGCGAAGCTGTAAGCCCCAGGCTACATTGGGCTCGCCTTCCCATCAACCAGAAGTGAGGAGTGTTGGTCGTGGTTACTTATGCCCCCACCGAAGACGAACATCCGTGGAGGGATGCAGGCAAGGCCGATGAGTCAGATGCCTTCTATGACCTCCTGTAAAAGGTGCAAGCTAAAGTTGCCCCTTGGAAAAGAGTCATCTTGTTGGGTGACTTCAATGCCCGAGTTGGTCATGATGCTAGCACCTGGTCTGGAGTGATTAGAAGGCATGGGCCAGATCAGCTCGATAACAACGGCAGAAGGTGGCTAGATTTTTGTGCAGCCCAGGGGCTTGTAATTACCAACATGCTGTTCCGGCTTCGGCGTATCCACACAACATCATGGATGCATGCCGGGTCTAAGCAAGAACATCTGCTGGACTACATAGTCATGGAAGAGCGGATGTGGGCCCATGTCCTTGACACCAGGACTTACCGTGGAGCTGATCTGCCCACTAACCATCGGCTTGTCATCTGTAAGATGACAAGTCGATGGTCAGCCAGCCCTGTGAGTGGCTGGCTGAGGTGCCATCTGTTGAGAAATTACCAAAGGCGATCCGGAGTCTGAGACCAGGAAAGGCACGGGGCAGAGCTGATCTCCCAAGCGAAATGCTGAGGGAGGGTGGCGTTTGTGCACATGGCACATGCCATATTTTCTGTCCGTCTGCTACAGCAAAGACGTAGGGAATTCCAACAAGACCTACATCTCTGCATTATTGCCCTGGTCAAGGTCTATGATACCATCAGGCCTGGGCTCTGGGTTGTTCTTCATGATTTCAGATTTCCTGACCCTCTGCTCACGATCATTAAGGACCTTCATGATGGTGAGCGGGCCCGGGTAAAACTACATGGCCGAGAGTCGGAGCCTTTCCCTGTACACCTTGGGGTGTGACAGGGATGTCCTCTGGCTCTCACATTTTTTAGCATCTATTTCAACCACGTAGTTCGTGAAGCCTTCAACAACTGTACCGGAGGAACTTCCATCTGGTACAGATACAATGGGAGGCTGATCGATGCCCGGGTGTGGTCAAGGGATGGCTTCCTATTGGTCAACCATGTTAGGTATGCTGCTGAACTGGAGCGTGCCACTAAGCAGTGGGGCCTTACCATCAGCTCCACCAAAACGAAGCACCTGTCTGGGTATTTTGTAGCATCGGACACTCCTCCCCCACAACTCTCAATTGGTGATGAGGCAGTTGTGGAGAGAGTGGAGAGTTTCCCATGTCTGGGCAGTGTGCTCATGACCGGCTCTGGTTTGACAGTCGAGGTCTCATTTCGAATCAGTCGAGCGGCATTATCTTTTCATCAGTTACTGTACATAACGCTGTGTGGAAGCTACCTGGTCTGTCGTCAATCCCCCTAATGGAACATCTTCGCTGGTTAGAAACATGTAGGCTGGCCTGCCTACGACCCATCCCCGGTTTATCCAGGCTGGCTTGTGAGGAGCTCACAAATCCTTGAAAGATCTGGACAAAGTCCATTGGTGAGCTCCTCCGGCAGGCAAGGCTGCGTTGGATAGGTCATGTAGCCCGCCTGCCCAGCCACTGCGTGCCTAAACAGCTTTTGCTTGGCCGGATTAAGGGGGCTAAATGGGCGTGGCACGGGCTAGAGAAGAGATGAAGTGATGTGGTATAGGAGGATGTGGAGCTGAGTGGACTTGCCGATGACTGGATCCATCGGTGTCAAGGTCGGGCTCTTTGGAGGAGGCTCGTGAAGGATGCTACTGGGCAATTGGAGGCAGTCGCCCTCCAACAACAACGGAGGGCAGAGGAGCGACGCTCGCAACAAGGAGCTGAGTGCCGGGTGGCTAAAGCACAGCAATTTGGCACAGTAGTGGGCACAGATGGTGCATCAGCCAGTCTTTTTTAGAATGAATCATCAGCCAGTCATCTCAGTCAGTCGACCCCTGGCACCTGGGTCTGCCCCGCAACCTCCTGGCAGCAGGTGTTCGACACTTCACGTGGCCTCAACGTGTACATAGCCTGGCAAAGGTCTCGTGTTGACGTCACCGCCACTTAGTGGCGAATGGCGGTGTGTTAGTTTGTATTACGATCAATAGGTGTGTGTAGTTACATGTATTATTATTGGCTCTTTCGTTGTCTTGGGGGTGTATTATGTGTGTCGTTATTTGTAATTGATGTGTGATTGTGAGGGTGGGGCTAGGCTTCATTGTCTAGGGGCGTATTGTGTGTGTGTGATTAACCTGTGTATCTATGTGTAATGCTTACCATCGTTGTTTAGGGGTGTATTCACAATTTTGATAATACAATAATTTTCATTTTAACTTTTACTGATTATGATTCTCGCTTAAACATTTACTGATCATGATTTTGTGTATTTATGTCTGGTCTCAGGACTGAGATCTCGCCACAGGATCTTACAATTAAGATAATTACGCATGAACTTAGGAAGGAAACACTCACGATCTTCTGTGTAAGCAACTTTTATATCCAGGAACACTCTAATGTTAACACACTTATGTAGGTGGTGATACAATCTTGATTTGAAGCTTTTGTGACTGCGGGAATCTATACTCTTTGATTATTTCGGTAAAGTCACGCAGGTAGAAATAAAATCAAACAAATCATGATGTTTCGATCGCAACAGAAGCAATCTTCATGAGGTGGAACAACCACAGCAAGAAAAATGCTGAAGTAGGCGAGAGAGCTGCCGTGGCAAGAGGTTTTATCAGTAAGAAAGGCGGGAAGGGCAAGGGGAGATAGAGAGAGGGGGGAGGGGGTGTGGAGCAGGGGAAGGGGGGCTGTGTGAGTGCTAGGGGGAGAAGAAGTGAGGCTGGGGGGGGAAGTAGGCGGGGCTAGAAGTGGGAAGCTGAGTGTGGGACACGGGGGGAAAGTAACTCGGAAAAATTATACTAGTGTAGAGTAGGAGTTAGTGACGTCATGTCACGCTCGCCCTCTGGTACGATGACGTCACGGATGGTGACGTCATGCACAGGGGGCGGGACGTTGACGTCATGTCCCCCCTCGGGGATTTAAGCCGGAACCCGTCACGGGTTCAGGGTCGTCTGGAGAGTCCGGGAACGTGTACTGCACAGTCGGGACCCGGGGGGGGGGGGGGGGAATTGGCACCAGGCTAGGGTAGCCTGCGGGTGTGCTAGGGACCTCCCCAGTACCTTTCCCTGGGGTGTGGAGTGTAGGCACTGAGTGTGCAGTACACGGAGTCGTGTGCGGAGAAGTCTTTAATAAAACAACTGGCGTAAGCCCTTAATAAAACTGGCGTGAGCCCCTACACGAAGATCTGCCTCGGAGTCATCATTTACGCCTCACCAACTGACGTCAGGAGTGGACTTTTTCAAGGCGATGCTCTTGAAAAAGCGGAACCCACTTGTTGCGTCTTCCAACGACGCAGAGGCGGCAACCCGGGACCGGACGATCCCGGGCTCCGTGGCCCCGGTTATTGCGGCCACGGCTGGTGTGTCTACAGCACCAGTGAAGGACATCGGGCGCGCTGGGGAGACGCCATTACAGGTCCTCTAGCGACCACGTGGCAGGCCGCCGCCATCTTGACCATCGCGGTGGAGAAGCGGGCGGGACCGGCCATTTTGGAGGTGTCACGTGGTGCGCAGCCTGCTGCTGAAGCAGCTGTGGCACGGGAAGGAGCCGCGAGCAGAGGACGCCGTCGTCGCTTCGGAGGGCTGGTCGGCGTGCAAGATTCTTCCCAGCGCTCCACCCTGCCGTCCTCCGCTCGTCACAGCTTGTCAGGCGAGGTGTGACGCGCCACACACCGGCCCCTGTTGACACCTCATCCATCTTGCGTGCGCCTGGTTGTGAGTTAATGTTATTTTTTATTGTTTTCCCGCCGGGATGCCGGGTGTCCAATCGCTTTTAATAATTTGCGTCTGTCCGTGGCGTTCATGTCGGGTGTCCGCATATACCATTTTTGTTCATTACGGCGTCGGGATTGTTATGTTAAGGAGCCAGTTAATGATTAATTTGGCTAGGTGGGGGGTCTCGGGCTCCGTTAAGATCCAGTGGATTGCCGGGTTTATGATTTGTTGACACTTGTTGGTTACCGTTGCGTAGTCGCGATTGTTTTGGGTATACAGTATGGAGCTTCGCTTGTGAGTGTTGTCAACGTGTGACTGTGGAAAACTCTGTTCATCATTGTTAATGTATAGCTGTGCTGTGATTGTTAACAGTTTATAGACTGTATGAAGCATTGCTCGAGATGGTTAGCTGTATGCAGACTGCATAGACTGCATATACTGTATTACCCCATTCGGCGATTATTAGGCATTTTGTGTATTAAAAAAAATTTTGCTCCTCAAATTGGAATGCCTGAGTCCCATGGTAAATGTTGAGGGGGGTTTTGAAATGCAAGGTTCAAATTGTACGTGTTTGTGAGGGTGTGAGATTGCGATTGTGCGGGGGATGATTGCCTTGGTTTGTGGCTCTGCCGTCATTGGTATGGAGCATTTAAATTGAGATGGTGACATGCTGCCGGTGGTTGGAATTGTTGTGCTGGCTGTCAAAATTCTTGGGGCGCAGATCCTGACCAGGAGGGTCCAGGGGGTGTTGCGTGCCTAACATGTCAGTTGTGGTCCCGTCATGCTACGGCTGACGGCTTGACCTAGCGGCCCGGAGGTTGAGACCCTCCGTGGTGCATCTGGAGCTGGAGGCTCGCCCTTCCAGCCTGGAGATCGAGACACTCCGAGGCGCGTTGCAACAGAGGGCTGGTGATTCGTGGTGTTCGGGCGTTGTTGTCCAGTTGCGTTGAGACTGTATCCCTCCGTTGTTAGGGTGCATGTCGTGCAGTAAGTGAGCGCTAGACGATTCTTCCATCTTCGCTCTATCACAATCTGGTGGATGGAACGGGGGCTGGGGGTCGGGGAACCCTGCCACCCGTGTTGTGTGGGTGAAGGTGAACGTACAGTTGTACCCCGGAGATCAAACTTGATTCGTTCCAACACCGATTTGTTCCAACACCAATTAGTTCGGGTTCTGGTGCATTCCATCTCCGAGGTTCTACTGTATTTGGGTTCATCGCGGCGTTGGTTGTGCATCCAAGGCGTCTGAATTTGTGTTATTTTGTTCTTCTCCTCTCTCGCGCCGGCCGGAATCCCCTCATCTCAACTACACAGGGGGCCGGGTGTCTGTTGTGTCCGCTGAGCCGGGCCGCACGAGTTGTGATGGCGCGAGCGATGCCGTGCCTTTGTGTGCGCCTGCAGAAGCCCCGCCAGTAATTCCACCAGCGGCGCCTCACCTGGCGGATTGGCCGGCAGACTGGACACCTGCCAGCACACCGCCGATTCTGACGCCGACGCAGCACGGAAGAGCCGGCCAGCGTCACGCACATGCTCGCGGGGCAAGCGGATACGGTGATGGACAGTGGGGCCGTTTCTTCATCCCCTGCCTTCGTCGGACACGTTCCGGTGTCCCCTGTGGGGAGTTGTCTTCCCATTCGGGTTGCCGGGCTCTGCTCTCGTAATGGTTGCAGCCGGGTCGGCTGATTTTTTTCACGGGGCGGGGGGGTGATGTAGAGTAGGAGTTAGTGACGTCATGTCACGCTCGCCCTCTGGTACGATGATGTCACGGATGGTGACGTCATGCACAGGGTGCGGGACGGTGACATCATGTCCCCCTGGGGGATTTAAGCCGGAACCCGTCACGGGTTCAGGGTCGTCTGGAAAGTCCGGGAACGTGTACTGCACAGTCGGGACCTGGGGTAGGGGGAAATTGGCACCAGGCTAGGGTAGCCGTGGGTGTGCTAGGGACCTAACCAGGACCCTTCCCCTGGGAGAGCGATGGGACCCCGGGATAGGGGGAAATTGGCACCAGGCTAGGGTAGCCGCGGGTGTGCTAGGGACCTCCCCAGTACCTTTCCCCTGGGGTGTGGAGTGTCGGAGAGGTCTTTAATAAAACAACTGGCGTAAGCACTTAATAAAACTGGCGTGAGCCCCTACACGAAGATCTGCCTCGGAGTCATCATTTACGCCTCAACACTAGTACCCGGCACGTATGATGGAAACAACCACAACCAGTTAAAGCTTTATCTGGTTAATAGGATTCTTCCAATGATTGCTCAATTTGTATCCATCTTCTCGGTTCAAGTTATGTCTATGTTTATTTATCTGGATGGCTTCATGAACAAACCTCTGATAGTTGCCAGAAGGTTTGCAGATCACCTTAGTCTCGGAAAAAACAATATCATGTGAGCCCGTAGCATTATAAAAATGGTCAGCCACGGCAGAGGTATTGGTTCTGCCGTGTTTCAGATCTGCCTTGTGTTCGCAAACATGGTCCGAGACATGTCGTTTCATTTCCCCAATGTATCTGCTACCGCAGGTACAACTCAGTTTGTAGACTCCAGGATATTGCATGTCAGGGATTACCTCCTTCACATATGGGATTAGATCACGGATTTTGTATACTGTATTGAATCGGACATGGATCTTGTGTTTGTATCAGATTTTAGAAATATTTTTGGTAACACCTGTTATGTATGGTAAAGTGATGGTTTTGATTGGCTTCTAACGGGATTGATTCTCTATGATTGGAGAAACAGCTTTGCGAATAATGCCTGGTGTACGTGTTCCAGTTCAATGGCTAGGTGGTGTTGGTCGGAAATGCAGTGGACCCTATGGTGTAGTGTTTTGATGAGGGAATTCTTCTGTGCCGAGTGGTGTGTGAAACAGGTTTCAGATAGGAATGTGTGGGTGGCTTTCCTGTGGACAGAGTGTCCCAACGAGCCATCAGGTCTCTTCTCAAACAAAACATCCAGGAATGGTAGCTTACCATCCTTCTCCACTTCCATGGTGAATTTTTTGTCCATGAAAACATTCGCTATCACTGGTGTTGAGGGGGAACCCATGGGGGTACCTTCATTTTGTTTGTAGAAAGTACCATTCCAGGTGAAGAAAGTGTTGGTAAGGCAGTGTCTAACCACAGTTGGTACATCAGGATTCAGTCCATCTTGGACCAAGTTTTCAATTAATGCTCAAGTGTCAGGTACAAGAGCCTTGGTGAACAGACTACATCAAAGCTTATTCTTAGCTCTTTCGGTAAAGTCACGTTGAAGGGAAACAATAAATAATAAAAAAATATAAAATATATATATAAAATAATAAAAATTCTCACGATGTTTCGACCATAACACAAACGGTCATCATCAGGTGTTATGGTCGAAACTTCGTGAGAATTTTTATTGTTTTATATATATTTTATTATTGTATTGTTTCCCTTCAATGTGACTTTACCGAAAGAGCTAAGAATATGAATTACTGCAGTCACGAAAGCTTTAAATAAAAAAAAATACATCAAAGCTGACAAGCAAATCATCTGGAAATAGTGAAATGCCCTTGATTAGAGAAACCAAGTGAGCTGAGTTACGTACTGCTGAGGTAATCTTGCCCGTGAATGGAAGCAAGGTCTCGGACAAGTAGGTGAGTTGATAGTGGAAACGATGGGCCGAAGTAGAGTACCTTCTTTATGGACTTTTGGAAGACCATAGAATCTGGGTGGTCTAGTAGGAGAACGTTTTAGGGAGAGCCGCTTGAATGGTTAGATTACATAAGTCGAATTGGTAATTATGTTGGTTTTGTAGCCAGGTGGTTGATAGGGTCTTTGTTGTTTTTGGTGTAACTGCCATCATTATGAAGGTCCTGGATTTTCTTCTTGTACGTGGTTTTATCCATGATGACAGTAGCATTGCACTAGTCGGCTGCGAGGATGACTATGTCCTCTCTCTTTTTCAATTTGGCGAGTTCAGAACGCTCGTCTTTGCTGATGTTATTAATGGGGTTCTTAGCATTTTTAAGGATGGTGGCATTTCATATCTTACCATGTCTGTTGTGATGTGTCCCAAGCCTTTGAGGGCTACATCTACGTTGTTCAATTATATCATCCACTGGGATGTGTTTGGGGGTGAGAGCAAAATTCAGCCCTCGAGCTTGTACCGATTTTTTGGCTATCGGAGATTGTGCTGTTACTCTGACTGATAACAGTCTTGTTAACATCTAGCTTTATAATGTGTGGATCTGGTTTATTTTTTGACAAGTTATTGAATATAGGAATAAGGTTAACCTTATATTTGGAAAACTGTTGCGGCAGAAGCAGTCATGTTATCTACAAGGTTCCAATCAGATGTGGACATTTTATCTGTCAATGTTAAGTGTGATTGTAAGAGACATTTGTCTAAATTATCAAGTTCAAGACTGAATAGTCGTATCCTCTCTGAGATTAGAGAAAGGCTAGCTCTGAATAAGATCCGGTTAAAGTTAGGAGAAGTAACAGAAGGAGATGTGGGTGTAAATGTGGTCGGTATTACCTTGTTGTCGTGGAATTTCTTCAGAAAGGTGAGAGACTCGATCATGTGAGCCTTCTTGTCTCACAGTCTGTTAAAGGCTCTAACAGACGTGTGGAAAACCTCTCCGTAGAGGTGGTTCAATCTTGATTTGAAGCTTTTATGACTGCAGGAATCCATACTCTTTGGTTTTTCGGTAAAGTCACGTAGGTAGAAATAAAATAAAATAAATCAGGACGTTTCGATCGCAACAGAAGCAATCTTCATGAGGTGGAACAACCACATCAAGAAAAATGCTGAAATAGGCGAGAGAGCTGCCGTGGCAAGAGGTTATATAGGTAAGAAAGGGGGGAAGGGCAAGGGGAGAGAGAGAGGGGGGGGGGGGTGGAGCAGGGGAAGGGGGGCTGCATGAGCGCTAGGGGGAGAAGCAGTGAGGCTGGGGGGGAAGTAGGCGGGGCTAGAAGTGGGAAGCTGAGTGTGAGACACGTGGGGAAAGTAACTCAGAAAAATCTACTAGTACCCAGCAGGTTTGATGGAAACAACCACAACCAGTTAAGGCTTTAACTGGTTAATAACATCCTTCCAATGATTGCTCAATTTGTATCCATCTTCTCGGTTGAAGTTATGTCTATGTTTATATATCTGGATGGCTTCATGAACAAACCTTTGATAGTAGCCAGAAGGTTTGCAGAGTACCTTGGTCTCAGAAAAAACAACATCATGAGAGCCCACAGCGTTATAACAATGGTCAGCCACGGCAGAGGTATTGGTTTTGCCTTGTTTCAGATCTGCCTTGTGTTCACGAACACTGTCCGAGATATGTAGTTTCGTTTCCCCAATGTAACAGCCACCACAGGTCCAACTCAGTTTGTAGACTCCAGGATATTGCATGTCAGGAATGACCTCCTTCACATATGGGATTAGATCACGGATTTTTAGTACGGTTTTGAATCTGACCTGGATCTTGTGTTTGTTTAAGTTTTTAGAAATCTTTTTGGTAACTCTTGCGATGTATGGTAGAGTTGATGGTTTTAAATGGCTTCTCAAGGGATTGTTTCTCCATGGTTGGAGAAACAGCTTTGCGAATAATGCGGTCCGAGTACCCATTCATTTTGAGGGCCTGGTGTACGTGTTCCAGTTCACTGGCTAGTTGGTGTTGGTCGGAAATGCAGTGGGCCCTATGGTGTAGTGTTTTGATGAGGGAATTCTTCTGTGCTTGATGGTGGTGAGAATCAGGTTTCAGATAAGATTCTGTGTGGGTGGTGATGTTGATGGTGTTAATGGTGGTGTTGGTGGTCGAGTTGGTGGTGGTGTTAGTGGTGTTGATAGTGGTGGTGTTGATGTTGCTCGTCGAGCTGGTGGTGATGTTACTGGTGTTCGTGGTGGTGTTGGTGTTGATGGTGATGTTGTTGGCGGTGGTGTTGGTGGTGGCGTTGTTGGTGGTGGCGTTGTTGGTGCTGGTGTTGCTGGTGGTAGTGATGTTGGTGGTAGTGTTGGTAGCGGTGGTGTTGTGGGTGGTGTTATTGGTGGTGTTGGTGGTGGTTCCTACGATCCATCCTGGGTTTAACCTAGCTGGATTGTATGAGGAGGTCACAGATCCTTGAAAGATCTGGACACATTTCCACCAGTAAGCTCCTCCGGCAGGCAAGGCTGTGTTGGCTGGGTCTTGTAGCCCGCATACCCAAGCAGTTTTTTCTTGGGCCGCATAAAGAGGGCTAAACGGGTATGACATGGGCTGTAGAGTAGATGGACTCATGAAGTACGGGAGGTTGTGGAGCTGAGTGGACTTGCAGAAGACTGGTACCAGCGGTGTAAATATCGGTATCTGTAGAGGAAGCTCGTGAAGGATGCTACTGGGCAGTTGGAGGCAGTCGCCCTCCAACAAAAACTGAGGGCAGAGGAGCGACATTCACAATGAGTGGAGCACCGGGTGGATAAAATTCAGCAAGTAGGCACCGTTAGGGGTGCAGCTGGTGTATCTACCAGTCATCTCAGTTGGCCAACCTTTGAAACCCTGGGTCTGTCCTGTGATGTCTTGTTAGCGAGCCTTCGACACTTCACGTGGTCACAAAGTGCACCTGGCCTAGCACAGGCGCCGTGGTAACATCCCCGCTAATTAGTGGCGAATGTCGGTTGTTGTTTTTTTGTTTAGTGTTTTGGGTAAGTGGTGATGATGTGAGTCTGTGTTGATGATGTAGGTTCATGGTGTGAATGTGAATCCGCGTTGTGACTTGACTCGTGTTGAGACGCGGTGCTGTCACGCCCCCTCGACTCTGTGTGATCCTCGCCTTCGTCTCCTGCTCCGCATGCAGAGACGCTTAAAGTTCTGTGCAACCTGCTCTGCAAGTTGCCACAATGGAGGTACGTGTGGCTCCTCCACTCGTGTGGTGAATTATGGATGGACGTGTGCTCTCCACTTTCCGTTTACCTACCTGTCATCTATCCATATACCTGAGTGTGCATTTGCTTGCCCGCCAGAGTGTGTGTGCATCTATCAGAGCATCTCCCCGAGATCCTGTCTGTGTACCTGCCTGTCTACACGTGAATGTTCTACAGTACTTTTATTTATCCACCACTGAATGAGGGCCTCCATCCCTGAGACCCTGCTACCCCGCACAATCCTGTGATGTAATAATCCACCAAGCACTGATTTCGTCGCTCCATTTTTCTGGCAGCTGTCCTCTCAGGCGTGTTCCGATACTTGGCTGCATCTCCGTTATTGTTCTTAACCATTGGCCATCGTTGTTCCTCCTGGCCGTGGCACGTCCTGGCCCAGCCCCACTCCTCTTAACAGTTTGAAGGATCCAATAACCTGCGTGTGTCCTCTAAATCCACACGTGTCTCATTGTAAATCCAAGTGTGACATCTGATATTGGCCAAATATCCCAACGCTGAGAACTGACGAAATCTCGGAAGAACCATCCTGGAAGTCGAGCCCAGGATCTCAGAGATCCTGGCTCAGTGCCAGCCTCCTGCACTTTCCCCAACATATTGCTAAAGCCTATGTGGTGGACCTTTGTCTTTGTGTGTGTGTAGATTAGCCGAGCTGGAGAGGCGAGGAGTAAGGGTGAATCTTGCACCACGTGGAGTGCGCTGTCCTCAGAGGGCACCGCCTCCATCTGCATCAAATTGCAGCAAGGTAAGAACAGTCATGTGGGATATCACAGAGGGCCATGGTGAATGGTGGAACATCACGATGGCCATGTTACATGGGGAAGTCACAGTGGCCAAGTTGCATGGGGGACTTAATGTTAACCATGTTGCATGAGGGACTGCATCATGGTGGCCATGTTGTATGGGGATCATTATCTGTGCTCTTGCCTTAGGACATCACGCTTTCAGATGCACTTCCGATATTAGGATTATTGTCCTTTCCCCACATATCCATTTAGCACAATTGGCTATGTACGGTGCAAAAGAAGTTCAACATATATACAGACATAACTGGTATTTGCCAAAACATCCCAATCCTGAAATATTTTGCCTACAAATTGCTTCAATTTTGGATCAAACAGCTGTTATTCTCATGTCTGCACAAATCCTGGCTCTCTTTGGCCCTCACTTAACCAACTGTGAGAAGCGGGAACTTGCAGCCATGCAGCAAGTGTGGTACTTTGCACTCTACTACAAATCCGAGGGTGTCAACAATGATAGATATGACGACTACGGACAAAATTCCACTCTGGTGAAGCTTGCCACAAAACACCGGCTGTGGGCGTGGTCACAGGGCCCATCGGTAGCAGGGCTTGTGGCCTCTTATTATTGCACCTGAAGTACCAACCAGGGCTATCACACACGCACACACCAACGCACTTCAGAATCCCCTGCAATACTGCACATGACGTGCTGAAAACGATTGGAGGTCAAGGCCAGGTGATCCAGTGCCTTTATCACAAAAGGAACACCCTTTGAGGCCGACGTTTGTGTTAAGTCCGTTTCCACGGGCGGCCGTGCAATGCAGTGGTGACACTCATGCCTCGCAGCGAGGAGGGGGGCCTGAGTTCGACTCCTGATTCAGGTGCCGTCTTGTATGGAGTTTGCATGTTCTACCTCTGTTCTGCATCAGTTCCTTCTGTGTTTTCATACTTTTTCCTCCCTAAAGCTTAAAATACACAAAGACAGTGTAAACTGGTATTGGGGCAAAACATCCCATTGCTGAAAGATTACCTGCACATTACGGTAGTTCCTCATTTAATGCTATAGATACATTACTGAAAAGTTCCGCGTTCAACAAAAAAGTATTGAGCGAAAATAATTTCCTCATAAATAATATAATAATAATGTTTGGCGAGATACAATGTACACATACAATTTAAGATGGCGAGACCAATAACTGAGGGTATGCCGTCACGTTACTTTATCATTGCGAGTAATGTATCATTGTAGCTCAAGAAAGTAGTTCGTTGTCGGCTCCTCAAAAATCGCGTTATAACGGGCAGGTTCCGCGCTTTAACAGGCGTGTTCCACATTATAACAAGTGCGTTTCGTTTTAAAACGAGAAGCGTTCTGTGTTGCAATGGGCGCGTTCGTGTTATTGCGGGCACATTCCGCGTTGTGCGAAAAGTGTGTCCTAATGGAAGAGCCATGTTAAAGCGAAAACAAATGTTAACATGCGATTGCATTTAGATTTCTCAAATGACCAATCCGATTTGAATATCTTCAAATCCTATTGGGCGCCCTACGTCGGCTCCTGCTTCTTCTGTGGTAGCTCCTCACCAATGAGAGTGAAGTGTACTACTGGAACTCACGGTGCTATTAGACCTGGTGAAATGATATTTAATTATTTCATTATGAACATGATTTATCTCTGGATATTCCTGAAACATGTGTAGGCTCCTCACTTTTTGCGATTTCCTTTGTGCAGCTCTAAGCAGGAAACATTCCCAAGATGGAGCTTGTTGTATCTAGGCCCCTTTTCCATCTTAATGTTAACAAGTAATTTTCCGATACATATAGATACATGTTTCTATTGTTTTTTTTTAATAATAATGAATAAAAACACCAAACCAGGCCTCCGCATGGCATGTGGAGGTTATCTTTACCATGACCCACTAACACGATTTTGACATTAAGAGCCCTCCCAGGGTCAGAGGGAGCAGATAGAGAGCAGAGCACAGCGAATTGCCAGGGGCTGACGTAAACACACCAAGCCAGGGTCACTGGGAGTTTGCGTTAGCCTAGATATAGTTCAGTCAAAAAGCTGATTGGTTCTACATTACTATTAAAGTAACTTAAAATCGGAATTCAACGACAGGGTAGGCTAAAGTTATTGATCTTCACACCAACTTCAATTGAACCCTGCCAATAGCTACATCAATGTAACCATCAACCGTCTATTGGTTTAACATTAAATCTATTGTCATATTTTAATAATTTTTATACGACTGGACCCAAAGCCTATAACAATCAGGTTTTCCGAAGTCAACATGCATGTTCTAACCCAGACATGAGCGAATAATGAGCAGAGTAGATATAAGGTTGGAGAAGAAAGGAAAATAAGCGCAGCAAACTGCAAACGTCGGCAAAAAGCCAGGAACAACCAACCAACCTAACAACAGCAAGCCGGGGCTAGACAGGCCATCGAATTAGATAAATCCCGGGGTCAGAGGTCACAGACCAAGGGCTGAGAGGCAGACGAAAACCAGAACTGACTTCAGGGTTAACTCGCCCTCACCTACACGGAGTGACGGAAATTAATGAGGCCTTGAATTGGCGGCGTCAGCGAAAACAGCGGTCACCACACGCTAGAGAGAGTGAGGGCCAAAGAGTGTAGAGAGACTGAAAAGAGAATAAGGGCGGGACCTTAGAGTGTCAACGCATTTCAGCGAAAATAACAGGCTGATAAAAATCAGTGCATTATTTCCTACTTAACATTCGTGTTGGCACCATTCACCGAGGCTTACACAAAACATGAACTACATAATGACTTGGGCAGTGTTAAACCCAAGGTGGGAAAGAAAGGGAAATCCCGGCCGTCTTTGTATCCCTGCAGCGCGGGGTAGGAGTGTGTATACGCTCGGGGAAACACGAGTCAAACACCACAACGGGAAGCTAACCCAGACCTTGGATTAATACAGAATCATAACTGTGGAACTCTGATGAAATGAAATGTTAACTTAAAACGTTTTAACCATTTCATTGTGCGTCGGTGAAAGTCGGAGGGAATATCGCCCCTCCCTCCAGGTTGTGCACCCAGACAGAGAGGCGCCTTCGAGACAATTTATAACATTTGATTGTTTTACTTGTAGGTTTTATGGTAGGAGTATGACAACGGAATATACCGTGGGTGATGCACAAGGACACACACTGACACACGTACGGACACACACGGACACAGATACATACGGACAAATCCTGACACAGCAAAAATCGAAAGAAACCCCGCCTTGTGGGCAGGATCCGAGTGAAGGGATTTTTGGGCATAAAAAGAGGATCCTGAACATTGAAACCTCAGTTCGACCAGGGGGGTCGACTCAGGAGCGAGCTGCGACCAGCGGGTCGGCTCGACTCGTCCGCAGTTCATCGGAACTCAGCTGAGTTCGATCGGCTCACCGGAGCCGGCCATCGGGGGTTCGACTCATCGGAGCAGCTCCCCATCTCATCTGCACGCGGGCAAGACCCGCTTGACAGCTCAACTCGCCCCTGCGTGGGTCAGCCTCTGCCGACGCGGAGGTCTCTGCTGCCGCCGGGGTGGTGAGGCTCGCTGTTTGGCGACGATGTTGCATGCACACCGTGCATCGCCAGCCGAGTGCGCACCCCGAGTCAACACTCAACCACCGTGCACGCTGCGAGCGAGCTGTGGCGCCATCTACCGACCGCGTCCTGACCTGCAGCAGCGTATCGACGACATCTGAATCCGTTCAACACGGTGACCGCCGAATCGACTGATACGTATGACGCGCACCGCCCCCTCACCACACGACAAGCAGGCGTCTGTTTGACACAAGTTCGACCCCGAACACTGACTATTCAAACAATTCATGTCACTCAAACATACACGGGTCCTTAAACCAGAAGCCAACACTCAAGTCTATCGGTCATCAGTGGCCGTGAAGGCGTCACAACGAGACCGAGTGTTCATACATATGTCGTTATAAGCGTATCCATAGTTGTCCTCTTTACTATTTAGTGGGCTGTACTCTTAATCGCATAAATATTCAACAGATCCATCAATACGAATTTACTTTTGACACCTTCTCCCGTAGAGCCACGCTCTTGTGGGGAAGGGTGTGTCCCACCAGATCCTCATCAGGCGATCTGGTCCACAATTAATTAAAACTTGGTATCAGGTGAGGTCCTCAGGAGAAAGGAGCACCCCATCGCATGCCCTTACTCCAAGCCATTATGTAGTCAGATAATCTGCCGATGTATCTGTTGAGATTTGTGCCTTTAAGAATAATAACTGTTTTATTGTTTTTCTTATCGTCGTATAATCTTTAAAGTACCTTTCATTCGTAATCGCCGCACGTACTCGCGTACTCTACAGAATAATCACCTGTTCTGAGACCCAGTGTGCTAACAACGTGATAAGGGTTGCATATGATCGATGATCAATAACGAGTGCGATACTGCGGGAATAATTCTAGTATAATCATTCATTATAAGTTACGGTTTTTGTTTAGATAGCATTTGCATGTTCTAATAACTCTCTCCTTCTCTAACAACCATCGCTTTATGCGGGGTCCATGTGTTATCAAAGTGAAATCGTACAGTCGTTGATGATACTGTCTTGATACCGTGTGGATACCGTGTTGAAGTTCCGAGATTGAGAGTTCACATACATATTATAGTTAAGGTTTAATTAGAAAATAAATTGATTAATACAGAAGTGGTCGTGTGATTCTTTCCTGAAATTTTTGCATAAGATCTGTATCCTGCGACGAGATATGAACTCGGGAACCTAAACTATAAACACACCAATCCACACTCATTAAACTTTAAAGCGAATGATATGAACTTGGGACCTAAAATATGAACACTCGGGGAGTGTTAAAGCGAGAATCATTGTATTATGCTGATCAATAATACGAAGTTAGACAACGAGGCCGAATTGACACTAGCGTAACTGCACACGATTGATTGCGTTATCCTGATTGATAACCCCACCTCGTCAACGAGGCGGGGCCTGATTATCATAAAGGCTATCATTAACACAACCACACCCACTCGTATAAATGAATACGATTACCTCTCTAATTAGCATAGTTACACGCATAATTACACGAATTAGCATAATTTCGGATTAATTATGCAAATTTCGAATTTCATTTAATTTTAATTATTTTTCATCAATTTTCACACACCCACATATACAACAAGCTGCAGATAGCTCTGGAACTTCAGGGCGAGGGCAGTGATGAAGATTTCAACATCATAAAAGTCCTGAACAGATTTTATTTCAGAGAACACCGCTGTATCGTTCTGAAGCTGAAGTATGTACTGTGTGCTGCTGCCGCCGCCCCCCCCCCCCCCACCCGCCTATAACGTGGTTAACTAACTTAACAAACTTTCATAATATTTTTAAAGTGACCTGGCCACAAATTAAAGCTTAACAAAGTAGCATGTTGATTTTAAATGTGGAGGGGAAAACCAGTGGACCCACAGAAAAATCCAAGTGACCACGGAGAGAACATGCCACTCGCACCAGCATTTCGGCGAGCGGCCCGATGGTGACGGCCGACACCAGCATAGCGGCTATGGGTGTGAAGCGAGGGCGATTCGGCTTGGGTCCCAGGAACGGGATCCGCTCCCCGCTGCCCTCCACGGTGGCGCATCGCTGGCGGGGCTGCACGTTGAGCCCCAGCTTTTCCAGGAGGTCCGTACCTGCAATACACTCGTGGCATATCACACTTGAGACGTAGAATTCCTGGGTGCACACCTGGTGTCCGAGACGGACCTCGAGGGAGATCCTTCCCAGCAACCCCATCCCGGCTCCGCTCGCTGTGTGCAGCGTGCGATCCGGGGCCTGCAGGCGGCTCACGTCAACCCCGAGCACGCTGCAGTGTGCGGCGCTCACGAGTGAGGCTATGGCTCCCGTGTCCAGTAGGATTCGGGTGCGCTGCCCGTTCACCTGTCTTTCCACCAGCGATGTGGCCCCCGTGATTCCTGCCACCAGCTCCCGTAGCCAGTCGCCCGTCCTCACCGCATCCTTGGGTGTTGGGGTCGGAATCTGCGTGGGGGTCACTCGCTCACCATTAATATTATCGTCGTTTTGTTTCGGGACCTCATTGATTGCACCCCTAGGTGGTCCACTCTCTAGGGGGCGTTGGCGTTTAACCCTGGCGCGTTTCTAGCGCGGGCGATCTGAGGACAGTCTCTCACTAGATGTCCCCGGTGGTCGCACAGGTAACATGCCCGGGGGGCGGTTCCGTAGGAGGTCCCCTGTCCACCCCCTCTCCCCCTTCCCGTACGTAGCTGCCCAAGGTCGGCTTCTAACTGGGTCACCCGTCCGGCCAGTCCCCCCACTGTGGGGCATAGCTCACCCATTTCGGATTGAATGGTCTTTACATTTTTGTTCGCTTCTTCCCGTATATCTTTTATACCCGTCTGTATCCCCACTACCCAGCCCGGGGTTGTCTCGCGGGGCCCCGTAGACTCTCTTGCTCGACCCTTTATCGTGCGGGTGAGTCCCTCTTCCTCCTCCTCTTCCTCTGGGCCCAGGCTCGCGATGGCTCGCTCTCGTCCCGGCCCCCGGAGCTGCGCGCGTTGGCTGGAAAGTCTTTCACACTTACGCGCACGCTCAACAAGGGCGTTAAAGGAAAGGCGGGTGCAGCTTAGATCGGGGTGCCACCATGAGGTACGAGTCAAGTATCGTAGGATTTTCTCGGAGGCGAGGTCCTCAACTGCCTCCGCCGTGTACCCTGGGCGTGCAAGCTGCGTTAGCGTACGCACGTCCTCGACATGGTCACACAAATCCTCGTTGGGTTGGCGGCGGCGTGCCTCTAAGGCGATTTTTGCCTCCTCCTCATTACTCACGCCGAACCCAAGTCAAGTTGGCGCATTAGCTCTGCTAGCTGGGTTTGTGTGCTCGCGGGTAGGGCTTCTGTGAAGTCAGCCGCCCGTCCATCTAAGTGTATGGTTAGTTGCTCTAACGCCTGTGCGTCTATACACCCATTATTTTTTTAGCCCCTTAAACGTTGTGGGCAAATACCTTCCATGACGGGGTCCCCTGGCCGGTAAATATATGCCTTATTTTTACGTGGGGTCACGCGGGGGTTCGTACCGCTTCTGACGCCAAACTGTGGGGGCTACCGTCCCCTGCCATCACCGAATTGTCGGGGCCGTTGCCCCCCGACTCCCCCGTTCTATTCATACCACTACCCCCCTCTTTGTTCTGTGGGGTTCGGGTTAGCGACCTCCACCTCCTCACCCCCCGGGGCCCCTGACTTTGTTGCCGACTGCGTAGGCATGGCTCAATTAGTGGGGCCGCCTGCTCTACGCTTACAACGCGCTATGTTGTTCAGTGGCGGCGTGCCGCGGTGAGCGTGCTCGCAAAGTAAAACCCCGTCCCGCACGTGAACAAACAGGTACGGTGCGCCGACGTGTGATTCCCTCACACACACGCTCTACGCGCTCAGGCAATAACAAACACGACGCTGCTACCTGCCGAGCCCCGTGCACCAATCCCACGCGAGGGAGTGGGGGGTCGGGGATGGGAGGCCAGGGGCGTCTGCCGTGCGCGGGCTGCTGATTGGAGGGGGTCACTTCGCTCCGATTTAAAGGGTCGTTTAAACAGCCGCGCGAATACGCGCACGCCAGGCGCCTAGCTCGCTACCTCGCTATAAACAATCGCGCAGGCACGCGACCGCAACACAGTCACACAGGGACGTGAGTGCTAAGCACTACTGTAAACAATCGCACAGGTACGCGAGCGCTAAACACCACCGTAAACAGTCGCGTAGGCACGCGCACGCTGAACGCTCCGCCTCATGGTAAACAACCGCGCATGCACGCAAAAACCAAGTATGTTCTACCCTCCTCTTCACACTCCCAAAGACCACACGACACAGTTGATCCCCCTGCTAGCTATTTTATTTACCGCGAGTAACCCGTTAAACTACGTCTGATTGTGTGAGTCAGTGGATGCCAGCCTATTCCCCCTGGGCTCCTAGGCTCAATTTATCCTGCCTATCGTTCCGCTCTCTACCCTCGATTAAATAGCTCAAACTCACCGCTCACTGACTTATGCCTACGTCCACTCTGCTGCGCTGGAAGCTGTAGAAGGGCGATGCTGTGGGTCGTCTCCATAGAGGGTTGAGCCTGGCTGCATTGAAGCTCGTCACACGGACGTCTCGAACGGCTGACCCTAACACCTCGCTGCTCTCGATCTCTTGAAGAAGAACTCTCCTACTGTCTCAATCACCTGCCTTTTATCCTACCTATCACAAAAGGCATTTCCGCGGACCTTGCTTGCCCCTGTCCTTTTGTCCATTCAGATGCTTGGTTATTCTTGTCCCTTTGTTATCTAGATTCCTAATCCTGCCTATAACAAAGGCGTTCCGCTGTTCCCACACCCCGTGCCGCCCTGTCCATTCAGATGTCGGAATCCTCCTGTCCCGTTGTTATTTGGATCCGTAATCTCAACTTTATAACAAAAGGCATTCAGATGCTTCCGCACCCGTGCGGCCCTGTCCATTCAGAGGCCTGGCTATTCTTGTCCCTTTGTTATCTAGATCCCTAATCCTAACAAAGGCATTCCGATCCGTACTCGTGCTTGTGTGTGTGCGGTTTCACTCACGGTGGCTCAACGGCCTCTGCCGTGACCACGTAACTTTAATATCAGGTCACGGCGCTGCGGTGCATGTCAGCCTCGGGGGTAGATCGCCCAATTGCCCGCCCGCAGAAAACCATGAAACTTGATCCCATTAGGGGCTTCTGGATAAAAACCTGTCGGCCAGGTGACCTTCCCTCCCGGCTCTACGTGGGGTATGCGTGCATTCATGTGGGGCGGGGGGGGGAGGGGTGGCGAGAGGCGCGCCGCGTCGGCGCTGTCACTCCCCGGTGGCGGTGTCACGGCGGTGGGCACGGCCCCGATGGAGCGGCTCCGCTGCGGCGGCACCACAGTCTCTGTGGCTGTGTGCAAGTATTCGTCTCTAAGTGTCCGTCTGAGTGTCTCTGTGTATCTGAGTGTTTGTACTTGTGACTGTTTATGTGTGTGATGATGATGCTGTTTAAGACAGTGTATACATGCACATATGTATGTTGTTCTTGTGATCATTGTGCAGCTATGGATGTTCATGGGACCCTGGAATACTTGGCTCCGAAACTGTTGCAGGGCTATAGCTTGGCCTGTGGAAAGGATATGTGGGCACTGGGCTGCACGGTGGCGGAGTTGGCGACAGGCAGGGAATTTTTCTGGTCCGACAGCCACGTGATCCCCCTCTCTTTCCTTGGAGTCGTGGGCCATGGGGGGGGGGGGGGCGGGGGGCGGGCAGGAGGGTGGGTGGCCACTTTGTGATCTCTGAATAATGGCCGTCGTATGTTGCGTGTGGTTGTGTGTACACGTGTGCATCTTGTATGTGTGGGGGAGCGGTAGTGTAGCGGTTAGCCTGCTGTGCTAGAAACTGAGTTCGAGTCCAGCTCATGGCCAACACCAGTGACGATGATCTGAAGTGGTCCTGGTCCTCCCCTAGTTCGAGTCAGTCTCAACTGAGTACCTGGTGGAGTGTGTGAAGTACCTTGGTCAACGTGGCCCGCCACCCCTGTCTTTGTGTGTTGCTGCTTTTGCTATTCAATACTAACAGCACTTGCTCCATACAGTGTGCCGAAGCTATACGGGTGACCTTTGTCTTCATATAAACCGTGTGCAGATTCTGGGGATGCCTCCAAGGTACATGGTGGATGCAGCTCCCAACAGAACGCAGTTCTTTGGTGAGTTGAAGGGTGGGGCGAGTGACGGACCGGATTCTGTTTTAGGGAGTGGCCTCGGGCTGTTATATTTTTTTGGAGGGAGCCTCTTTGTATTTTAAATTATTTGGGTGTGTGGGTGGGTAAATTAGTATATGGGAAAGTGGGTGGTTATGTGGGTGAGTAGGCGAATAGGTTGGTGAGTCGGTGGGTCGGTGTGTGGATAGGCGGATAGGTGAGTGATTGGGAAGGTGGAAGAGTGGATGGGTGGGTGGGTAATGTGAATGCGTGGGTTGATGGATCGGTCAGTAAGTGGGTAGGTGGGTGTCGTGGTGGTTGGTGACTTGGTCTCTCCCGCTGTGCATGGCTCCTGCAGACCATCGGGGGAAGATGTTCTGCCCAGGCAAGAAAAGGGTGCCGGGGTGCTTCCCACTTCACAGGGTGCTCAAAAGCGATGACCCGGATTTTGTCGAATTCATCAGCTCCTGGCTGCTGTAAGAACCACCTACTACTCCCACCACCTCCCCACGAAGTTTGCTCCCCTCCATGTGATCGCGAGTGCTCTCCACCAATCACCAGGAAGATGTGGAGCCGAGTGGACCTGCCAATAAGCGGTACCACCGGCGTGAAGTTAGCCCTCTGTGGAGGAGTGGGAGGTCTGTGCAAGACGCTGCTGGGCATCAGAGGACTGCCACTGCTACTGCTGCTTCCCCTGCTGCTGTGCGTTCCTGGACCTCGTGGGAGAAGGGAAGGAACATCAAAGCATTCACCATGACTCTCTAACCACGTGGCTGCGTGTGTCCCCCATGCGTATCTCAACAGATGGGATCCGAATTGTCGCATGACGCCAGCGCAGGTGCTGGCTCATAGCTGGCTCGGGACCGTGGCCACCAGCACCACCACCAGCAAAGCCACCACCACCACTGCTGCTGCTGCTGGCAGTGTGAAGAGCTCTGGAGCTGCTGAGCCACGGTAAGCCACTACCTGCTTGTCTCGTGGTCAAGGAAGTCTATAGGGGCGTGCGGGGCCTGGGGCTAATCACAACATGTGGGCCTTCGAATCGCGGATAAATCCGCTTTCGGTCTTAATTAGAATGATGCATGTGATGTCATTACTTGTGAGATATTCCGGTGCGATAGCCTACGTGTTAAACGTAAGTAATGTCTGACACTGTGACACCGAAGCGCAGGGCCCCCCAAAGCATGGGGCCCGGTGTAGTCGCCCCCATACACCGTACCTGGGGAACGACTCTGCTCCTGTATGTGTGTTTAGTATCGATTTCTTTTTATTACTACGACTACGCTTATTTAGCCAGCACGAGCCTCACTCAGTCTCAAGACTCTTTTTCAGAGGGTCCTGCCAAGTTGTTTGCAGTACAGAACAAATTTACTGCTACTGCTGCTGTGTGATCCGAATTGAGTGATTTGAAGATTAAATTTCCAACACTGGCGGGGATGTCCATCCAACACTTGTTGCACAGCGTGTGTGTGAGGCTTCGATTGCCAAACCCAAAGGAATGGAAGTGAAATTTTAATGTGCAATTTTATTGATGGACTTTGTGTTGTCTTGGTGTGGTCTGGGGCAGTTTTTTATTCAGTTTTTTTTTGCCTTGCCCAAGCTTGCTTTGAGTATTGAAAAACTGACAGGATTTGATTTATACAATTTGTATTTATATGCTTTATTTTTTTGTGTGACTTCCTTACACTTTGCACTCCTTTTGGTTTTGTTTTGTTGTTGTAATCTGCTCAACACCCACTCACCAATCACTCTCACGCCTGCCTACCCACCCACTGACTCTCACACCTACCCACCCACCACTCACTCTCACACGCATATACCCACTCTCACACACACCACTCACACCGACCCACCCACCATTCACTCTCACGCCCACCCACCACTCTCACGAATCACTCACGCACACCCGCCCACTCACTCACTCACACCCACTCACCACTAATTCACGACTCTCATGCCACCCACTAACCCTCACACTCACCCACACCCACCCACCACTCACTCTAACACTCTCCCACCCACCCACCCACTCACTCTCACGCCCACCCACCACTCACTCTCACAACCCACCCACTCTCACGCCCGCCTACTCGCTCACCACTCACTCACCACTCACTCTCACACCCAGCCACCAAACACTCACCACTCACTCTCACACCCAGCCACCAAACACTCACCACTCATTCTCACACCCACCCACTCTCACGCCCGCTCACCCACCCGCCACTCATCCTCACACACTCACTCAACACTCATTCTCACACCCACCCGGTGTTTGCGGTCGCGTGCGTATTTACCGAGCGCGTTTTACGCAGGGGGTTTACGTGGCGGCGATCGCATTAAGGGTTCGGCGTGGTGCGTAATTCTGGCGTGTGTGCAAGTAAGGCTGCGCTGCGCACTAACTCATTACCTGCGCCAGCGCTCGCGCAGCAGCCGCGCTATTTTTAGCGCGTGCACGTGGTGGGCAGCAGGTCCGGTTGTGCGCGCGCCCGCAGCCCCCGCAGCGTGAGTGGTGGTTTACGTGGGGGGTGGGAGGCAGAATAACGTGAGGCGGTGGAGAGCCAGCAACGAGCCATGTCCCACAGAGAGGATGCTGGTGCGGGGAGGCCAATGACTCGATCGGCGGCAGCCCGGCGTGAAGGAGAGGAGGTCCAAGGGGGAGAGGAGGAGGGGGGCATCAGCCCTCACACACCATCTAGCCATTTCTAGCGTATATACGGTGCTCAGCCGCCATCTTGTGTGGGGAAGGCGCCCAACCACCAGGCGGCCACCCACCATTATTTCACGTGGAAGGCGTCCAACCGCCATCTTACGTAGGAAAGGCGCACAAACGCCCTCTTAGGTAAGGAAGACGGCAAACCGCCATTGTGCGTGGGGAAGGTGCCCAACCGCCATTTTACGTTGGGAAGGTGGCCAATCGCCATCTTAGGTAGGGACTTTGCCCAACCACCATCTTGCGTGGGGAAGCCGCACAACCGCCATTTTACGTGGGGAAGGCGCCCAACCGCCATTATGCCCACCCTAGCTGGGCATTATGAACCCACCCTAGCTGGGCATTATAACCCCACCCTTCCTGAGCATTATAACCCACCTTACCTGGCCATTATAACCCCACTCTACCTGGCTATTATGACCCCACCCTACCTGACCATTATAACCCCACCCTTCCTGACCATTATAACCCACCTTACCTGGCCATTATAACCCCACCCTACCTGGACATTATGAACCCAGACCCCCACACGGCACTGACGATCGAAGGCACCAAACCCCACGAAAAAAAACGCGTGCAACGTTTTTCACATACTGGTGACTTCATATATAATTATAACAATCATATTTACAATAATAATATACAAAACTACACACGTACAATGCTATTTTAACACACACCACGTGGTAGGGTTGTAGCCTGAGATAAGGGGGGCCTTGGGTAAGCTACTGGTGAGTGTGTGGTGGGGTGAGCGTGTGGTGAGTGCAGTGAGTGGCTGTGTCCAGTCCATGTCTGGCGGCCGCTCTTCAGTCGTCTTCCACAGCTGTCTCCACGATAGTGAGTGTGGTGAGTGGGTGTGTGTGTGGGGTGAGTGAGTGTGGGTGGCTGGGTGTGTGTGGGGTGACTGTGTGTGTGGGTGGGTGGGTGGTGCGGTGCTGCTGCTCGTGGTGGTGGTTGGCACCGACTCCACCACCACCACCCCCCCGCTACTCTGCCGTGGGCTGCCCACCACACAGCAGCAGGCGGCGGAAGATCGAGGAGAGTGCCCTGCCCATATGGGCCAGACCCCTTTGCTTCTTTTTCTTCTTCTTCTCCTGCTGCTGTTGCACCTCCTCCTCTTCCATCTGCTCATCCTCGTCTGTCTTCTCGTCCACTTCCATCTGCTCCTCGTCTTCTGTCTTCTCCTCCACTTCCATCTTCTCCTCTTCCTCTGCCTCATCCTCCTCCTCCGTCTGATCCTCGTTCTCCTCCTCCTCCACCTCCTCTGTCTCATCCTCATCCAGCAATGATGACAAGGATGATGATGATGGGGGCTTTTTCTCTGACTCAGCTCTGTGGAGAGAGAGGCAGCAGCACCACAGCAGCACATCATCATAATCATCGTCATGCTGGTACTACAGCCAGAGGTCGCGATCGGTCCCCACGGCCAGAAGTGGACCTGGCCATCACAAATGAAAGCAGCTCAACCAAGTGGCTGATGTCATCATCATCATCGTCACGTGGGGATTCATAGCGGCAGACCAAATACTACATTCATATAGATGCATCGAGACCCATACTCAGAGACCCATACAGACTCACAACGACCCATACTCAGAGACCCTGCACTGAGCATACAGAGGGAGTCTCACCGTAGATCCGCAGCTCCAAAGGCCTCGCTGGTGATGGGGGTGGCCTCGATGGTGGTGGGGGTGGCCTCGCTGGTGGTGGGGGTGGCCTCGCTGGTGGTGGGGGTGGCCTCGATGGTGGTGGGGGTGGCCTCGCTGGTGGTGGGGGTGGACTCGCTGGTGGTGGGGGTGGCCTCGATGGTGGTGGGGGTGGCCTCGATGGTGGTGGGGGTGGCCTCGATGGTGGTGGGGGTGGTCTCGACGGTGGTGGGGGTGGCCTCGACGGTGGTGGGGGTGGCCTCGACGGTGGTGGGGGTGGCCTCGATGGTGGTGGGGGTGGCCTCGACGGTGGTGGGGGTGGCCTCGACGGTGGTGGGGGTGGCCTCGACGGTGGTGGGGGTGGCCTCGACGGTGGTGGGGGTGGCCTCGATGGTGGTGGGGGTGGCCTCGATGGTGGTGGGGGTGGCCTCGATGGTGGTGGGGGTGGCCTCGCTGGTGGTGGGGGTGGCCTGGATGGTGGTGGGGGTGGCCTCGATGGTGGTGGCGGTGGCCTCGATGGTGGTGGGGGTGGCCTCGATGGTGGTGGGGGTGGCCTCGATGGTGGTGGGGGTGGCCTCGATGGTGGTGGGGGTGGCCTCGATGGTGGTGGGGGTGGCCTCGATGGTGGTGGGGGTGGACTCGATGGTGGTGGGGGTGGCCTCGATGGTGGTGGGGGTGGCCTCGATGGTGGTGGGGGTGGCCTCGATGGTGGTGGGGGTGGCCTCGATGGTGGTGGGGGTGGACTCGATGGTGGTGGGGGTGGCCTCGATGGTGGTGGGGGTGGCCTCGATGGTGGTGGAGGTGGCCTCGATGGTGGTGGGGGTGGCCTCGATGGTGGTGGGGGTGGCCTCGATGGTGGTGGGGGTGGCCTCGATGGTGGTGGGGGTGGCCTCGATGGTGGTGGGGGTGGCCTCGATGGTGGTGGGGGTGGCCTCGATGGTGGTGGCCTCGACGGTGGTGGGGGTGACCTCCATGGTGGTGGGGGTGGCCTCCATGGTGGTGGGGGTGGCCTCGATGGTGGTGGGTGTGGCCTCGATGGTGGTGGGGGTGGCCTCGATGGTGGTGGGGGTGGCCTCGATGGTGGTGGGGGTGGCCTCGATGGTGGTGGGGGTGGCCTCGATGGTGGTGGTCTCGTTCTGGAGCCAGCCGTGACTCAGCGCCTGCTCCGGTGTCATGCGGAGTTCTGGATCCCACCTGGGGAGGCGGGGGGGATGGAGACAGGGGAGGTGAGGATTTGACGTTCCCATCTGTACGTGTGTGTGTACGTGTGTGTGTGTAATGGACAGCGGTGGTGTTATGAGCCCGGCAGAAACCCGAGTTAGATTCCTGCACACGGCCAACACCAGTGACAGCAATTATATTATCTGAACTGGTCCTAGGCCTCCCCTAGGTCGACTCAGCCTCAAATGAGTACCTAGTGTAAACATCGCCACTGGGGAGACAAAGGTGGCCGGACGTGGTGGTGCTAGCCACCCACCTCCTCTGTGTGTGCCACAGTGCCGGAGGCCTTCATAGGCGGTGCTGCTACTCGCTACTACTAACAGCACTTGCCCCTACAATCTGCTAGAGTCTACACGGGGGATCTTTGTCTGTGTATAGGCGCTGCTACTCGCTAGTACTAACAGCACTTGCCCCTACAGTCGGCTTGAGGCTACACGGGCGGTATGTGTCTGTGTTCTTACTGCAAGCAGCTGCTAATGAAGGCCACAAGCTGAGCTCCACATCCCCGCAGCACCAAATGCAGGGGGACACTTGCCGGGAGTCGTTTCCTGGCCGGGCAGTGAGGCTGGCCGGCCTCATCTGTAGGACAGAGACAGAGAGAGATATACATACACACAGAGAGGGAGATAGAGACAGAGAGATACACAGAGAGACAAACAAAGAGGAAGAGAGACAGAGAGAGAGACACATACACAGACAGAGACAGAGAGATGGAAAGAGAGACAGAGAGAGGCACGCACAGTGTCACCAACCACCTACCCACCTACCCACCCACTCACCACCACACCGCTACCCCTACAACACCACCACCTCACCCCCACACCACCTCCACTACCACCTCTACGCCACCACCAAAGCACGACCACCACCTCACCACCACACCACCACCACCTGACCACACCACCACTACCACCATACCACGACACCGCTACCCCTAGAACACCACCACACCACCACCATCGCCACCACCAATACCTCACCACCACTACCTCACCACTACCTCACCACAACCACACCACAACCACACCACCACCTCACCACCACACCACCACCACCTCACCACCACACCGCTACCCCTACAACACCACCTCACCACCACCACCACCACACCACCACTATCCATTGCCATACCACCACCTCACCAACACCACCACACCACCTCCACTACCCCATCTACACCACCATACCACCACCACCTCACCACCACCACCACACCATCACCACCTCACCACCACACCGCTAGCCCTATACCACCACCACCACCACATGACCACTACTTCACCACCATTATTGCCACCTCTACACCACCACACCACCACTACCACCATACCACCACACTGCCACCTCTACACCACCACCACACCACCACCCCGCCACCACCACACCACCACTATCGCCACCACTAACACCTCACCACCACTACACCTCACGACCATCACACCACCACCTCACCACTATCCACTGCCACACAACCACCACACCACCACCTCACCACCACCTCACCACCTCCACTACCACCTCTACACCACCACCACCTCACCACCACCACCTCACCACCACCACCACACCATCACCACCTCACCACCACACCGCTAGCGTTACACCACCACCACCACCACCTCACCACCACCACCTCACCACTACCTCACCAGCACTTCACCACCACCACACCACCACCTCACCACCACCACACCACCATCACACCACCCTTCAACTCACCAAAGTATGCCGCTCTTTTGCGAGCTTTCTCCACCATTTCTTTTGGAGGCATGCCCAGGATCTGCGCAACCATTTCAAGACAGACACACAGAGGGACACACGCATGTTACACGAATGTTACACGCGTGTTACACATGGGGACCCATACAGAGACCCATAGAGATCCAGAGACTTATATAAAACCATAGGGACTCACAGAGACCCATATGGATCCACAGAGACCCATAGAGAGACCCATACGGACCGACAGAGACCCATACATAGACCCATAGAGGTCCAGAGACTCATATAAAACCATTGAGACTCAGAGGCCCACACTATAACTGAACTATTTTGATTTCACCAGGGAAGGCCCCACTGAGCTACGTGGCTGTTTTTCATTGGCTGTACGACGAAAGACCTGAACGTGACATTATCGTTGTTGCTCAGCACATCTAGCATCATGGGTGAGTAGGTGGGTGGGGGGAGGGTGAGTGGGTGGGTTAGTGGATAGGTAGGTGGGTGGGTGAGTGGGTAGGTAGGTGAGTGGGTGAATGGGTGGGTAGGTCGGTGGGTAAGTGGGTGGGTGAGTGGGTGAGTGGGTGAGTGGATGGGTGAGTGGGTGAGTGGGTGAGTGGATGGGTGGATAGGTCAGTGGGTGTGTAGGTGGGTGGGTTACTGGGTGGGTAGGTGGGTGAGTCAGTGAGTAGGTGGGTGGGTGAGGGGGTAGGTGGGTGGGTGAGGGGGTGGGCGAGTGGGTGGGTAGGTGGATGAGTGAGTGGGTGGGTAGGTAGGTAGGTGGGTGAGTGGGTGGTTACGTGGGTGTGTAGGTAGGTGGGTGGCTGGGTAAGTAGGTGGGTGAGTGTGCGGGTAAGTAGGTAGATGGGTGGGTGGGTAAATGTGTAGGTGAGTGAGAGGATGCGTAGGTAGGTGGGTGGGAAGGTGAGTGGGTGGGTGGTTGGGTGGCTGGTTGGGTGACTGGCTGACAGAGTTGGGTGACTGAGTGACTGGCTGGGTGACTGGCTGGCTGTGGGCCAGGTCGTCGCTCGAGGCCCCCCAGGGAGGCTCCCCAGTCACCTCGATGCAGCATGCCAGGTGGTCGTCGCGGCTGAACGAGAGGAAGAGTTCCCTG
This sequence comes from Petromyzon marinus, assembly GCF_048934315.1. NCBI lineage: Eukaryota > Metazoa > Chordata > Hyperoartia > Petromyzontiformes > Petromyzontidae > Petromyzon > Petromyzon marinus. The sequence continues at coordinate 402,535 of NC_133675.1, read as the reverse complement.
TCGGTGGCCAGCTTGGCGACGGTGCAGCCCAGCGACCATGTGTCCACAGCGCAGGTCGCCGGGTAGCCGAGAAGCACCTCGGGGGCCACGTAGGCGAGGGTTCCTCCCACGTGCGAGGCTGTGCAGACGACAACGGCAGCGATGATGATGAAGATTGTAGACTAGGTACGTGTGTGTAGGTGGGTGGGTGGGTTGGGTGGCTGGGTTGGGTGGCTGGGGCAGTGGCTGGGTGGGTGGGGGGTGGATGGTTAGGCGGGTGAGTGGGTGGGTGGATGGATACATGGATGGGTGAGTGGGTGGGCGGGTGGGTGAGTGGGTGGGTGGGTGGATTCATGGGTGGGTGACTGGATGGGCAGGTCAGTGGGTGAGTGGGTAGGTGGCTGGATGGGTCGGTGGCTGGATGGGTCGGTGGGTGGGTGGGTGCATAGATGGATGGGTGGGTGGGTCAGTGGCTGGGCGGGTGGGTGGATGGCTGGGTGGGTGAGTGGGTGAGTGGGTGAGTGGGTGGGTGAGTGGGTGGATATCCGGCTGGGTGGGTGGGTGGCTTGATGGCTGGGTGGGTGGATGGCTGGGTGGGTGGGTAGATAGATGGATGGGTGGTTGAGTGGGTGTATGGGTGGATGGGTGTATGGGTGGATGGGTGTGTGGGTGGATCGCTGGATGGGGGGGGTCGGTGGGTGGGTGGGTGGATGGGTGGGTGGATGGGTGCGTGGGTGAGTGGGTGGGTGGATGGCTACCTGAGTGGGTGGGTGAGTGGGTGGGTGGGTAAGTGGGTGGATGGCTGGCTGGCTGGCTGGGTGAGTGGGTGGGTGGGTGAGTGGGTGGATGGCTGGCTGGGTGGATGGGTGAGTAGGTCGCTGGATGGATGAGTGGGTGGGTGGATGGCCGGGTGGGTGGTTGGGTGAGTGGGTGGCTGGATGGCTGGGTGGAGGGGTGGATGGGTGGGTAGATGGATGGCTGGGTGGGTGGGTGGATGGCTGGGTGGGTGGATGTATGGATAGATGGATGGGTGGGTGGGTGAGTGGGTGGGTGGGTGAGTGGGTGTCTGGGTGAGTGGGTGGCTGGGTAGCTGAATCAGTGGGTGGGTGGGTGAGTGGGTGGATGGCTCGCTGCGTGGGTGCGTGGATCGCTCGGTGAGTGGGCGGGTGAGTTGGTGGCTGAATGGCTGGGTGGGTGGGTGTCTGGATGACTGGGTGGGTGGATGGATGGGTGGGTGAATGGCTGTGTGGGTGGGTGCATGGATGGATAGATGGATGGATAGATGGATGGGTGGGTGGGTGGGAGAGTGGGTGGGTGGGTGGGTGGATGGGTCGGTGGGTTGATGGGTTGATGGGTTGATGGGTGGATGGGTGAATGGATGTGTGGGTGGGTGGGTGAGCGGGTGGGTGGATGGGCTAGTGGGTGGATGGGTGGGTGGGTGAGTGGGTGGCTGGATGGCTGGGTGGGTAGATGGATGGGTGGATGGCTGGGTGGGTGGGTAGGTGCATGGATGGATATATGGATGGGTGGGTGAGTGGGTTGGTGGATGGGTCAGTGGCTGGGTGGGTGAATGGGTAGGTGGGTGGCTGGGTGGGTGGATGGGTGGGTGGATGGATGGGTGGGTGGGTGGATGGGTCAGTGGGTGGGTGGATGGGTGGGTGGATTGATGGGGGGGTCGGTGGGTGGCTTGATGGGTGGGGGAATGGATGGGTTGATGGCGAATGGATGTGTAGGTGGGTGGATGGGTGGGTAGATGGGTGTGTGGGGGTGTCAGTGGGTGGATGGGTGGGTGTGTGTGGGTGTCTCCACTCACTTTTGCCATCCACAAAGAAGCTTGAGGCGAAGTTCCTGACCCTGACGATGCCATCCGCGATGTTCGCCAACAGAACGTTGCTCTGGATGGGGAGTGAGCCGCAGGGAGGGAATTCACACCCAGCATGGTCAAGGCGGTGAGCGTCGTTTACGACCGAGCGTCTGTGCAGGGGGACTGCCTCCGCTCACAGACGTTCAACTTACGAAGTTTCAGAGATATGCGCAAAAAAACAGTGACATCTACATCTGCAGAACGTGAAGAACCTGTGGCATCTACATCAACAGAACATGAACAACCTGTGGCACCTACAGAACGTGAAGAACCAGTGGGATCTACAGAGCATGAAGAACCAGTGACATCTTCATCTACATAACGTGACGGAACAGTGGCATCTATATTTACAGAACGTGAGGAACCAGTGGCATCTACATCTATAGAACGTGAAGAACCAGTGGTATCTACACCTGCAGAACGTGAAGAGCCAGTGGCATCTACATCTGCAGAACGTGAAGAACCAGTGGCATCTAAATCCGCAGAACATGAGGAACTATTTGCATCTACATCTGCAGAACATGAAGAACGAGTGACATCTACATCTGCAGAACGTGAAGAACGAGTGGCATCTGCATCTGCAGAACGTGAAAAACCAGTGGCATCTACATCTACAGGACGTGAAAAACCAGTGCCATCTACATCTACAGGACGTTAAGACATAGTGGCATCTACATTTGCAGAACGTGAAGAACCAGTGGTATCTACATCTGCAGAACATGAAGAACACCAGTGACATCTACATCTGCAGAACATGAATAATCAGTGGCATTTACATCTGCAGAGCGAGCACCAGCACCCCAGCGTGTACAACAACCGCCATTCGCCACTAAGTGGCGGTGACGTCACCACGACGCTTGTGCCAGGCCATGTGCACCTTGAGGCTACGTGAAGTGTCGAACGCCCGCTGGCAGGAGGTCACGGGGCAGACCCAAGTGCCACGGGTCGACTGACTCAGATGACTGGCTGATGCACCACCTGTGCCCCCTACTGTGCCAACCTTCTGTGCTTTAGCCACCCGGTGCTCCGCTCGTTATTGTGAGCGTCGCTCCTCCATCCTCCGTTGTTGTTGGAGGGCAACTGCCTCCAACTGCCCAGCAGCGTCCTTCACGAGCCTCCTCCACAGAGGCCGATCTTGACACCACTGGTACCAGTCATCGGCAAGTCCACTTAGCTCCACGTCCTTCTGTGCCACATCACTCCATCTCTTCTCTAGCCCGTGCCGCGCCCATTTAGCTCCCTAGATCCGGCCGAACAAAAGCTGTTTCGGCATGCGGTGGCTGGGCATGCAGGCTACATGACCCAGCCAACGCAGCCTTGCCTGCCGGAGGAGCTCACCGATGGAACCGTGCCCAGATCTTTCAAAGATTTGTGAGCTCCTCACACAATCCAGCCAGGTTAAACCCAGGATGGATCGTAGGCAGGCTAGCCTATATGTTTCTAACCGGCAAAGATGTTCCATTAGGGGGGTCCACGTTTCGCAAGCGTAGAGAAGGGAGGGAATAACCGTGGCCGAGAAGACCTGAAGCTTAGTGCGGAGCGACAGACCAGGTAGCTTCCACACAGCGTTACGCAACCGATGAAAAGATATTGCCACTCGACTGATTCGGAGTGAGACCTCTGCTGTTAAACTGGAGCCGGTCATAAGCACACTGCCCAGGTATGGGAAACTCTCCACTCTCTCCACAACTGCCCAATCACCGATTGAGAGTTGTGGGGGTGGAGTGTCCAATGGTACAAAATACCCAGGCAGGTGCTTAGTTTTGGTGGGGCTGATGGTAAGGCCCCATCTCTTAGTGGCACGCTCCAGTCTCAGCAGCAGCATCTCCAACTCCTCCTCTGAATGAGCAGCTATTACCAAATCATCGGCATGCATAACGTGGTTGAGCAATAGGGAGCCATCCCTTGACCGCACCCGGGCATCGATCAGCCCCTCATTATATCTGTACCAAATGGAGATTCCCCCGGTACAGCTATTGAAGGCTTAACGAACTACGTAGTCAAAATTGATGTTAAATAATGTGGGAGCCAGAGGACATCCCTGTCGCACCCCAAGGTGTACAGGTAATGGCTCTGACTCCCGGCCACGTAGTTTTACCCGGGCCGGCTCACCATCATGAAGGTCCTTAATGATCGTGAGCAGAGGGTCAGGGACTCCAAAAGCACGAAGATCAAGGTCAATAAAGCAGAGATGTAGGTCTTGTTGGAATTCCCTACACCTCTGCTGTAGCAGACGGACAGAAAATATGGCATCTGTGCAGGACCGCCCTTTCCTGAAACCACATTGGGGCTCCGCAAGCCTCTCCTCAGCGTGCCTGGCAAGGCGATGTTGAATAATCCTTGCCAGGACCTTTCCCGGCACACTGAGGAGTGAGATGCCCCTGTAGTTGTTACAGTTTTTGCGGTCCCCCTTCTGCCAATCCTGCGGAACCCATCCAGTGGTCCAGACTGTTGTTATGAAGTCATATAGGGCAGTCTGTGCACAAACGCCACCCTCCCTCAGCATTTCGCTTGGGAGATCATCTCTACCCGGTGCCTTTCCTGGTCTCAGACTCCGGATCACCTTCAGTACTTCCTCAACAGATGGCACCTCAGCCAGCCACTCACAGGGGGTGACTTCTTCCAATATTTGAGGCACTGCAGCCTCAGCAGGATCATCCCCACTTTGTGCCACGATGTTTTCCTGGCTGATGGATTTCCCCTCCACCAGGACCTCACAGAAATGCTCAGCAAATCTGCAAACCTGTTCCTGGGGGTCAGAGATTGGATCACCGTTTTTTCCCCTAATGATGGTAATAGGTGTGGCGCTGCAGGTTACTTTTTTGATGGAGTTAAATAGAGATTTGTGATCGCGGGCCACTGAGGCAGACTCCATCTCCTCAGCAACCTGCGACCACCACCCATCATTGCAGCGCCTCACGGCTCTCCGAACCTCCGAGCGAAGGCTGTGGTAAGCCTCCTCATTCTCTGACGTGGGATTCTGTAGCCAATGACAGTGGGCCTGTCGCTTTTTCTCAACCAACCTCAACACCTCCTCTGTCAGCCAGGGTCTCTGGGGAGGTCTGGACCACGTACCCAAAGCAGCCATTGCAGTTGCATGAGTCACAGTCCTAAACCTCGCCCATTTACCCTCGACATCAGGAGGAGTGGGGGACAATGCCAACCCCAGCCGCAAGCGATGATGAAATTCTCACTTGCAACTTTCATCAGATAACTGAGACCAGGCCACTTTAGGTTGGAATGGGGTCCTGGGTGTACACCCAACACCGGAGTGGAAGAATGGCAGGTGCATCTTACAGATGACTAGTCGATGGTCAGAGGGCAGATCAGCTCCACGGTAGGTCCTGGTGTCAAGGACATGGGCTCGCATCCGCTGGTCCGTCACTATGTAGTCCAGCAGATGTTCTTGCTTAGACCCGGCATGCATCCATGATGTTGTGTGGATGCGCCGATGCCGGAACAGCGTGTTGGTAATTACAAGCCCATGGGCTGCACAAAAATCTAGCAGCCTCCTACCGTTGTTATTGAGCTGATCTGGCCCATGCCCTCCAATCACTCCAGACCAGGTGCCAGCATCATGACCAACTCGGGTATTGAAGTCACCCAACAAGATGACTCTTATCCTGAGGGGCCACTTTAGCCAGCACCTGTGGCACGAGGTCATAGAAGGCATCTGACTCATTGGCTTTGCCTGCATCCCTCCACGGATGTTCGTCTTCGGAGGGGGCATAAATAACCACGAACACCACTCCTCTCCTCCGGTTGATGGGAAGGCGAGCCCAAAGTAGCCTGGGGCTTACAGCTTCCCACACCTCACCGCCACGCTCCCACGCCCCCTTCATTCTTTTGTTCAAAAGAAGAGCCACATCCTGTTGTTTGGCAGTCTGTTGCCCCGAGTAGAGGACTGTCCACCCCTCATGGTGGCAGGAGCCAGAACCGGTCCACCGGACCTCCTGAATGCCACAGAGATCCAGGTGGTACCGGTCTAGCTCCCAACAGAGGAGTGGCAGCCTCTCCTCCGCAGTGAGCGTTCGAACATTCCACGTGGCCACACAAAGTGGCTTTTCGTTGTTTCTGGAGGAGCCCCGAGTGTAGAGATTCAATCTCCTGGCTCCGCCAATTGGAGTTTGGCCAGGAGACGTCAAAAATGCCTGTCCCCCTGGGGCCTCCGGCACAAGCTTATTAGTTACATATTTCAGTCGTGGTTTAGTGGTAAAATTTTGAAGGTGGAGGGGTTACCAGCCCCTCGCACCCATCCAGAGCCCCCCGTTTAGCCACTGTGATGGTCACAGACGCCATGAGGGGAGTAGCCAATCGAAATTGGCCCTCCCCCCACAGCACTGTCCACGACAGAGTTGCCCATCCGGCACTGCGAGGAGTTAGCGGGTTGTTTTGCCGTGTACTCACCCACACACACAGACACACCCACACACAGACACCCACACACACACACTCACACACAGACACCCACACACATATACACCCACACACACAGACACCATTACACAGCATGCACTCCACTCACGGGCTTGATGTCCCCGTGTACGATGCCCCGGGACTTGGTGTGGGCCAGGAAGTGGAGGATGGCCCTAGTGTACGACCTCACCGCATCCTCGTGACTTTGCCACAGCGTCATCTGTCTGAGCACGCAATGGAGTTTCGCCCTGCCACGCGGAGAGACAGCGACCATGTCAGTCACGTCAGCGACGACGTCAGCGACGACGTCAGTGACATCAGCGGTTAGCGTGCTGCGCTGCGAACCTGGCGAACTGGGCTCGGTTCCCGCTCATGGCCAACACCCAGTGACGATTATCTGAACCGGTCCTGGGTCTACCCTAGGTCGACTCAGCCTCAAATGAGTACCTGGTGCGATGTGTAAACATCGCCACTGGGGAGACAAAGGCGGCCGCGCGTGGTGTTGGCCACCCACCCCCTTTAAAGGTGCTCGCTAACAGCACTTGCCACTACAGTCTGTTAAGGCTATATGGGGGATCTTTGATCTTTGTGTGCGTATGTTGAAATTAATTCACACCGTACGTAGCCAAGCATGCTAATGTGTGGGTCTCTATGGGTGTCTGTGTGGGTGTCTCTGTGGGTCTCTATGGGTCTCTGTGGGTCTGGGGGTCTGTGAGTCTCTGTGTGTGAATGTATGCAGAACTTCTTTTGCACCATACATAGCCAACCGTACTAATGTATGGGTATGGGTGTCTCTATGGGTCTGTATGGGTGGTGGTGGTGTTGTGGTGGTGGTGTTTGGTGGTGGTGGTGGTGGTGTTTGGTGGTGGTGGGTGCTGGTGGGTGATGGTGGATGGGTGGTGGGTGGGTGGTTATGGTGGGTGGTTGGGTGAGGGGTTGTGCTGGTGATGGTGGGTGGTTGAGTGGGTGGTGTGGTGGTGATGGTGGGTGGGTGGTGGAGGGTGAGTGGGTGAGTGGTGTGGTGGTGAGTGAGTGAGTGGGTAAGTGGTGGTGGTGAGTGAGTGAGTGGGTGAGTGGTGGTGGTGGTGGGTGAGTGGTGGTGGTGGTGATGGTGAGTTAGTCGGTGGTGGTGGTGAGTGAGTGGGTGGTGGGTGAGTGAGTGATCGAGTGAGTGGGTGAGTGAATGTTGGTGGTGAGTTAATGAGTGAGTGAGTGGTGGTAGTGGTGCTGGTGGTGTGCGTACTTCAACAGCTCCATGACAAGGCATTTGTGGCCTCGAAAGTAGAAAGTCTCCAGGACCCTGACTACGTTGTAGTCCACGTTGCTACGGTCGCTCTGGAGCTCCATGGACATTAGCAGCTCCGTTCTCTGGTGCTTTTCTTCCCTGGAGCTGCGAGCGAGTGAGCAAGTTCACAGAACGAGAGAGAGAAAGCAAGAGAGACAGATAGAGAGAAAGAGACATAAAGAAACAGAGATCAAGACAGAGACAGACAGAGAGAGACAGACAGAGACAGAGAGTTTAGACTTTAATATACAGTGGGTCTGTGTGTGGAACACTGAGTAGTAGTAGTGGGTCTGTGTGTGGAACACTGAGTAGTAATAGTGGGTCTGTGTGTGGAACACTGAGTAGTAGTAGTGGGTCTGTGTGTGTAACACAGAGTAGTAGTAGTGGGTCTGTGTGTGTAACACTGAGTAGAAGTCGTATTGGATCTGTGTGTGTAACACTGTGTAGTAGTAGTGGGTCTGTGTGTGTAACACTGAATAGTAGTAGTGGGTCTGTGTGTGTAACACTGAGTAGAAGTCGTATTGGATCTGTGTGTGTAACACTGTGTAGTAGTAGTGGGTCTATGTGTGTAACACTGAGTAGTAGTAGTGGGTCTGTGTGTGTAACACTGAGTAGTAGTGGGTCTGTGTGTGTAACACTGAGTAGTAGTAATGGGTCTGTGTGTGTAACACTGAGTAGTAGTAGTGGGTCTGTGTGTGTAACACTGAGTAGTAGTAGTGGGTCTGTGTGTGTAACAGTGAGTAGTAGTAATGTGTCTGTGTGTGTAACACTGAGTAGTAGTAGTGGGTCTATGTGTGTAACACTGATTAGTAGTAGTGGGTCTGTGTAACACTGAGTAGTAGTAATGGGTAATGCGTAGTTGGTCTGTCGCTATCAATATTATCCACAATAGAGGTGAGTTTGGGTTATATGACGTAAATATAAATGTTGTGTCATTAAACCCGCCACACTGACACACGCCCAATTGGTTGAGGTGGTTTGTCACCTAAACACAAAACGCTTGGCCAGCTCGTTACTTGCTCAGCACTTAACCGGTTGTTGTGTTGGAAAGTGTCAAAGTCAATTGTCAGTGTTGTGGTGGGGTTCGTCTCCAACACACAACCAGTGGTGGCGGTGGTGGTGAGGGTGGTGGGGAGGTGGTGGTGGGGTGGGAGTGTCGCTGTGGAGGTGGTGGTGGGGAGGTGGTGGTTGAGCGATGGAGATTCAAGTAAAGGATGTTCAGTCATTGTTTGTTGTTGTGGTTCACAGCCAGCAGCAGTCCCATAGTGTGTGTTTGTTTATTGTTCTTGTTATTGGTGGTGTTATTGTTGTTGTTGACTGCACTGCTGCGCCAGGGCCCACTCACGTGGAGGGCGAGGCGAGGATCTTGAGAGCCACCATCGTCCGAGTCTTGTGGTCCAGACACCTCACCACCACGCTCTGCCCACCCTGCCCAATCTTCCTGTCCAGCTGGAAGCGGTAGTAGAAGTGCTCGTTCTGGACCTGCAGGGGTCACGGGAGGTCAGGGTGGGGGTCACGAGGAGGTCACATGTAGCCAACAGTGCTAATCTGTGGGTCACTGTGGGTGTCTGTGGGTGTCTCTGTGCGTCTCTATGTGTATGGGTGTCTCTGTATGTGTGTATGTTGAACTTCTTTCGCACTGTACGTAGCCAACCGTGCTAATCTGTGGTGCTTTATGGGTATCAGTGTCTCTGTGTGGGCCTTCATGATAGTGAACAGGCCCGGGTAAAACTACGTGGCCGGGAGTCAGAGCCATTCCCTGTACACCTTGGGGTGTGACAGGGATGTCCTCTGGCTCCCACATTATTTAACATCTATTTTGACCATGTAGTTCGTGAAGCCTTCAATAGCTGTACCGGGGGAATCTCCATTTGGTACAGATATAATGGGAGGCTGATCGATGCCCGGGTGCGGTCAACGGATGGCTCCCTATTGCTCAACCACGTTATGTATGCCGATGATTTGGTAATAGCTGCTCATTCAGAGGAGGAGTTGGAGACGCTGCTGCTGAGACTGGAGTGTGCCACTAAGAGATGGGGCCTTACCATCAGCCCCACCAAAACTAAGCACCTGCCTGGGTATTTTGTACCATCGGATACTCCACCCCCACAACTCCCAATCGGTGATGGGGCAATTGTGGAGAGAGTGGAGAGTTTCCCATACCTGGGCAGTGTGCTTATGACCGGCTACAGTTTAACAGCAGAGGTCTCACTCAGAATCAGTCGGGCGGCAATATATTTTCATCGGTTGTGTAACGCTGTGTGGAAGCTACCTGGTCTGTCGCTCCGCACTAAGCTTCAGGTCTTCTCGGCCACGGTCATTCCCTCCCTTCTCTACACTTGCGAAACGTGGACCCCCCAAATGGAACATCTTCGCCGGTTAGAAACATTTAGGCTAGCCTGCCTACGATCCATCATGGGTTTAACCAGGCTGGATTGTGTGAGGAGCTCACAAATCTTTGAAAGATCTGGGCAAGGTCCCATCGGTGAGCTCCTCCGGCAGGCAAGGCTGCGTTGGATGGGTCATGTAGCCCGCATGCCCAGCCAACGCATGCCGAAACAGATTTTATTCGGCCGGATCAAGGGGGCTAAACGGGCGCAGCACGGGCTAGAGAAGAGATGGAGTGATGTGGTACAGGAGGATGCGGTGTCAAGATCAGCCTCTGTGGAGGAGGCTCGTGAAGGACGCTACTGGGAAGTTGGAGGCAGCCGCCCTCCAACAACAACGGAGGGCGGAGGAGCGACGGTCACAACAATGAGCGGAGCGCCGGGTGGCTAAAGCACAGCAGGATGGCACAGTAGGGGGCACAGGTGGTGCATCAGCCAGTCATCTCAGACAGTCGTCCCGTGGCACCTGGGTCTACCCCGTGACCTCCTGGCAGCGGGCGTTCAACACTTCACGTGGCCTCAAGGTGCACCTGGCCTGGCACAAGCGTTGTGGTGACGTCACCGCCACTTAGTGGCGAATGGCGGTTGTTGTGTCTGTGTCTTTGTGTGTGTCTGTGAGTCTCACAAGGATGTAGTTGTTGTCGTCGTCGTCAAATTCTCCGTTCTTCACTCCCCCTCGTGAGCTTCCTTCCCCGTCCAGAGTGAAGAACCAAACTTCCTGCATGGTGGCCAGCTCCAGCTTCTGGCGCTCAGTCAAGTGAGGCTTGAAGAGACTCAGGATCGCTGCACACGTGACAACAATAACAACTTAAACTATAAACTAATTTTATTTATGCACACACCGGGTTAAGCCTCCCACCGAAGTGACTGGTATCATCATCCTCATCGTCGTCATCATCGTCATCATCATTATCATCATTGTCATCATCGTCGTCATCATTATCATTGTCATCATCGTCGTCATCATCGTCGTCATCGTCATCGTCATCATCATCGTCGTCATCTTCATTATCATCATCGTCATCATCATCGTTGTCATCGTCGTCATCGTCGTCATCATCGTCATCATCATCGTCGTCATCATCATCGTCGTCATCGTCGTCATCATCATCATCATCGTCAACATCGTCATCAACGTCATCGTCGTCGTCATCATCACCGTCATCATCATCGTCACCATCGTCGTCATCACCATGTGGGAGCCATTTGCTCTAAGTGCACGTTGATACAGACTTATAGAGACTCATAGAGAACCACAGAGATCCTCAGAGACCCACAAAGAACCATACTCATATAGAACCATAGAGACCCAAGGAGACCCATAGAGCCCCACAGAGATGCACAGAGACCCTCATAGACTCACAGAGACCCATACTCATATAGAACCAGAGACCCACAGAGACCCACCCATATAGACCATAGAGCCCCACAGAGATGCATAGAGACCCTCATAGACCCATACTCATATAGAACCAGAGACCCACAGAGACCCATATTCATATAGAACCATGGAGACCCACAGAGACCCACCCAGAACCATACTCATATAGAACCATAGAGACCCAAGGATACCCATAGAGCTCCACAGAGACGCAGAGACCCTCAGAGACCCACTGAGACCCATATTCATATAGAACCAGAGACCCACAGAGACCCATACTTATATAGAACCATAGAGCCCCACAGAGACGCACAGAGACCCTCATAGACCCACAGAGACCCATGCTCATATAGAACCATAGAGACCCACAGAGACTGCCACTCATATAGAACCAGAGACCCACAAAGACCTATACTCATATAGAACCATATAGACCCACAGAGACCGATACTCAGAGACCCACGAAGCGGTACAGGGTGCGTGTACGGATGATGAACTTCGATCGCACTGCACGTAGCTAACCGTGCTAAGGTATGGGTCTCTGTGGGTGTCTATGGGTGTCTCTGTGGATCTATGGTTCTTTGTGGGGTGTATCTGTGTGTTTATGGGTCTCTATGGGTGTCTCTATGTGTCTTTGGAGTCTCTTTGGGTATCTCTGTGTGTCTATGGGTCTCTATGGGTGTCTCTATGTGTCTATGGGTATATCTGTGAGTCTCTATGTGTCTATAGGTGTCTCTGTGGGTCTAAGGGTCTCTATGGGTGTCTCTGTGGGTGGGTGGCTGGGTGTCTGTGGGTCTCTATGTGTGTCTCTGTGGGTCTCCGTGGTGGTCACTGCGTGGATTTGTTCCCCTTCACATTTTGAGGAATCACCATCGTCACGCTTTTATCAAAGTGTTTTTTCGCTGCTGCTGTGCATTTCCAGGCGATGACAATGATGATGATTTGATGATATCAGGCCACTTGGTTGAGCTGCTGCTATTTGAGCTGCTATCATTCTTAGACTTTGATGATTTTCCTGCTCATCTCTCTCTCTCTCTAACCTTTGGGTGATTTGCTGCGGATTAATCCGGTGCCGGAGGTGAACGCGCTCCACGTGGTGATAGACGGAGGCTGCCTCCCACTCGGTCCAGCTCGACTTGTCTACACACACACATAAACACACACACGTACAAAGACAAAGATCCCCCGTATAGCTTGTAACAGACTGTTGGGGAAAGTGCTTATAGCGAGCCCCTATGAAGCCCAGCATGGCACACGAGGGGGTAGGTGGGCAGCACCATGCCCGGCCGCCTTTGTCTCCACAGTGGCGATGTTTACACACCACACCAGGTACTCATTTGAGGCTGAGTCGACCTACGGGAGGCCCAGGACCGGTTCAAATAATCGTCACTGGTGTTGGCCATAAGCGGGAATCGAACCCGGGTTGCCAGGTTCGTGGCAGTGCGCAAACTGCTACACTACCGCTCCCCACATACACATAAATAAAAAATAAAGATCCCCCATATAGCCTTAACAGACTGTAGGGGGCAAGTGCTGTTAGCGAGCACCTATGAAGGCCGGAACGGTACACGAGGGGGTGGGTGGCCAGCACCACGCCCGACCGCCTTTTTCTCCATAGTGGCGATGTTTACACACCGCACCAGGTACTCATTTGAGGCTGAGTCGACCTAGGGGAGGCCCGGGACCGGTTCAGATAATCGTCACTGGTGTTGGCCGTGAGCGGGAATCGAACCCGGGTCGCCAGGTTCATAGCGCAGCGCGCTAACCGCTACACTATCGCTACACACATACACACACACATAGACAAAGGTGCAGTAGACTCGTCAACACACACACACAAAGACAACGGTCCCCTTGAGGCTGTAACAAAACTGTGTTCAAAGGTGTGGGTGTTTGTAAGTGTGGGTGTTCATGAGTGTGGGTGGTGTTCGTAATTGTGGGTGTTCGTAGGTGGGTAGTGTTCGTAAGTGTGGATCTTTGTAAGTGTGGGTGGTGTTTGTAAGTGTGGGTGTTCGTAGGTGGGTAGTGTTCGCAAGTGTGGATCTTTGTAAGTGTGGGTGGTGTTCGTAAGTGTGGGTGTTCATAGGTGTGGGTGGTGTTCGTAAGTGAGGATGTTCGTCAGTGAGGGTGTTCGTCAGTGAGGGTGTTGGTGTGGTGTTTGTAAGTGAGGGTGTTCATCAGTGTGGGTGGTGTTTTGTAAGTCCTGGTGTGGTTCATATGTCGAGCAAAAGGGGTCACGCATACCATGGCGCTAATTCTGAGAGTAGCGTTGTTGTGCTCCGTAAATATCTCGGTGTCTCTGCGTGGAGAGTGGAGGGGGGGGACGGAGGAGAGAGTCAGTGGAGGGCGAGGTCACCGCAATCACAAGTGGACTCACATCGTCAACACGGACTCACACATTCATCACAAACTCACATCCTCACCACGAACCCGCATCCTCACTACGGACTCACACCCTCACCAATAACCCACAATACAAACCCCATTCACCAAGAACCCACAACACGGATCCACACACTCACCAAGAACCCACAAAACAGACAAACACACTCTTACCACGAGCCCACAACACGGACCCACACACTCACGACGAACCCACAACACGGACCCACACACTCACCACGAACCCGCAACACGGACCCACACACTTCCCACGAACCCACAACACGGACCCACACACTCACCACGAACCCACAACACGAACCCACACACTTACCACGAACCCACAACACGGACCCTTACACTCACCAAGAACCCACAACACAGACAAACACACTTTTACCACGAACCCGCAATACGGACCCACACTCTCACCACGAACCCACAATACAAACCCACAATACAAACCCACACTCACCAAGAACCCACAATACGGATCCACACACTCACCAAGAACCCACAACACAGACCAATACATTCACCACGAACCCGCAACACGGACCCACACACTCACCACGAACCCACAACACGGACCCACACACTCACCATGAACCCACAACACGGACCCACACACTCACCACGAACCCACAACACGGACCCACACACTCACCACGAACCCACAACACGGACCCACACACTCACCACGAACCCACAACATGGACCCACACACTCACCACGAACCCACAACACAGACCAACACACTCACCAGGAACCCGCAATACGGACCCACACTCTTACCACGAACCCACAACACGGACCCACACACTCACCACGAACCCACAACACGGACCCACACTCTCACCACGAACCCACAATACAAACCCACACTCACCAAGAACCCACAACACGGACCCACACACTCACCAAAAACCCACAACACAGACCAATACATTCACCACGAACCCGCAACACGGACACACACACTCACCACGAACCCACAACACGGACCCACACACTCACCACGAACCCACAACACGGACCCACGCACTCACCACGAACCCACAACACGGACCCACACACTCACCACGAACCCACAACACAGACCAACACACTCACCAGGAACCCGCAATACGGACCCACACTCTTCCCACGAACCCACAACACAGACCCACGCACTCACCACGAACCCACAACACGGACCCACACACTCACCACGAACCCACAACACGGACCCACACACTCACCACGAACCCACAACACGGACCCACACACTCACCAAGAACCCACAACATGGACCCACACACTCACCACGAACCCACAACACAGACCAACACACTCACCAGGAACCCGCAATACGGACCCACACTCTTACCACGAACCCACAACACGGACCCACACACTCACCACGAACCCACAACACGGATCCACACTCTCACCACGAACCCACAATACAAACCCACACTCACCAAGAACCCACAACACGGACCCACACACTCACCAAAAACCCACAACACAGACCAATACATTCACCACGAACCCGCAACACGGACACACACACTCACCACGAACCCACAACACGGACCCACACACTCACCACGAACCCGCAACACGGACACACACACTCACCACGAACCCACAACACGGACCCACACACTCACCACGAACCCACAACATGGACCCACACACTTCCCACGAACCCACAACACGGACCCACACACTCAACACGAACCCACAACATGGACCCACACACTCACCACGAACCCACAACACGGACCCACGCACTCACCACGAACCCACAATACAAACCCACACTCACCAAGAACCCACAACACGGACCCACACACTCACCAAAAACCCACAACACAGACCAATACATTCACCACGAACCCGCAACACGGACACACACACTCACCACGAACCCACAACACGGACCCACACACTCAACACGAACCCACAACACGGACCCACACACTCACCACGAACCCACAACACGGACCCACGCACTCACCACGAACCCACAACACGGACCCACACACTCACCACGAACCCACAACACAGACCAACACACTCACCAGGAACCCGCAATACGGACCCACACTCTTCCCACGAACCCACAACACGGACCCACACACTCACCACGAACCCACAACACAGACCAACATACTCACCACGAACCTGCAACAAGGGCCCACACACTCACCACGAACCCACAACACGGACTCATACACTCACCACGAACCCACAACACGGACCCACACACTCACCACGAGCCCACAACACGGACCCACACACTCACGACGAACCCACAACACGGACCCACACACTCACCACGAACCCGCAACACGGACCCACACACTTCCCACGAACCCACAACACGGACCCACACACTCACCACGAACCCACAACACGAACCCACACACTTACCACGAACCCACAACACGGACCCTTACACTCACCAAGAACCCACAACACAGACAAACACACTCTTACCACGAACCCGCAATACGGACCCACACTCTCACCACGAACCCACAATACAAACCCACAATACAAACCCACACTCACCAAGAACCCACAATACGGATCCACACACTCACCAAGAACCCACAACACAGACCAATACATTCACCACGAACCCGCAACACGGACACACACACTCACCACGAACCCACAACACGGACCCACACACTCAACACGAACCCACAACACGGACCCACACACTCACCACGAACCCACAACACGGACCCACGCACTCACCACGAACCCACAACACGGACCCACACACTCACCACGAACCCACAACACAGACCAACACACTCACCAGGAACCCGCAATACGGACCCACACTCTTCCCACGAACCCACAACACGGACCCACACACTCACCACGAACCCACAACACAGACCAACATACTCACCACGAACCTGCAACATGGGCCCACACACTCACCACGAACCCACAACACGGACTCATACACTCACCACGAACCCACAACACGGACCCACACACTCACCACGAGCCCACAACACGGACCCACACACTCACGACGAACCCACAACACGGACCCACACACTCACCACGAACCCGCAACAGGGACCCACACACTTCCCACGAACCCACAACACGGACCCACACACTCACCACGAACCCACAACACGAACCCACACACTTACCACGAACCCACAACACGGACACTTACACTCACCAAGAACCCACAACACAGACAAACACACTCTTACCACGAACCCGCAATACGGACCCACACTCTCACCACGAACCCACAATACAAACCCACAATACAAACCCACACTCACCAAGAACCCACAATACGGATCCACACACTCACCAAGAACCCACAACACAGACCAATACATTCACCACGAACCCGCAACACGGACCCACACACTCACCACGAACCCACAACACGGACCCACACACTGACCATGAACCCACAACACGGATCCACACACTCACCACGAACCCACAACACGGACCCACACACTCACCACGAACCCACAACACGGACCCACACACTCACCACGAACCCACAACATGGACCCACACACTCACCACGAACCCACAACACAGACCAACACACTCACCAGGAACCCGCAATACGGACCCACACTCTTACCACGAACCCACAACACGGACCTACACACTCACCACGAACCCACAACACGGACCCACACTCTCACCACGAACCCACAATACAAACCCACACTCACCAAGAACCCACAACACGGACCCACACACTCACCAAAAACCCACAACACAGACCAATACATTCACCACGAACCCGCAACACGGACACACACACTCACCACGAACCCACAACACGGACCCACACACTCACCACGAACCCACAACATGGACCCACACACTTCCCACGAACCCAAAACACGGACCCACACACTCAACACGAACCCACAACACGGACCCACACACTCACCACGAACCCACAACACGGACCCACGCACTCACCACGAACCCACAACACGGACCCACACACTCACCACGAACCCACAACACAGACCAACACACTCACCAGGAACCCGCAATACGGACCCACACTCTTCCCATGAACCCACAACACGGACCCACGCACTCACCACGAACCCACAACACAGACCAACATACTCACCACGAACCTGCAACATGGGCCCACACACTCACCACGAACCCACAACACGGACCCTTACACTCACCAAGAACCCACAACACAGACAAACACACTCTTACCACGAACCCGCAATACGGACCCACACTCTCACCACGAACCCACAATACAAACCCACAATACAAACCCACACTCACCAAGAACCCACAATACGGATCCACACACTCACCAAGAACCCACAACACAGACCAATACATTCACCACGAACCCGCAACACGGACCCACACACTCACCACGAACCCACAACACGGACCCACACACTCACCACGAACCCACAACATGGACCCACACACTTCCCACGAACCCAAAACACGGACCCACACACTCAACACGAACCCACAACACGGACCCACACACTCACCACGAACCCACAACACGGACCCACGCACTCACCACGAACCCACAACACGGACCCACACACTCAACACGAACCCACAACACAGACCAACACACTCACCAGGAACCCGCAATACGGACCCACACTCTTCCCATGAACCCACAACACGGACCCACGCACTCACCACGAACCCACAACACAGACCAACATACTCACCACGAACCTGCAACATGGGCCCACACACTCACCACGAACCCACAACACGGACTCATACACTCACCACGAACCCACAACACGGACCCACACACTCACCACGAACCCACAATACAAACCCACACTCACCAAGAACCCACAACACGGATACACCCACTCACCAAGAACCCACAACACAGACCAATACATTCACCACGAATCCACAACACGGACCCACACACTCACAACGAACCCACAACATGGACCCACACACTCACCACGAACCCAGAACACGGACCCACACACTCACCACGAACCCACAACACGGACCCACACACTCACCACGAACCTACAACACGGACCCACACACTCACCACGAACCCACAACACGGACCCACACTCTCACCACGAACCCACAACACGGACCCACACGCTCACCACGAACCCACAACACGGACCCACACACTTACCACGAACCCACAACACGGACCCACACACTCACCACGAACCCACAACACGGACCCACACACTCAACACGAACCCACAACACGGACCCACACACTCACCACGAACCCACAACACAGACCAACACACTCACCACGAACCCACAACACGGACCCACACACTCAACTAGAACCCACAACACGGACCCACACTTTTCCCACGAACCCACAACACGGACCCACACACCACGAACCCACAACACAGACCAACATACTCACCACGAACCTGTAACATGGGCCCACACACTCACCACGAACCCACAACACGGACTCATACACTCACCACGAACCCACAACATGGACCCACACACTCACCACGAACCCACAATACAAACCCACACTCACCAGAATCCACAACACGGATCCACCCACTCATCAAGAACCCACAACACAGACCAATACATTCACCACGAACCCACAACACGGACCCACACACTCACCACGAACCCACAACACGGACCCACACACTCACCACGGACCCACACACTCACCACGAACCCGCAATACGGACCCACACTCTCACCACGAACCCACAATACAAACCCACAATACAAACCCACACTCACCAAGAACCCACAATACGGATCCACACACTCACCAAGAACCCACAACACAGACCAATACATTCACCACGAACCCGCAACACGGACCCACACACTCACCACAAACCCACAACACGGACCCACACACTCACCATGAACCCACAACACGGACCCACACACTCACCACGAACCCACAACACGGACCCACACACTCACCACGAACCCACAACACGGACCCACAACACGGACCCACACACTCACCACGAACCCACAACATGGACCCACACACTCACCACGAACCCACAACACAGACCAACACACTCACCAGGAACCCGCAATACGGACCCACACTCTTACCACGAACCCACAACATGGACCCACACACTCACCACGAACCCACAATACAAACCCACACTCACCAGAATCCACAACACGGATCCACCCACTCATCAAGAACCCACAACACAGACCAATACATTCACCACGAACCCACAATACAAACCCACAATACAAACCCACACTCACCAAGAACCCACAATACGGATCCACACACTCACCAAGAACCCACAACACAGACCAATACATTCACCACGAACCCGCAACACGGACCCACACACTCACCACGAACCCACAACACGGACTCATACACTCACCACGAACCCACAACACGGACCCACACTCTAACCACGAACCCACAATACAAACCCACACTCACCAAGAACCCACAACACGGATCCACCCACTCACCAAGAACCCACAACACAGACCAATACATTCACCACGAACCCACAACACGGACCCACACACTCACCACGAACCCACAACACGTACCCACACACTAGACCAGGAACCCACAACACGGACTCATACACTCACCACGAACCCACAACACGGACCCACACACTCACCACGAGCCCACAACACGGACCCACACACTCACGACGAACCCACAACACGGACCCACACACTCACCACGAACCCGCAACAGGGACCCACACACTTCCCACGAACCCACAACACGGACCCACACACTCACCACGAACCCACAACACGAACCCACACACTTACCACGAACCCACAACACGGACACTTACACTCACCAAGAACCCACAACACAGACAAACACACTCTTACCACGAACCCGCAATACGGACCCACACTCTCACCACGAACCCACAATACAAACCCACAATACAAACCCACACTCACCAAGAACCCACAATACGGATCCACACACTCACCAAGAACCCACAACACAGACCAATACATTCACCACGAACCCGCAACACGGACCCACACACTCACCACGAACCCACAACACGGACCCACACACTGACCATGAACCCACAACACGGATCCACACACTCACCACGAACCCACAACACGGACCCACACACTCACCACGAACCCACAACACGGACCCACACACTCACCACGAACCCACAACATGGACCCACACACTCACCACGAACCCACAACACAGACCAACACACTCACCAGGAACCCGCAATACGGACCCACACTCTTACCACGAACCCACAACATGGACCCACACACTCACCACGAACCCACAACACAGACCAACACACTCACCAGGAACCCGCAATACGGACCCACACTCTTACCACGAACCCACAACACGGACCCACACACTCACCAAAAACCCACAACACAGACCAATACATTCACCACGAACCCGCAACACGGACACACACACTCACCACGAACCCACAACACGGACCCACACACTCACCACGAACCCACAACATGGACCCACACACTTCCCACGAACCCAAAACACGGACCCACACACTCAACACGAACCCACAACACGGACCCACACACTCACCACGAACCCACAACACGGACCCACGCACTCACCACGAACCCACAACACGGACCCACACACTCACCACGAACCCACAACACAGACCAACACACTCACCAGGAACCCGCAATACGGACCCACACTCTTCCCATGAACCCACAACACGGACCCACGCACTCACCACGAACCCACAACACAGACCAACATACTCACCACGAACCTGCAACATGGGCCCACACACTCACCACGAACCCACAACACGGACCCTTACACTCACCAAGAACCCACAACACAGACAAACACACTCTTACCACGAACCCGCAATACGGACCCACACTCTCACCACGAACCCACAATACAAACCCACAATACAAACCCACACTCACCAAGAACCCACAATACGGATCCACACACTCACCAAGAACCCACAACACAGACCAATACATTCACCACGAACCCGCAACACGGACCCACACACTCACCACGAACCCACAACACGGACCCACACACTCACCACGAACCCACAACATGGACCCACACACTTCCCACGAACCCAAAACACGGACCCACACACTCAACACGAACCCACAACACGGACCCACACACTCACCACGAACCCACAACACGGACCCACGCACTCACCACGAACCCACAACACGGACCCACACACTCAACACGAACCCACAACACAGACCAACACACTCACCAGGAACCCGCAATACGGACCCACACTCTTCCCATGAACCCACAACACGGACCCACGCACTCACCACGAACCCACAACACAGACCAACATACTCACCACGAACCTGCAACATGGGCCCACACACTCACCACGAACCCACAACACGGACTCATACACTCACCACGAACCCACAACACGGACCCACACACTCACCACGAACCCACAATACAAACCCACACTCACCAAGAACCCACAACACGGATACACCCACTCACCAAGAACCCACAACACAGACCAATACATTCACCACGAATCCACAACACGGACCCACACACTCACAACGAACCCACAACATGGACCCACACACTCACCACGAACCCAGAACACGGACCCACACACTCACCACGAACCCACAACACGGACCCACACACTCACCACGAACCTACAACACGGACCCACACACTCACCACGAACCCACAACACGGACCCACACTCTCACCACGAACCCACAACACGGACCCACACGCTCACCACGAACCCACAACACGGACCCACACACTTACCACGAACCCACAACACGGACCCACACACTCACCACGAACCCACAACACGGACCCACACACTCAACACGAACCCACAACACGGACCCACACACTCACCACGAACCCACAACACAGACCAACACACTCACCACGAACCCACAACACGGACCCACACACTCAACTAGAACCCACAACACGGACCCACACTTTTCCCACGAACCCACAACACGGACCCACACACCACGAACCCACAACACAGACCAACATACTCACCACGAACCTGTAACATGGGCCCACACACTCACCACGAACCCACAACACGGACTCATACACTCACCACGAACCCACAACATGGACCCACACACTCACCACGAACCCACAATACAAACCCACACTCACCAGAATCCACAACACGGATCCACCCACTCATCAAGAACCCACAACACAGACCAATACATTCACCACGAACCCACAACACGGACCCACACACTCACCACGAACCCACAACACGGACCCACACACTCACCACGGACCCACACACTCACCACGAACCCGCAATACGGACCCACACTCTCACCACGAACCCACAATACAAACCCACAATACAAACCCACACTCACCAAGAACCCACAATACGGATCCACACACTCACCAAGAACCCACAACACAGACCAATACATTCACCACGAACCCGCAACACGGACCCACACACTCACCACGAACCCACAACACGGACCCACACACTCACCATGAACCCACAACACGGACCCACACACTCACCACGAACCCACAACACGGACCCACACACTCACCACGAACCCACAACACGGACCCACAACACGGACCCACACACTCACCACGAACCCACAACATGGACCCACACACTCACCACGAACCCACAACACAGACCAACACACTCACCAGGAACCCGTAATAAGGACCCACACTCTTACCACGAACCCACAACATGGACCCACACACTCACCACGAACCCACAATACAAACCCACACTCACCAGAATCCACAACACGGATCCACCCACTCATCAAGAACCCACAACACAGACCAATACATTCACCACGAACCCACAATACAAACCCACAATACAAACCCACACTCACCAAGAACCCACAATACGGATCCACACACTCACCAAGAACCCACAACACAGACCAATACATTCACCACGAACCCGCAACACGGACCCACACACTCACCACGAACCCACAACACGGACTCATACACTCACCACGAACCCACAACACGGACCCACACTCTAACCACGAACCCACAATACAAACCCACACTCACCAAGAACCCACAACACGGATCCACCCACTCACCAAGAACCCACAACACAGACCAATACATTCACCACGAACCCACAACACGGACCCACACACTCACCACGAACCCACAACACGTACCCACACACTAGACCACGAACCCACAACACGGACCCACAGACTCTTATCACGAACCCACAACACGGACCCACACACTCACCACGAACCCACAACACGGACCCACACACTCACCACGAACCCACAACACGGACCCACACACTCACCACGAACCCACAACACGGACCCACACACTCACCACGAACCCACAACATGGACCCACACACTCACCACGAACCCAGAACACGGACCCACACACTCACCACGAACCCACAACACGGACCCACACACTCACCACGAACCCACAACACGGACCCACACACTCACCACGAACCCACAACACGGACCCACACTCTCACCACGAACCCACAACACGGACCCACACGCTCACCACGAACCCACAACACGAACCCACACACTTACCACGAACCCACAACACGGACCCACACACTCACCACGAACCCACAACACGGACCCACACACTCAACACGAACCCACAACACTGACCCACACACTCACCACGAACCCACAACACAGACCAACACACTCACCACGAACCCACAACACGGACCCACACACTCAACACGAACCCACAACACGGACCCACACTCTTCCCACGAACCCACAACACGGACCCACACACCACGAACCCACAACACAGACCAACATACTCACCACGAACCTGTAACATGGGCCCACACACTCACCACGAACCCACAACACGGACTCATACACTCACCACGAACCCACAACATGGACCCACACACTCACCACGAACCCACAATACAAACCCACACTCACCAGAATCCACAACACGGATCCACCCACTCATCAAGAACCCACAACACAGACCAATACATTCACCACGAACCCACAACACGGACCCACACACTCACCACGAACCCACAACACGGACCCACACACTCACCACGGACCCACACACTCACCACGAACCCGCAATACGGACCCACACTCTCACCACGAACCCACAATACAAACCCACAATACAAACCCACACTCACCAAGAACCCACAATACGGATCCACACACTCACCAAGAACCCACAACACGGACCCACACACTCACCACGAACCCACAACATGGACCCACACACTCACCACGAACCCACAACACAGACCAACACACTCACCAGGAACCCGCAATACGGACCCACACTCTTACCACGAACCCACAACACGGACCCACACACTCACCACGAACCCACAACACGGACCCACACTCTCACCACGAACCCACAATACAAACCCACACTCACCAAGAACCCACAACACGGACCCACACACTCACCAAAAACCCACAACACAGACCAATACATTCACCACGAACCCGCAACACGGACACACACACTCACCACGAACCCACAACACGGACCCACACACTAGACCACGAACCCACAACACGGACCCACAGACTCTTACCACGAACCCACAACACGGACCCACACACTCACCACGAACCCAAAACACGTACCCACACACTCACCACGAACCCACAACACGGACCCACACACTCACCACGAACCCACAACATGGACCCACACACTCACCACGAACCCACAACACGGACCCACACACTCACCACGAACCCACAACACGAACCCACACACTCACCACGAACCCACAACACGGACCCACACACTCACCACGAACCCACAACATGGACCCACACACTCACCACGAACCCAGAACACGGACCCACAGACTCACCACGAACCCACAACACGGACCCACACACTCACCACGAACCCACAACACGGACCCACACACTCACCACGAACCCACAACACGGACCCACACTCTCACCACGAACCCACAACACGGACCCACACGCTCACCACGAACCCACAACACGGACCCACACACTTACCACGAACCCACAACACGGACCCACACACTCACCACGAACCCACAACACGGACCCACACACTCAACACGAACCCACAACACTGACCCACACACTCACCACGAACCCACAACACAGACCAACACACTCACCACGAACCCACAACACGGACCCACACACTCAACACGAACCCACAACACGGACCCACACTCTTCCCACGAACCCACAACACGGACCCACACACCACGAACCCACAACACAGACCAACATACTCACCACGAACCCACAACATGGACCCACACACTCACCACGAACCCACAATACAAACCCACACTCACCAGAATCCACAACACGGATCCACCCACTCATCAAGAACCCACAACACAGACCAATACATTCACCACGAACCCACAACACGGACCCACACACTCACCACGAACCCACAACACGGACCCACACACTCACCACGGACCCACACACTCACCACGAACCCGCAATACGGACCCACACTCTCACCACGAACCCACAATACAAACCCATAATACAAACCCACACTCACCAAGAACCCACAATACGGATCCACACACTCACCAAGAACCCACAACACAGACCAATAGATTCACCACGAACCCGCAACACGGACCCACACACTCACCACGAACCCACAACACGGACCCACACACTCACCACGAACCCACAACATGGACCCACACACTCACCACGAACCCACAACACGGACCCACACACTCACCACGGACCCACACACTCACCACGAACCCGCAATACGGACCCACACTCTCACCACGAACCCACAAAACAAACCCACAATACAAACCCACACTCACCAAGAACCCACAATACGGATCCACACACTCACCAAGAACCCACAACACAGACCAATACATTCACCACGAACCCGCAACACGGACCCACACACTCACCACGAACCCACAACACGGACCCACACACTCACCACGAACCCACAACATGGACCCACACACTCACCACGAACCCACAACACAGACCAACACACTCACCAGGAACCCGCAATACGGACCCACACTCTTACCACGAACCCACAACACGGACCCACACACTCACCACGAACCACAACACGGACCCACACTCTCACCACGAACCCACAATACAAACCCACACTCACCAAGAACCCACAACACGGACCCACACACTCACCAAAAACCCACAACACAGACCAATACATTCACCACGAACCCGCAACACGGACACACACACTCACCACGAACCCACAACACGGACCCACACACTCACCACGAACCCACAACATGGACCCACACACTTCCCACGAACCCACAACACGGACCCACACACTCAACACGAACCCACAACACGGACCCACACACTCACCACGAACCCACAACACGGACCCACGCACTCACCACGAACCCACAACACGGACCCACACACTCACCACGAACCCACAACACAGAACAACACACTCAGCAGGAACCCGCAATACGGACCCACACTCTTCCCACGAACCCACAACACGGACCCACGTACTCACCACGAACCCACAACACAGACCAACATACTCACCACGAACCTGCAACATGGGCCCACACACTCACCACGAACCCACAACACGGACTCATACACTCACCACGAACCCACAACACGGACCCACACACTCACCACGAACCCACAATACAAACCCACACTCACCAAGAACCCACAACACGGATCCACCCACTCACCAAGAACCCACAACACAGACCAATACATTCACCACGAACCCACAACACGGACCCACACACTCACCACGAACCCACAACACGGACCCACACACTAGACCACGAACCCACAACACGGACCCACAGACTCTTACCACGAACCCACAACACGGACCCACACACTCACCACGAACCCACAACACGGACCCACACACTCACCACGAACCCACAACACGGACCCACACACTCACCACGAACCCACAACATGGACCCACACACTCACCACGAACCCACAACACGGACCCACACACTCACCACGAACCCACAACACGGACCCACACACTCACCACGAACCCACAACACGGACTCACACACTCACCACGAACCCACAACATGGACCCACACACTCACCACGAACCCAGAACACGGACCCACACACTCACCACGAACCCACAACACGGACCCACACACTCACCACGAACCCACAACACGGACCCACACACTCACCACGAACCTACAACACGGACCCAAACTCTCACCACGAACCCACAACACGGACCCACACGCTCACCATGAACCCACAACACGGACCCACACACTTACCACGAACCCACAACACAGACCAACACACTCACCACGAACCCACAACACGGACCCACACACTCAACACGAACCCACAACACGGACCCACACTCTTCCCACGAACCCACAACACGGACCCACACACCACGAACCCACAACACAGACCAACATACTCACCACGAACCTGTAACATGGGCCCACACACTCACCACGAACCCACAACACGGACTCATACACTCACCACGAACCCACAACATGGACCCACACACTCACCACGAACCCACAATACAAACCCACACTCACCAGAATCCACAACACGGATCCACCCACTCATCAAGAACCCACAACACAGACCAATACATTCACCACGAACCCACAACACGGACCCACACACTCACCACGAACCCACAACACGGACCCACACACTCACCACGGACCCACACACTCACCACGAACCCGCAATACGGACCCACACTCTCACCACGAACCCACAATACAAACCCACAATACAAACCCACACTCACCAAGAACCCACAATACGGATCCACACACTCACCAAGAACCCACAACACAGACCAATACATTCACCACGAACCCGCAACACGGACCCACACACTCAACACGAACCCACAACACGGACCCACACTCTTCCCACGAACCCACAACACGGACCCACACACCACGAACCCACAACACAGACCAACATACTCACCACGAACCCACAACATGGACCCACACACTCACCACGAACCCACAATACAAACCCACACTCACCAGAATCCACAACACGGATCCACCCACTCATCAAGAACCCACAACACAGACCAATACATTCACCACGAACCCACAACACGGACCCACACACTCACCACGAACCCACAACACGGACCCACACACTCACCACGGACCCACACACTCACCACGAACCCGCAATACGGACCCACACTCTCACCACGAACCCACAATACAAACCCACAATACAAACCCACACTCACCAAGAACCCACAATACGGATCCACACACTCACCAAGAACCCACAACACAGACCAATAGATTCACCACGAACCCGCAACACGGACCCACACACTCACCACGAACCCACAACACGGACCCACACACTCACCACGAACCCACAACATGGACCCACACACTCACCACGAACCCACAACACGGACCCACACACTCACCACGGACCCACACACTCACCACGAACCCGCAATACGGACCCACACTCTCACCACGAACCCACAAAACAAACCCACAATACAAACCCACACTCACCAAGAACCCACAATACGGATCCACACACTCACCAAGAACCCACAACACAGACCAATACATTCACCACGAACCCGCAACACGGACCCACACACTCACCACGAACCCACAACACGGACCCACACACTCACCACGAACCCACAACATGGACCCACACACTCACCACGAACCCACAACACAGACCAACACACTCACCAGGAACCCGCAATACGGACCCACACTCTTACCACGAACCCACAACACGGACCCACACACTCACCACGAACCACAACACGGACCCACACTCTCACCACGAACCCACAATACAAACCCACACTCACCAAGAACCCACAACACGGACCCACACACTCACCAAAAACCCACAACACAGACCAATACATTCACCACGAACCCGCAACACGGACACACACACTCACCACGAACCCACAACACGGACCCACACACTCACCACGAACCCACAACATGGACCCACACACTTCCCACGAACCCACAACACGGACCCACACACTCAACACGAACCCACAACACGGACCCACACACTCACCACGAACCCACAACACGGACCCACGCACTCACCACGAACCCACAACACGGACCCACACACTCACCACGAACCCACAACACAGAACAACACACTCACCAGGAACCCGCAATACGGACCCACACTCTTCCCACGAACCCACAACACGGACCCACGTACTCACCACGAACCCACAACACAGACCAACATACTCACCACGAACCTGCAACATGGGCCCACACACTCACCACGAACCCACAACACGGACTCATACACTCACCACGAACCCACAACACGGACCCACACACTCACCACGAACCCACAATACAAACCCACACTCACCAAGAACCCACAACACGGATCCACCCACTCACCAAGAACCCACAACACAGACCAATACATTCACCACGAACCCACAACACGGACCCACACACTCACCACGAACCCACAACACGGACCCACACACTAGACCACGAACCCACAACACGGACCCACAGACTCTTACCACGAACCCACAACACGGACCCACACACTCACCACGAACCCACAACACGGACCCACACACTCACCACGAACCCACAACACGGACCCACACACTCACCACGAACCCACAACATGGACCCACACACTCACCACGAACCCACAACACGGACCCACACACTCACCACGAACCCACAACACGGACCCACACACTCACCACGAACCCACAACATGGACCCACACACTCACCACGAACCCAGAACACGGACCCACACACTCACCACGAACCCACAACACGGACCCACACACTCACCACGAACCCACAACACGGACCCACACACTCACCACGAACCTACAACACGGACCCAAACTCTCACCACGAACCCACAACACGGACCCACACGCTCACCATGAACCCACAACACGGACCCACACACTTACCACGAACCCACAACACAGACCAACACACTCACCACGAACCCACAACACGGACCCACACACTCAACACGAACCCACAACACGGACCCACACTCTTCCCACGAACCCACAACACGGACCCACACACCACGAACCCACAACACAGACCAACATACTCACCACGAACCTGTAACATGTTCCCACACACTCACCACGAACCCACAACACGGACTCATACACTCACCACGAACCCACAACATGGACCCACACACTCACCACGAACCCACAATACAAACCCACACTCACCAGAATCCACAACACGGATCCACCCACTCATCAAGAACCCACAACACAGACCAATACATTCACCACGAACCCACAACACGGACCCACACACTCACCACGAACCCACAACACGGACCCACACACTCACCACGGACCCACACACTCACCACGAACCCGCAATACGGACCCACACTCTCACCACGAACCCACAATACAAACCCACAATACAAACCCACACTCACCAAGAACCCACAATACGGATCCACACACTCACCAAGAACCCACAACACAGACCAATACATTCACCACGAACCCGCAACACGGACCCACACACTCACCACGAACCCACAACACGGACCCACACACTCACCACGAACCCACAATACAAACCCACACTCACCAGAATCCACAACACGGATCCACCCACTCATCAAGAACCAACAACACAGACCAATACATTCACCACGAACCCACAACACGGACCCACACACTCACCACGAACCCACAATACAAACCCACACTCACCAGAATCCACAACACGGATCCACCCACTCATCAAGAACCCACAACACAGACCAATACATTCACCACGAACCCACAACACGGACACACACACTCACCACGAACCCACAACACGGACCCACACACTCACCACGGACCCACACACTCACCACGAACCCGCAATACGGACCCACACTCTCACCACGAACCCACAATACAAACCCACAATACAAACCCACACTCACCAAGAACCCACAATACAGATCCACACACTCACCAAGAACCCACAACACAGACCAATACATTCACCACGAACCCGCAACACGGACCCACACACTCACCACGAACCCACAACACGGACCCACACACTCACCATGAACCCACAACACGGACCCACACACTCACCACGAACCCACAACACGGACCCACACACTCACCACGAACCCACAACACGGACCCACACACTCACCACGAACCCACAACATGGACCCACACACTCACCACGAACCCACAACACAGACCAACACACTCACCAGGAACCCGCAATACGGACCCACACTCTTACCACGAACCCACAACACGGACCCACACACTTACCACGAACCCACAACACGGACCCACACACTCACCACGAACCCACAACACGGACCCACACACTCAACACGAACCCACAACACTGACCCACACACTCACCACGAACCCACAACACAGACCAACACACTCACCACGAACCCACAACACGGACCCACACACTCAACACGAACCCACAACACGGACCCACACTCTTCCCACGAACCCACAACACGGACCCACACACCACGAACCCACAACACAGACCAACATACTCACCACGAACCTGTAACATGGGCCCACACACTCACCACGAACCCACAACACGGACTCATACACTCACCACGAACCCACAACATGGACCCACACACTCACCACGAACCCACAATACAAACCCACACTCACCAGAATCCACAACACGGATCCACCCACTCATCAAGAACCCACAACACAGACCAATACATTCACCACGAACCCACAACACGGACCCACACACTCACCACGAACCCACAACACGGACCCACACACTCACCACGGACCCACACACTCACCACGAACCCGCAATACGGACCCACACTCTCACCACGAACCCACAATACAAACCCACAATACAAACCCACACTCACCAAGAACCCACAATACGGATCCACACACTCACCAAGAACCCACAACACAGACCAATACATTCACCACGAACCCGCAACACGGACCCACACACTCACCACGAACCCACAACACGGACCCACACACTCACCATGAACCCACAACACGGACCCACACACTCACCACGAACCCACAACACGGACCCACACACTCACCACGAACCCACAACACGGACCCACACACTCACCACGAACCCACAACACGGACCCACACACTCACCACGAACCCACAACACGGACCCACACACTCACCACGAACCCACAACATGGACCCACACACTCACCACGAACCCACAACATGGACCCACACACTCACCACGAACCCACAACACAGACCAACACACTCACCAGGAACCCGCAATACGGACCCACACTCTTACCACGAACCCACAACACGGACCCACACACTTACCACGAACCCACAACACGGACCCACACACTCACCACGAACCCACAACACGGACCCACACACTCAACACGAACCCACAACACTGACCCACACACTCACCACGAACCCACAACACAGACCAACACACTCACCACGAACCCACAACACGGACCCACACACTCAACACGAACCCACAACACGGACCCACACTCTTCCCACGAACCCACAACACGGACCCACACACCACGAACCCACAACACAGACCAACATACTCACCACGAACCTGTAACATGGGCCCACACACTCACCACGAACCCACAACACGGACTCATACACTCACCACGAACCCACAACATGGACCCACACACTCACCACGAACCCACAATACAAACCCACACTCACCAGAATCCACAACACGGATCCACCCACTCATCAAGAACCCACAACACAGACCAATACATTCACCACGAACCCACAACACGGACCCACACACTCACCACGAACCCACAACACGGACCCACACACTCACCACGGACCCACACACTCACCACGAACCCGCAATACGGACCCACACTCTCACCACGAACCCACAATACAAACCCACAATACAAACCCACACTCACCAAGAACCCACAATACGGATCCACACACTCACCAAGAACCCACAACACAGACCAATACATTCACCACGAACCCGCAACACGGACCCACACACTCACCACGAACCCACAACACGGACCCACACACTCACCATGAACCCACAACACGGACCCACACACTCACCACGAACCCACAACACGGACCCACACACTCACCACGAACCCACAACACGGACCCACACACTCACCACGGACCCACACACTCACCACGAACCCGCAATACGGACCCACACTCTCACCACGAACCCACAATACAAACCCACAATACAAACCCACACTCACCAAGAACCCACAATACGGATCCACACACTCACCAAGAACCCACAACACAGACCAATGCATTCACCACGAACCCGCAACACGGACCCACACACTCACCACGAACCCACAACACGGACCCACACACTCACCACGAACCCACAATACAAACCCACACTCACCAGAATCCACAACTCGGATCCACCCACTCATCAAGAACCAACAACACAGACCAATACATTCACCACGAACCCACAACACGGACCCACACACTCACCACGAACCCACAATACAAACCCACACTCACCAGAATCCACAACACGGATCCACCCACTCATCAAGAACCCACAACACAGACCAATACATTCACCACGAACCCACAACACGGACACACACACTCACCACGAACCCACAACACGGACCCACACACTCACCACGGACCCACACACTCACCACGAACCCGCAATACGGACCCACACTCTCACCACGAACCCACAATACAAACCCACAATACAAACCCACACTCACCAAGAACCCACAATACAGATCCACACACTCACCAAGAACCCACAACACAGACCAATACATTCACCACGAACCCGCAACACGGACCCACACACTCACCACGAACCCACAACACGGACCCACACACTCACCATGAACCCACAACACGGACCCACACACTCACCACGAACCCACAACACGGACCCACACACTCACCACGAACCCACAACACGGACCCACACACTCACCACGAACCCACAACATGGACCCACACACTCACCACGAACCCACAACACAGACCAACACACTCACCAGGAACCCGCAATACGGACCCACACTCTTACCACGAACCCACAACACGGACCCACACACTTACCACGAACCCACAACACGGACCCACACACTCACCACGAACCCACAACACGGACCCACACACTCAACACGAACCCACAACACTGACCCACACACTCACCACGAACCCACAACACAGACCAACACACTCACCACGAACCCACAACACGGACCCACACACTCAACACGAACCCACAACACGGACCCACACTCTTCCCACGAACCCACAACACGGACCCACACACCACGAACCCACAACACAGACCAACATACTCACCACGAACCTGTAACATGGGCCCACACACTCACCACGAACCCACAACACGGACTCATACACTCACCACGAACCCACAACATGGACCCACACACTCACCACGAACCCACAATACAAACCCACACTCACCAGAATCCACAACACGGATCCACCCACTCATCAAGAACCCACAACACAGACCAATACATTCACCACGAACCCACAACACGGACCCACACACTCACCACGAACCCACAACACGGACCCACACACTCACCACGGACCCACACACTCACCACGAACCCGCAATACGGACCCACACTCTCACCACGAACCCACAATACAAACCCACAATACAAACCCACACTCACCAAGAACCCACAATACGGATCCACACACTCACCAAGAACCCACAACACAGACCAATACATTCACCACGAACCCGCAACACGGACCCACACACTCACCACGAACCCACAACACGGACCCACACACTCACCATGAACCCACAACACGGACCCACACACTCACCACGAACCCACAACACGGACCCACACACTCACCACGAACCCACAACACGGACCCACACACTCACCACGAACCCACAACATGGACCCACACACTCACCACGAACCCACAACACAGACCAACACACTCACCAGGAACCCGCAATACGGACCCACACTCTTACCACGAACCCACAACACGGACCCACACACTCACCACGAACCCACAACACGGACCCACACTCTCACCACGAACCCACAATACAAACCCACACTCACCAAGAACCCACAACACGGACCCACACACTCACCAAAAACCCACAACACAGACCAATACATTCACCACGAACCCGCAACACGGACACACACACTCACCACGAACCCACAACACGGACCCACACACTCACCACGAACCCACAACATGGACCCACACACTTCCCACGAACCCACAACACGGACCCACACACTCAACACGAACCCACAACACGGACCCACACACTCACCACGAACCCACAACACGGACCCACGCACTCACCACGAACCCACAACACGGACCCACACACTCACCACGAACCCACAACACAGAACAACACACTCACCAGGAACCCGCAATACGGACCCACACTCTTCCCACGAACCCACAACACGGACCCACGCACTCACCACGAACCCACAACACAGACCAACATACTCACCACGAACCTGCAACATGGGCCCACACACTCACCACGAATCCACAACACGGACTCATACACTCACCACGAACCCACAACACGGACCCACACACTCACCACGAACCCACAATACAAACCCAAACTCACCAAGAACCCACAACACGGATCCACCCACTCACCAAGAACCCACAACACAGACCAATACATTCACCACGAACCCACAACACGGACCCACACACTCACCACGAACCCACAACACGGACCCACACACTAGACCACGAACCCACAACACGGACCCACAGACTCTTACCACGAACCCACAACACGGACCCACACACTCACCACGAACCCACAACACGGACCCACACACTCACCACGAACCCACAACACGGACCCACACACTCACCACGAACCCACAACATGGACCCACACACTCACCACGAACCCACAACACGGACCCACACACTCAACACGAACCCACAACACGGACCCACACACTCACCACGAACCCACAACACGGACCCACACACTCACCACGAACCCACAACATGGACCCACACACTCACCACGAACCCAGAACACGGACCCACACACTCACCACGAACCCACAACACGGACCCACACACTCTTCACGAACCCACAACACGGACCCACACACTCACCACGAACCCACAACACGGACCCACACTCTCACCACGAACCCACAACACGGACCCACACGCTCACCACGAACCCACAACACGGACCCACACACTTACCACGAACCCACAACACGGACCCACACACTCACCACGAACCCACAACACGGACCCACACACTCAACACGAACCCACAACACGGACCCACACACTCACCACGAACCCACAACACAGACCAACACACTCACCACGAACCCACAACACGGACCCACACACTCAACACGAACCCACAACACGGACCCACACTCTTCCCACGAACCCACAACACGGACCCACACACCACGAACCCACAACACAGACCAACATACTCACCACGAACCTGTAACATGGGCCCACACACTCACCACGAACCCACAACACGGACTCATACACTCACCACGAACCCACAACATGGACCCACACACTCACCACGAACCCACAATACAAACCCACACTCACCAGAATCCACAACACGGATCCACCCACTCATCAAGAACCCACAACACAGACCAATACATTCACCACGAACCCACAACACGGACCCACACACTCACCACGAACCCACAACACGGACCCACACACTCACCACGGACCCACACACTCACCACGAACCCGCAATACGGACCCACACTCTCACCACGAACCCACAATACAAACCCACAATACAAACCCACACTCACCAAGAACCCACAATACGGATCCACACACTCACCAAGAACCCACAACACAGACCAATACATTCACCACGAACCCGCAACACGGACCCACACACTCACCACGAACCCACAACACGGACCCACACACTCACCATGAACCCACAACACGGACCCACACACTCACCACGAACCCACAACACGGACCCACACACTCACCACGAACCCACAACACGGACCCACACACTCACCACGAACCCACAACATGGACCCACACACTCACCACGAACCCACAACACAGACCAACACACTCACCAGGAACCCGCAATACGGACCCACACTCTTACCACGAACCCACAACACGGACCCACACACTCACCACGAACCCACAACACGGACCCACACTCTCACCACGAACCCACAATACAAACCCACACTCACCAAGAACCCACAACACGGACCCACACACTCACCAAAAACCCACAACACAGACCAATACATTCACCACGAACCCGCAACACGGACACACACACTCACCACGAACCCACAACACGGACCCACACACTCACCACGAACCCACAACATGGACCCACACACTTCCCACGAACCCACAACACGGACCCACACACTCAACACGAACCCACAACACGGACCCACACACTCACCACGAACCCACAACACGGACCCACGCACTCACCACGAACCCACAACACGGACTCATACACTCACCACGAACCCACAACATGGACCCACACACTCACCACGAACCCACAATACAAACCCACACTCACCAGAATCCACAACACGGATCCACCCACTCATCAAGAACCCACAACACAGACCAATACATTCACCACGAACCCACAACACGGACCCACACACTCACCACGAACCCACAACACGGACCCACACACTCACCAAGGACCCACACACTCACCACGAACCCGCAATACGGACCCACACTCTCACCACGAACCCACAATACAAACCCACAATACAAACCCACACTCACCAAGAACCCACAATACGGATCCACACACTCACCAAGAACCCACAACACAGACCAATACATTCACCACGAACCCGCAACACGGACCCACACACTCACCACGAACCCACAACACGGACCCACACACTCACCATGAACCCACAACACGGACCCACACACTCACCACGAACCCACAACACGGACCCACACACTCACCACGAACCCACAACACGGACCCACACACTCACCACGAACCCACAACACGGACCCACACACTCACCACGGACCCACACACTCACCACGAACCCGCAATACGGACCCACACTCTCACCACGAACCCACAATACAAACCCACAATACAAACCCACACTCACCAAGAACCCACAATACGGATCCACACACTCACCAAGAACCCACAACACAGACCAATGCATTCACCACGAACCCGCAACACGGACCCACACACTCACCACGAACCCACAACACGGACCCACACACTCACCACGAACCCACAATACAAACCCACACTCACCAGAATCCACAACACGGATCCACCCACTCATCAAGAACCAACAACACAGACCAATACATTCACCACGAACCCACAACACGGACCCACACACTCACCACGAACCCACAATACAAACCCACACTCACCAGAATCCACAACACGGATCCACCCACTCATCAAGAACCCACAACACAGACCAATACATTCACCACGAACCCACAACACGGACACACACACTCACCACGAACCCACAACACGGACCCACACACTCACCACGGACCCACACACTCACCACGAACCCGCAATACGGACCCACACTCTCACCACGAACCCACAATACAAACCCACAATACAAACCCACACTCACCAAGAACCCACAATACAGATCCACACACTCACCAAGAACCCACAACACAGACCAATACATTCACCACGAACCCGCAACACGGACCCACACACTCACCACGAACCCACAACACGGACCCACACACTCACCATGAACCCACAACACGGACCCACACACTCACCACGAACCCACAACACGGACCCACACACTCACCACGAACCCACAACACGGACCCACACACTCACCACGAACCCACAACATGGACCCACACACTCACCACGAACCCACAACACAGACCAACACACTCACCAGGAACCCGCAATACGGACCCACACTCTTACCACGAACCCACAACACGGACCCACACACTCACCACGAACCCACAACACGGACCCACACACTCACCACGAACCCACAACACGGACCCACACTCTCACCACGAACCCACAACACGGACCCACACGCTCACCACGAACCCACAACACGGACCCACACACTTACCACGAACCCACAACACGGACCCACACACTCACCACGAACCCACAACACGGACCCACACACTCAACACGAACCCACAACACTGACCCACACACTCACCACGAACCCACAACACAGACCAACACACTCACCACGAACCCACAACACGGACCCACACACTCAACACGAACCCACAACACGGACCCACACTCTTCCCACGAACCCACAACACGGACCCACACACCACGAACCCACAACACAGACCAACATACTCACCACGAACCTGTAACATGGGCCCACACACTCACCACGAACCCACAACACGGACTCATACACTCACCACGAACCCACAACATGGACCCACACACTCACCACGAACCCACAATACAAACCCACACTCACCAGAATCCACAACACGGATCCACCCACTCATCAAGAACCCACAACACAGACCAATACATTCACCACGAACCCACAACACGGACCCACACACTCACCACGAACCCACAACACGGGCCCACACACTCACCACGGACCCACACACTCACCACGAACCCGCAATACGGACCCACACTCTCACCACGAACCCACAATACAAACCCACAATACAAACCCACACTCACCAAGAACCCACAATACGGATCCACACACTCACCAAGAACCCACAACACAGACCAATACATTCACCACGAACCCGCAACACGGACCCACACACTCACCACGAACCCACAACACGGACCCACACACTCACCATGAACCCACAACACGGACCCACACACTCACCACGAACCCACAACACGGACCCACACACTCACCACGAACCCACAACACGGACCCACACACTCACCACGAACCCACAACATGGACCCACACACTCACCACGAACCCACAACACAGACCAACACACTCACCAGGAACCCGCAATACGGACCCACACTCTTACCACGAACCCACAACACGGACCCACACACTCACCACGAACCCACAACACGGACCCACACTCTCACCACGAACCCACAATACAAACCCACACTCACCAAGAACCCACAACACAGACCAATACATTCACCACGAACCCGCAACATGGACACACACACTCACCACGAACCCACAACACGGACCCACACACTCACCACGAACCCACAACATGGACCCACACACTTCCCACGAACCCACAACACGGACCCACACACTCAACACGAACCCACAACACGGACCCACACACTCACCACGAACCTGCAACATGGGCCCACACACTCACCACGAATCCACAACACGGACTCATACACTCACCACGAACCCACAACACGGACCCACACACTCACCACGAACCCACAATACAAACCCAAACTCACCAAGAACCCACAACACGGATCCACCCACTCACCAAGAACCCACAACACAGACCAATACATTCACCACGAACCCACAACACGGACCCACACACTCCCCACGAACCCACAACACGGACCCACACACTAGACCACGAACCCACAACACGGACCCACAGACTCTTACCACGAACCCACAACACGGACCCACACACTCACCACGAACCCACAACACGGACCCACACACTCACCACGAACCCACAACACGGACCCACACACTCACCACGAACCCACAACATGGACCCACACACTCACCACGAACCCACAACACGGACCCACACACTCACCACGAACCCACAACACGGACCCACACACTCACCACGAACCCACAACACGGACCCACACACTCACCACGAACCCACAACATGGACCCACACACTCACCACGAACCCAGAACACGGACCCACACACTCACCACGAACCCACAACACGGACCCACACACTCTTCACGAACCCACAACACGGACCCACACACTCACCACGAACCCACAACACGGACCCACACTCTCACCACGAACCCACAACACGGACCCACACGCTCACCACGAACCCACAACACGGACCCACACACTTACCACGAACCCACAACACGGACCCACACACTCACCACGAACCCACAACACGGACCCACACACTCAACACGAACCCACAACACGGACCCACACACTCACCACGAACCCACAACACAGACCAACACACTCACCACGAACCCACAACACGGACCCACACACTCAACACGAACCCACAACACGTACCCACACTCTTCCCACGAACCCACAACACGGACCCACACACCACGAACCCACAACACAGACCAACATACTCACCACGAACCTGTAACATGGGCCCACACACTCACCACGAACCCACAACACGGACTCATACACTCACCACGAACCCACAACATGGACCCACACACTCACCACGAACCCACAATACAAACCCACACTCACCAGAATCCACAACACGGATCCACCCACTCATCAAGAACCCACAACACAGACCAATACATTCACCACGAACCCACAACACGGACCCACACACTCACCACGAACCCACAACACGGACCCACACACTCACCACGGACCCACAATACAAACCCACAATACAAACCCACACTCACCAAGAACCCACAATACGGATCCACACACTCACCAAGAACCCACAACACAGACCAATACATTCACCACGAACCCGCAACACGGACCCACACACTCACCACGAACCCACAACACGGACCCACACACTCACCATGAACCCACAACACGGACCCACACACTCACCACGAACCCACAACACGGACCCACACACTCACCACGAACCCACAACACGGACCCACACACTCACCACGAACCCACAACATGGACCCACACACTCACCACGAACCCACAACACAGACCAACACACTCACCAGGAACCCGCAATACGGACCCACACTCTTACCACGAACCCACAACACGGACCCACACACTCACCACGAACCCACAACACGGACCCACACTCTCACCACGAACCCACAATACAAACCCACACTCACCAAGAACCCACAACACGGACCCACACACTCACCAAAAACCCACAACACAGACCAATACATTCACCACGAACCCGCAACACGGACACACACACTCACCACGAACCCACAACACGGACCCACACACTCACCACGAACCCACAACATGGACCCACACACTTCCCACGAACCCACAACACGGACCCACACACTCAACACGAACCCACAACACGGACCCACACACTCACCACGAACCCACAACACGGACCCACGCACTCACCACGAACCCACAACACGGACTCATACACTCACCACGAACCCACAACATGGACCCACACACTCACCACGAACCCACAATACAAACCCACACTCACCAGAATCCACAACACGGATCCACCCACTCATCAAGAACCCACAACACAGGCCAATACATTCACCACGAACCCACAACACGGACCCACACACTCACCACGAACCCACAACACGGACCCACACACTCACCAAGGACCCACACACTCACCACGAACCCGCAATACGGACCCACACTCTCACCACGAACCCACAATACAAACCCACAATACAAACCCACACTCACCAAGAACCCACAATACGGATCCACACACTCACCAAGAACCCACAACACAGACCAATACATTCACCACGAACCCGCAACACGGACCCACACACTCACCACGAACCCACAACACGGACCCACACACTCACCATGAACCCACAACACGGACCCACACACTCACCACGAACCCACAACACGGACCCACACACTCACCACGAACCCACAACACGGACCCACACACTCACCACGAACCCACAACATGGACCCACACACTCACCACGAACCCACAACACAGACCAACACACTCACCAGGAACCCGCAATACGGACCCACACTCTTACCACGAACCCACAACACGGACCCACACACTCACCACGAACCCACAACACGGACCCACACTCTCACCACGAACCCACAATACAAACCCACACTCACCAAGAACCCACAACACGGACCCACACACTCACCAAAAACCCACAACACAGACCAATACATTCACCACGAACCCGCAACACGGACACACACACT
The DNA here is from genome assembly GCF_048934315.1 of Petromyzon marinus. Taxonomy (NCBI): domain Eukaryota; kingdom Metazoa; phylum Chordata; class Hyperoartia; order Petromyzontiformes; family Petromyzontidae; genus Petromyzon; species Petromyzon marinus. Next base: position 358,511 of record NC_133675.1, on the reverse strand, counting down.
CACCACGAACCCAAAACACGTACCCACACACTCACCACGAACCCACAACATGGACCCACACACTTCCAACGAACCCACAACACGGACCCACACACTCAACACGAACCCACAACACGGACCCACACACTCACCACGAACCCACAACACGGACCCACGCACTCACCACGAACCCACAACACGGACTCATACACTCACCACGAACCCACAACACGGACCCACACACTCACCACGAACCCACAATACAAACCCACACTCACCAAGAACCCACAACACGGATCCACCCACTCACCAAGAACCCACAACACAGACCAATACATTCACCACGAACCCACAACACGGACCCACACACTCACCACGAACCCACAACACGGACCCACACACTAGACCACGAACCCACAACACGGACCCACACACTCACCACGAACCCACAACACGGACCCACACACTCACCACGAACCCACAACATGGACCCACACACTCACCACGAACCCACAACACGGACCCACACACTCACCACGAACCCACAACACGGACCCACACACTCACCACGAACCCACAACACGGACCCACACACTCACCACGAACCCACAACATGGACCCATACACTCACCACGAACCCAGAACACGGACCCACACACTCACCACGAACCCACAACACGGACCCACACACTCACCACGAACCCACAACACGGACCCACACACTCACCACGAACCCACAACACGGACCCACACTCTCACCACGAACCCACAACACGGACCCACACGCTCACCACGAACCCACAACACGGACCCACACACTTACCACGAACCCACAACACGGACCCACACACTCACCACGAACCCACAACACGGACCCACACACTCAACACGAACCCACAACACGGACCCACACACTCACCACGAACCCACAACACAGACCAACACACTCACCACGAACCCACAACACGGACCCACACACTCAACACGAACCCACAACACGGACCCACACTCTTCCCACGAACCCACAACACGGACCCACACACCACGAACCCACAACACAGACCAACATACTCACCACGAACCTGTAACATGGGCCCACACACTCACCACGAACCCACAACACGGACTCATACACTCACCACGAACCCACAACATGGACCCACACACTCACCACGAACCCACAATACAAACCCACACTCACCAGAATCCACAACACGGATCCACCCACTCATCAAGAACCCACAACACAGACCAATACATTCACCACGAACCCACAACACGGACCCACACACTCACCACGAACCCACAACATGGATCCACACACTCACCACGAACCCACAACACGGACCCACACACTCTTACCACAACACGGACCTACACACTCACCACGAACCCACAACACGGACCCACATACTCACCACGAACCCACAACACGGACCCACACACTCACCACGAACCCACAACACGGACCCATACACTCACCACGAACCCACAACACGGACCCACACACTCACCACGAATCCACAACACGGACACACACAGCTCACCTCGTAAAGATTTTCGAGTGGATGGCTTCGACAGAACCTGCTCGAAAGTCGATGATGAAAATGAAGCAGCCGTAGATCCAGCAGCAGCCGCCTCCTTCACATCCGTCTAAAATTCTGAAGAGACGTTATTGCAGCCACGCCCCGTCGAGTGACGTCTTACAACGCGACCACGCCCACCGACAGCTCCTCCCCTGGGCACCACCCACCACCCACGCGTCTACTTCCGGGTTATGGAGATTGGAGGCGGCGGCGGGAAAATCTGAACCCTATCTGGGCCTCCTCTAGGTCGACGCAGCCTGAAGGTGCCTACACGGGACTCAGTGTGATGAGTCTGTGGGTCTCTGTGTGGTGAGTTTGTGGGTCTCTGTGTGGTGAGTCTGTGTGGCGAGTCTGTGGATCTCTGTGGTGAGTCTGTGGGTCTATGTGTGGTGAGTCTGTGGGTCTATGTGTGGTGAGTCTGTGGGTCTATGTGATGAGTTTGTGGGTCTCAGTGTGGTGAGTCTCTGTGTGGCGAGTCTGTGGGTTTCTGTGTGGTTTGTGGATCTCTGTGTGGTGAGTGTAGGTTTTTGTGTGTGGTGAGTCTGTGGAACTTTGTGTGGTGAGTCTCTGTGTGGTGAGGCTGTGGGTCTCAGTGTGGTGAGTTTATGGGTCTCTGTGGTGAGTTTGTGGGTCTCTGTGTGGTGAGTCTGTGTGGCGAGTCTGTGGATCTCTGTGGTGAGTCTGTGGGTCTATGTGTGGTGAATCTGTGGGTCTGTGATGAGTTTGTGGGTCTCAGTGTGGTGAGTCTCTGTGTGGCGAGTCTGTGGGTTTCTGTGTGGTTTGTGGATCTCTGTGTGGTGAGAGTAGGTTTTTGTGTGTGGTGAGTCTGTGGAACTTTGTGTGGTGAGACTCTGTGTGGTGAGTCTGTGGGTCTCTGTGGTGAATCTGTGGGTCTCAGTGTGATGAGTGAGGGTCTCAGTGTGATGAGTCTGTGGGTCTCTGTGGGCCTCTGTGTGGTTTATGGGTCTCTGTGGTGAGTTTGTGTGGCGAGTCTGTGGGTCTCTGTGTGGTGAGTTTATGGGTCTCTGTGGTGAGTTCGTGGGTCTCTGTGTGGTGAGTCTGTGGGTCTATGTGATGAGTTTGTGGGTCTCAGTGTGGTGAGTCTCTGTGTGGCGAGTCTGTGGGTTTCTGTGTGGTTTGTGGATCTGTGTGGTGAGTGTAGGTTTTTGTGTGTGGTGAGTCTGTGGAACTTTATGTGGTGAGTCTCTGTGTGGTGAGTCTGTGGGTCTCTGTGTGGTGAGTTTGTGGGTCTCTGTGGTGAGTTTGTGGGTCTCTGTGTGGTGAGTCTGTGTGGTGAGTCTGTGTCTCTGTGGTGAGTCTGTGGGTCTCTGTGTGGTGGTGCAGTGGTTAGTGTGCTGTGTGTGTGGGAGAGGTGGTGCAGTGGTTAGTGCGCTGTGTGTGTGGGGAGCGGTAGTGCAGTGGTTAGCGCACTGTGTGTTTGGAGAGCGGTGGTGCAGTGGTTAGCGTGCTGTGTGTGTGTGTGGGGAGCAGTAGTGGAGTGGTTAGTGCGCTGTGTGTTGGGAGTGGTGGTGCAGTGGTTAGCGTGCTGTGTGTGTGGGGAACGGTGGTGTAGTGGTTAGCGCACTGTGTGTGTGGGGAGCGGTAGTGCAGTGGTTAGCGTGCTGTGTGTGGGGAACGGTGGTGCAGCGGTTAGCGCACTGTGTGTGGGGAGTGGTAGAGTCGCGTCGATAGAAAAATAATAATCAAGGTAAGGTTAAATCTTCATTTGAAGCTTTCGTGACTGCAGGAATGCATACTCTTTGGTTAGCGCACTGTGTGTGTCTGTTGGGGGAGCGGTGGTGCAGTGGTTAGCGCCGATGCAGCTCCCTATCGATGTGCCTGTTACAGAGACAGATTGCCGGAGCCTGCCACTTGCAGAACTGAATTGTGTGTGTTGTGTCTCTGCTTATATCTGAAATTCCCTCCCCTCGGCTCGCCTTCTCAGAAAGGACCGGAATTCCTTTGATTTCGCTCTCAGCTTGTGGGGGCAGTTGTTTGTCCGGTGTACGTGTGTGTGTGTCTGTTTTAATTTATTGAAGTAACTGTTAAGTCTCATCAAGGCCTGGTTCCCGTCCCCCTCCGCAAGCCACCCCGCGATCAATGGAAACAGATGCTCCAAATTGCCCCTAAGTGTGTTTTTCTAGTTTTTCAACTTTCTGCAATAATTAATCTGGAAGGAGGAGGGGTTCCTTTTGTCAGGCTGCGTTCTACCTCCTCCTCTTCCCTCCCGGTTGGAGGTGTTACATTTTCTTGTCTCTCACGAACAGGGGCGCCGTCTCTTGAAGTTTGACCTCCCGTTACCATGTTTTCCGTTCACTCTGATGGGTTGTGAGTTGCGAGAACAATAAACATGATTTTCCACCCCTTATCTTAGAATGTGTCCCTTTTTGCGGTGTTGACTCTTTAAGTGACTCAAGGTATGTTTTGAGCAGTGTTTACAGTGCGTCCGTCGTGGTTTGGAAGACAAAGGCGTTTGGGAGACTGATTCTATGGAATACATATTATCTTGGTTGTGTGTGATTGACCTGTTTTGCATTGTATTTCTTCTAGATGGCCCTCGGTCTAATGCTTACTAAGTATTATTTGGTCTATGTTTAACCAAGGTTTTGTGATGACATAGTTGTTACCACATGTATTCCTAGGGTTTTATTAATCTTTGTTCCCCGTCTGTATCCAGTGATCCGTGCTTTTTATTCACGAGTTGTATTTTGATATCTTGAGGTTTGAAGATCTGGCTAAGTTTTGACTTAGACTTTCGTGACTGCCGGAAATAATTATTTGGTTATTTTGGTAGAGTCGCGTCGATAGAAAAATAATAATCAAGGTAAGGTTAAATCTTCATTTAAAGCTTTCGTGACTGCAGGAATCCATACTCTTTGGTTCTTTCGGTAAAGTCACGTAGTTAGAAATAAAATCAAATAAAACAAATCGCGACGTTTCGATTGCAACACAAGCAATCATCATCAGGTGGGAAAAACCACAGCAAGAATTTTTTTTGCTGAAGTGGGAGAGAGATGCCGTGGTAAGAGGTTATATAGGTAAGAGACTGGGGAGGGGCAAGGGGAGAGAGAGGGGGGGGGTAGGGGGGGGCGTTGCGTGGACGCTCGGAGAGGGACGTGAAGCTGGACAGGGAGGAAATAGGTGGGGCTGGAAGTGGGAGGGCGAGAGAGCTGGGGATGCGGGGGGGAAGTTAACTGGGACACACGAGCGGTGCAATGCAGCAACAATGCCAATGCAGCAGCAACGCCAATGCAGCAACAACGCCAATGCAGCAACAACGCCAATGCAGCAACAATGCCAATGCAGCAACAACGCCAATGCAGCAACAACGCCAATGCAGCAACAATGCCAATGCAGCAACAACGCCAATGCAGCAACAACGCCAATGCAGCAACAACGCCAATGCAGCAACAATGCCAATGCAGCAACAACGCCAATGCAGCAACAATGCCAATGCAGCAACAACGCCAATGCAGCAACAACGCCAATGCAGCAACAACGCCAATGCAGCAACAATGCCAATGCAGCAACAACGCCAATGCAGCAACAATGCCAATGCAGCAACAACGCCAATGCAGCAACAATGCCAATGCAGCAACAACGCCAATTCAGCAACAATGCCAATGCAGCAACAACGCCAATGCAGCAACAACGCCAATGCAGCAACAATTCCAATGCAGCAGCAATGCCAATGCAGCAACACTGCCAATGCAGCAACAATGCCAATGCAGCAACAATGCCAAACGCTGGGGATCCGGGGGGAAATTAACTCGGAAAAATAGACTAGTACCCGGCAGATATGATGGAATAACCATTAAACATTTCGATTTAAAGCTTTCGTGACTGCAATGATTCATCTTCTTTGGTTCTTTCGGTAAAGTCACATAGAATGAGAATAAAATAATAAATTGATAAAATAAAATAACACAATAATATTCTCACGACGTTTCGGCCACAACACAAGCTCCAGCGCTCTCCTACCAGACAGTCTCGCCCCCTTCACCTGATGAAGGCCGCTTGTGTTGTGGCCGAAACGTCGTGAGAATATTATTGTGTTATTTTATTTTATCAATTTATTATTTTATTCTCATTCTACGTGACTTTACCGAAAGAACCAAAGAAGATGAACCATTAAACAGTTAAGTTTTTACCTGGTTGTTTAATCTTTGGCGTTAAAGGATTGGTATTTCAGGGTTGGCGTTCAAGGGATGCTATTTAAAGGTTCGCGTTTCAGGGTTGGTGTTTAATGGTTGGCGTTTATGGGTTGATGTTTATCGGATGGTGTTTAAGGGTTGGGCTTTAAGGGTTGGCGTTTTAGAGTTTGCGTTTAAGGGTTGGTGTTTTTTGGGTTGGCCGTTTAAGCTTCGGCGTTTAAGTGTTGGTGTTTAAGGGTTGGTGTTTATTGGTTGGTGTTTAAGGGTTGGCGTTTAAGGGTTGGTGTTTAAGGGTTGATGTTTAGGGGTTGGGGTTTAAGGGTTGGCTTTTTAGAGTTGGCGTTTAATAAGGGTTGGCGTTTATGGGTTGGTGTGTAAGGGTTGGCGTTTAATGAAGGTTGACGTTTAAGGGTTGGCTTTTAACGGTTAGTGTTTAAGGTTGGCGTTTATGGGTTGGTGTTTAAGGTTGGCGTTTATGGGTTGGTGTTTAAGGTTGGCGTTTATGGGTTGGTGTTTAAGGTTGGCGTTTAAGGGTTGGTGTTTAAGGGTTGGCGTTTATGGGTTGGGGGGGGGGACGAGGTACGTTGATGGGTTAGGAGGGAGACGAGGTGAGGTGATGGGTGATGTGGGAGAAGAAATAATGGGTGAGGAGAGACTAGGTAAGGTGATGGGTGAGGAGGGAGACGAGGTGAGGTGGTGGCTGTGGAGAGACGAGGTGAGGTGATGGGTGAGAAGGCAGATGAGCTGAGGTGATGGGTGAGGAAGGGGACGAGGTGAGGTGATGAGTTGATAGGCGAGGAGATACAAGGTGAGTTGATGGGAGGGAGACGAGGTGAAGTGAGGGGTGAGGAGGCAGACGAGGTGAGTTGGTGGGTGAAGAAGGGGACGAGGTGAGGTGATGAGTGAGGTAGAGGAGGTGAGGTGATGGGTGAGGAGAGTCGAGGAGTGGCGATGGGTGATTAGGAGGCAGAAGAGGTGAGTTCATAGGTGAGGAGAGACGAGGTGAGGTGATGGGTGAGGAGAGACAAGGTGAGTTGATGGGAGGGAGAAGAGGTGAAGTGAGGGGTGAGGAGGCATACGAGGTGAGTTGATGGGTGAGGAGAGACGAGGTGAGGTTATGGGTGATTGGGAGGCAGAAGAGGTGAGGTAATAGGTGAGGAGAGACGAGGTCAGGTGATGGGTGAGAAGGCAGACGAGGTGAGGTGATGGTTGAGGAGAGACGAGATGAGCTGATGGGTGAGGAGAGACGAAGTGAGGTGATGTGTGAGAAGGCAGACGAGGTGAGGTGATGGGTGAGGAGGCAGGTGAGGTGATGGGTGGGGAGAGACAAGGTGACGTAATGAGTAAGCAGAAACGAGGTGAGGTCATGGGTGAGAAGGCAGATGAGAAGAAGTGATGGGTGAGGAAGGGGACGAGGAGAGGTACACGAGATGAGGTGATGGGTGAGGAGTGTCGAGGTGAGGAGATGGGAGGGAAACGAGGTGAAGTGAGGGGTGAGGAGGCAGACGAGGTGAGTCGATGGGTGAGAAACGGGACGAGGGGAGGTGATGGGTGAGGTAAGCGAGGTGAGGTGATTGGTGAGGATTTCGACGTGAGGAGATGGGTGATTATGAGGCAGACGAGGTGAGTTGATAGGTGAGGAGAGACGAGGTGAGGTGATGGGTGAGGAGAGACAAGGTGAGGTGAAGGGTGAGGAGGGAGAAGAAGTGAGGTGAATGGGTGAGGCCGACGAGGTGAGGTGATGGGTGAGGAGAGACAAGGTGAGGTGAAGGGTGAGGAGGCAGACGAGGTGAGGTGATGGGTGAGGAAGGGGACGAGGTGAGGTGATGGGTGAGGAGATACAAGGTGAGTTGATGGGAGGGAGACAAGGTGAAGTGAGGGGTGAGGAGGCAGACGAGGTTAGTTGGTGGGTGAGGAAGGAGACGATTTGAGGTGATAGGTGAGGAGAGACGAGGTGATGTGATGGGTGAGTAGGAGGCAGACGAGGTGAGGTGATAGGTGAGGAGAGATGAGGTTAGGTCATGGGTGAGGAGGGAGGCGAGGTGAGGAGATGAGTGATTAGGAGTTAGAAGAGTTGAGGTGACAGTTGCCGAAAGACGTGGCGAGGTGATGGGTGAGGAGAGACGAGGTGAGGTGATGGCAGGGAGACAAGTTGAGGTGATGAGCAAGCAGAGACGAGGTGACGTGATGGGTGAGAACCCAGACGAGGTGAGTTGATGGGCGAGGAAGGCGACGAGGCGAGGTGATGAGTTGATAGGTGAGGAGAGACAAGGTGAGTTGATGGGAGGGAGACGAGACGAGGTGAGGTGATGGGAGGGAAACAAAGTGAAGTGAGGGGTGAGGAGGCAGACGAGGTGAGTCGATGGGTGAGGAAGGGGACGAGGTGAGGTGATGGGTGAGGTAGACGAGGTGAGGTGATGGGTGAGGAGAGTCGAGGTGAGTAGATGGGTGATTAAGAGGCAGAAGAGCTGAGTCAATAGGTGAGGAGAGACGAGGTGAGGTGATGTGTGAGTCAAGACGTTCACCTCCCACTAACCCTCCCACTCACCCTCCCACTCTCTCGTTCACACACCCACTCACCCTTCAAATTACTCGTTCACCCTCACCCTCCCACACCGTCCCACTCACTTACTAGTTCACCCACCCACTCACCCTCCCACTCACACGTTCACCCTCCCAAACCCACCTACTCACTTGTACACCATCCAACTCACTCGTTCACGAATCCACTCACTCACTCACCCTCAGACTCACTCGTTCACCCTCCCACTCACGCTCCCACTCACTCGTCCACTCACCCTCCTACTCACTCTTCCATCCACCCACCCACTCACTCGTTCAGCCACCCACTCACCCTCCCACTCACTCGTTCACCCTCGCACACACTCGTTCACCCTCCCATTTACTCACTCGTTCACCCTCGCACACACTCGTGCAGCCAAACCCTCACCGTACAAATCACTCGTTCACCCTTCCACACCGTCCCACTCAGTCGTTCACCCACCCACTTACTAGTTCACACTCCCACTCACCCTCCTACTCACACGTTCACCCACCCACTCACGCTCCCCTTCACTCTTTCACCCTCGCACACACTCGTTCACCCAAACACTCACCCTTCAAATATCTCGTTCACCCTCCCACTCACCCTTGCACTCACTCGTTCACCCTCCCACTCACCCTCCTACTCACTCGTCCGACCACCCACTCACTCGTTCACCCTCCCACTCAAGCTCCCACTCACTCGTTCACCCTCCCACACACTCGTTCAGCCAAACGCTCACCCTCCCACTCACTCGTTCACCCTCCCACTCACGCTCCCACTCACCTTTCCACCCATTCGTTCCCCAACCCACTCACTAGTTCACCTTACCACTCACCCTCCGACTCAGTCGTTCACACTCCAACACCGTCCCACTCACTCGTTCACCCACCCACTTACTAGTTCACCCACCCTCTTATTCTCCCACTCACACGTTCACCTCCCACTCACGCTCCCACTCACTCGTTCACCCTCACACTAACCCTCCCACTCACCCTCCCACTCATTAACCTACCCACCCACTCATCCTGCCACCCAATCACCCTCCCACTCACTCGTTCACCCAGCCACTCACCCTCCCACTCACCCTTCCATCCATTCGTTCCCCAATCCACTCACTCGTTCACCCTCCCACTCACCCTACTACTCACTCGTCCACTCAGCCTCATACTCACTCGTCCACCCACCCACTCACTCGTTCACCAACCCATTCACCATCCCACTCAATTGTTCACCCACCCACTCACCTTCCCATTCACCCTTCCATCCATTCGTTCTCCAACCCACTCACACGTTCACCCTCCCACTCACTCTCCCACTCACCCTCCCACTCACTCGTTCACCCTCCCACTCACGCTCTCACTCACCCTTCCATCCATTCGTTCCCAACCCCCTCACTCGTTCACCCTCCCACTCACCCTCCTACTCATTCGTCCACCCACCCACTCACTCGTTCACCCTCCCACTCACCCTTCCACTCACCTTCCCACTCACTCGTTCACCCACCCACTCACCCTCCCAATCACTTGTTCACCCTCCCATTCACTCCTCCACGCAACGACTTACTCGTTCACCCTCCCACTCACCCTCCCACTCACCCTTCCATCCATTCATTCCCCAACCCACTCACTCGTTCACCCTCCCACTCACCCTCCTACTCACTCGTCCACCCCTCCACCCACCCACTCGCTCGTTCACGAATCCACTCACTCACCCTCCCACTCACTCATTCACCCTTCCACAAACTCGTTCACCCTCGCACACCGTCCCACTCACTCGTTCACCCACCCACTTACTAGTTCACCCACCCACTCACCCTCCCACTCACTCGTTTACCCTCCCACACACTCGTTCAGCCAAACACGCACCCTCCCACTCACACGTTCACCCTTACACTCACTCGTTCACCCTCCCACTCACGCTCCCACTCACTCGTCCACTCACCCTCCTACTAACTCTTCCATCCACCCTCCCACTCACTTGTTCACCCTCGCACACACTCGTTCACCCTCCCATTTACTCACTCCTACACCATCCAACTCAATCATTCACGAATCCACTCACTCACCCTCCCACTCACTCGTTCACCATCCCACACACTAGTTCAGCCAAATGCTCATCATCCAAATCACTCGTTCACCCTTCCACACCGTCCCACTCACTCGTTCACCCTCCCACTCACCCTCCCACTCACCCTCCCACTCACACGTTCACCCACCCACTCACCATCCCCTTCACTCTTTCACCCTCGCACACACTCGTTCCCCCAAACACTCACCCTTCAAATATCTCGTTCTCCCTCCCACTCACCCTTGCACTCATTCGTTCACCCTCCCACTCACCCTCCTACTCACTCGTCCACCCACCCACTCACTCGTTCACCCTCCCAATCAAGCTCCCACTCACAGGTTCACCCTCCCACTCACCCTCCCACTCACTCGTTCACCCTCCCATTCACGCTCCCACTCACCCTTCCATCCATTCGTTCCCCAACCCACTCACTCGTTCACCCTCCCACTCACCCTCTTACTCACTCGTCCACTCAGCCTCCAACGCATTCGTCCACCCACCCACTCGCTCACCCTCCCTCTCCCTCGTTCACCCACCCATTCACCCTCACACTCACTCGTTCACCATCCGACTCGCGCTCCCACTCACCCTTCCATCCATTCGTTCCTCCACCCACTCACTCGTTCACCTACCCACTCACCCTCCTACTCACTCGTTCACCCTCGCACACACTCGTTCACCCTCGCACACACTCGTTCACCAATACACTCACCCTTCAAATAACTCGTTCACCATCCCACTCACCCTCCCACTCACTCGTTCTCCCTCCCACTCGCCCTCCTACTCACTCGTCCACCCACCCACTCACTCGTTCACCCTCCCACTCACTCGTTCACCCTAGCATACACTCGTTCACCCAAACACTCACCATTCAAATAACTCGTTCACCCACCCACTCACCCTCCCACACACTCGTTCACCCTCCCAATCCCACCTACTCACTCGTACACCATCAAACTCACTCGTTCAAGAATCCACTCCCTCACCCACCCACTCACTCGTTCACTCTCCCACTCACCCTTACATCCATTAGTTCCCCAACCCACTCACTCGTTCACCCATCCACTCACCCTCCTACTCACTTGTACACCATCCAACTCACTCGTTCACGAATCCACTCACTCTTCCTCCCACTAACTCGTTCACCCTCCCACACACTCGTTCACCCTCCCAATCAAGCTCCCACTCACAGGTTCACCCTCCCACTCACCCTCCCACTCACTCGTTCACCCTCCCATTCACGCTCCCACTCACCCTTCCATCCATTCGTTCCCCAACCCACTCACTCGTTCACCCTCCCACTCACCCTCTTACTCACTCGTCCACTCAGCCTCCAACGCATTCGTCCACCCACCCACTCGCTCACCCTCCCTCTCCCTCGTTCACCCACCCATTCACCCTCACACTCACTCGTTCACCATCCGACTCGCGCTCCCACTCACCCTTCCATCCATTCGTTCCTCCACCCACTCACTCGTTCACCTACCCACTCACCCTCCTACTCACTCGTTCACCCTCGCACACACTCGTTCACCCTCGCACACACTCGTTCACCAATACACTCACCCTTCAAATAACTCGTTCACCATCCCACTCACCCTCCCACTCACTCGTTCTCCCTCCCACTCGCCCTCCTACTCACTCGTCCACCCACCCACTCACTCGTTCACCCTCCCACTCACTCGCTCACCCTAGCATACACTCGTTCACCCAAACACTCACCATTCAAATAACTCGTTCACCCACCCACTCACCCTCCCACACACTCGTTCACCCTCCCAATCCCACCTACTCACTCGTACACCATCAAACTCACTCGTTCAAGAATCCACTCCCTCACCCACCCACTCACTCGTTCACTCTCCCACTCACCCTTACATCCATTAGTTCCCCAACCCACTCACTCGTTCACCCATCCACTCACCCTCCTACTCACTTGTACACCATCCAACTCACTCGTTCACGAATCCACTCACTCTTCCTCCCACTAACTCGTTCACCCTCCCACACACTCGTTCATCCAAACACTCACCCTCCTCTCACACGTTCACCTCCCACTCACCCTCCCACTCACCTTCCCACTCACTCGTTCACCCACCCACTCACTCGTTCACCCTCCCACTCACCCTTCCACTCACCTTCCCACTCACTCGTTCACCCACCCACTCACCCTCCCAATCACTTGTTCACCCTCCCATTCACTCCTCCACCTAACGACTTACTCGTTCACCCTCCCACTCACCCTCCCACTCACCCTTCCATCCATTCATTCCCCAACCCACTCACTCGTTCACCCTCCCACTCACCCTCCTACTCACTCGTCCACCCCTCCACCCACCCACTCGCTCGTTCACGAATCCACTCACTCACCCTCCCACTCACTCATTCACCCTTCCACACACTCGTTCACCCTCCCACACTGTCCCACTCACTCGTTCACCCACCCACTTACTAGTTCACCCACCCACTCACCCTCCCACTCACTCGTTTACCCTCTCACACACTCGTTCAGCCAAACACGCACCCTCCCACTCACACGTTCACCCACACACTCACTCGTTCACCCTCCCATTCACGATCCCACTCACTCGTCCACTCACCCACCTACTAACTCTTCCATCCACCCTCCCACTCACTCATTCACCCTCGCACACACTCGTTCACCCTCCCATTTACTCACTCCTACACCATCCAACTCACTCATTCACGAATCCACTCACTCACCCTCCCACTCACTCGTTCACCATCCCACACACTCGTTCAGCCAAACGCTCACCATCCAAATCACTCGTTCACCCTTGCACACCGTCCCACTCAGTCGTTCACCTCCCACTCACCCTCCCACTCACCCTCACACTCACTCGTTCACCCTCCCACTCACCCTTCCACTCACCCTCCCACTCACCCTTCCACTCACCTTCCCACTCACTCGTTCACCCACCCACTCACTCGTTCACCCTCCCACTCACCCTTCCACTCACCTTCCCACTCACTCGTTCACCCACCCACTCACCCTCCCAGTCACTTGTTCACCCTCCCATTCACTCCTCCACCCAACGACTTACTCGTTCACCCTCCCACTCACCCTCCCACTCACCCTTCCATCCATTCGTTCCCCCACCCACTCACTCGTTCACCTACCCACTCACCCTCCTACTCACTCGTTCACCCTCCCACACACTCGTTCACCCTCCCATTTACTCACTCGTACACCATCCAACTCACTCGTTCACGAATCCACTCACTCACCCTCCCACTCTCGTTCACCCTCGCACATACTCGTTCACCCTAGCACACACTCGTTCACCCTCGCACACACTCGTTCACCAATACACTCACCCTTCAAATAACTCGTTCACCATCCCACTCACCCTCCCACTCACTCGTTCACCCTCCCACTCGCCCTCCTACTCACTCGTCCACCCACCCACTCACTCGTTCACCCTCCCACTCACTCGTTCACCCTAGCATACACTCGTTCACCCAAACACTCACCATTCAAATAACTCGTTCACCCACCCACTCACCCTCCCACACACTCGTTCACCCTCCCAATCCCACCTACTCACTCGTACACCATCTAACTCACTCGTTCAAGAATCCACTCTCTCACCCACCCACTCACTCGTTCACTCTCCCACTGACCCTTCCATCCATTAGTTCCTCAACCCACTCACTCGTTCACCCATCCACTCACCCTCCTACTCACTTGTACACCATACAACTCACTCGTTCACGAATCCACTCACTCTTCCTCCCACTAACTCGTTCACCCTCCCACACACTCGTTCACCTAAACACTCACCCTCCTCTCACACGTTCACCTCCCACTCACCCTCCCACTCACCCTCCCACTCACTCGTTCACCCTCCAACTCACCCTTCCACTCACCTTCCCACTCACTCGTTCACCCACTCACTCGTTCACCCTCCCACTCACCCTTCCACTCACCTTCCCACTCACTCGTTCACCCACCCACTCACCCTCCCAATCACTTGTTCACCCTTCCATTCACTCCTCCACCCAACGACTTACTCGTTCACCCTCCCACTCACCCTCCCACTCACCCTTCCATCCATTCGTTCCTCCACCCACTCACTCGTTCACCTACCCACTCACCCTCCTACTCACTCGTTCACCCTCCCACACACTCGTTCACCCTCCCATTTACTCACTCGTACACCATCCAACTCACTCGTTCACGAATCCACTCACTCACCCTCCCACTCTCGTTCACCCTCGCACACACTCGTTCACCCTCGCACACACTCGTTCACCCTCGCACACACTCGTTCACCAATACACTCACCCTTCAAATAACCCGTTCACCATCCCACTCACCCTCCCACTCACTCGTTCACCCTCCCACTCTCCCTCCTACTCACTCGTCCACCCACCCACTCACTCGTTCACCCTCCCACTCACTCGTTCACCCTAGCATACACTCGTTCACCCAAACACTCACCATTCAAATAACTCGTTCACCCACCCACTCACCCTCCCACACATTCGTTCACCCTCCCAATCCCACCTACTCACTCGTACACCATCTAACTCACTCGTTCAAGAATCCACTCCCTCACCCACCCACTCACTCGTTCACTCTCCCACTCACCCTTGTGTGTGCGAGGGTGAACGAGTGTGTGCGAAGGTGAACGAGAGTGGGAGGGTGAGTGAGTGGATTCGTGAACGAGTGAGTTGGATGGTGTACGAGTGAGTAAATGGGAGGGTGAACGAGTGTGTGGGAGGGTGAACGAGTGAGTAGGAGGGTGAGTGGGTAGGTGAACGAGTGAGTGGGTGGAGGAACGAATGGATGGAAGGGTGAGTGGGAGGGTGAGTGGGAGGGTGAACGAGTAAGTCGTTGGGTGGAGGAGTGAATGGAAGGGTGAACAATTGATTGGGAGGGTGAGTGGGTGGGTGAACGAGTGAGTGGGAAGGTGAGTGGAAGGGTGAGTGGGAGGGTGAACGAGTGAGTGGGTAAACGAGTGAGTGGGAAGGTGAGTGGGAGGGTGAGTGGGAGGGTGAACGAGTGAGTGGGAGGGTGAGTGGGAGGGTGAGTGGGAGGTGAACGTGTGAGAGGAGGGTGAGTGTTTGGGTGAACGAGTGTGTGGGAGGGTGAACGAGTTAGTGGAAGGAAGAGTGAGTGGATTCGTGAACGAGTGAGTTGGATGGTGTACAAGTGAGTAGGAGGGTGAGTGGATGGGTGAACGAGTGAGTGGGTGGGGGAACTAATGGATGGAAGGGTGAGTGAGAGAGTGAACGAGTGAGTGGGTGGGTGAGGGAGTGGATTCTTGAACGAGTGAGTTAGATGGTGTACGAGTGAGTAGGTGGGATTGGGAGGGTGAACGAGTGTGTGGGAGGGTGAGTGGGTGGGTGAACGAATTATTTGAATGGTGAGTGTTTGGGTGAACGAGTGTATGCTAGGGTGAACGAGTGAGTGGGAGGGTGAACGAGTGAGTGGGTGGGTGGACGAGTGAGTAGGAGGGCGAGTGGGAGGGTGAACGAGTGAGTGGGAGGGTGAGTGGGATGGTGAACGGGTTATTTGAAGGGTGAGTGTATTGGTGAACGAGTGTGTGCGAGGGTGAACGAGTGTGTGCGAGGGTGAACGAGTGTGTGCGAGGGTGAACGAGTGTGTGCGAGGGTGAACGAGAGTGGGAGGGTGAGTGAGTGGATTCGTGAACGAGTGAGTTGGATGGTGTACGAGTGAGTAAATGGGAGGGTGAACGAGTGTGTGGGAGGGTGAACGAGTTAGTAGGAGGGTGAGTGGGTAGGTGAACGAGTGAGTGGGTGGAGGAACGAATGGATGGAAGGGTGAGTGGGAGGGTGAGTGGGAGGGTGAACGAGTAAGTCGTTGGGTGGAGGAGTGAATGGAAGGGTGAACAAGTGATTGGGAGGGTGAGTGGGTGGGTGAACGAGTGAGTGGAAGGGTGAGTGGGAGGCACACACTCGTTCACCCTCGCACACACTCGTTCACCAATACACTCACCCTTCAAATAACTCGTTCACCATCCCACTCACCCTCCCACTCACTCGTTCACCCTCCCACTCGCCCTCCTACTCACTCGTCCACCCACCCACTCACTCGTTCACCCTCCCATTCACTCGTTCACCCTAGCATACACTCGTTCACCCAAACACTCACCATTCAAATAACTCGTTCACCCACCCACTCACCCTCCCACACACTCGTTCACCCTCCCAATCCCACCTACTCACTCGTACACCATCAAACTCACTCGTTCAAGAATCCACTCCCTCACCCACCCACTCACTCGTTCACTCTCCCACTCACCCTTACATCCATTAGTTCCCCAACCCAGTCACTCGTTCACCCATCCACTCACCCTTCTACTCACTTGTACACCATCCAACTCACTCGTTCACGAATCCACTCACTCTTCCTCCCACTAACTCGTTCACCCTCCCACACACTCGTTCATCCAAACCCTCACCCTCCTCTCACACGTTCACCTCCCACTCACCCTCCCACTCACCTTCCCACTCACTCGTTCACCCACCCACTCACTCGTTCACCCTCCCACTCACCCTTCCACTCACCTTCCCACTCACTCGTTCACCCACCCACTCACCCTCCCAATCACTTGTTCACCCTCCCATTCACTCCTCCACCTAACGACTTACTCGTTCACCCTCCCACTCACCCTCCCACTCACCCTTCCATCCATTCATTCCCCAACCCACTCACTCGTTCACCCTCCCACTCACCCTCCTACTCACTCGTCCACCCCTCCACCCACCCACTCGCTCGTTCACGAATCCACTCACTCACCCTCCCACTCACTCATTCACCCTTCCACACACTCGTTCACCCTCCCACACTGTCCCACTCACTCGTTCACCCACCCACTTACTAGTTCACCCACCCACTCACCCTCCCACTCACTCGTTTACCCTCTCACACACTCGTTCAGCCAAACACGCACCCTCCCACTCACACGTTCACCCACACACTCACTCGTTCACCCTCCCATTCACGATCCCACTCACTCGTCCACTCACCCACCTACTAACTCTTCCATCCACCCTCCCACTCACTCATTCACCCTCGCACACACTCGTTCACCCTCCCATTTACTCACTCCTACACCATCCAACTCACTCATTCACGAATCCACTCACTCACCCTCCCACTCACTCGTTCACCATCCCACTCACCCTTCCACTCACCTTCCCACTCACTCGTTCACCCACCCACTCACCGTCCCAATCACTTGTTCACCCTTCCATTCACTCCTCCACCCAACGACTTACTCGTTCACCCTCCCACTCACCCTCCCACTCACCCTTCCATCCATTCGTTCCTCCACCCACTCACTCGTTCACCTACCCACTCACCCTCCTACTAACTCGTTCACCCTCCCACACACTCGTTCACCCTCCCATTTACTCACTCGTACACCATCCAACTCACTCGTTCACGAATCCACTCACTCACCCTCCCACTCTCGTTCACCCTCGCACACACTCGTTCACCCTCGCACACACTCGTTCACCAATACACTCACCCTTCAAATAACCCGTTCACCATCCCACTCACCCTCCCACTCACTCGTTCACCCTCTCACTCGCCCTCCTACTCACTCGTCCACCCACCCACTCACTCGTTCACCCTCCCACTCACTCGTTCACCCTAGCATACACTCGTTCACCCAAACACTCATCATTCAAATAACTCGTTCACCCACCCACTCACCCTCCCACACACTCGTTCACCCTCCCAATCCCACCCACTCACTCGTACACCATCTAACTCACTCGTTCAAGAATCCACTCCCTCACCCACCCACTCACTCGTTCACTCTCCCACTCACCCTTGTGTGTGCGAGGGTGAACGAGTGTGTGCGAAGGTGAACGAGAGTGGGAGGGTGAGTGAGTGGATTCGTGAACGAGTGAGTTGGATGGTGTACGAGTGAGTAAATAGGAGGGTGAACGAGTGTGTGGGAGGGTGAACGAGTGAGTAGGAGGGTGAGTGGGTAGGTGAACGAGTGAGTGGGTGGAGGAACGAATGGTTGGAAGGGTGAGTGGGAGGGTGAGTGGGAGGGTGAACGAGTAAGTCGTTGGGTGGAGGAGTGAATGGAAGGGTGAACAATTGATTGGGAGGGTGAGTGGGTGGGTGAACGAGTGAGTGGGAAGGTGAGTGGAAGGGTGAGTGGGAGGGTGAACGAGTGAGTGGGTGAACGCGTGAGTGGGAAGGTGAGTGGGAGGGTGAGTGGGAGGGTGAACGAGTGAGTGGGAGGGTGAGTGGGAGGGTGAGTGGGAGGTGAACGTGTGAGAGGAGGGTGAGTGTTTGGGTGAACGAGTGTGTGGGAGGGTGAACGAGTTAGTGGAAGGAAGAGTGAGTGGATTCGTGAACGAGTGAGTTGGATGATGTACAAGTGAGTAGGAGGGTGAGTGGATGGGTGAACGAGTGAGTGGGTGGGGGAACTAATGGATGGAAGGGTGAGTGAGAGAGTGAACGAGTGAGTGGGTGGGTGAGGGAGTGGATTCTTGAACGAGTGAGTTAGATGGTGTACGAGTGAGTAGGTGGGATTGGGAGGGTGAACGAGTGTGTGGGAGGGTGAGTGGGTGGGTGAACGAATTATTTGAATGGTGAGTGTTTGGGTGAACGAGTGTATGCTAGGGTGAACGAGTGAGTGGGAGGGTGAACGAGTGAGTGGGTGGGTGGACGAGTGAGTAGGAGGGCGAGTGGGAGGGTGAACGAGTGAGTGGGAGGGTGAGTGGGATGGTGAACGGGTTATTTGAAGGGTGAGTGTATTGGTGAACGAGTGTGTGCGAGGGTGAACGAGTGTGTGCGAGGGTGAACGAGTGTGTGCGAGGGTGAACGAGTGTGTGCGAGGGTGAACGAGAGTGGGAGGGTGAGTGAGTGGATTCGTGAACGAGTGAGTTGGATGGTGTACGAGTGAGTAAATGGGAGGGTGAACGAGTGTGTGGGAGGGTGAACGAGTTAGTAGGAGGGTGAGTGGGTAGGTGAACGAGTGAGTGGGTGGAGGAACGAATGGATGGAAGGGTGAGTGGGAGGGTGAGTGGGAGGGTGAACGAGTAAGTCGTTGGGTGGAGGAGTGAATGGAAGGGTGAACAAGTGATTGGGAGGGTGAGTGGGTGGGTGAACGAGTGAGTGGAAGGGTGAGTGGGAGGCACACACTCGTTCACCCTCGCACACACTCGTTCACCAATACACTCACCCTTCAAATAACTCGTTCACCATCCCACTCACCATCCCACTCACTCGTTCACCCTCCCACTCGCCCTCCTACTCACTCGTCCACCCACCCACTCACTCGTTCACCCTCCCATTCACTCGTTCACCCTAGCATACACTCGTTCACCCAAACACTCACCATTCAAATAACTCGTTCACCCACCCACTCACCCTCCCACACACTCGTTCACCCTCCCAATCCCACCTACTCACTCGTACACCATCAAACTCACTCGTTCAAGAATCCACTCCCTCACCCACGCACTCACTCGTTCACTCTCCCACTCACCCTTACATCCATTAGTTCCCCAACCCACTCACTCGTTCACCCATCCACTCACCCTCCTACTCACTTGTACACCATCCAACTCACTCGTTCACGAATCCACTCACTCTTCCTCCCACTAACTCGTTCACCCTCCCACACACTCGTTCATCCAAACACTCACCCTCCTCTCACACGTTCACCTCCCACTCACCCTCCCACTCACCTTCCCACTCACTCGTTCACCCACCCACTCACTCGTTCACCCTCCCACTCACCCTTCCACTCACCTTCCCACTCACTCGTTCACCCACCCACTCACCCTCCCAATCACTTGTTCACCCTCCCATTCACTCCTCCACCTAACGACTTACTCGTTCACCCTCCCACTCACCCTCCCACTCACCCTTCCATCCATTCATTCCCCAACCCACTCACTCGTTCACCCTCCCACTCACCCTCCTACTCACTCGTCCACCCCTCCACCCACCCACTCGCTCGTTCACGAATCCACTCACTCACCCTCCCACTCACTCATTCACCCTTCCACACACTCGTTCACCCTCCCACACTGTCCCACTCACTCGTTCACCCACCCACTTACTAGTTCACCCACCCACTCACCCTCCCACTCACTCGTTTACCCTCTCACACACTCGTTCAGCCAAACACGCACCCTCCCACTCACACGTTCACCCACACACTCACTCGTTCACCCTCCCATTCACGATCCCACTCACTCGTCCACTCACCCACCTACTAACTCTTCCATCCACCCTCCCACTCACTCATTCACCCTCGCACACACTCGTTCACCCTCCCATTTACTCACTCCTACACCATCCAACTCACTCATTCACGAATCCACTCACTCACCCTCCCACTCACTCGTTCACCATCCCACACACTCGTTCAGCCAAACGCTCACCATACAAATCACTCGTTCACCCTTCCACACCGATCCACTCAGTCGTTCACCTCCCACTCACCCTCCCACTCACCCTCACACTCACTCGTTCACCCTCCCACTCACCCTTCCACTCACCTTCCCACTCACTCGTTCACCCACCCACTCACTCGTTCACCCTCCCACTCACCCTTCCACTCACCTTCCCACTCACTCGTTCACCCACCCACTCACCCTCCCAATCACTTGTTCACCCTCCCATTCATTCCTCCACCCAACGACTTACTCGTTCACCCTCCCACTCACCCTCCCACTCACCCTTCCATCCATTCGTTCCCCCACCCACTCACTCGTTCACCTACCCACTCACCCTCCTACTCACTCGTTCACCCTCCCACACACTCGTTCACCCTCTCATTTACTCACTCGTACACCATCCAACTCACTCGTTCACGAATCCACTCACTCACCCTCCCACTCTCGTTCACCCTCGCACATACTCGTTCACCCTCGCACACACTCGTTCACCCTCGCACACACTCGTTCACCAATACACTCACCCTTCAAATAACTCGTTCACCATCCCACTCACCCTCCCACTCACTCGTTCACCCTCCCACTCGCCCTCCTACTCACTCGTCCACCCACCCACTCACTCGTTCACCCTCCCACTCACACGTTCACCCTAGCATACACTCGTTCACCCAAACACTCACCATTCAAATAACTCGTTCACCCACCCACTCACCCTCCCACACACTCGTTCACCCTCCCAATCCCACCTACTCACTCGTACACCATCTAACTCACTCGTTCAAGAATCCACTCTCTCACCCACCCACTCACTCGTTCACTCTCCCACTCACCCTTCCATCCATTAGTTCTTCAACCCACTCACTCCTTCACCCATCCACTCACCCTCCTACTCACTTGTACACCATACAACTCACTCGTTCACGAATCCACTCACTCTTCCTCCCACTAACTCGTTCACCCTCCCACACACTCGTTCATCCAAACACTCACCCTCCTCTCACACGTTCACCTCCCACTCACCCTCCCACTCACCTTCCCACTCACTCGTTCACCCACCCACTCACCCTCCCAATCACTTGTTCACCCTCCCATTCACTCCTCCACCCAACGACTTACTCGTTCACCCTCCCACTCACCCTCCCACTCACCCTTCCATCCATTCGTTCCTCCACCCACTCACTCGTTCACCTACCCACTCACCCTCCTACTCACTCGTTCACCCTCCCACACACTCGTTCACCCTCCCATTTACTCACTCGTACACCATCCAACTCACTCGTTCACGAATCCACTCACTCACCCTCCCACTCTCGTTCACCCTCGCACACACTCGTTCACCCTCGCACACACTCGTTCACCCTCGCACACACTCGTTCACCAATACACTCACCCTTCAAATAACCCGTTCACCATCCCACTCACCCTCCCACTCACTCGTTCACCCTCCCACTCGCCCTCCTATTCACTCGTCCACCCACCCACTCACTCGTTCACCCTCCCACTCACTCGTTCACCCTAGCATACACTCGTTCACCCAAACACTCACCATTCAAATAACTCGTTCACCCACCCACTCACCCTCCCACACACTCGTTCACCCTCCCAATCCCACCTACTCACTCGTACACCATCTAACTCACTCGTTCAAGAATCCACTTCCTCACCCACCCACTCACTCGTTCACTCTCCCACTCACCCTTCCATCCATTAGTTCCGCAACCCACTCACTCGTTCACCCATCCACTCACCCTCCTACTCACTTGTACACCATCCAACTCACTCGTTCACGAATCCACTCACTCTTCCTCCCACTAACTCGTTCACCCTCCCACACACTCGTTCACCCAAACACTCACCCTCCTCTCACACGTTCACCTCCCACTCACCCTCCCACTCACCCTCCCACTCACTCGTTCACCCTCCCACTCACCCTTCCACTCACCTTCTCACTCACTCGTTCACCCACTCACTTGTTCACCCTCCCACTCACCCTTCCACTCACTCGTTCACCCACCCACTCACCCTCCCAATCACTTGTTCACCCTTCCATTCACTCCTCCACCCAACGACTTACTCGTTCACCCTCCCACTCACCCTCCCACTCACCCTTCCATCCATTCGTTCCTCCACCCACTCACTCGTTCACCTACCCACTCACCCTCCTACTAACTCGTTCACCCTCCCACACACTCGTTCACCCTCCCATTTACTCACTCGTACACCATCCAACTCACTCGTTCACGAATCCACTCACTCACCCTCCCACTCTCGTTCACCCTCGCACACACTCGTTCACCCTCGCACACACTCGTTCACCCTCGCACACACTCGTTCACCAATACACTCACCCTTCAAATAACCCGTTCACCATCCCACTCACCCTCCCACTCACTCGTTCACCCACCCACTCACCCTCCCACACACTCGTTCACCCTCCCAATCCCACCTACTCACTCGTACACCATCTAACTCACTCGTTCAAGAATCCACTCTCTCACCCACCCACTCACTCGTTCACTCTCCCACTCACCCTTCCATCCATTAGTTCCTCAACCCACTCACTCGTTCACCCATCCACTCACCCTCCTACTCACTTGTACACCATCCAACTCACTCGTTCACGAATCCACTCACTCTTCATCCCACTAACTCGTTCACCCTCCCACACACTCGTTCACCTAAACACTCACCCTCCTCTCACACGTTCACCTCCCACTCACCCTCCCACTCACCCTCCCACTCACTCGTTCACCCTCCCACTCACCCTTCAACTCACCTTCCCACTCACTCGTTCACCCACTCACTCGTTCACCCTCCCACTCACCCTTCCACTCACCTTCCCACTCACTCGTTCACCCACCCACTCACCCTCCCAATCACTTGTTCACCCTTCCATTCACTCCGCCACCAAACGACTTACTCGTTCACCCTCCCACTCACCCTCCCACTCACCCTTCCATCCATTCGTTCCTCCACCCACTCACTCGTTCACCTACCCACTCACCCTCCTACTCACTCGTTCACCCTCCCACACACTCGTTCACCCTCCCATTTACTCACTCGTACACCATCCAACTCACTCGTTCACGAATCCACTCACTCACCCTCCCACTCTCGTTCACCCTCGCACACACTCGTTCACCCTCGCACACACTCGTTCACCCTCGCACACACTCGTTCACCAATACACTCACCCTTCAAATAACCCGTTCACCATCCCACTCACCATCCCACTCACTCGTTCACCCTCCCACTCGCCCTCCTACTCACTCGTCCACCCACCCACTCACTCGTTCACCCTCCCACTCACTCGTTCACCCTAGCATACACTCGTTCACCCAAACACTCACCATTCAAATAACTCGTTCACCCACCCACTCACCCTCCCACACACTCGTTCACCCTCCCAATCCCACCTACTCACTCGTACACCATCTAACTCACTCGTTGAAGAATCCACTCCCTCACCCACCCACTCACTCGTTCACTCTCCCACTCACCCTTCCATCCATTAGTTCCGCAACCCACTCACTCGTTCACCCATCCACTCACGCTCCTACTCACTTGTACACCATCCAACTCACTCGTTCACGAATCCACTCACTCTTCCTCCCACTAACTCGTTCACCCTCCCACACACTCGTTCACCCAAACACTCACCCTCCTCTCACACGTTCACCTCCCACTCACCCTCCCACTCACCCTCCCACTCACTCGTTCACCCTCCCACTCACCCTTCCACTCACCTTCTCACTCACTCGTTCACCCACTCACTTGTTCACCCTCCCACTCACCCTTCCACTCACTCGTTCACCCACCCACTCACCCTCCCAATCACTTGTTCACCCTTCCATTCACTCCTCCACCCAACGACTTACTCGTTCACCCTCCCACTCACCCTCCCACTCACCCTTCCATCCATTCGTTCCTCCACCCACTCACTCGTTCACCTACCCACTCACCCTCCTACTAACTCGTTCACCCTCCCACACACTCGTTCACCCTCCCATTTACTCACTCGTACACCATCCAACTCACTCGTTCACGAATCCACTCACTCACCCTCCCACTCTCGTTCACCCTCGCACACACTCGTTCACCCTCGCACACACTCGTTCACCCTCGCACACACTCGCTCACCCTCGCACACACTCGTTCACCAATACACTCACCCTTCAAATAACCCGTTCACCATCCCACTCACCCTCCCACTCACTCGTTCACCCTCCCACTCGCCCTCCTACTCACTCGTCCACCCACCCACTCACTCGTTCACCCTCCCACTCACTCGTTCACCCTAGCATACACTCGTTCACCCAAACACTCACCATTCAAATAACTCGTTCACCCACCCACTCACCCTCCCACACACTCGTTCACCCTCCCAATCCCACCTACTCACTCGTACACCATCTAACTCACTCGTTCAAGAATCCACTCTCTCACCCACCCACTCACTCGTTCACTCTCCCACTCACCCTTCCATCCATTAGTTCCTCAACCCACTCACTCGTTCACCCATCCACTCACCCTCCTACTCACTTGTACACCATCCAACTCACTCGTTCACGAATCCACTCACTCTTCCTCCCACTAACTCGTTCACCCTCCCACACACTCGTTCACCTAAACACTCACCCTCCTCTCACACGTTCACATCCCACTCACCCTCCCACTCACCCTCCCACTCACTCGTTCACCCTCCCACTCACCCTTCCACTCACCTTCCCACTCACTCGTTCACCCACTCACTCGTTCACCCTCCCACTCACCCTTCCACTCACCTTCCCACTCACTCGTTCACCCACCCACTCACCCTCCCAATCACTTGTTCACCCTTCCATTCACTCCTCCACCCAACGACTTACTCGTTCACCCTCCCACTCACCCTCCCACTCACCTTTCCATCCATTCGTTCCTCCACCCACTCACTCGTTCACCTACCCACTCACCCTCCTACTCACTCGTTCACCCTCCCACACACTCGTTCACCCTCCCATTTACTCACTCGTACACCATCCAACTCACTCGTTCACGAATCCACTCACTCACCCTCCCACTCTCGTTCACCCTCGCACACACTCGTTCACCCTCGCACACACTCGTTCACCAATACACTCACCCTTCAAATAACCCGTTCACCATCCCACTCACCCTCCCACTCACTCGTTCACCCTCCCACTCGCCCTCCTACTCACTCGTCCACCCACCCACTCACTCGTTCACCCTCCCACTCACTCGTTCACCCTAGCATACACTCGTTCACCCAAACACTCACCATTCAAATAACTCGTTCACCCACCCACTCACCCTCCCACACACTCGTTCACCCTCCCAATCCCACCTACTCACTCGTACACCATCTAACTCACTCGTTCAAGAATCCACTCCCTCACCCACCCACTCACTCGTTCACTCTCCCACTCACCCTTCCATCCATTAGTTCCGCAACCCACTCACTCGTTCACCCATCCACTCACCCTCCTACTCACTTGTACACCATCCAACTCACTCGTTCACGAATCCACTCACTCTTCCTCCCACTAACTCGTTCACCCTCCCACACACTCGTTCACCCAAACACTCACCCTCCTCTCACACGTTCACCTCCCACTCACCCTCCCACTCACCCTCCCACTCACTCGTTCACCCTCCCACTCACCCTTCCACTCACCTTCTCACTCACTCGTTCACCCACTCACTTGTTCACCCTCCCACTCACCCTTCCACTCACTCGTTCACCCACCCACTCACCCTCCCAATCACTTGTTCACCCTTCCATTCACTCCTCCACCCAACGACTTACTCGTTCACCCTCCCACTCACCCTCCCACTCACCCTCCCACTCACCCTTCCATCCATTCGTTCTTCCACCCACTCACTCGTTCACCTACCCACTCACCCTCCTACTAACTCGTTCACCCTCCCACACACTCGTTCACCCTCCCATTTACTCACTCGTACACCATCCAACTCACTCGTTCACGAATCCACTCACTCACCCTCCCACTCTCGTTCACCCTCGCACACACTCGTTCACCCTCGCACACACTCGTTCACCCTCGCACACACTCGTTCACCCTCGCACACACTGGTTCACCAATACACTCACCCTTCAAATAACCCGTTCACCATCCCACTCACCCTCCCACTCACTCGTTCACCCTCCCACTCGCCCTCCTACTCACTCGTCCACCCACCCACTCACTCGTTCACCCTCCCACTCACTCGCTCACCCTAGCATACACTCGTTCACCCAAACACTCACCATTCAAATAATTCGTTCACCCACCCACTCACCCTCCCACACACTCGTTCACCCTCCCAATCCCACCAACTCACTCGTACACCATCTAACTCACTCTTTCAAGAATCCACTCCCTCACCCACCCACTCACTCGTTCATACTCTCACTCACCCTTCCATCCATTAGTTCCCCAACCCACTCACTCGTTCACCCATCCACTCACCCTCCTACTCACTTGTACACCATCCAACTCACTCGTTCACGAATCCACTCACTCTTCCTTCCACTAACTCGTTCACCCTCCCACACACTCGTTCACCCAAACACTCACCCTCCTCTCACACGTTCACCTCCCACTCACCCTCCCACTCACTCGTTCACCCTCCCACTCACCCTTCCACTCACCTTCCCACTCACTCGTTCACCCACTCACTCGTTCACCCTCCCGCTCACCCTTCCACTCACCTTCCCACTCACTCGTTCACCCACCCACTCACCCTCCCAATCACTTGTTCACCCTCCCATTCACTCCTCCACCCAACGACTTACTCGTTCACCCTCCCACTCACCCTCCCACTCACCCTTCCATCCATTCATTCCCCAACCCACTCACTCGTTCACCCTCCCACTCACCCTCCTACTCACTCGTCCACCCCTCCACCCACCCACTCGCTCGTTCACGAATCCACTCACTCACCCTCCCACTCACTCATTCACCCTTCCACACACTCGTTCACCCTCCCACACCGTCCCACTCACTCGTTCACCCACCCACTTACTAGTTCACCCACCCACTCACCCTCCCACTCACTCGTTTACCCTCCCACACATTCGTTCAGCCAAACACGCACCCTCCCACTCACACGTTCACCCACACACTCACTCGTTCACCCTCCCACTCACGCTCCCACTCACTCGTCCACTCACCCTGCTACTAACTCTTCCATCCACCCTCCCACTCACTCGTTCACCCTCGCACACACTCGTTCACCCTCCCATTTACTCACTCCTACACCATCCAACTCACTCATTCACGAATCCACTCACTCACCCTCCCACTCATTCGTTCACCATCCCACACACTCGTTCAGCCAAACGCTCACCATCAAAATCACTCGTTCACCCTTCCACACCGTCCCACTCAGTCGTTCACTCTCCCACTCACGCTCCCACTCACCGTCTTACTCACTCGTTCACCCACCCATTCATCATTCCACTCACTCGTTCGCACTTCCACTCACCCTTCCATCCATTCGTTCCTCCACCCACTCACTCGTCCACCCACCCGCCCACTCACTCGTTCACCCTCCCACTCACCCTCCCACTCACCCTCCCACTCACACGTTCACCCACCCACTCACCCTCCCCTTCACTCTTTCACCCTCGCACACACTCGTTCCCCCAAACACTCACCCTTCAAATATCTCGTTCTCCCTCCCACTCACCCTTGCACTCATTCGTTCACCCTCCCACTCACCCTCCTACTCACTCGTCCACCCACCCACTCACTCGTTCACCCTCCCAATCAAGCTCCCACTCACAGGTTCACCCTCCCACTCACCCTCCCACTCACCCTCCTACTCACTCGTCCACCCACCCACTCACTCGTTCACCCTCCCATTCACGCTTCCACTCACCCTTCCATCCATTCGTTCCCCAACCCACTCACTCGTTCACCCTCCCACTCACCCTCTTACTCACTCGTCCACTCAGCCTCCAACGCATTCGTCCACCTACCCACTCACCCTCCCTCTCCCTCGTTCACCCACCCATTCACCTTCCCACTCACTCGTTCACCATCCGACTCGCGCTCCCACTCACTCTTCCATCCATTCGTTCCTCCACCCACTCACTCGTTCACCTACCCACTCACCCTCCTACTCACTCGTTCACCCTCCCACACACTCGTTCACCCTCCCATTTACTCACTCGTACACCATCCAACTCACTCGTTCAGGAATCCACTCACTCACCCTCCCACTCTCGTTCACCCTCGCACACACTCGTTCACCCTCGCACACACTTGTTCACCCTCGCACACACTCGTTCACCAATACACTCACCCTGCTCTCACACGTTCACCTCCCACTCACCCTCCCACTCACCCTCCCACTCACTCGTTCACCCTCCAACTCACCCTTCCACTCACCTTCTCACTCACTCGTTCACCCACCCACTCACTCGTTCACCCTCCCACTCACCCTTCCACTCACCTTCCCACTCACTCGTTCACCCACCCACTCACCCTCCCAATCACTTGTTCACCCTCCCATTCACTCCTCCACCCAACGACTTACTCGTTCACCCTCCCCCTCCCACTCACCCTTCCATCCATTCGTTCCTCCACTCACTCACTCGTTCACCTACCCACTCACCCTCCTATTCACTCGTTCACCCTCCCACACACTCGTTCACCCTCCCATTTACTCACTCGTACACCATCCAACTCACTCGTTCACGAATCCACTCACTCACTCTCCCACTCTCGTTCACCCTCGCACACACTCGTTCACCCTCGCACACACTCGTTCACCAATACACTCACCCTTCAAATAACTCGTTCACCATCCCACTCACCTTCCCACTCACTCGTTCACCCTCCAACTCGCCCTCCTACTGACTCGTCCACCCAACCACTCACTCGTTCACCCTCCCACTCACTCGTTCACCCTAGCATACACTCGTTCACCCAAACACTCACCATTCAAATAACTCGTTCACACACCCACTCACACTCCCACACACTCGTTCACCCTCCCAATCCCACCTATTCACTCGTACACCATCTAACTTACTCGTTCAAGAATCCACTCCCTCACTCACCCACTCACTCGTTCACTCTCCCACTCACCCTTCCATCCATTAGTTCCCCAACCTACTCACTCGTTCACCCATCCACTCACCCTCCTACTCACTTGTACACCATCCAACGCACTCGTTCACGAATCCACTCACTCTTCCTCCCACTAACTCGTTCACCCTCCCACATACTCGTTCACCCAAACACTCACCCTCCTCTCACACGTTCACCTCCCACTCACCCTCCCACTCACCCTCCCACTCACTCGTTCACCCACCCACTCACTCGTTCACCCTCCCACTCACCCTTCCACTCACCTAACCACTCACTCATTCACCCACCCACTCACCCTCCCAATCAATTGTTCAAACTCCCATTCACTCCTCCACCCACCGACTTACTCGTTCACCCTCCCACTCACCCTCCCACTCACCCTGCCATCCATTCGTTCCTCCACCCACTCACTCGTTCACCTACCCACTCACCCTCCTACTCACTCGTACACCCTCCCACACACTCGTTCACCCTCCCATTTACTCACTCGTACACCATCCAACTCACTCGTTCAGGAATCCACTCACTCACCCTCCCACTCTCGTTCACCCTCGCACACACTCGTTCACCCTCGCACACACTCGTTCACCCTCGCACACACTCGTTCACCAATACACTCACCCTTCAAATAACTCGATCACCATCCCACTCACCCTCCCACTCACTCGTTCACCCTCCCACTCGCCCTCCTACTCACTCGTCCACCCACCCACTCACTCGTTCACCCTCCCACTCACTCGTTCACCCTAGCATACACTCGTTCACCCAAACACTCACCATTCAAATAACTCGTTCACCCACCCACTTACCCTCCCACACACTCGTTCACCCTCCCAATCCCACCTACTCACTCGTACACCATCTAACTCACTCGTTCAAGAATCCACTCCCTCACCCACCCACTCACTCGTTCACCATCCCACTCACCCTCCCACTCACTCGTTCACCCTCCCATTTACGCTCCCACTCACCCTTCCATCCATTCGTTCCCCAACCCACTCACTCGTTCACCCTCCCACTCACCCTCTTACTCACTCGTCCACTCAGCCTCCAACGCACTCGTCCACCCACCCACCCACTCACCCACCCACTCACCCTCCCTCTCCCTCGTTCACCTACCCACTCACCCTCCTACTCACTCGTTTACCCTCAAACACACACTCGTTCACCCTCCCATTTACTCACTCGTACACCATCCAACTCACTCGTTCACGAATCCACTCACTCACCCTCCCACTCTCGTTCACCCTCGCACACACTCGTTCACCAATACATTCACCCTTCAAATAACTCGTTCACCCTCCCACTCGCCCTCCTACTCACTCGTCCACCCACCCACTCACTCGTTCACCCTCCCACTCACTCGTTCACCCTAGCATACACTCGTTCACCCAAACACTCACCATTCAAATAACTCGTTCACCCACCCATTCACCCTCCCACACACTCGTTCACCCTCCCAATCCCACCTACTCACTCGTACACCATTTAACTCACTCGTTCAAGAATCCACTCCCTCACCCATCCACTCACTCGTTCACTCTCTCACTCACCCTTCCATCCATTAGTTCCCCAACCCACTCACTCGTTCACCCATCCACTCACCCTCCTACTCACTTGTACACCATCCAACTCACTCGTTCACGAATCCACTCACTCTTCCTTCCACTAACTCGTTCACCCTCCCACACAATCGTTCACCCAAACACTCACCCTCCTCTCACACGTTCACCTCCCACTCACCCTCCCACCCACCCTCCCACTCACTCGTTCACCCTCCCACTCACCCTTCCACTCACCTTCCCACTCACTCGTTCACCCACCCACTCACTCGTTCACCCTCCCACTCACCCTTCCACTCATCTTCCCACTCACTCGTTCACCCACCCACTCACCCTCCCAATCACTTGTTCACCCTCCCATTCACTCCTCCACCCAACGACTTACTCGTTCACCCTCCCACTCACCCTCCCACTCACCCTTCCATCCATTCGTTCCTCCACCCACTCACTCGTTCACCTACCCACTCACCCTCCTACTCACTCGTTCACCCTCCAACACACTCGTTCACCCTCCCATTTACTCACTCGTACACCATCCAACTCACTCGTTCACGAATCCACTCACTCACCTTCCCACTCTCGTTCACCCTCGCACACACTCGTTCACCCTCGCACACACTCGTTCACCCTCGCACACACTCGTTCACCAATACACTCACTCTTCAAATAACTCGTTCACCATCCCACTCACCCTGCCACTCACTCGTTCACCCTCCCACTCACTCGTTCACCCTAGCATACACTCGTTCACCCAAACTCTCACCATTCAAATAACTCGTTCACCCACCCACTCACCCTCCAACACACTCGTTCACCCTCCCAATCCCACCTACTCACTCGTACACCATCTAACTCACTCGTTCAAGAATCCACTCCCTCACCCACCCACTCACTCGTTCACTCTCCCACTCACCCTTCCATCCATTAGTTCCCCAACCCACTCACTCGTTCACCCATCCACTCACCCTCCTACTCACTTGTACACCATCCAACTCACTCGTTCACGAATCCACTCACTCTTCCTCCCACTAACTCGTTCACCCTCCCACACACTCGTTCACCCAAACACTCACCCCCCTCTGACACGTTCACCTCCCACTCACCCTCCCACTCACCCTCCCACTCACTCGTTCACCCTCCCACTCACCCTTCCACTCACCTTCCCACTCACTCGTTCACCCACCCACTCACTCGTTCACCCTCCCACTCACCCTTCCACTCACCTTCCCACTCACTCGTTCACCCACCCACTCACCCTCCCAATCAATTGTTCACCC
This sequence comes from Petromyzon marinus, assembly GCF_048934315.1. Taxonomy (NCBI): domain Eukaryota; kingdom Metazoa; phylum Chordata; class Hyperoartia; order Petromyzontiformes; family Petromyzontidae; genus Petromyzon; species Petromyzon marinus. Next base: position 325,812 of record NC_133675.1, on the reverse strand, counting down.
TCCCATTCACTCCTCCACCCAACGACTTACTCGTTCACTCTCCCACTCACCCTCCCACTCACCCTTCCATCCATTCGTTCCTCCACCCACTCACTCGTTCACCTACCCACTCACCCTCCTACTCACTCGTTCACCCTCCCACACACTCGTTCACCCTCCAATTTACTCACTCGTACACCATCCAACTCACTCGTTCACGAATCCACTCACTCACCCTCGCACTCTCGTTCACCCTCGCACACACTCGTTCACCCTCGCACACACTCGTTCACCAATACACTCACCCTTCAAATAACTCGTTCACCATCCCACTCACCCTCCCACTCACTCGTTCACCCTCCCACTCGCCCTCCTACTCACTCGTCCACCCACCCACCCACTCACTCGTTCACCCTCCCACTCACTCGTTCACCCTAGCATACACTCGTTCACCCAAACACTCACCATTCAAATAACTCGTTCACCCACCCACTCACCCTCCCACACACTCGTTCACCCTCCCAATCCCACCTACTCACTCGTACACCATCTAACTCACTCGTTCAAGAATCCACTCCCTCACCCACCCACTCACTCGTTCACTCTCCCACTCACACTTCCATCCATTAGTTCCCCAACCCACTCACTCGTTCACCCATCCACTCACCCTCCTACTCACTTGTACACCATCCAACTCACTCGTTCACGAATCCACTCACTCTTCCTCCCACTAACTCGTTCACCCTCCCACACACTCGTTCACCCAAACACTCACCCTCCTCTGACACGTTCACCTCCCACTCACCCTCCCACTCACCCTCCCACTCACTCGTTCACCCTCCCACTCACCCTTCCACTCACCTTCCCACTCACTCGTTCACCCACCCACTCACTCGTTCACCCTCCCACTCACCCTTCCACTCACCTTCCCACTCACTCGTTCACCCACCCACTCACCCTCCCAATCAATTGTTCACCCTCCCATTCACTCCTCCACCCAACGACTTACTCGTTCACTCTCCCACTCACCCTCCCACTCACCCTTCCATCCATTCGTTCCTCCACCCACTCACTCGTTCACCTACCCACTCACCCTCCTACTCACTCGTTCACCCTCCCACACACTCGTTCACCCTCCAATTTACTCACTCGTACACCATCCAACTCACTCGTTCACGAATCCACTCACTCACCCTCGCACTCTCGTTCACCCTCGCACACACTCGTTCACCCTCGCACACACTCGTTCACCAATATCCTCACCCTTCAAATAACTCGTTCAATATCCCACTCACCCTCCCACTCACTCGTTCACCCTCCCACTCGCCCTCCTACTCACTCGTCCACCCACCCATTCACTCGTTCACCCTCCCACTCACTCGTTCACCCTAGCATACACTCCTTCACCCAAACACCCACCATTCAAATAACTCGTTCACCCACCCACTCACCCTCCCACACACTCTTTCACCCTCACAATCCCACCTACTCACTCGTACACCATCTAACTCACTCGTTCAAGAATCCACTCCCTCACCCACCCACTCACTCGTTCACTCTCTCACTCACCCTTCCATCCATTAGTTCCCCAACCCACTCACTCGTTCACCCATCCACTCACCCTCCTACTCACTTGTACACCATCCAACTCACTCGTTCACGAATCCACTCACTCTTCCTCCCACTAACTCGTTCACCCTCCCACACACTCGTTCACCCAAACACTCACCCTCCTCTCACACGTTCACCTCCCACTCACCCTCCCACTCACCCTCCCACTCACTCGTTCACCCTCCCACTCACCCTTCCACTCACCTTCCCACTCACTCGATCACCCACCCACTCACCCTCCCAATCACTTGTTCACCCTCCCATTCACTCCTCCACCCAACGACTTACTCGTTCACCCTCCCACTCACCCTCCCACTCACCCTTCCATTCATTCATTCCCCAACCCACTCACTCGTTCACCCTCCCACTCAACCTCTTACTCACTCGTCCACCCCTCCACCCACCCACTCGCTCGTTCAAGAATCCACTCACTCACCCTCCCACTCACTCATTCACCCTTCCACAGACTCGTTCACCCTCCCACACCGTCCCACTCACTCGTTCACCCACCCACTTACTAGTTCACTCAACCACTCACCCTCCCACTCACTCGTTTACCCTCCCACACACTTTGTTCAGCCAAACACGCACCCTCCCACTCACACGTTCACCCACACACTCACTCGTTCACCCTCCCACTCACGCTCCCACTCACTCGTTCACTCACCCTCCTACTCACTCTTCCATCCACCCTCCCACTCACTCTGTCACCCTCGCACACACCCGTTCACCCTCCCATTTACTCACTCGTACACCATCCAACTCACTCATTCACGAATCCACTCACTCACACTCCCACTCACTCGTTCACCATCCCACACACTCGTTCAGCCAAACCCTCACCATCCAAATCACTCGTTAACCCTTCCACACCGTCCCACTCAGTCGTTCACTCTCCCACTCACGCTACCACTCAACGTCTTACTCACTCGTTCACCCACCCATTCATCATCCCACTCACTCGTTCGCCCTTCCACTCACCCTTCCATCCATTCGTTCCTCCACCCACTCACTCGTCCAACCACCCGCCCACTCACTCGTTCACCCTCCCACTCACCCTCCCACTCACCCTCCCACTCACACGTTCACCCACCCACTCACCCTCCCCTTCACTCTTTCACCCTCGCACACACTCGTTCCCCCAAACACTCACCCTTCAAATATCTCGTTTTCCCTCCCACTCACCCTTGCACTCATTCGTTCACCCTCCCACTCACCCTCCTACTCACTCGTCCACCCAACCACTCACTCGTTCACCCTCCCAAACAAGCTCCCACTCACAGGTTCACCCTCCCACTCACACTCCCACTCACTCGTACACCCTCCCATTCACGCTCCCACTCACCCTTCCATCCATTCGTTCCCCAACCCACTCACTCGTTCACCCTCCCACTTACCCTCTTACTCACTCATCCACTCAGCCTCCAACGCAGTCGTCCACCCACCCACCCACTCACCCTCCCTCGTTCACCCACCCATTCACCCTCCCACTCACTCGTTCTCCATCCGACTCGCGCTCCCACTCACTCTTCCATCCATTCGTTCCTCCACCCACTCACTCGTTCACCTACCCACTCACCCTCCTACTCACTCGTTCACCCTCCCAAACACTCGTTCACCCTCCCATTTACTCACTCGTACACCATCCAACTCACTCGTTCACGAATCCACTCACTCACCCTCCCACTCTCGTTCACCCTCGCACACACTCGTTCACCCTCGCACACACTCGTTCACCCTCGCACACACTCGTTCACCAATACACTCACCCTTCAAATAACTCGTTCAATATCCCACTCACCCTCCCACTCACTCGTTCACCCTCCCACTCGCCCTCCTACTCACTCGTCCACCCACCCACTCACTCGTTCACCCTCCCACTCACTCGTTCACCCTAGCATACACTCGTTCACCCAAACACTCACCATTCAAATAACTCGTTCACCCACCCACTCACCCTCCCACACACTCGTTCACCCTCCCAATCCCACCTACTCACTCGTACACCATCTAACGCACTCGTTCAAGAATCCACTCCCTCACCCACCCACTCACTCGTTCACTCTCTCACTCACCCTTCCATCGATTAGTTCCAGAACCCACTCACTCGTTCACCAATCCACTCACCCTCCTACTCACTTGTACACCATCCAACTCACTCGTTCACGAATCCACTCACTCTTCCTCCCACTTACTCGTTCACCCTCCCACACACTCGTTCACCCAAACACTCACCCTCCTCTCACACGTTCACCTCCCACTCACCCTCCCATTCACCCTCCCACTCACTCGTTCACCCTCCCACTCACCCTTCCACTCACCTTCCCACTCACTCGTTCACCCACCCACTCACCCTCCCAATCACTTGTTCACCCTCCCATTCACTCCTCCACCCAACGACTTACTCGTTCACCCTCCCACTCACCCTCCCACTCACCTTCCATCCATTCATTCCCCAACCCACTCACTCGTTCACCCTCCCACTCAACCTCCTACTCACTCGTCCACCCCTCCACCCACCCACTCGCTCGTTCAAGAATCCACTCACTCACCCTCCCACTCACTCATTCACCCTTTCTCCCACTCGTTCACCCTCCCACACCGTCCCACTCACTCGTTCACCCACCCACTTACTAGTTCACCCACCCACTCACCCTCCCACGCACTCGTTTACCCTCCCACGCACTCGTTCAGCCAAAAACGCACCCTCCCACTCACACGTTCACCCACACACTCAACCGTTCACCCTCCCACTCAACCTCTTACTCACTCGTCCACCCCTCCACCCACCCACTCGCTCGTTCAAGAATCCACTCACTCACCCTCCCACTCACTCATTCACCCTTCCACAGACTCGTTCACCCTCCCACACCGTCCCACTCACTCGTTCACCCACCCACTTACTAGTTCACTCAACCACTCACCCTCCCACTCACTCGTTTACCCTCCCACACACTTTGTTCAGCCAAACACGCACCCTCCCACTCACACGTTCACCCACACACTCACTCGTTCACCCTCCCACTCACGCTCCCACTCACTCGTTCACTCACCCTCCTACTCACTCTTCCATCCACCCTCCCACTCACTCTGTCACCCTCGCACACACCCGTTCACCCTCCCATTTACTCACTCGTACACCATCCAACTCACTCATTCACGAATCCACTCACTCACACTCCCACTCACTCGTTCACCATCCCACACACTCGTTCAGCCAAACCCTCACCATCCAAATCACTCGTTAACCCTTCCACACCGTCCCACTCAGTCGTTCACTCTCCCACTCACGCTACCACTCAACGTCTTACTCACTCGTTCACCCACCCATTCATCATCCCACTCACTCGTTCGCCCTTCCACTCACCCTTCCATCCATTCGTTCCTCCACCCACTCACTCGTCCAACCACCCGCCCACTCACTCGTTCACCCTCCCACTCACCCTCCCACTCACCCTCCCACTCACACGTTCACCCACCCACTCACCCTCCCCTTCACTCTTTCACCCTCGCACACACTCGTTCCCCCAAACACTCACCCTTCAAATATCTCGTTTTCCCTCCCACTCACCCTTGCACTCATTCGTTCACCCTCCCACTCACCCTCCTACTCACTCGTCCACCCAACCACTCACTCGTTCACCCTCCCAAACAAGCTCCCACTCACAGGTTCACCCTCCCACTCACACTCCCACTCACTCGTACACCCTCCCATTCACGCTCCCACTCACCCTTCCATCCATTCGTTCCCCAACCCACTCACTCGTTCACCCTCCCACTTACCCTCTTACTCACTCATCCACTCAGCCTCCAACGCAGTCGTCCACCCACCCACCCACTCACCCTCCCTCGTTCACCCACCCATTCACCCTCCCACTCACTCGTTCTCCATCCGACTCGCGCTCCCACTCACTCTTCCATCCATTCGTTCCTCCACCCACTCACTCGTTCACCTACCCACTCACCCTCCTACTCACTCGTTCACCCTCCCAAACACTCGTTCACCCTCCCATTTACTCACTCGTACACCATCCAACTCACTCGTTCACGAATCCACTCACTCACCCTCCCACTCTCGTTCACCCTCGCACACACTCGTTCACCCTCGCACACACTCGTTCACCCTCGCACACACTCGTTCACCAATACACTCACCCTTCAAATAACTCGTTCAATATCCCACTCACCCTCCCACTCACTCGTTCACCCTCCCACTCGCCCTCCTACTCACTCGTCCACCCACCCACTCACTCGTTCACCCTCCCACTCACTCGTTCACCCTAGCATACACTCGTTCACCCAAACACTCACCATTCAAATAACTCGTTCACCCACCCACTCACCCTCCCACACACTCGTTCACCCTCCCAATCCCACCTACTCACTCGTACACCATCTAACGCACTCGTTCAAGAATCCACTCCCTCACCCACCCACTCACTCGTTCACTCTCTCACTCACCCTTCCATCGATTAGTTCCAGAACCCACTCACTCGTTCACCAATCCACTCACCCTCCTACTCACTTGTACACCATCCAACTCACTCGTTCACGAATCCACTCACTCTTCCTCCCACTTACTCGTTCACCCTCCCACACACTCGTTCACCCAAACACTCACCCTCCTCTCACACGTTCACCTCCCACTCACCCTCCCATTCACCCTCCCACTCACTCGTTCACCCTCCCACTCACCCTTCCACTCACCTTCCCACTCACTCGTTCACCCACCCACTCACCCTCCCAATCACTTGTTCACCCTCCCATTCACTCCTCCACCCAACGACTTACTCGTTCACCCTCCCACTCACCCTCCCACTCACCTTCCATCCATTCATTCCCCAACCCACTCACTCGTTCACCCTCCCACTCAACCTCCTACTCACTCGTCCACCCCTCCACCCACCCACTCGCTCGTTCAAGAATCCACTCACTCACCCTCCCACTCACTCATTCACCCTTTCTCCCACTCGTTCACCCTCCCACACCGTCCCACTCACTCGTTCACCCACCCACTTACTAGTTCACCCACCCACTCACCCTCCCACGCACTCGTTTACCCTCCCACGCACTCGTTCAGCCAAAAACGCACCCTCCCACTCACACGTTCACCCACACACTCAACCGTTCACCCTCCCACTCACGCTCCCACTCACTCGTTCACTCACCCTCCTACTCACTCTTCCATCCACCCTTCCACTCACTCGTTCACCCTCGCACACACTCGTTCACCCTCCCATTTACTCACTCGTACACCGTCCAACTCTCTCATTCACGAATCCACTCACTCACCCTCCCACTCACTCGTTCACCATCCCACACACTCGTTCAGCCAAAGCCTCACCATTCCAAATCACTCGTTCACCCGTCCACACCGTCCCACTCACCCTCCCACTCACTCGTTCACCCTCCCACTCACCCTTCCACTCACCTTCCCACTCACTCGCTCACCCACCCACACACTCGTTCACCCTCCCGCTCACCCTTCCACTCACCTTCCCACTCACTCGTTCACCCACCCACTCACCCTCCCAATCACTTGTTCACCCTCCCATTCACTCCACCACCCAACGACTTACTCTTTCACCCTCTCACTCACCCTCCCACTCACCCTTCCATCCATTCATTCCCCAACCCACTCACTCGTTCACCCTCCCACTCACCCTCCTACTCACTCGTCCACCCCTCCACCCACCCACTCGCTCGTTCAAGAATCCACTCACTCACCCTCCCACTCACTCATTCACCCTTCCACTCACTCGTTCACCCTCCCACACCGTCCCACTCACTCGTTCACCCACCCACTTACTAGTTCACCCACCCACTCACCCTCTCACGCACTCGTTTACCCTCCCACGCACTCGTTCAGCCAAAAACGCACCCTCCCACTCACACGTTCACCCACACACTCAACCGTTCACCCTCCCACTCACGCTCCCACTCACTCGTTCACTCACCCTCCTACTCACTCTTCCATCCACCCTTCCACTCACTCGTTCACCCTCGCACACACTCGTTCACCCTCCCATTTACTCACTCGTACACCATCCAACTCTCTCATTCACGAATCCACTCACTCACCCTCCCACTCACTCGTTCACCATCCCACACACTAGTTCAGCCAAACCCTCACCATCCAAATCACTCGTTAACCCTTCCACACCGTCCCACTCAGTCGTTCATTCTCCCACTCACGTACGCACTCACCCTCTTACTCACTCGTTCACCCACCCATTCATCATCCCACTCACTCGTTCGCCCTTCCACTCACCCTTCCATCCATTCGTTCCTCCACCCACTCACTCGTCCACCCACCCACCCACTCACTCGTTCACCCTCCCACTCACCCTCCTACTCACCCTCCCACTCACACGTTCACCCACCCACTCACCATCCCCTTCACTCTTTCACCCTCGCACACACTCGTTCCCCCAAACACTCACCCTTCAAATATCTCGTTCTCCCTCCCACTCACCCTTGCACTCATTCGTTCACCCTCCCACTCACCCTCCTACTCACTCGTCCACCCACCCACTCACTCGTTCACCCTCCCAATCAAGCTCCCACTCACAGGTTCACCCTCCCACTCACCCTCCCACTCACTCGTTCACCCTCCCATTCACGCTCCCACTCACCCTTCCATCCATTCGTTCCCCAACCCACTCACTCGTTCACCCTCCCACTCACCCTCTTACTCACTCGTCCACTCAGCCTCCAACGCACTCGTCCACCCACCTACCCACTCACCCTCCCGCTCCCTCGTTCACCCACATATTCACCCTCCCACTCACTCGTTCACCATCCGACTCGCGCTCCCACTCGCCCTTCCATCCATTCGTTCCTCCACCCACTCACTCGTTCACCTACCCACTCACCCTTCTACTCACTCGTTCACCCTCCCACACACTCGTTCACTAATACACTCACCCTTCAAATAACTCGTTCACCATCCCACTCACCCTCCCACTCACTCGTTCACCCTCCCACTCGTCCTCCTACTCACTCATCCACCCACCCACTCACTCGTTCACCCTGCCACTCACTCGTTCACCCTAGCATACACTCGTTCACCCAAACACTCACCATTCAAATAACACGTTCACACACCCACTCACCCTCCCACACACTCGTTCACCCTCCCAATCCCACCTACTCACTCGTACACCATCTAACTCACTCGTTCAAGAATCCACTCGCTCACCCACCCACTCACTCGTTCACTCTCCCACTCACCCTTCCATCCATTAGTTCCCCAACCCACTCACTCGTTCACCCATCCACTCACCCTCCTACTCACTTGTACACCATCCAACTCACTCGTTCACGAATCCACTCACTCTTCCTCCCACTAACTCGTTCACCCTCCCACACACTCGTTCACCAAAACACTCACCCTCCTCTCACACGTTCAAATCCCAGTCACCCTCCCACTCACCCTCCCACTCACTCGTTCACCCTCCCACTCACTCTCCTACTCACTCGTCCACGCACCCACTCACTCGTTCACCCTCCCACTCACCCTCCCACTCACCTTCCCACACACTCGTTCACCCTCCCAAACCCACCTAATCACTCGTACACCATCCAAGTCACTCGATCACGAATCCACTCACACACCCTCCCACTCACTCGTTCACCCTCCCACACAATCGTTCAGCCAAACACTCACACTCGCACTCACACGTTCACCCACCCACTCACCCTCCAAATCACTCGTTCACCCTCCCACACCGTCCCACTCACTCGTTCACCCACCCACTCACCCTCCAAATCACTCGTTCACCCTCCCACACCGTCTCACTCACTCGTTCACCCACCCACTCACCCTCCCACTCACACGTTCACCCTCCCAAACCCACCTACTCACTTGTACACCATCTAACTCACTCGTTCACGAATCCACCCACTCACTCTCCCACTCACTCCTTCACCCGCCCACACACTCGTTCACCTAAACACTCACCCTCCCACTCACAGGTTCACCCTCCCACTCACCCTCCCACTCACTCGTTCACCCTCCCATTCACGCTCCCACTCACCCTTCCATCCATTCGTTCCCCAACCCACTCACTCGTTCACCCTCCCACTCACCCTCTTACTCACTCGTCCACTCAGCCTCCAACCCACTCGTCCACCCACCCACCCACCCACTCACCCTCCCTCTCCCTCGTTCACCCACCCATTCACCCGCCCACTCACTTGTTCACCCACCCACTCACCCTCCGATTCACCCTTCCATCCATTCCTTCTCCAACCCACTCACACGTTCACCCTCCCACTCACCCTCCCATTCACTTGTTCACCCTCCCACTCACGCTCCCACTCACCCTTCCATCCATTCGTTCCCAACCCACTCACTCATTCACCCTCCCACTCACCCTCCTATTCACTCGTCCACTCACCCTCCTACTCACTCGTCCATCCACCCACCCACTCACTCGTTCACCCACCCATTCACCCTCCTATTCACTCGTTCACCCTCCCACACACTCGTTCACCTTCCCATTTACTCACTCGTACACCAACCAACTCACTCGTTCACAAATCCACTCACTCCCCCTCCCACTCACTCGTTCACCCTCCCACACACTCGTTCAGCCAAACCATCACCCTACAAATCACTCGTTCACCCTTCCACACTGTCCTACTCACTCATTCACCCACCCACTTACTAGTTCACCCACCCACTCACCCTCCCATTCACACGTTCACCTCCCACTCACCCTCCCACTCACCTTCCCACTCACTCGTTCACCCATCCACTCACCCTCCCACACATTCGTTCACCCACCCACTCACCCTCATAACTCCCTCACCCTTCCATCCATTCGTTCCTACACCAACTCACGTGTTCACCCTCCCACTCACCTTCCACTCACTCGTTCACCCACCCACTCACCCTACCACTTATACTCCTACCCTCTCACCTTGCCGCTCAGTCGTTCACCCACCAACTCACCCTCCCATTCACCCACCCACTCACCCTCCCATTCACCCTCCCACTTACCCTCCCACTCACTCGTTCACCCACTCACTCACCCTTCCACCCATTCGTTCGCCCTCCCACTCACCCTCCCACTCACCTTCCCACTCACTTGTTCACCCACCCAATCACCCTCCCACTCACTCGTTCACACACCCACTCACCCTCCCACTCACCTTCCTACTCACTCATTTGCAATAACAACATCAACCGTCATTCGCCACTAAGTGGCAAATGGCGCTGGCACGAGGTCATGTGACAGACCCAGGTTCCACGCGTCGACTGACTGAGATGAGCGCCTGATGCACCACCGGTGCCCCCTACTGTGTCAACTTGCTGTGCTTTAGACACCCGGCGCTCCGCTCGTTGTTGTGATCGTCGCCACTCTGCCCTCCGTTGTTGTTGGAGGGCGATTGCCTCTAACTGCCAGTAGCGTGCTTCACGAGCTTCCTCCACAGAGGCCGATCTTGAAGTCCACTCAGCTCCACATCCTCCTGTGTCATATCACTCCATCTCTTCCCTAGCCTGTCCCGCGTCCATTTAGCCCTCTCGATCCGGCCATTCAAAAGCTGTTTAGGCATGCGGTGGCTGGGCATGTGGGCTACATGACCCAGCCAATGCATCCTTGCCTGCCGGAGGAGCTCACCAATGAGACTTTGTCCAGATCTTTCAAGGATTTGTGAGCTCCTCACAATCCAACCTGGTTACACACAGGATGAATCGTAGACAGGCCAGTCTAAATGTTTCTCTCCGGCGAAGATGTTCCATTAGGGGGCTCCACGTTTCGCAAGCGTTGAGAAGGGAGGAAATGACTGTGGCTGTAATGACCTGAAGCTTCGTGCGGAGCGACAGACCAGGTAGCTTCCACACAGCGTTATGCAACCGATGAACTCTCCACTCTCTCCACAACTGCCCCAACATCAATTGGGAGCTGTGCGGGTGGAGTGTCCGATGGTACAAAATACCCAGGCAGGTGCTTAGTTTTGGTGGAGCTGATGGTAAGGCCCCACCTCTTAGTGGAAAGCTCCAGGTTCAGCAGCAGGGCTTCTAACTCCTCCTCTGAGTTAGCAGCAATTCCCAGATCATCGTCATACATAACATGGTTGAGCAATAGACCTCCGTTGCCAGTGTAGTGTAGGAAGGTGTGTAGTGCAAACAGTGTGATTGCATGGAAACAAAGACAGTACGGCTTATGTTGGGTCAGCCTGTTGCGAAGGCAAAGTCATTACGGGTTATGTTGGGTCAGCCTGTAGCGAAGGAAAATACAATATAGGTTATGTTTGGACAATTAAGCTGGGGGAGCCAAGGACGGCTGTGATTGGTTGGTGTTGTTGTCAAGGCTTGAAGTCTGGCGAGGTAACAGTTGCACGGGCACGCGGAGTGCCGTTGGGACGCGGGTTAATTAATTGGGGTGTAATGAGAGCGGGGATAAGGTCGGGAGTTGGAGTCGGGAGTGGGGAGTTGGAGTTGGGGGCTGGACGAGGCAAGACGTGGAGCAGCTGAAGAGACGAAGGGGAAGACGGAGTTCATTGGGAAGTTGGTTGGTTGGAGAGTTTGGAGACAGAGTTGGAGACAGAGTTTGGAGACAGAGATTGAGACAGAGTTTGGAGACGGAGTTGGAGACGGAGTTTGGAGACAGAGTTAGAATAGAAGAGAGCGTAATGGTAGCGGAGCTGACGAAGAGAAGCAGCTAGCAGTAGAGAGAGCGTGACGATAGCGGAGAGCATTGACGAAATAGTTAGCAGTGGAGAGAGGATAGCGACGGTGATAGCGTAGAGCGGAGACGAAGAAGTTAGCGGTGGAGTAAGCGCAGTGATAGTGGGGAGTGGACAGACCAAGGTGGCGAGCGAGTCGAGTGAAGCACAGCGAGCGAACCGTGGCGACATGGAAACTGGAATATTGAGGACATGCGGAGAGTTGTAAATAAAGCGGTGTTCGAAGAAAAACAAAAGTTGTCCAAGTGAAATCGAACACTACACCAGTACCAAAATGTAATAATAGGTTTTTCCCCCTTTTTTCTGGCAACAAAACTTAAACCTTTTTACAAGGATTCATGTCTGCATTAACCAAAATACCTGCAGTCAAAATGCAAACAAAAAACATACTTTTGGCGTCATCTGGTCGAGCACCAATTGGGTCGAGGCTCAATAGAAAGCCATCCTTTGGTGTGGACCAATCAGTTTCAAGGAAAATGCATATATTATCATTGTATGTTTTTTCTTTGCATTTTGACTGCAGGTATTGTGGTTAATGCAGACATGAATCCTTGTAAAACGGTTTCAGTTTTGTTGCCAGAAAAAAGGAGAAAAACCCTATTATAATTATTTAATGCTTTGTGAACTACGTGAAATAGACGTTAAATAATGTGGGAGCCAGAGGACATCCCTGTCACACCCCAAGGTGTACAGGGAATGGCTCCGACTCTGGCCACGTAGTTTTACCCCGGCCCCCTCACCATCATGAAGGTCCTTAATGATCGAGAGCAGAGGGTCAGGGACTCTGAAAGCACGAAGAACAACCCAGAGCCCAGACCTACTATGGTATCATAGGCCTTGTCCAGGTCAATAATGCAGATATATAGGTCTCGTTGTAGCAAACGGACAGAAAATATGGCATCTGTGCAGGACTGCCCTTTCCTGAAACCGCATTGGGGCTCCGCAAGCCTCTCCTCAGTGTGCCTAGCAAGGCGATGGTGAATAATCCTTTCCAGGAACTTTCCTGGTACACTTAGGAGTGAGCTGCCCCTGTAGTTGTTAGAGTCTGTGCAATCCCCCTTGTTAAAGAAGAGGACCACCAGGCCATCCTTCCAATCCTGCGGAACCCATCCAGTGGTCCAGACTGTTGTTATGATGTAATGTAGGGCAGTCTGTGCACAGACGTTACCCTCCCTCAAGCATTTCGCTTGGGGGATCATCTTTGCCTGGTGCCTTTCCTCGTCTCAGACTCCGGATCGTCTTCAGTACTTCCTTAACAGATGGCACCTCAGCCAGGGGGTGAATTCTTCTTCCAAAATATGAGGCACTGCAGTCTCAGCAGGGTCATCCACACTTTGTCCCACGATGTTTTCCATGTGGAGGGATTTCCCCTGCCCCAGGACCTCACGGCAATGCTCAGCAAATCTGCGAATCTGTTCCTGGGGGTCGGAGATTGGATCACCGTTCTTTCTCCTGATGATGGTAATAGGTATGGTGCTGCAGGTTACTTTTTTGATGGCGTTAAAGAGCGATTTGTGATCGCGAGCCATTGAGGCAGAATTCATATCCTCAGCAACCCACGACCTCGACCAAACCCTGCAGCACCTCACGGCTCTCCGAACCTCCGAGGAAAGGCTGCGGTAAGCCTTATTCTCCGACGTGGGATGCTCTAGCCGATGAGAGTTGGCCGGGCGCTTTGTCTCACTCAGCCTGAACACCTCCTCTGTCAGCCAGGGTCTCTGGGGAGGTCTGGACCGTGTACCCAAAGCAGCCCATTGCAGCTGCAAGAGCCACAGTCCTAAATATGGCTGATTTCCCCTCGACATCTGGAGAGGTGGGGGACGATGACAACCCCAGCTGCAAGTGATGATGGAATTCTCGCTTGCAACTTTCATCAGCTAGCTGAGACTATGCCACTATGGGTTTAAATGGGATCCTGGGTAGTATACCCACCAACGGAGTGGAAGAATGGCAGGCGCATCTTACAGATGACAAGTCGATGGTCAGAGGGCAGATAAGCTCCACGGTAGGTCCTGGTGTCAAGGACATGGGCCCGCATCCACTGTTCCGTCACTATGTAGTCCAGCAGATGTTCTTGCTTAGTCCCGGCATGCATCCATGATGTTGTGTGGATGCGCCGATGCTGGAACAGCATGTTGCTAATAACAAGCCCATGGGCTGCACAAAAATCTAGCCACCTCCTGCCATTGTTATTGTTCTGATCTGACCCATTCCTTCCAATCACTCCAGACCAGGTGCCAGCATCATGACCAACTCGGGCATTGAAGTCACCCAACAAGATGACTCTATCCTGAAGGGCCACTTTAGCTAGCACCTATGACAGGAGGTAATAGAAGGCATCTGACTCATCGGCCTTGCCTGCATTCCTCCACGGATGTTCGTCTTTGGGGTGGGGTATAAGTAACCACGACCACCACTCCTCACCTCTGGATGATGGAAGGTGAGCCCAAAGTAGCCTGGGGCTTACAGCTTCCCACACCTCAAGAAGAGCCACTTCCTGTTGTTTGACAGTCTCCTGCCCCAAGTAGAGGACTGTCCACCCCTCATAGTGGCAGGAGCCAGAGCTGGTCCACCGGACCTCCTGAATACCACAAAGATCCAGGCAAGGTGGTACCGGTCCAGCTCCCGACAGAGGAGTTGCAGCTTTTCCTCCGCAGTGAGCGTTTGAACATTCCACGTGGCCACCCGTAGTGGTTTTTTGTTGTTTCTGGAGAAGCCCCGAGGGTAAGGTTTCGGTCTCCTGGCTCCCCTAAATGGGGTTTGGCCAGGAGACAATCCCCGTTCTGTCCACCTGGGCCTCTGGCACAAGCTTTTTAAGTGCATTTTTCAGTCGTGGTTTGGTGGTAATTAATTGAAGGTGGAGGGGTTACCAGCCACTCGCACCTGTCCAGAGCCCCCGTTTGGCCGCTGTGGTGGTTACAAACGCCATGAGGGGAATGGCCAATCTAATATTGTCCATCCCCCTACGGCACTGCCCACCACAGCATTGCCGTCCGGCACCAACGAGGAGGTAGCGGGTTGTTTTTGCCGGACATTCACACTCAATCTCCCACTCACTTGTTCACCCTGCCAGGAACTCGTTCACTCTCCCACTCATTCGTTCACCCAAACACTCACCCTCCCACTCACACGTTCACCCACCCACTCACCCTCCCATTGAATCGGTCACCGACCCGCTCACCGTCCTACTCACCGTCCTACTCACTCATTCACTCTCAAAACTCACTCGTTCACCCACCAACTCATCCTCTCACTGACCTTCCTACTCACTCATTCACCCACCTACCCACTCACCCTCCCACGTATCCTTCAACCAACTCACCTTCCCACTCACTCACCCTACCATCCATTCGTTCCTTCTGCCACTCTTTCACCCTCCCACTCACCCTCCTACTCACTCGTTTACACACCTACTCACTCGTTCACCCTCCCACACACCCACCCACTCACCCTCCTAATCTCTCGTTCACCCTCCCACTCGCTCATTCACCCTCCCACTCGCTCGTTCATCCTCCCACCCACCCACTCACCCTGCCACTCACTCATTCACCCACCCACCCACTCAACCTCCTACTCACTCATTCACCCTCCCACTCACTCGTTCACCCACCCACTAACCCTCCCACTCACACGATCAATCCCCACTCACTCGTTCAACCACAAACTCACCCTGCTACTCAATTGTTCACCCACCCACTCAGCCTCCCACTCACTCACTCCCACTTACTTACTCTTTAAATAATCCGTTCCCCCACCTACTCACTCGTTCCCTTCCGCTTACTCTCTCACTCAACACCCCACTCACTCGCTCACACTCCCACACCCTCCCACTCACTCTCCTTCTCACTCTTTCACCCTGCCACCCACTTGTTTGCCCACCTACTCACCCTCCTACTCACCTTCCCACTCACTCGTTCACCGACCCACTAACCCTCCCACTCACTCGTTAACCCACCCACTCACCCTCACATTCATCTTCCCATCCACTCACCCTCCCGCTCACTCGTTCACACACCCACTCAGCATCCCACTCAATCGTTCACCCTCCCACTCACTTGTTCCCCCTCCCAAACCCTCCAAATCACACTCCTACTCACTCGTACGCCCTCCCACTCACCCTTCCACTCGCTTGTTTACCCTCCAACTCACCTGTTAACCCACCTACTTACCCTCCAACTCACAAGTTCACTTACCCTCCCACGCACTTGTTCACCCTCCCACTTACTCGTTCACCCTGCCACTCACACTCCTACTAGTTCACCCACCTAATCACTCTCCCACTTACTCGTTCACTCACTCACTCTCCCACTCGGTGGTTCACGCTCCCACTCAACCTCCCACTGATCCTCCGACACATTCACCCTCTCACTCCATCACCCACCCACTCACCCTCCCACTCACTTGTTCACCCTCCCACTTACTCGTTCACACAACCACTCACCCTCGTATTTCACGCTTCCACCCACTCGATCACCCTCCCGCTCACTTGTTCACCCACCAACTCACCCTCCCACTCATACGTTCAACCACCCACTAACCCTCCCACTCACTCGTTCAACCACCCAGTCACTCTCCCACTCACTCGTTCACCCACCCACCCACTCACCCTCCTACTCACTCATTCACCCTCCCACTCACTCGTTCACCCACCCAATAACCCTCCCTCTCACTCGTTCATCCTCCCGCTCACTCGTTCACCCACCCACTCACCCTCCCACTCACACGATCACCCTCCCACTCACTCGTTCAACCACAAACTCACTCTGCTACTCAATTGTTCACCCACCGACTCAGCCTCCCACTCACTCACTCACTCCCACTTACTTACTCTTTAATTAATTCGTTCCCCCACCTACTCACTCGTTCCCTCCCACTTACTCTCTCACGCAACACCCCACTCACTCGCTCACCTTCCCACTCCCTCCCACTCACCCTCCTACTCGCTCTTTCACCCTGCCACCCACTTGTTTGCCCACCTACTCACCCTCTTACTCACCTTCCCACTCACTCGTTCACCGACCCACTAGCCCTCCCACTCACTCGTTAACCCACCCACGCACCCTCACATTCATCATCTCATCCACTCACCCTCCCGCTCACTCGTTCACACACCCACTCACAATCGCACTCAATCGTTCACCCTCCCACTCACTTGTTCACCCTCCCAAACCCTCCATATCACCCTCCCGCTCACTCGTTCACACACCCACTCACCATCCCACTCAATCGTTCACCCTTCCACTCGCTTGTTCACCCTCTCACTCACCTGTTAAATCACATACTCACCCTCCTCCTCACTCCTTCACGCTTCCACTCACTCGCTCACCCAGCCACTCACCCGCCCACTCGTTCACACACCCAATCACTCTCCCACTTACTCGTTCACTCACTTTCCCACTCAGTGGTTCACGCTCCCACTTTTCCTCCCACTCATCCTCCGACACATTCACCCTCCCACTCACTCGATCACCCACCCACTCACCTTCCCACTCACTTGTTCACCCTCCTCCCTTACTCGTTCACCCAACCACTCACCCTCCCTCCCCCTTGTTCACCCACTCACTCACCCTCCCACTCACTCGTTCAATCTCCCACAATCTCCCACTCACTCGTTCACCTATCCACTAACCCACCCACTCACCATCCCACTCAATTCTTCACCCTCGCACTCACTTTTTCACCATCCCAAACCCTCCAAATCACACTCCTACTCACTCGTACGTCCTCCCACTCACCCTTCCACTCGCTTGTTCACCCTCCCACTCACCTGTTAACCCACCTACTTACCCTCCAACTCACAAGTTCACTTACCCTCCCACTCACTTGTTCACCCTCCCACTTACTCGTTCACCCAGCCACTGACGCTCCCACTCGTTCACCCACCTAATCACTCTCCCACTTGCTCGTTCACTCACTCTCCCACTCGGTGGTTGACGCTCCCACTCACCCTCCCACTGATCCTCCAACACATTCACCGTACCATTCACTCCATCACCCACCCACTCACCCTCCCACTCACTTGTTCACCCTCCCACTTACTCGTTCACCTAACTACTCACCCTCCTATTTCACGCTTCCACCCACTCAATCACCCTCCCGCTCACTTGTTCAACCACCAACTCACCCTCCCACTCACACGTTCACCCACCCACTCACCCTCCCACTCACTCGTTCACCCACCCACTCACCCTCCTACTCACTCATTCACCCTCCCACTCACTCGTTCACCCACCCAATAACCCTCCCTCTCACTCGTTCATCCTCCCGCTCACTCGTTCACCCACCCACTCACCCTCCCACTCACACGATCACCCTCCCACTCACTCTTTCAACCACAAACTCACTCTGCTACTCAATTGTTCACCCACCGACTCAGCCTCCCACTCACTCACTCACTCCCACTTACTTACTCTTTAATTAATTCGTTCCCCCACCTACTCACTCGTTCCCTCCCACTTACTCTCTCACTCAACACCCCACTCACTCGCTCACCCTCCCACTCCCTCCCACTCACCCTCCTACTCACTCTTTCACCCTGCCACCCACTTGTTTGCCCACCTACTCACCCTCCTACTCACCTTCCCACGCACTCGTTCACCGACCCACTAGCCCTCCCACTCACTCGTTAACCCACCCACTCACCCTCACTTTCATCTTCTCATCCACTCACCCTCCCGCTCACTCGTTCACACACCCACTCACCATCCCACTCAATCGTTCACCCTCCCACTCACTTGTTCACCCTCCCAAACCCTCCAAATCACCCTCCCACTCACTCGTTCACCGACCCACTAACCATCCCACTCACTCGTTAACCCACCCACTCACCCTCACATTCATCTTCCCATCCACTCACCATCCCACTCAATCGTTCACCCTTCCACTCGCTTGTTCACCCTCTCACTCACCTGTTAAATCACATACTCACCCTCCACCTCACTCCTTCACGCTTCCACTCACTCGTTCAATCTCCCACAATCTCCCATTCATTCGTTCACCTATCCACTAACCCACCCACTCACCATCCCACTCAATTCTTCACCCTCCCACTCACATGTTAACCCCTCCTACTTACCCTCCCACTCGTTCACCCACCCAGTCACTCTCCCACTTACTCGTTCACTCACTCTCCCACTCGGTGGTTCACGCTCCCACTCACCCTCCCACTCATCCTCCGACACATTCACCCTCCCACTCACTCCATCACCCACCCAGTCACCCTCCCACTCACTTGATCACCCTCCCACTTACTCGTTCACCCAACCACTCACCCTCCTATTTCACGCTTCCACCCACTCGATCACCCTCCCACTCACTTGTTCACCCACCAACTCACCCTCCCACTCACTTGTTCACCCAATCACTCACCCTCCCACTCACTCGTTCAATCTCCCACAACCTCCCACTCACTCGATCCCTCACCCTCCCACTCACTCGTCCACTCTGCCACACCCTCCCACTCACCGTATCACTCACTAGTTCACACACCCACTCACCCTTCCACTTACTCGTTCACCCACCCACTCACCCTCCCACTCACTCGTTCACCCTACCACTCACTCTTTCACGTTCTACTCACTCGTTTACGCTACCACTCACTGATTCACCCTCCCAAACCCTCCAACCCACCTTTCTACTCACTCGTCTACCCTCCCACTGACCCTTACACTCACTTGTTCAACCTCCCACCAAACTGTTCACCAACCTACTCACCCTCCCACTCACGTGTTTACTTACCCTCCCACAGACTCGTTCACGCTCCCACTCAATTGTTCACCTTCCCACACCCTCCCACTCACTTCATCACCCTCCCACACCCTCATACTCACTCGCTCACTCTCCCACACTCACCCACCCACTCACCCTCCTACTCACTCGTTCACCCACCTACTCACCCTACCACTTACTCGTTCACCCACCAACTTATCCTCCCACTCACTCGTTCATCCACCCACTCACCTTCCTACTCACTTGTTCACCCTTCCATCCATTCGTTCCCCCACCCACTCAATCGTTCACCTTCCCTCTCACTCGTTCAATCTCCTACAACTTCCCACTCACCCGCCTAGTTACTCGTTCACCCTCCTGGTCACTGGTTCACCCACCCACTCACCCTCCCACTCTGTCGTTCGAAAATTTATAAAATTATGCAAATGTATGAAATTATAAAATTAAGCAATATTTATAAAATAATGAAACGTGTGTATTTCATGTTAATTGATGTTAATTTAGGGTAAGTGTGATGTGATCACTCGTATGTGTGATTAAACGTGTGTAAAATATCACGTGGAAAAGTAGGTATATGATCTATATGTGTGTGTTTCGGAGTATTATTAATGTGTGTCTGGCAAGAACAACCCCCTACCTCCTCGTTGGTGCCAGACGGCAATGCTTTGGTGGGTAGTGCCATGGGGGGGAGGGCCTTTTTAGATTGTCCATTCCCCTCATGGCGGTTGTCACCAACTACAGCGGCCAATAGGGGGCTCTGGACGGGTGCGAGGGGCTGGTAACTTCTCCACCTTCAATTCATTACCCCAAAACAACGACTGAAATTTTTAATTAAAAAGCTTATGCCGGAGGACCCGGGGGGACAGGCGTCTATGACGTCTCCTGACCAAACCCCATTTGGCAGAGCCAGGAGACTGAATCCTTACCCTCGGGCCTCCTCCAGAAACAACAAAAAACCACTACGTGTGGCCACGTGGAATGTTCAAACTCCCACTGCGGAGGAGAAGCTGCAACTCCTCTGTTGGGAGCTGGTCTGGTACCGCCTGGATCTCTGTGGTATTCTGGCGGTCCGGTGGGGCAGGAAACTGCCAACAAACAGGGATTGGCTCTTCTTCTGAACAAAATAATGAAGGGAGCGTGCCGGTGAGGTGTGCGAAGCTGTAAGCCCCAGGCTACATTGGGCTCGCATTCCCATCAACCAGAAGTGAGGAGTGTTGGTCGTGGTTACTTATGCCCCCACCGAAGACGAACATCCTTGGAGGGATGCAGGCAAGGCCGATGAGTCAGATGCCTTCTATGACCTCCTGTAAAAGGTGCAAGCTAAAGTTGCCCCTTGGAAAAGAGTCATCTTGTTGGGTGACTTCAATGCCCGAGTTGGTCATGATGCTAGCACCTGGTCTGGAGTGATTAGAAGGCATGGGCCAGATCAGCTCGATAACAACGGCAGAAGGTGGCTAGATTTTTGTGCAGCCCAGGGGCTTGTAATTACCAACATGCTGTTCCGGCTTCGGCGTATCCACACAACATCATGGATGCATGCCGGGTCTAAGCAAGAACATCTGCTGGACTACATAGTCATGGAAAAGCGGATGTGGGCCCATGTCCTTGACACCAGGACTTACCGTGGAGCTGATCTGCCCACTAACCATCGGCTTGTCATCTGTAAGATGACAAGTCGATAGTCAGCCAGCCCTGTGAGTGGCTGGCTGAGGTGCCATCTGTTGAGAAATTACCAAAGGCGATCCGGAGTCTGAGACCAGGAAAGGCACGGGGCAGAGCTGATCTCCCAAGCGAAATGCTGAGGGAGGGTGGCGTTTGTGCACATGGCACATGCCATATTTTCTGTCCGTCTGCTACAGCAAAGACGTAGGGAATTCCAACAAGACCTACATCTCTGCATTATTGCCCTGGTCAAGGTCTATGATACCATCAGGCCTGGGCTCTGGGTTGTTCTTCATGATTTCAGATTTCCTGACCCTCTGCTCACGATCATTAAGGACCTTCATGATGGTGAGCGGGCCCGGGTAAAACTACATGGCCGAGAGTCGGAGCCTTTCCCTGTTACACCTTGGGGTGTGACAGGGATGTCCTCTGGCTCTCACATTTTTTAGCATCTATTTCAACCACGTAGTTCGTGAAGCCTTCAACAACTGTACCGGAGGAACTTCCATCTGGTACAGATACAATGGGAGGCTGATCGATGCCCGGGTGTGGTCAAGGGATGGCTCCCTATTGGTCAACCATGTTAGGTATGCTGCTGAACTGGAGCGTGCCACTAAGCAGTGGGGCCTTACCATCAGCTCCACCAAAACGAAGCACCTGTCTGGGTATTTTGTAGAATCGGACACTCCTCCCCCACAACTCTCAATTGGTGATGAGGCAGTTGTGGAGAGAGTGGAGAGTTTCCCATGTCTGGGCAGTGTGCTCATGACCGGCTCTGGTTTGACAGCAGAGGTCCCATTTCGAATCAGTCGAGCGGCATTATCTTTTCATCAGTTACTGTACATAACGCTGTGTGGAAGCTACCTGGTCTGTCGTCAATCCCCCTAATGGAACATCTTCGCTGGTTAGAAACATGTAGGCTGGCCTGCCTACGACCCATCCCCGGTTTATCCAGGCTGGCTTGTGAGGAGCTCACAAATCCTTGAAAGATCTGGACAAAGTCCATTGGTGAGCTCCTCCGGCAGGCAAGGCTGCGTTGGCTAGGTCATGTAGCCCGCCTGCCCAGCCACTGCGTGCCTAAACAGCTTTTGCTTGGCCGGATTAAGGGGGCTAAATGGGCGTGGCACGGGCTAGAGAAGAGATGAAGTGATGTGGTATAGGAGGATGTGGAGCTGAGTGGACTTGCCGATGACTGGATCCATCGGTGTCAAGGTCGGGCTCTTTGGAGGAGGTTCGTGAAGGATGCTACTGGGCAATTGGAGGCAGTCGCCCTCCAACAACAACGGAGGGCAGAGGAGCGACGCTCGCAACAAGGAGCTGAGCGCCGGGTGGCTAAAGCACAGCAATTTGGCACAGTAGTGGGCACAGATGGTGCATCAGCCAGTCTTTTTTAGAATGAATCATCAGCCAGTCATCTCAGTCAGTCGACCCCTGGCACCTGGGTCTGCCCCGCAACCTCCTGGCAGCAGGTGTTCGACACTTCACGTGGCCTCAACGTGTACATAGCCTGGCACAGGTGTCGTGGTGACGTCACCGCCACTTAGTGGCGAATGGCGGTGTGTTAGTTTGTATTACGATCAATAGGTGTGTGTAGTTACATGTATTATTATTATTGGCTCTTTCGTTGTCTTGGGGGTGTATTATGTGTGTCGTTATTTGTAATTGATGTGTGATTGTGAGGGTGGGGCTAGGCTTCATTGTCTAGGGGCGTATTGTGTGTGTGTGATTAACCTGTGTATCTATGTGTAATGCTTACCATCGTTGTTTAGGGGTGTATTCACAATTTTGATAATACAATAATTTTCATTTTAACTTTTACTGATTATGATTCTCGCTTAAACATTTACTGATCATGATTTTGTGTATTTATGTCTGTTCCCAGGACTGAGATCTCGCCACAGGATCTTATAATTAAGATAATTACGCATGAACTTAGGAAGGAAGCACTCACGATCTTCTGTGTAAGCAACGTTTATATCCAGGAACACTCTAATGTTAACACACTTATGTAGGTGGTGATACAATCTTGATTTGAAGCTTTTGTGACTGCGGGAATCTATACTCTTTGATTATTTCGGTAAAGTCACGTAGGTAGAAATAAAATAAAACAAATCATGATGTTTCGATCGCAACAGAAGCAATCTTCATGAGGTGGAACAACCACAGCAAGAAAAATGCTGAAGTAGGCGAGAGAGCTGCCGTGGCAAGAGGTTTTATCAGTAAGAAAGGCGGGAAGGGCAAGGGGAGATAGAGAGAGGGGGGAGGGGGTGTGGAGCAGGGGAAGGGGGGCTGTGTGAGCGCTAGGGGGAGAAGCAGTGACGCTGGGGGGGAAGTAGGCGGGGCTAGAAGTGGGAAGCTGAGTGTGGGACACGGGGGGAAAGTAACTCGGAAAAATTATACTAGTGTAGAGTAGGAGTTAGTGACGTCATGTCACGCTCGCCCTCTGGTACGATGACGTCACGGATGGTGACGTCATGCACAGGGGGCGGGACGGTGACGTCATGTCCCCCTCGGGGATTTAAGCCGGAACCCATCACGGGTTCAGGGTCGTCTGGAGAGTCCGGGAACGTCTACTGCACAGTCGGGACCCAGGGGGGGGGGGGGGGGGGGAACTGGCACCAGGCTAGGGTAGCCTGCGGGTGTGCTAGGGACCTTCCCAGTACCTTTCCCCTGGGGTGTGGAGTGTAGGCACTAAGTGTGCAGTACACGGAGTCGTGTGCGGAGAAGTCTTTAATAAAACAACTGGCGTAAGCCCTTAATAAAACTGGCGTGAGCCCCTACACGAAGATCTGCCTCGGAGTCATCATTTACGCCTCACCAACTGACGTCAGGAGTGGACTTTTTCAAGGCGATGCTCTTGAAAAAGCGGAACCCACTTGTTGCGTCTTCCAACGACGCAGAGGCGGCAACCCGGGACCGGACGATCCCGGGCTCCGTGGCCCCGGTTATTGCGGCCACGGCTGGTGTGTCTACAGCACCAGTGAAGGACATCCGGCGCGCTGGGGAGAAGCCATTACAGGTCCTCTAGCGACCACGTGGCAGGCCGCCGCCATCTTGACCATCGCGGTGGAGAAGCGGGCGGGACCGGCCATTTTGGAGGTGTCACGTGGTGCGCAGCCTGCTGCTGAAGCAGCTGTGGCACGGGAAGGAGCCGCGAGCAGAGGACGCCGTCGTCGCTTCGGAGGGCTGGTCGGCGTGCAAGATTCTTCCCAGCGCTCCACCCTGCCGTCCTCCGCTCGTCACAGCTTGTCAGGCGAGGTGTGACGCGCCACACACCGGCCCCTGTTGACACCTCATCCATCTTGCGTGCGCCTGGTTGTGAGTTAATGTTATTTTTTATTGTTTTCCCGCCGGGATGCCGGGTGTCCAATCGCTTTTAATAATTTGCGTCTGTCCGTGGCGTTCATGTCGGGTTTCCGCATATACCATTTTTGTTCATTACGGCGTCGGGATTGTTATGTTAAGGAGCCAGTTAATGATTAATTTGGCTAGGTGGGGGTCTCGGGCTCCGTTAAGATCCAGTGGATTGCCGGGTTTATGATTTGTTGACACTTGTTGGTTGCCGTTGCGTAGTCGCGATTGTTTTGGGTATACAGTATGGAGCTTCGCTTGTGAGTGTTGTCAACGTGTGACTGTGGAAAACTCTGTTCATCATTGTTAATGTATAGCTGTGCTGTGATTGTTAACAGTTTATAGACTGTATGAAGCATTGCTCAAGATGGTTAGCTGTATGCAGACTGCATAGACTGCATATACTGTATTACCCCATTCGGCGATTATTAGGCATTTTGTGTATTAAAACAAAATTTGCTCCTCAAATTGGAATGCCTGAGTCCCATGGTAAATGTTGAGGGGGGTTTTGAAATGCAAGGTTCAAATTGTACGTGTTTGTGAGGGTGTGAGATTGCGATTGTGCGGGGGATGATTGCCTTGGTTTGTGGCTCTGCCGTCATTGGTATGGAGCATTTAAATTGAGATGGTGACATGCTGCCGGTGGTTGGAATTGTTGTGCTGGCTGTCAAATTTCTTGGGGCGCAGATCCTGACCAGGAGGGTCCAGGGGGTGTTGCGTGCCTAACA
The DNA here is from genome assembly GCF_048934315.1 of Petromyzon marinus. NCBI lineage: Eukaryota > Metazoa > Chordata > Hyperoartia > Petromyzontiformes > Petromyzontidae > Petromyzon > Petromyzon marinus. The sequence goes on along the minus strand of NC_133675.1, from coordinate 300,055 downwards.
TGTCAGTTGTGGTCCCGTCATGCTATGGCTGACGGCTTGACCTGGCGGCCCGGAGGTTGAGACCCTCCGTGGTGCATCTGGAGCTGGAGGCTCGCCCTTCCAGCCTGGAGATCGAGACACTCCGAGGCGCGTTGCAACAGAGGGCTGGTGATTCGTGGTGTTCGGGCGTTGTTGTCCAGTTGCGTTGAGACTGTATCCCTCCGTTGTTAGGGTGCATGTCGTGCAGTAAGTGAGCGCTAGACGATTCTTCCATCTTCGCTCTATCACAATCTGGTGGATGGAACGGGGGCTGGGGGTCGGGGAACCCTGCCACCCGTGTTGTGTGGGTGAAGGTGAACGTACAGTTGTACCCCGGAGATCAAACTTGATTCGTTCCAACACCGATTTGTTCCAACACCAATTAGTTCGGGTTCTGGTGCATTCCATCTCCGAGGTTCTACTGTATTTGGGTTCATCGCGGCGTTGGTTGTGCATCCAAGGCGTCTGAATTTGTGTTATTTTGTTCTTCTCCTCTCTCGCGCCAGCCGGAATCCCCTCATCTCAACTACACAGGGGGCCGGGTGTCTGTTGTGTCCGCTGAGCCGGGCCGCACGAGTTGTGATGGCGCGAGCGATGCCGTGCCTTTGTGTGCGCCTGCAGAAGCCCCGCCAGTAATTCCACCAGCGGCGCCTCACCTGGCGGATTGGCCGGCAGACTGGACACCTGCCAGCACACCGCCGATTCTGACGCCGACGCAGCACGGAAGAGCCGGCCAGCGTCACGCACATGCTCGCGGGGCAAGCGGATACGGTGATGGACAGTGGGGCCGTTTCTTCGTCCCCTGCCTTCGTCGGACACGTTCCGGTGTCCCCTGTGGGGAGTTGTCTTCCCATTCGGGTTGCCGGGCTCTGCTCTCGTAATGGTTGCAGCCGGGTCGGCTGATTTTTTTCACGGGGAGGGGGGGTGATGTAGAGTAGGAGTTAGTGACGTCATGTCACGCTCGCCCTCTGGTACGATGATGTCACGGATGGTGACGTCATGCACAGGGTGCGGGACGGTGACATCATGTCCCCCTGGGGGATTTAAGCCGGAACCCGTCACGGGTTCAGGGTCGTCTGGAAAGTCCGGGAACGTGTACTGCACAGTCGGGACCTGGGGTAGGGGGAAATTGGCACCAGGCTAGGGTAGCCGTGGGTGTGCTAGGGACCTAACCAGGACCCTTCCCCTGGGAGAGCGATGGGACCCCGGGATAGGGGGAAATTGGCACCAGGCTAGGGTAGCCGCGGGTGTGCTAGGGACCTCCCCAGTACCTTTCCCCTGGGGTGTGGAGTGTCGGAGAGGTCTTTAATAAAACAACTGGCGTAAGCCCTTAATAAAACTGGCGTGAGCCCCTACACGAAGATCTGTCTCGGAGTCATCATTTACGCCTCAACACTAGTACCCGGCAGGTATGATGGAAACAACCACAACCAGTTAAAGCTTTATCTGGTTAATAGGATTCTTCCAATGATTGCTCAATTTGTATCCATCTTCTCGGTTCAAGTTATGTCTATGTTTATTTATCTGGATGGCTTCATGAACAAACCTCTGATAGTTGCCAGAAGGTTTGCAGATCACCTTGGTCTCGGAAAAAACAATATCATGTGAGCCCGTAGCATTATAAAAATGGTCAGCCACGGCAGAGGTATTGGTTCTGCCGTGTTTCAGATCTGCCTTGTGTTCGCAAACATGGTCCGAGACATGTCGTTTCATTTCCCCAATGTATCTGCTACCGCAGGTACAACTCAGTTTGTAGACTCCAGGATATTGCATGTCAGGGATTACCTCCTTCACATATGGGATTAGATCACGGATTTTGTATACTGTATTGAATCGGACATGGATCTTGTGTTTGTATCAGATTTTAGAAATATTTTTGGTAACACCTGTTATGTATGGTAAAGTGATGGTTTTGATTGGCTTCTAACGGGATTGATTCTCTATGATTGGAGAAACAGCTTTGCGAATAATTCCTGGTGTACGTGTTCCAGTTCAATGGCTAGGTGGTGTTAGTCGGAAATGCAGTGGACCCTATGGTGTAGTGTTTTGATGAGGGAATTCTTCTGTGCCGAGTGGTGGTGTGAATCAGGTTTCAGATAGGAATGTGTGGGTGGCTTTCCTGTGGACAGAGTGTCCCAACGAGCCATCAGGTCTCTTCTCAAACAAAACATCCAGAAATGGTAGCTTACCATCCTTCTCCACTTCCATGGTGAATTTTTTGTCCATGAAAACATTCGCTATCACTGGTGTTGAGGGGGAACCCATGGGGGTACCTTCATTTTGTTTGTAGAAAGTACCATTCCAGGTGAAGAAAGTGTTGGTAAGGCAGTGTCTAACCACAGTTGGTACATCAGGATTCAGTCCATCTTGGACCAAGTTTTCAATTAATGCTCAAGTGTCAGGTACAAGAGCCTTGGTGAACAGACTACATGAAAGCTTATTCTTAGCTCTTTCGGTAAAGTCACGTTGAAGGGAAACAATAAAATAATAAAAAATATATAAAATATATATAAAATAATAAAAATTCTCACGATGTTTCGACCATAACACAAACGGTCATCATCAGGTGTTATGGTCGAAACTTCGTGATAATTTTTATTGTTTTATATATATTTTATTATTGTATTGTTTCCCTTCAATGTGACTTTACCGAAAGAGCTAAGAATATGAATTACTGCAGTCACGAAAGCTTTAAATAAAAAAAATACATCAAAGCTGACAAGCAAATCATCTGGAAATAGTGAAATGCCCTTGATTAGAGAAACCAAGTGAGCTGAGTTACGTACTGCTGAGGTAATCTTGCCCGTGAATGGAAGCAAGGTCTCGGACAAGTAGGTGAGTTGATAGTGGAAACGATGGGCCGAAGTAGAGTACCTTCTTTATGGATTTTTGGAAGACCATAGAATCTGGGTGGTCTAGTAGGAGAACGTTTTAGGGAGAGCCGCTTGAATGGTTAGATTACATAAGTCGAATTGGTAATTATGTTGGTTTTGTAGCCAGGTGGTTGATAGGGTCTTTGTTGTTTTTGGTGTAACTGCCATCTTTTTGAAGGTCCTGGATTTTCTTCTTGTACGTGGTTTTATCCATGATGACAGTAGCATTGCACTAGTCGGCTGCGAGGATGACTATGTCCTCTCTCTTTTTCAATTTGGCGAGTTCAGAACGCTCGTCTTTGCTGATGTTATTAATGGGGTTCTTAGCATTTTTAAGGATGGTGGCATTTCATATCTTACCATGTCTGTTGTGATGTGTCCCAAGCCTTTGAGGGCTACATCTACGTTGTTCAATTATATCATCTACTGGGATGTGTTTGGGGGTGAGAGCAAAATTCAGCCCTCGAGCTTGTACCGATTTTTTGGCTATCGGAGATTGTGCTGTTACTCTGACTGATAACAGTCTTGTTAACATCTAGCTTTTTAATGTGTGGATCTGGTTTATTTTTTGACAAGTTATTGACTATAGGAATAAGGTTAACCTTATATTTGGAAAACTGTTGCGGCAGAAGCAGTCATGTTATCTACAAGGTTCCAATCAGATGTGGACATTTTATCTGTCAATGTTAAGTGTGATTGTAAGAGACATTTGTCTAAATTATCAAGTTCAAGACGGAATAGTCGTATCCTCTCTGAGATTAGAGAAAGGCTAGCTCTGAATAAGATCCGGTTAAAGTTAGGAGAAGTAACAGAAGGAGATGTGGGTGTAAATGTGGTCGGTATTACCTTGTTGTCGTGGCATTTCTTCAGAAAGGTGAGAGACTCGATCATGTGAGCCTTCTTGTCTCACAGTCTGTTAAAGGCTCTAACAGACGTGTGGAAAACCTCTCCGTAGAGGTGGTTCGATCTTGATTTGAAGCTTTTATGACTGCAGGAATCCATACTCTTTGGTTTTTCGGTAAAGTCACATAGGTAGAAATAAAATAAATCACGACGTTTCGATCGAAACACAAGCAATCTTCATGAGGTGGAACAACCACATCAAGAAAAATGCTGAAATAGGCGAGAGAGCTGCCGTGGCAAGAGGTTATATAGGTAAGAAAGGGGGGAAGGGCAAGGGGAGAGAGAGAGGGGGGGGGGGAGCAGGGGAAGGGGGGCTGCATGAGCGCTAGGGGGAGAAGCAGTGAGGCTGGGGGGGAAGTAGGCGGGGCTAGAAGTGGGAAGCTGAGTGTGAGACACGTGGGGAAAGAAACTCAGAAAAATCTACTAGTACCCAGCAGGTTTGATGGAAACAACCACAACCAGTTAAGGCTTTAACTGGTTAATAACATCCTTCCAATGATTGCTCAATTTGTATCCATCTTCTCGGTTGAAGTTATGTCTATGTTTATATATCTGGATGGCTTCATGAACAAACCTTTGATAGTAGCCAGAAGGTTTGCAGAGTACCTTGGTCTCAGAAAAAAACAACATCATGAGAGCCCACAGCGTTATAACAATGGTCAGCCACGGCAGAGGTATTGGTTTTGCCTTGTTTCAGATCTGCCTTGTGTTCACGAACACTGTCCGAGATATGTAGTTTCGTTTCCCCAATGTAACAGCCACCACAGGTCCAACTCAGTTTGTAGACTCCAGGATATTGCATGTCAGGAATGACCTCCTTCACATATGGGATTAGATCACGGATTTTTAGTACGGTTTTGAATCTGACCTGGATCTTGTGTTTGTTTAAGTTTTTAGAAATCTTTTTGGTAACTCTTGCGATGTATGGTAGAGTTGATGGTTTTAAATGGCTTCTCAAGGGATTGTTTCTCCATGGTTGGAGAAACAGCTTTGCGAATAATGCGGTCCGAGTACCCATTCATTTTGAGGGCCTGGTGTACGTGTTCCAGTTCACTGGCTAGTTGGTGTTGGTCGGAAATGCAGTGGGCCCTATGGTGTAGTGTTTTGATGAGGGAATTCTGTGCTTGATGGTGGTGAGAATCAGGTTTCAGATAGGATTCTGTGTGGGTGGTGATGTTGATGGTGTTAATGGTGGTGTTGGTGGTCGAGTTGGTGGTGGTGTTAGTGGTGTTGATAGTGGTGTTGGTGGTGTTGATGTTGCTCGTCGAGCTGGTGGTGATGTTACTGGTGTTCGTGGTGGTGTTGGTGTTGATGGTGATGTTGTTGGCGGTGGTGTTGGTGGTGGCGTTGTTGGTGGTGGCGTTGTTGGTGCTGGTGTTGCTGGTGGTAGTGATGTTGGTGGTAGTGTTGGTAGTGGTGGTGTTGTGGGTGGTGTTATTGGTGGTGTTGGTGGTGGTTCCTACGATCCATCCTGGGTTTAACCTAGCTGGATTGTGTGAGGAGCTCACAGATCCTTGAAAGATCTGGACACATTTCCACCAGTAAGCTCCTCCGGCAGGCAAGGCTGTGTTGGCTTTGTCTTGTAGCCCGCATACCCAAGCAGTTTTTTTTTTGGGCCGCATAAAGAGGGCTAAACGGGTATGACATGGGCTGTAGAGTAGATGGACTCATGAAGTACGGGAGGTTGTGGAGCTGAGTGGACTTGCAGAAGACTGGTACCAGCGGTGTAAATATTGGTATCTGTAGTGGAAGCTCGTGAAGGATGCTACTGGGCAGTTGGAGGCAGTCGCCCTCCAACAAAAACTGAGGGCAGAGGAGCGACATTCACAATGAGTGGAGCACCGGGTGGATAAAATTCAGCAAGTAGGCACCGTTAGGGGTGCAGCTGGTGTATCTACCAGTCATCTCAGTTGGCCAACCTTTGAAACCCTGGGTCTGTCCTGTGATGTCTTGTTAGCGAGCCTTCGACACTTCACGTGGTCACAAAGTGCACCTGGCCTAGCACAGGCGCCGTGGTAACATCCCCGCTAATTAGTGGCGAATGTCGGTTGTTGTTTTTTTGTTTAGTGTTTTGGGTAAGTGGTGATGATGTGAGTCTGTGTTGATGATGTAGGTTCATGGTGTGAATGTGAATCCGCGTTGTGACTTGACTCGTGTTGAGACGCGGTGCTGTCACGCCCCCTCGACTCTGTGTGATCCTCGCCTTCGTCTCCTGCTCCGCATGCAGAGACGCTTGAAGTTCTGTGCAACCTGCTCTGCAAGTTGCCACAATGGAGGTACGTGTGGCTCCTCCACTCGTGTGGTGAATTATGGATGGACGTGTGCTCTCCACTTTCCGTTTACCTACCTGTCATCTATCCATATACCTGAGTGTGCATTTGCTTGCCCGCCAGAGTGTGTGTGCATCTATCAGAGCATCTCCCCGAGATCCTGTCTGTGTACCTGCCTGTCTACACGTGAATGTTCTACAGTACTTTTATCTATCCACCACTGAATGAGGGCCTCCATCCCTGAGACCCTGCTACCCCGCACAATCCTGTGATGTAATAATCCACCAAGCACTGATTTCGTCGCTCCATTTTTCTGGCAGCTGTCCTCTCAGGCGTGTTCCGATACTTGGCTGCATCTCCGTTATTGTTCTTAACCATTGGCCATCGTTGTTCCTCCTGGCCGTGGCACGTCCTGGCCCAGCCCCACTCCTCTTAACAGTTTGAAGGATCCAATAACCTGCGTGTGTCCTCTAAATCCACACGTGTCTCTTTGTAAATGCAAGTGTGACATCTGATATTGGCCAAATATCCCAACTCTGAGAACTGACGAAATCTCGGAAGAACCATCCTGGAAGTCGAGCCCAGGATCTCAGAGATCCTGGCTCAGTGCCAACCTCCTGCACTTTCCCCAACATATTGCTAAAGCCTATGTGGTGGACCTTTGTCTTTGTGTGTGTGTAGATTAGCCGAGCTGGAGAGGCGAGGAGTAAGGGCGAATCTTGCACCACGTGGAGTGCGCTGTCCTCAGAGGGCACCGCCTCCATCTGCATCAAATTGCAGCAAGGTAAGAACAGTCATGTGGGATATCACAGAGGGCCATGGTGAATGGTGGAACATCACGATGGCCATGTTACATGGGGAAGTCACAGTGGCCAAGTTGCATGGGGGACTTAATGTTAACCATGTTGCATGAGGGACTGCATCATGGTGGCCATGTTGTATGGGGATCATTATCTGTGCTCTTGCCTTAGGACATCACGCTTTCAGATGCACTTCCGATATTAGGATTATTGTCCTTTCCCCACATATCCATTTAGCACAATTGGCTATGTACGGTGCAAAAGAAGTTCAACATATATACAGACATAACTGATATTGGCCAAAACATCCCAATCCTGAAATATTTTGCCTACAAATTGCTTCAATTTTGGATCAAACAGCTGTTATTCTCATATCTGCACAAATCCTGGCTCTCTTTGGCCCTCACTTAACCAACTGTGATAAGCGGGAACTTGCAGCCATGCAGCAAGTGTGGTACTTTGCACTCTACTACAAATCCGAGGGTGTCAACAATGATAGATATGACGACTACGGACAAAATTCCACTCTGGTGAAGCTTGCCACAAAACACCGGCTGTGGGCGTGGTCACAGGGCCAATCGGTAGCAGGGCTTGTGGCCTCTTATTATTGCACCTGAAGTACCAAACAGGGCTATCACACACGCACACACCGACGCACTTCAGAATCCCCTGAAATACTACACATGACGTGCTGAAAACGATTGGAGGTCAAGGCCAGGTGATCCAGTGCCTTTATCACAAAAGGAACACCCTTTGAGGCCGACGTTTGTGTTAAGTCCGTTTCCACGGGCGGCCGTGCAATGCAGTGGTGACACTCATGCCTCGCAGCGAGGAGGGGGGCCTGGGTTCGACTCCTGATTCAGGTGCCGTCTTGTATGGAGTTTGTATGTTCTACCTCTGTTCTGCATCAGTTCCTTCTGGGTTTTCATATTTTTCCTCCATAAAGCTTAAAATACACAAAGACAGTGTAAACTGGTATTGGGGCAAAACATCCCATTGCTGAAAGATTACCTGTACATTACGGTAGTTCCTCATTTAATGCTATAGATACATTACTGAAAAGTTCCGCGTTCAACAAAAAAGTATTGAGCGAAAATAATTTCCTCATAAATAATATAATAATAATGTTTGGCGAGATACAATGTACACATACAATTTAAGATGGCGAGACCAATAACTGAGGGTATGCCGTCACGTTACTTTATCATTGCGAGTAATGTATCATTGTAGCTCAAGAAAGTAGTTCGTTGTCGGCTCCTCAAAAATCGCGTTTTAACGGGCAGGTTCCGCGCTTTAACAGCCGTGTTCCACATTATAACAAGTGCGTTTCGTTTTAAAACGAGAAGCGTTCTGTGTTGCAATGGGCGCGTTCGTGTTATTGCGGGCACATTCCGCGTTGTGCGAAAAGTGTGTCCTAATGGAAGAGCCATGTTAAAGCGAAAACAAATGTTAACATGCGATTGCATTTAGATTTCTCAAATGACCAATCCGATTTGAATATCTTCAAATCCTATTGGGCGCCCTACGTCGGCTCCTGCTTCTTCTGTGGTAGCTTCTCACCAATGAGAGTCAAGTGTACTACTGGAACTCACGGTGCTATTAGACCTGGTGAAATGATATTTAATTATTTCATTATGAACATGATTTATCTCTGGATATTCCTGAAACATGTGTAGGCTCCTCACTTTTTGCGATTTCCTTTGTGCAGCTCCAAGCAGGAAACATTCCCAAGATGGAGCTTGTTGTATCTAGGCCCCTTTTCCATCTTAATGTTAACAAGTAATTTTCCGATACATATAGATACATGTTTCTATTGTTTTTTTTTATAATAATGAATAAAAACACCAAACCAGGCCTCCGCATGGCATGTGGAGGTTATCTTTACCATGACCCACTAACACGATTTTGACATTAAGAGCCCTCCCAGGGTCAGAGGGAGCAGATAGAGAGCAGAGCACAGCGAATTGCCAGGGGCTGACGTAAACACACCAAGCCAGGGTCACTGGGAGTTTGCGTTAGCCTAGATATAGTTCAGTCAAAAAGCTGATTGGTTCTACATTACTATTAAAGTAACTTAAAATCGGAATTCAACGACAGGGTAGGCTAAAGTTATTGATCTTCACACCAACTTCAATTGAACCCTGCCAATAGCTACATCAATGTAACCATCAACCGTCTATTGGTTTAACATTAAATCTATTTTCATATTTTAATATTTTTTATACGACTGGACCCAAAGCCTATAACAATCAGGTTTTCCGAAGTCAACATGCATGTTCTAACCCAGACATGAGCGAATAATGAGCAGAGTAGATATAAGGTTGGAGAAGAAAGGAAAATAAGCGCAGCAAACTGCAAACGTAGGCAAAAAGCCAGGAACAACCAACCAACCTAACAACAGCAAGCCGGGGCTAGACAGGCCATCGAATTAGATAAATCCCGGGGTCAGAGGTCACAGACCAAGGGCTGAGAGGCAGACGAAAACCAGAACTGACTTCAGGGTTAACCCGCCCTCACCTACACGGAGTGACGGAAATGAATGAGGCCTTGAATTGGCGGCGTCAGCGAAAACAGCGGTCACCACACGCTAGAGAGAGTGAGGGCCAAAGAGTGTAGAGAGACTGAAAAGAGAATAAGGGCGGGACCTTAGAATGTCAACGCATTTCAGCGAAAATAACAGGCTAATAAAAATCAGTGCATTATTTCCTACTTAACATTCGTGTTGGCACCATTCACCGAGGCTTACACAAAACATGAACTGCATAATGACTTGGGCAGTGTTAAACCCAAGGTGGGAAAGAAAGGGAAATCCCGGCCGTCTTTGTATCCCTGCAGCGCGGGGTAGGAGTGTGTATACGCTCGGGGAAACACGAGTCAAACACCACAACGGGAAGCTGACCCAGACCTTGGATTAATACAGAATCATAACTGTGGAACTCTGATGAAATGAAATGTTAACTTAAAACGTTTTAACCATTTCTTTGTGCGTCGGTGAAAGTCGGAGGGAATATCGCCCCTCCCTCCAGGTTGTGCACCCAGACAGAGAGGCGCCTTCGAGACAATTTATAACATTTGATTGTTTTACTTGTGGGTTTTATGGTAGGAGTATGACAACGGAATATACCGTGGGTGATGCACAAGGACACACACTGACACACGTACGGACACACACGGACACAGATACATACGGACAAATCCTGACACAGCAAAAATCGAAAGAAACCCCGCCTTGTGGGCAGGATCCGAGTGAAGGGATTTTTGGGCATAAAAACAGGATCCTGAACATTGAAACCTCAGTTCGACCGGGGGGTCGACTCAGGAGCGAGCTGCGACCAGCGGGTCGGCTCGACTCGTCCGCAGTTCATCGGAACTCAGCTGAGTTCGATCGGCTCACCAGAGCCGGCCATCGGGGGCTCGACTCATCGGAGCAGCTCCCCATCTCATCTGCAGGCGGGCAAGACCCGCTTGACAGCTCAACTCGCCCCTGCGTGGGTCAGCCTCTGCCGACGCGGAGGTCTCTGCTGCCGCCGGGGTGGTGAGGCTCGCTGTTTGGCGACGAGGCTGCGTGCACACCGTGCATCGCCAGCCGAGTGCGCACCCCGAGTCAACACTCAACCACCGTGCACGCTGCGAGCGAGCTGTGGCGCCATCTACCGACCGCGTCCTGACCTGCAGCAGCGTATCGACGACATCCGAATCCGTTCAACACGGTGACCGCCGAATCGACTGATACGTATGACGCGCACCGCCCCCTCACCACACGACAAGCAGGCGTCTGTTTTACACAAGTTCGACCCCGAACACTGACTATTCAAACAATTCATGTCACTCAAACATACACGGGTCCTTAAACCAGAAGCCAACACTCAAGTCTATCGGTCATCAGTGGCCGTGAAGGCGTCACAACGAGACCGAGTGTTCATACATATGTCGTTATAAGCGTATCCATAGTTGTCCTCTTTACTATTTAGTGGGCTGTACTCTTAATCGCATAAATATTCAACAGATCCATCAATACGAATTTACTTTTGACACCTTCTCCCGTAGAGCCACGCTCTTGTGGGGAAGGGTGTGTCCCACCAGATCCTCATCAGGCGATCTGGTCCACAATTAATTAAAACTTGGTATCAGGTGAGGTCCTCAGAAGAAAGGAGCACCCCATCGCATGCCCTTACTCCAAGCCATTATGTAGTCAGATAATCTGCCGATGTATCTGTTGAGATTTGTGCCTTTAAGAATAATAACTGTTTTATTGTTTTTCTTATCGTCGTATAATCTTTAAAGTACCTTTCGTTCGTAATCGCCGCACGTACTCGCGTACTCTACAGAATAATCACCTGTTCTGAGACCCAGTGTGCTAACAACGTGATAAGGGTTGCATATGATCGATGATCAATAACGAGTGCGATACTGCGGGAATAATTCAAGTATAATCAATCATTATAAGTTACGGTTTTTGTTTAGATAGCATTTGCATGTTCTAATAACTCTCTCCTTCTCTAACAACCATCGCTTTATGCGGGGTCCATGTGTTATCAAAGTGAAATCGTACAGTCGTTGATGATACTGTCTTGATACCGTGTGGATACCGTGTTGAAGTTCCAAGATTGACAGTTCACATACATATTATAGTTAAGGTTTAATTAGAAAATAAATTGATTAAAACAGAAGTGGTCGTGTGATCCTTTCCTGAAATTTTTGCATAAGATCTGTATCCTGCGACGAGATATGAACTCGGGAACCTAAACTATAAACACACCAATCCACACTCATTAAACTTTAAAGCGAATGATATGAACTTGGGACCTAAAATATGAACACTCGGGGAGTGTTAAAGCGAGAATCATTGTATTATGCTGATCAATAATACGAAGTTAGACAACGAGGCCGAATTGACACTAGCGTAACTGCACACAATTGATTGCGTTATCCTGATTGATAACCCCACCTCGTCAACGAGGCGGGGCCTGATTATCATAAAGGCTATCATTAACACAACCACACCCACTCGTATAAATGAATACGATTACCTCTCTAATTAGCATAGTTACACGCATAATTACACGAATTAGCATAATTTCGGATTAATTATGCAAATTTCGAATTTCATTTAATTTTAATTATTTTTCATCAATTTTCACACACCCACATATACAACAAGCTGCAGATAGCTCTGGAACTTCAGGGCGAGGGCAGTGATGAAGATTTCAACATCATAAAAGTCCTGAACAGATTTTATTTCAGAGAACACCGCTGTATCGTTCTGAAGCTGAAGTATGTACTGTGTGCTGCTGCCGCCGCCCCCCCCCCCCACCCGCCTATAACGTGGTTAACTAACTTAACAAACTTTCATAATATTTTTAAAGTGACCTGGCCACAAATTAAAGCTTAACAAAGTAGCATGTTGATTTTAAATGTGGAGGGGAAAACCAGTGGACCCACAGAAAAATCCAAGTGACCACGGAGAGAACATGCCACTCGCACCAGCATTTCGGCGAGCGGCCCGATGGTGACGGCCGACACCAGCATAGCGGCTATGGGTGTGAAGCGAGGGCGATTCGGCTTGGGTCCCAGGAACGGGATCCGCTCCCCGCTGCCCTCCACGGTGGCGCATCGCTGGCGGGGCTGCACGTTGAGCCCCAGCTTTTCCAGGAGGTCCGTACCTGCAATACACTCGTGGCATAACACACTCGAGATGTAGAATTCCTGGGTGCACACCTGGTGTCCGAGACGGACCTCGAGGGAGATCCTTCCCAGCAACCCCATCCCGGCTCCGCTCGCTGTGTGCAGCGTGCGATCCGGGGCCTGCAGGCGGCTCACGTCAACCCCGAGCACGCTGCAGTGTGCGGCGCTCACGAGTGAGGCTATGGCTCCCGTGTCCAGTAGGATTCGGGTGCGCTGCCCGTTCACCTGTCTTTCCACCAGCGATGTGGCCCCCGTGATTCCTGCCACCAGCTCCCGTAGCCAGTCGCCCGTCCTCACCGCATCCTTGGGTGTTGGGGTCGGAATCTGCGTGGGGGTCACTCGCTCACCATTAATATTATCGTCGTTTTGTTTCGGGACCTCATTGATTGCACCCCTAGGTGGTCCACTCTCTAGGGGGCGTTGGCGTTTAACCCTGGCGCGTTTCTAGCGCGGGCGATCTGAGGACAGTCTCTCACTAGATGTCCCCGGTGGTCGCACAGGTAACATGCCCGGGGGGCTGTTCCGTAGGAGGTCCCCTATCCACCCCCTCTCCCCCTTCCCGTACGTAGCTGCCCAAGGTCGGCTTCTAACTGGGTCACCCGTCCGGCCAGTCCCCCCACTGTGGGGCATAGCTCACCCATTTCGGATTGAATGGTCTTTACATTTTTGTTCGCTTCATCCCGTATATCTTTTATACCCGTCTGTATCCCCACTACCCAGCCCGGGGTTGTCTCGCGGGGCCCCGTAGACTCTCTTGCTCGACCCTTTATCGTGCGGGTGAGTCCTTCTTCCTCTTCCTCTTCCTCTGGGCCCAGGCTCGCGATGGCTCGCTCTCGTCCCGGCCCCCGGAGCTGAGCGCGTTGGCTGGAAAGTCTTTCACACTTACGCGCGCGCTCAACAAGGGCGTTAAAGGAAAGGCGGGTGCAGCTTAGATCGGGGTGCCCCCATGAGGTAGGAGTCAAGTATCGTAGGATTTTCTCGGAGGCGAGGTCCTCAACTGCCTCCGCCGTGTACCCTGGGCGTGCAAGCTGCGTTAGCGTACGCACGTCCTCGACATAGTCACACAAATCCTCGTTGGGTTGGCGGCGGCGTGCCTCTAAGGCGATCTTTGCCTCCTCCTCATTACTCACGCCGAACCCAAGTCAAGTTGGCGCATTAGCTCTGCTAGCTGGGTTTGTGTGATCGCGGGTAGGGCTTCTGTGAAGTCAGCCGCCCGTCCATCTAAGTGTACGGTTAGTTGCTCTAACGCCTGTGCGTCTATCCACCCATTATTTTTTTTAGCCCCTTAAACGTTGTGGGCAAATACCTTCCATGACGAGGTCCCCTGGCCGGTAAATATATGCCTTATTTTTACGTGGGGTCACGCGGGGGTTCGTACCGCTTCTGACGCCAAACTGTGGGGGCTACCGTCCCCTGCCATCACCGAATTGTCGGGGCCGTTGCCCCCCGACTGCCCCCGAATACGCGCACGCCAGGCGCCTAGCTCGCTACCTCGCTATAAAAAATCGCGCAGGCACGCGACCGCAACACAGTCACACAGGGACGTGAGTGCTAAGCACTACTGTAAACAATCGCACAGGTACGCGAGCGCTAAACACCACCGTAAACAGTCGCGTAGGCACGCGCACGCTGAACGCTCCGCCTCATGGTAAACAACCGCGCATGCACGCGAACACCAAGCATGCTCTACCCTCCTCTTCACACTCCCAAAGACCACACGACACAGTTGATCCCCCTGCTAGCTATTTTATTTACCGCGAGTAACCCGTTAAACTACGCGTGATTGTGTGAGTCAGTGGATGCCAGCCTATTCCCCCTGGGCTCCTAGGCTCAATTTATCCTGCCTATCGTTCCGCTCTCTACCCTCGATTAAATAGCTCAAACTCACCGCTCACTGACTTATGCCTACGTCCACTCTGCTGCGCTGGAAGCTGTAGAAGGGCGATGCTGTGGGTCGTCTCCATAGAGGGTTGAGCCTGGCTGCATTGAAGCTCGTCACACGGACGTCTCTTGAAGAAGAACTCTCCTACTGCCTCAATCACCTGCCTTTTATCCTACCTATCACAAAAGGCATTTCCGCGGACCTTGCTTGCCCGTGCCCTTTTGTCCATTCAGATGCCTGGTTATTCTTGTCCCTTTGTTATCTAGATCCCTAATCCTGCCTATAACAAAGGCGTTCCGCTGTTCCCACACCCCGTGCCGCCCTGTCCATTCAGATGTCGGAATGCTCCTGTCCCGTTGTTATTTGGATCCGTAATCTCAACTTTATAACAAAAGGCATTCAGATGCTTCCGCACCCGTGCTGCCCTGTCCATTCAGAGGCCTGGCTATTCTTGTCCCTTTGTTATCTAGATCCCTAATCCTAACAAAGGCATTCCGATCCGTACTCGTGCTTGTGTGTGTGCGGTTTCACTCACGGTGGCTCAACGGCCTCTGCCGTGACCACGTAACTTTAATATCAGGTCACGGCGCTGCGGTGCATGTCAGCCTCGGGGGTAGATCACCCAATTGCCCGCCCGCAGGAAACCATGAAACTTGATCCCATTAGGGGCTTCTGGATAAAAACCTGTCAGCCAGGTGACCTTCCCTCCCGGCTCTACGTGGGGTATGCGTGCATTCATGTGGGGCGGGGGGGGGGAAGGGGTGGCGAGAGGCGCGCCGCGTCGGCGCTGTCACTCCCCGGTGGCGGTGTCACGGCGGTGGGCACGGCCCCGATGGAGCGGCTCCGCTGCGGCGGCACCACAGTCTCTGTGGCTGTGTGCAAGTATTCGTCTCTAAGTGTCTGTCTGAGTGTCTCTGTGTATCTGAGTGTCTGTACTTGTGACTGTTTATGTGTGTGATGATGATGCTGTTTAAGACAGTGTATACATGCACATATGTATGTTGTTCTTGTGATCATTGTCCAGCTATGGATGTTCATGGGACCCTGGAATACTTGGCTCCGAAACTGTTGCAGGGCTATAGCTTGGCCTGTGGAAAGGATATGTGGGCACTGGGCTGCACGGTGGCGGAGTTGGCGACGGGCAGGGACTTTTTCTGGTCCGACAGCCACGTGATCCCCCTCTCTTTCCTTGGAGTCGTGGGCCATGGGGGGGGGGGGGCGGGGGGCGGGCAGGAGGGTGGGTGGCCACTTTGTGATCTCTGAATAATGGCCGTCGTATGTTGCGTGTGGTTGTGTGTACACGTGTGCATCTTGTATGTGTGGGGGAGCGGTAGTGTAGCGGTTAGCCTGCTGTGCTAGAAACTGAGTTCGAGTCCAGCTCATGGCCAACACCAGTGACGATGATCTGAAGTGGTCCTGGGCCTCCCCTAGTTCGAGTCAGTCTCAACTGAGTACCTGGTGGAGTGTGTGAAGTACCTTGGTCAACGTGGCCGCCACCCCTGTCTTTGTGTGTTGCTGCTTTTGCTATTCAATACTAACAGCACTTGCTCTATACAGTGTGCCGAAGCTATACGGGTGACCTTTGTCTTCATATAAACCGTGTGCAGATTCTGGGGATGCCTCCAAGGTACATGGTGGATGCAGCTCCCAACAGAACGCAGTTCTTTGGTGAGTTGAAGGGTGGGGCGAGTGACGGACCGGATTCTGTTTTAGGGAGTGGCCTCGGGCTGTTATATTTTTTTGGAGGGAGCCTCTTTGTATTTTAAATTATTTGGGTGTGTGGGTGGGTAAATTAGTATGTGGGAAAGTGGGTGGTTATGTGGGTGAGTAGGCGAATAGGTTGGTGAGTGGGTGGGTTGGTGTGTGGATAGGCGGATAGGTGAGTGATTGGGAAGGTGGAAGAGTGGATGGGTGGGTGGGTAATGTGAATGCGTGGGTTGATGGATCGGTCAGTAAGTGGGTAGGTGGGAGACGTGGTGGTTGGTGACTTGGTCTCTCCCGCTGTGCATGGCTCCTGCAGACCATCGGGGGAAGATGTTCTGCCCAGGCAAGAAAAGGGTGCCGTTGTGCTTCCCACTTCACAGGGTGCTCAAAAGCGATGACCCGGAGTTTGTTGAATTCATCAGCTCCTGGCTGCTGTAAGAACCACCTACTACTCCCACCACCTCCCCACGAAGTTTGCTCCCCTCCATGTGATCGCGACTGCTTTCCACCAATCACCAGGAAGATGTGGAACCGAGTGGACCTGCCAATAAGCGGTACCACCGGCGTGAAGTTAGCCCTCTGTGGAGGAGTGGGAGGTCTGTGCAAGACGCTGCTGGGCATCAGAGGACTGCCACTGCTACTGCTGCTTCTCCTGCTGCTGTGCGTTCCTGGACCTCTTGGGAGAAGGGAAGGAACATCAAAGCTCTCACCATGACTCTCTAACCACGTGGCTGCGTGTGTCCCCCATGCGTATCTCAACAGATGGGATCCGAATTGTCGCATGACGCCAGCGCAGGTGCTGGCTCATAGCTGGCTCGGGACCGTGGCCACCAGCACCACCACCAGCAAAGCCACCACCACCACTGCTGCTGCTGCTGGCAGTGTGAAGAGCTCTGGAGCTGCTGAGCCACGGTAAGCCACTACCTGCTTGTCTCGTGGTCAAGGAAGTCTATAGGGGCGTGCGGGGCCTGGGGCTAATCACAACATGTGGGCCTTTGAATCGCGGATAAATCCTCTTTCGGTCTTAATTAGAATGATGCATGTGATGTCATTACTTGTGAGATATTCCGGTGCGATAGCCTACGTGTTAAACGGAAGTAATGTCTGACACTGTGACACCGAAGCGCAGGGCCCCCCAAAGCATGGGGCCCGGTGTAGTCGCCCCCATACACCGTACCTGGGGAACGACTCTGCTCCTGTATGTGTGTTTAGTATCGATTTCTTTTTATTACTACGACTACGCTTATTTAGCCAGCACGAGCCTCACTCAGTCTCAAGACTCTTTTTCAGAGGGTCCTGCCAAGTTGTTTGCAGTACAGAACAAATTTACTGCTACTGCTGCTGTGTGATCCGAATTGAGTGATTTGAAGATTAAATTTCCAACACTGGCGGGGATGTCCATCCAACACTTGTTGCACAGCGTGTGTGTGAGGCTTCCATTGCCAAACCCAAAGGAATGGAAGTGAAATTTTAATGTGCAATTTTATTGATGGACTTTGTGTTGTCTTGCTGTGGTCTGGGGCAGTTTTTTATTCAGTTTTTTTTGCCTTGCCCAAGCTTGCTTTGAGTATTGAAAAACTGACAGGATTTGATTTATACAATTTGTATTTATATGCTTTCTTTTTTTGTGTGACTTCCTTACACTTTGCACTCCTTTTGGTTTTGTTTTGTTGTTGTAATCTGCTCAACACCCACTCACCAATCACTCTCACGCCTGCCTACCCACCCACTGACTCTCACACCCACCCACCCACCACTCACTCTCACACCCACCCACCACTCACTCTCACACGCATATACCCACTCTCACACACACCACTCACACCGACCCACCCACCATTCACTCTCACGCCCACCCACCACTCTCACGAATCACTCACGCACACCCGCCCACTCACTCACTCACACCCACTCACCACTAATTCACGACTCTCATGCCACCCACTAACCCTCACACTCACCCACACCCACCCACCACTCACTCTAACACTCTCCCACCCACCCACTCACTCTCACACCCACCCACTCTCACGCCCGCCTACTCGCTCACCACTCACTCACCACTCACTCTCACACCCAGCCACCAAACACTCACCACTCACTCTCACACCCAGCCACCAAACACTCACCACTCATTCTCACACCCACCCACTCTCACGCCCGCTCACCCACCCGCCACTCATCCTCACACACACACTCACTCAACACTCATTCTCACACCCACCCGGTGTTTGCGGTCGCGTGCGTATTTACCGAGCGCGTTTTACGCAGGGGGTTTACGTGGCGGCGATCGCATTAAGGGTTCGGCGTGGTGCGTAATTCTGGCGTGTGTGCAAGTAAGGCTGCGCTGCGCACTAACTCATTACCTGCGCCAGCGCTCGCGCAGCAGCCGCGCTATTTTTAGCGCGTGCACGTGGTGGGCAGCAGGTCTGGTTGTGCGTGCGCCCGCAGCCCCCGCAGCGTGAGTGGTGGTTTACGTGGGGGGTGGGAGGCAGAATAACGTGAGGCGGTGGAGAGCCAGCAACGAGCCATGTCCCACAGAGAGGATGCTGGTGCGGGGAGGCCGATGACTCGATCGGCGGCAGCCCGGCGTGAAGGAGAGGAGGTCCAAGGGGGACAGGACGAGGGGGGCATCAGCCCTCACACACCATCTAGCCATTTCTAGCGTATATACAGTGCTCAGCCGCCATCTTGTGTGGGGAAGGCGCCCAACCACCAGGCGGCCACCCACCATTATTTCACGTGGAAGGCGTCCAACCGCCATCTTACGTAGGAAAGGCGCACAAACGCCCTCTTAGGTAAGGAAGACGGCAAACCGCCATTATGCGTGGGGAAGGTGCACAACCGCCATTTTACGTTGGGAAGGTGTCCAACCGCCATCTTAGGTAGGGACTTTGCCCAACCACCATCTTGTGTGGGGAAGCCGCACAACCGCCATTTTACGTGGGGAAGGCGCCCAGCCGCCATTATGCCCACCCGAGCTGGGCATTATGACCCCACCCTACCTGGCCATTATAATCCCACTCTACCTGGCTATTATGAAGCCACCCAACCTGGCCATTATAACCCCACCCTTCCTGACCATTATAACCCACCTTACCTGGTCATTAGAACCCCACCCTACCTGGACATTATGAACCCAGACCCCCACACGGCACTGACGATCGAAGGCACCAAACCCCACGAAAAAAATCGTCTGCAACGTTTTTCACATACTGGTGACTTCATATATAATTATAACAATCATCTTCTTTGGTTCTTTCGGTAAAGTCACGTAGAATGAGAATAAAATAATAAATTGATAAAATAAAATAACACAATAATATTCTCACGACGTTTCGGCCACAACACAAGCGGCCTTCATCAGGTGAAGGGGGCGAGACTGTCTGGTAGGACAGCGCTGGAGTGAGAGAGCCACGTTCAGATCACGGCTTTTAAGCTGTGTGAGAGGAACAAAGAGCCTTGACACAGGAATTAGCATAAAATTTAGCATTGAAATGGCTGAATGATTAGCTTGTGACTGGTCACAGAAATAGCTATGTTAAAAGTTAAAGCATACACATCCGCAGAGGCACCCATTGTTAAAAGGAATTAGCATAGAATTTAGCATTGAAATAGCTAAGTTAAGGCATACACATCCGCAGAGGCACCCCTTGACAATGGGATTAGCATAGAATTTAGCATTGAAATGGCTGAGTGATTCGCTTGTAACTGCTACAGAAATAGCTACGTTGAAGTCAGAGCATACACATTCACCGAGGCACTTAGTACAAATCAAACAGGAGAATTTAGCATTGAAATAACTAGGCGAATTTAGCATTGAAATAACTGGGTGATTTGCTAGTGACTGGTCACAGAAATGACTACACATCTGAGCTATTCACAGTACTATATAGTGAACCAATAAAAACTAAAATATAAATTACCTTCATGTTATCAATAAACTCTATATTCTCCAATCAGCTAAGCTACCAACCATAAGTCGTTATATATCACAATGCTATATGGCGAAAAAATGGGTGGATTCTTACCCTCAAATTTCCGTACCACGGATAGCTATGGGCCCCGTTCAGACGGACGAGTTCGTCCATGGTCGGAACAGAGGAGGGGGAGAGAGACAGCTGCGAGGCCCTAGTATGCTCCATGTTGTAAACCATACCATTAACCGTGGTGTGAGAGGTATTAAGAGGCAATGCTGGCGAAAGAGCTGCGGTCTGAAGGACATCGTAAAATTACAATTAATTAAGAACAGAAATGATTTAACACATCTTTCCAGTGGTTACTAAGCCTGAATCCATCTTCTCGGTTGAAATTGTCTCTGTGCTTGTATATGTGAATGGCCTCATGAACGAATCTCTCATGGTAGCCGGTTGGTTTGCAAAGAACCTCCGTCTTGGAGAAGTCAATGTCATGTGAGCCCACTGAATTGTAACAGTGATCTGCCACGGCAGAGGAGTTCGTCTTACCGTGTTTCAAGTCTGCTTTATGTTCGCGGATGCGGTCCGAGATATGTCTTTTGGTTTCTCCAATGTAGCTACTACCACAGAGGCACTTTAGTTTGTAAACGCCTGGGTACTGTATGTCTGGAAGAGCATCTTTTACAGATGGAACTAAATCACGGATTTTGTGTACTGTGTTGAATCGGACCTGGATCTTGTGTTTATTCAGGATTTTGGAGATCTTTTTAGTGACCCCTGCAATGTAGGGTAAGGTGATGGTTTTGAGTGGCTCCACAAGAGGATCCTTCTTCATGACTGGAGTGATGGCTTTGCGGATTGTGTAGTCGGAGTAGCCATTAGCCCTGAGAGCCTGGTGTACGTGCTTGAGTTCACTGGTAATGTGTTCCTGGTCGGAAATGCATTGGGCTCTATGGTATAGAGTCTTGATGAGGCAGTTCTTCTGGGATGGATGGTGGTGGGAATCCGGTTTCAAGTAAGCATCTGTATGGGTAGCTTTCCTGTAGACAGAGTGGCTCATTGAACCATCATGTCTCCTTTTAATTAAGACATCCAGAAAGGGTAGTTTGCCATCTTTTTCGACCTCCATGGTAAATCTGATGGCTGGGTGTATGGAATTGATGTGGTCGCGAAATTGGTCTAGAGCAGGCTGGCCATGTGGCCAGATGACAAAGGTGTCATCAACGTACCTCTTCCATAAGGTCGGGCGTAGAGTGGCAGTCTGGATGGCGTCAGTTTCAAATTTTTCCATGAATACGTTGGCTACAACCGGAGATAGGGGGGAGCCCATTGGGGTGCCCTCAGTTTGTTTGTAGAAAGTTCCATTCCAGGTGAAGTATGTGTTGGTTAAGCAATGTCTCACCAGGGGGGGTACATCAGTATGCAGTCCTTGATAAACCAGGTCTTCAATGATAGCGATGGTGTCAGGTACCGGGACTTTGGTGAACAAGGACACCACATCAAAACTGACAAGCAGGTCGTTTGGGGACAGGGAAATGTCTTTGATTGTCGATACCAGGTGAGTAGAATTTAGTACCGCAGAGGTGGTTTTTCCAGTGAAAGGTCGCAGTATATCAGCCAGAAAACGTGCCAGTTTGTAGGTGGGGGAGCTGATAGTAGAGACAATGGGACGAAGGGGTGTATCTTCTTTGTGTATCTTTGGAAGGCCATATAATCTTGGTGGTCTGGCAGCAGAGGGTTTCAACGAGAACTGTTTGATCTCATCAATTAATGCTGTTGAATCAGAGATAATTTTGTTCGTTTTGGTGACCAGGCTGTTGGTGGGATCTCTTTTTATTTTTGTATAGCTGCCATCGTTGAGTAGTTCTTGAATTTTGTTGTTATATTCTGTTTTGTCCATGATGACAGTGGCATTGCCTTTGTCGGCTGAGAGAACGACAATATCATCCCTCTTTTTTAATTGAGATAATTCAAAACGTTCGTCTTTGCTGATGTTGCTGGGTGGCAACTTAGCGTTTTTGAGGGTTGCAGCGATTTCAGATCTTGCTACGTCTGCAGAGATGTGACTCAAGCCCTTGAGTGCAACGTCAACATGGGCAATGATATCATTAACCGGTAAGTGTCTCGGTGTGACAGCAAAGTTTAGACCTTTAGCTAAAACGGATTTCAGACCATCAGAAATGGAACTGTTACTGCGATTAATTACGACTTTGTTGACGTCTATCTTTTCGGTGTGTGGATCCGATTTTTTGCTGGAGAGGTGATTGAATTTGGAAATCAAATTGTCCCTACATTTGTTCGACATAGTGGCAGCCGAAGAGGTAGTCATATTGTCTACATGTTCCCAATCCGATGTAGACATTGTTGCTGTCAATTTTAAGTGTGATTTGTAGAGTGTCTTGTCTAACTGATCGAGTTCGGTGCGTGTAAGTCTGATTTTTTCCGAGATAAGAGCGAAGCTAGTTCTAGCTAGAATTCGTTTTGCATTGAGAGAAGTTGCAACAGCAGAGGTTAGTGTAAATGCGGTTGGTATTACCTTAGAGTCGCGGCATCTCTTCAGAAAGGTGAGAGACTCGATTAGTTGAGCCTTCTTATCCCGAAGTCTGTTGAATGATCTTAAGGATGTGTGGAATCCCTCCCCGTAGAGGCGGTTAAATTTCGATTTAAAGCTTTCGTGACTGCAATGATTCATCTTCTTTGGTTCTTTCGGTAAAGTCACGTAGAATGAGAATAAAATAATAAATTGATAAAATAAAATAACACAATAATATTCTCACGACGTTTCGGCCACAACACAAGCGGCCTTCATCAGGTGAAGGGGGCGAGACTGTCTGGTAGGACAGCGCTGGAGTGAGAGAGCCACGTTCAGATCACGGCTTTTAAGCTGTGTGAGAGGAACAAAGAGCCTTGACACAGGAATTAGCATAAAATTTAGCATTGAAATGGCTGAATGATTAGCTTGTGACTGGTCACAGAAATAGCTATGTTAAAAGTTAAAGCATACACATCCGCAGAGGCACCCATTGTTAAAAGGAATTAGCATAGAATTTAGCATTGAAATAGCTAAGTTAAGGCATACACATCCGCAGAGGCACCCCTTGACAATGGGATTAGCATAGAATTTAGCATTGAAATGGCTGAGTGATTCGCTTGTAACTGCTACAGAAATAGCTACGTTGAAGTCAGAGCATACACATTCACCGAGGCACTTAGTACAAATCAAACAGGCGAATTTAGCATTGAAATAACTAGGCGAATTTAGCATTGAAATAACTGGGTGATTTGCTAGTGACTGGTCACAGAAATGACTACACATCTGAGCTATTCACAGTACTATATAGTGAACCAATAAAAACTAAAATATAAATTACCTTCATGTTATCAATAAACTCTATATTCTCCAATCAGCTAAGCTACCAACCATAAGTCGTTATATATCACAATGCTATATGGCGAAAAAATGGGTGGATTCTTACCCTCAAATTTCCGTACCACGGATAGCTATGGGCCCCGTTCAGACGGACGAGTTCGTCCATGGTCGGAACAGAGGAGGGGGAGAGAGACAGCTGCGAGGCCCTAGTATGCTCCATGTTGTAAACCATACCATTAACCGTGGTGTGAGAGGTATTAAGAGGCAATGCTGGCGAAAGAGCTGCGGTCTGAAGGACATCGTAAAATTACAATTAATTAAGAACAGAAATGATTTAACACATCTTTCCAGTGGTTACTAAGCCTGAATCCATCTTCTCGGTTGAAATTGTCTCTGTGCTTGTATATGTGAATGGCCTCATGAACGAATCTCTCATGGTAGCCGGTTGGTTTGCAAAGAACCTCCGTCTTGGAGAAGTCAATGTCATGTGAGCCCACTGAATTGTAACAGTGATCTGCCACGGCAGAGGAGTTCGTCTTACCGTGTTTCAAGTCTGCTTTATGTTCGCGGATGCGGTCCGAGATATGTCTTTTGGTTTCTCCAATGTAGCTACTACCACAGAGGCACTTTAGTTTGTAAACGCCTGGGTACTGTATGTCTGGAAGAGCATCTTTTACAGATGGAACTAAATCACGGATTTTGTGTACTGTGTTGAATCGGACCTGGATCTTGTGTTTATTCAGGATTTTGGAGATCTTTTTAGTGACCCCTGCAATGTAGGGTAAGGTGATGGTTTTGAGTGGCTCCACAAGAGGATCCTTCTTCATGACTGGAGTGATGGCTTTGCGGATTGTGTAGTCGGAGTAGCCATTAGCCCTGAGAGCCTGGTGTACGTGCTTGAGTTCACTGGTAATGTGTTCCTGGTCGGAAATGCATTGGGCTCTATGGTATAGAGTCTTGATGAGGCAGTTCTTCTGGGATGGATGGTGGTGGGAATCCGGTTTCAAGTAAGCATCTGTATGGGTAGCTTTCCTGTAGACAGAGTGGCTCATTGAACCATCATGTCTCCTTTTAATTAAGACATCCAGAAAGGGTAGTTTGCCATCTTTTTCGACCTCCATGGTAAATCTGATGGCTGGGTGTATGGAATTGATGTGGTCGCGGAATTGGTCTAGAGCAGGCTGGCCATGTGGCCAGATGACAAAGGTGTCATCAACGTACCTCTTCCATAAGGTCGGGCGTAGAGTGGCAGTCTGGATGGCGTCAGTTTCAAATTTTTCCATGAATACGTTGGCTACAACCGGAGATAGGGGGGAGCCCATTGGGGTGCCCTCAGTTTGTTTGTAGAAAGTTCCATTCCAGGTGAAGTATGTGTTGGTTAAGCAATGTCTCACCAGGGGGGGTACATCAGTATGCAGTCCTTGATAAACCAGGTCTTCAATGATAGCGATGGTGTCAGGTACCGGGACTTTGGTGAACAAGGACACCACATCAAAACTGACAAGCAGGTCGTTTGGGGACAGGGAAATGTCTTTGATTGTCGATACCAGGTGAGTAGAATTTAGTACCGCAGAGGTGGTTTTTCCAGTGAAAGGTCGCAGTATATCAGCCAGAAAACGTGCCAGTTTGTAGGTGGGGGAGCTGATAGTAGAGACAATGGGACGAAGGGGTGTATCTTCTTTGTGTATCTTTGGAAGGCCATATAATCTTGGTGGTCTGGCAGCAGAGGGTTTCAACGAGAACTGTTTGATCTCATCAATTAATGCTGTTGAATCAGAGATAATTTTGTTCGTTTTGGTGACCAGGCTGTTGGTGGGATCTCTTTTTATTTTTGTATAGCTGCCATCGTTGAGTAGTTCTTGAATTTTGTTGTTATATTCTGTTTTGTCCATGATGACAGTGGCATTGCCTTTGTCGGCTGAGAGAACGACAATATCATCCCTCTTTTTTAATTGAGATAATTCAAAACGTTCGTCTTTGCTGATGTTGCTGGGTGGCAACTTAGCGTTTTTGAGGGTTGCAGCGATTTCAGATCTTGCTACGTCTGCAGAGATGTGACTCAAGCCCTTGAGTGCAACGTCAACATGGGCAATGATATCATTAACCGGTAAGTGTCTCGGTGTGACAGCAAAGTTTAGACCTTTAGCTAAAACGGATTTCAGACCATCAGAAATGGAACTGTTACTGCGATTAATTACGACTTTGTTGACGTCTATCTTTTCGGTGTGTGGATCCGATTTTTTGCTGGAGAGGTGATTGAATTTGGAAATCAAATTGTCCCTACATTTGTTCGACATAGTGGCAGCCGAAGAGGTAGTCATATTGTCTACATGTTCCCAATCCGATGTAGACATTGTTGCTGTCAATTTTAAGTGTGATTTGTAGAGTGTCTTGTCTAACTGATCGAGTTCGGTGCGTGTAAGTCTGATTTTTTCCGAGATAAGAGCGAAGCTAGTTCTAGCTAGAATTCGTTTTGCATTGAGAGAAGTTGCAACAGCAGAGGTTAGTGTAAATGCGGTTGGTATTACCTTAGAGTCGCGGCATCTCTTCAGAAAGGTGAGAGACTCGATTAGTTGAGCCTTCTTATCCCGAAGTCTGTTGAATGATCTTAAGGATGTGTGGAATCCCTCCCCGTAGAGGCGGTTAAATTTCGATTTAAAGCTTTCGTGACTGCAATGATTCATCTTCTTTGGTTCTTTCGGTAAAGTCACGTAGAATGAGAATAAAATAATAAATTGATAAAATAAAATAACACAATAATATTCTCACGACGTTTCGGCCACAACACAAGCGGCCTTCATCAGGTGAAGGGGGCGAGACTGTCTGGTAGGACAGCGCTGGAGTGAGAGAGCCACGTTCAGATCACGGCTTTTAAGCTGTGTGAGAGGAACAAAGAGCCTTGACACAGGAATTAGCATAAAATTTAGCATTGAAATGGCTGAATGATTAGCTTGTGACTGGTCACAGAAATAGCTATGTTAAAAGTTAAAGCATACACATCCGCAGAGGCACCCATTGTTAAAAGGAATTAGCATAGAATTTAGCATTGAAATAGCTAAGTTAAGGCATACACATCCGCAGAGGCACCCCTTGACAATGGGATTAGCATAGAATTTAGCATTGAAATGGCTGAGTGATTCGCTTGTAACTGCTACAGAAATAGCTACGTTGAAGTCAGAGCATACACATTCACCGAGGCACTTAGTACAAATCAAACAGGAGAATTTAGCATTGAAATAACTAGGCGAATTTAGCATTGAAATAACTGGGTGATTTGCTAGTGACTGGTCACAGAAATGACTACACATCTGAGCTATTCACAGTACTATATAGTGAACCAATAAAAACTAAAATATAAATTACCTTCATGTTATCAATAAACTCTATATTCTCCAATCAGCTAAGCTACCAACCATAAGTCGTTATATATCACAATGCTATATGGCGAAAAAATGGGTGGATTCTTACCCTCAAATTTCCGTACCACGGATAGCTATGGGCCCCGTTCAGACGGACGAGTTCGTCCATGGTCGGAACAGAGGAGGGGGAGAGAGACAGCTGCGAGGCCCTAGTATGCTCCATGTTGTAAACCATACCATTAACCGTGGTGTGAGAGGTATTAAGAGGCAATGCTGGCGAAAGAGCTGCGGTCTGAAGGACATCGTAAAATTACAATTAATTAAGAACAGAAATGATTTAACACATCTTTCCAGTGGTTACTAAGCCTGAATCCATCTTCTCGGTTGAAATTGTCTCTGTGCTTGTATATGTGAATGGCCTCATGAACGAATCTCTCATGGTAGCCGGTTGGTTTGCAAAGAACCTCCGTCTTGGAGAAGTCAATGTCATGTGAGCCCACTGAATTGTAACAGTGATCTGCCACGGCAGAGGAGTTCGTCTTACCGTGTTTCAAGTCTGCTTTATGTTCGCGGATGCGGTCCGAGATATGTCTTTTGGTTTCTCCAATGTAGCTACTACCACAGAGGCACTTTAGTTTGTAAACGCCTGGGTACTGTATGTCTGGAAGAGCATCTTTTACAGATGGAACTAAATCACGGATTTTGTGTACTGTGTTGAATCGGACCTGGATCTTGTGTTTATTCAGGATTTTGGAGATCTTTTTAGTGACCCCTGCAATGTAGGGTAAGGTGATGGTTTTGAGTGGCTCCACAAGAGGATCCTTCTTCATGACTGGAGTGATGGCTTTGCGGATTGTGTAGTCGGAGTAGCCATTAGCCCTGAGAGCCTGGTGTACGTGCTTGAGTTCACTGGTAATGTGTTCCTGGTCGGAAATGCATTGGGCTCTATGGTATAGAGTCTTGATGAGGCAGTTCTTCTGGGATGGATGGTGGTGGGAATCCGGTTTCAAGTAAGCATCTGTATGGGTAGCTTTCCTGTAGACAGAGTGGCTCATTGAACCATCATGTCTCCTTTTAATTAAGACATCCAGAAAGGGTAGTTTGCCATCTTTTTCGACCTCCATGGTAAATCTGATGGCTGGGTGTATGGAATTGATGTGGTCGCGGAATTGGTCTAGAGCAGGCTGGCCATGTGGCCAGATGACAAAGGTGTCATCAACGTACCTCTTCCATAAGGTCGGGCGTAGAGTGGCAGTCTGGATGGCGTCAGTTTCAAATTTTTCCATGAATACGTTGGCTACAACCGGAGATAGGGGGGAGCCCATTGGGGTGCCCTCAGTTTGTTTGTAGAAAGTTCCATTCCAGGTGAAGTATGTGTTGGTTAAGCAATGTCTCACCAGGGGGGGTACATCAGTATGCAGTCCTTGTTGCCACCCAGCAACATCAGCAAAGACGAACGTTTTGAATTATCTCAATTAAAAAAGAGGGATGATATTGTCGTTCTCTCAGCCGACAAAGGCAATGCCACTGTCATCATGGACAAAACAGAATATAACAACAAAATTCAAGAACTACTCAACGATGGCAGCTATACAAAAATAAAAAGAGATCCCACCAACAGCCTGGTCACCAAAACGAACAAAATTATCTCTGATTCAACAGCATTAATTGATGAGATCAAACAGTTCTCGTTGAAACCCTCTGCTGCCAGACCACCAAGATTATATGGCCTTCCAAAGATACACAAAGAAGATACACCCCTTCGTCCCATTGTCTCTACTATCAGCTCCCCCACCTACAAACTGGCACGTTTTCTGGCTGATATACTGCGACCTTTCACTGGAAAAACCACCTCTGCGGTACTAAATTCTACTCACCTGGTATCGACAATCAAAGACATTTCCCTGTCCCCAAACGACCTGCTTGTCAGTTTTGATGTGGTGTCCTTGTTCACCAAAGTCCCGGTACCTGACACCATCGCTATCATTGAAGACCTGGTTTATCAAGGACTGCATACTGATGTACCCCCCCTGGTGAGACATTGCTTAACCAACACATACTTCACCTGGAATGGAACTTTCTACAAACAAACTGAGGGCACCCCAATGGGCTCCCCCCTATCTCCGGTTGTAGCCAACGTATTCATGGAAAAATTTGAAACTGACGCCATCCAGACTGCCACTCTACGCCCGACCTTATGGAAGAGGTACGTTGATGACACCTTTGTCATCTGGCCACATGGCCAGCCTGCTCTAGACCAATTCCGCGACCACATCAATTCCATACACCCAGCCATCAGATTTACCATGGAGGTCGAAAAAGATGGCAAACTACCCTTTCTGGATGTCTTAATTAAAAGGAGACATGATGGTTCAATGAGCCACTCTGTCTACAGGAAAGCTACCCATACAGATGCTTACTTGAAACCGGATTCCCACCACCATCCATCCCAGAAGAACTGCCTCATCAAGACTCTATACCATAGAGCCCAATGCATTTCCGACCAGGAACACATTACCAGTGAACTCAAGCACGTACACCAGGCTCTCAGGGCTAATGGCTACTCCGACTACACAATCCGCAAAGCCATCACTCCAGTCATGAAGAAGGATCCTCTTGTGGAGCCACTCAAAACCATCACCTTACCCTACATTGCAGGGGTCACTAAAAAGATCTCCAAAATCCTGAATAAACACAAGATCCAGGTCCGATTCAACACAGTACACAAAATCCGTGATTTAGTTCCATCTGTAAAAGATGCTCTTCCAGACATACAGTACCCAGGCGTTTACAAACTAAAGTGCCTCTGTGGTAGTAGCTACATTGGAGAAACCAAAAGACATATCTCGGACCGCATCCGCGAACATAAAGCAGACTTGAAACACGGTAAGACGAACTCCTCTGCCGTGGCAGATCACTGTTACAATTCAGTGGGCTCACATGACATTGACTTCTCCAAGACGGAGGTTCTTTGCAAACCAACCGGCTACCATGAGAGATTCGTTCATGAGGCCATTCACATATACAAGCACAGAGACAATTTCAACCGAGAAGATGGATTCAGGCTTAGTAACCACTGGAAAGATGTGTTAAATCATTTCTGTTCTTAATTAATTGTAATTTTACGATGTCCTTCAGACCGCAGCTCTTTCGCCAGCATTGCCTCTTAATACCTCTCACACCACGGTTAATGGTATGGTTTACAACATGGAGCATACTAGGGCCTCGCAGCTGTCTCTCTCCCCCTCCTCTGTTCCGACCATGGACGAACTCGTCCGTCTGAACGGGGCCCATAGCTATCCGTGGTACGGAAATTTGAGGGTAAGAATCCACCCATTTTTTCGCCATATAGCATTGTGATATATAACGACTTATGGTTGGTAGCTTAGCTGATTGGAGAATATAGAGTTTATTGATAACATGAAGGTAATTTATATTTTAGTTTTTATTGGTTCACTATATAGTACTGTGAATAGCTCAGATGTGTAGTCATTTCTGTGACCAGTCACTAGCAAATCACCCAGTTATTTCAATGCTAAATTCGCCTAGTTATTTCAATGCTAAATTCTCCTGTTTGATTTGTACTAAGTGCCTCGGTGAATGTGTATGCTCTGACTTCAACGTAGCTATTTCTGTAGCAGTTACAAGCGAATCACTCAGCCATTTCAATGCTAAATTCTATGCTAATCCCATTGTCAAGGGGTGCCTCTGCGGATGTGTATGCCTTAACTTAGCTATTTCAATGCTAAATTCTATGCTAATTCCTTTTAACAATGGGTGCCTCTGCGGATGTGTATGCTTTAACTTTTAACATAGCTATTTCTGTGACCAGTCACAAGCTAATCATTCAGCCATTTCAATGCTAAATTTTATGCTAATTCCTGTGTCAAGGCTCTTTGTTCCTCTCACACAGCTTAAAAGCCGTGATCTGAACGTGGCTCTCTCACTCCAGCGCTGTCCTACCAGACAGTCTCGCCCCCTTCACCTGATGAAGGCCGCTTGTGTTGTGGCCGAAACGTCGTGAGAATATTATTGTGTTATTTTATTTTATCAATTTATTATTTTATTCTCATTCTACGTGACTTTACCGAAAGAACCAAAGAAGATGAATCATTGCAGTCACGAAAGCTTTAAATCGAAATATAACAATCATATTTACAATAATAATATACAAAACTACACACGTACAATGCTATTTTTACACACACCACGTGGTAGGGTTGTAGCCTGAGATAAGGGGGGCCCTGGGTAAGCTACTGGTGAGTGTGTGGTGGGGTGAGCGTGTGGTGAGTGCAGTGAGTGGCTTTGTCCAGTCCATGTCTGGCGGCCGCTCTTCAGTCGTCTTCCACAGCTGGTCTCCACGATAGTGAGTGTGGTGAGTGGGTGTGTGTGTGGGGTGAGTGAGTGTGGGTGGCTGGGTGTGTGTGGGGTGACTGTGTGGGTGGGTGGGTGGTGCGGTGCTGCTGCTCGTGGTGGTGGTGGTTGGCACCGACTCCACCACCACCCCCCCGCTACTCTGCCGTGGGCTGCCCACCACACAGCAGCAGGCGGCGGAAGATCGAGGAGAGCGCCCTGCCCATATGGGCCAGACCCCTTTGCTTCTTTTTCTTCTTCTTCTCCTGCTGCTGTTGCACCTCCTCCTCTTCCATCTGCTCATCCTCTTCTGTCTTCTCGTCCACTTCCATCTGCTCCTCCTCTTCTGTCTTCTCCTCCACTTCCATCTTCTCCTCTTCCTCTGTCTCATCCTCCTCCGTCTGATCCTCGTTCTCCTCCTCCTCCACCTCCTCTGTCTCATCCTCATCCAGCGATGATGACAAGGATGATGATGATGGGGGCTTTTTCTCCGACTCAGCTCTGTGGAGAGAGAGGCAGCAGCACCACAGCAGCGCATCATCATAATCATCGTCATGCTGGTACTACAGCCAGAGGTCGCGATCGGTCCCCACGGCCAGAAGTGGACCTGGCCATCACAAATGAAAGCAGCTCAACCAAGTGGCTGATATCATCATCATCATCGTCACGTGGGGATTCATAGCGGCAGCCCAAATACTAAATTCATATAGATGCATCGAGACCCATACTCATAGAGACCCATACAGACTCACAACGACCCATACTCAGAGACCCTGCACTGAGCATACAGAGGGAGTCTCACCGTAGATCCGCAGCTCCAAAGGCCTCGCTGGTGATGGGGGTGGCCTCGCTGGTGGCGGTTGTGGCTTCGCTGGTGATGGGGGTGGCCTCGCTGGTGATGGGGGTGGCCTCGCTGGTGATGGGGGTGGCCTCGCTGGTGATGGGGGTGGCCTCGATGGTGGTGGGGGTGGCCTTGCTGGAGGCGGTTGTGGCCTCGCTGGTGGCGGTTGTGGCCTCGCTGGTGATGGGGGTGGCCTCGCTGGTGATGGGGGTGGCCTCGCTGGTGGTGGGGGTGGCCTCGATGGTGATGGGGGTGGCCTCGCTGGTGATGGGGTTGGCCTCGCTGGTGATGGGAGTGGACTCGCTGGTGATGGGGGTGGCCTTGCTGGTGGTGGGGGTGGCCTCGCTGGTGGTGGGGGTGGCCTGGATGGTGGTGGTGGTGGGCGTGGCCTCGCTGGTGGTGGGCGTGGCCTCGCTGGTGGTGGGGGTGGCCTCGATGGTGGTGGGGGTGGCCTCGATGGTGGTGGGGGTGGCCTCGATGGTGGTGGGGGTGGCCTCGATGGTGGTGGGGGTGGCCTCGATGGTGGTGGGGGTGGCCTCGATGGTGGTGGGGGTAGCCTCGATGGTGGTGGGGGTGGCCTCGATGGTGGTGGGGGTGGCCTCGATGGTGGTGGGGGTGGCCTCGATGGTGGTGGGGGTGGCCTCGATGGTGATGGGGGTGGCTTCCTTGGTGGTGGGGGTGGCCTCCAGGATGGTTGGGGTGGCCTCCATGGTGGTTGGGGTGGCCTCAATGGTGGTGGGGGTGGCCTCGATGGTGGTGGGGGTGGCCTCGATGGTGGTGGGGGTGGCCTCGATGGTGGTGGGGGTGGCCTCGATGGTGGTGGGGGTGGCCTCGATGGTGGTGGGGGTGGCCTCGATGGTGGTGGGGGTGGCCTCGATGGTGGTGGGGGTGGCTTCCTTGGTGGTGGGGGTGGCCTCCAGGATGGTTGGGGTGGCCTCCATGGTGGTTGGGGTGGCGTCAATGGTGGTTGGGGTGGCCTCAATGGTGGTGGGGGTGGCCTCGATGGTGGTGGGGGTGGCCTCGATGGTGGTGGGGGTGGCCTCGATGGTGGTGGGGGTGGCCTCGATGGTGGTGGGGGTGGCCTCGATGGTGGTGGGGGTGGCCTCGATGGTGGTGGGGGTGGCCTCGATGGTGGTGGGGGTGGCCTCGATGGTGGTGGGGGTGGCCTCGATGGTGGTGGGGGTGGCCTCCAGGATGGTTGGGGTGGCCTCCAGGATGGTTGGGGTGGCCTCAATGGTGGTTGGGGTGGCCTCAATGGTAGTGGGGGTGGCCTCCATGGTGGTTGGGGTGGCCTCGATGGTGGTGGGGGTGGACTCGATGGTGGTGGGGGTGGCCTCGATGGTGGTGGTGGTGGCCTCGATGGTGGTGGGGGTGGCCTCGATGGTGGTGGTCTCGTTCTGGAGCCAGCCGTGACTCAGCGCCTGCTCCGGTGTCATGCGGAGTTCTGGATCCCACCTGGGGGGGTGGGGGGGATGGAGACAGGGGAGGTGAGGATTTGACGTTCCCATCTATACGTGTGTGTGTACGTGTGTGTGTGTAATGGACAGCGGTGGTGTTATGAACCCGGCAGAAACCCGAGTTAGATTCCTGCACACGGCCAACACCAGTGACAGTGATTATATTATCTGAACTGGTCCTAGGCCTCCCCTAGGTCGACTCAGCCTCAAATGAGTACCTGGTGTAAACATCGCCACTGGGGAGACAAAGGTGGCCGGACGTGGTGGTGCTAGCCACCCACCTCCTCTGTGTGTGCCACAGTGCCGGAGGCCTTCATAGGCGGTGCTGCTACTCGCTACTACTAACAGCACTTGCCCCTACAATCTGCTAGAGTCTACACGGGGGATCTTTGTCTGTGTATAGGCGCTGCTACTCGCTACTACTAACAGCACCTGCCCCTACAGTCGGCTTGAGGCTACACGGGCGGTATGTGTCTGTGTTCTTACTGCAGGCAGCTGCTAATGAAGGCCACAAGCTGAGCTCCACATCCCCGCAGCACCAAATGCAGGGGGACACTTGCCGGGAGACGTTTCCTGGCCGGGCAGTGAGGCTGGCCGGCCTCGTCTGTAGGACAGAGACAGAGAGAGAAATACATACACACAGAGAGGGAGATAGAGGCAGAGAGATACACAGAGAGACAAAGAAAGAGGAAGAGAGACAGAGAGAGACACATACACAGATAGAGACAGAGAGATGGAAAGAGAGACACACAGAGAGAGGCATGCACAGTGTCACCAACCACCCACCCACCTACCCACCCACTCACCACCACACCGCTACCCCTACAACACTACCACCTCACCACCACCTCACCACCACACCACCTCCACTACCACCTCTACGCCACCACCAAAGCACGACCACCACCTCACCACCACACCACCACCACCTGACCACACCACCACTACCACCATACCACCACACGGCTACCCCTAGAACACCACCACACCACCACCATCGCCACCACCAACACCTCACCACCACTACCTCACCACACCACAACCACACCACCACCTCACCACCACACCACCAACTCACCACCACACCGCTACCCCTACAACACCACCTCACCACCACCACCACACCACCACTATCCATTGCCATACCACCACCGCACCAACACCACCACACCACCTCCACTACCCCATCTACACCACCATATCACCACTACCTCACCACCACCACCACACCATCACCACCACACCGCTAGCCCTATACCACCACCACATGACCACTACTTCACCACCATTATTGCCACCTCTACACCACCACACCACCACTACCACCATACCACCACACTGCCACCTCTACACCACCACCACCCCGCCACCACCACCCCACCACTATTGCCACCACTAACACCTCACCACCACTACCTCACCACCACCACACCACCACCTCACCACTATACACTGCCACATAACCACCACACCACCACCTCACCACCACCTCACCACCACACCACCTCCACTACCACCTCGACACCACCACCTCACCACCACCACCTCACCACCACCACCACACCATCACCACCTCACCACCACACCGCTAGCGTTACACCACCACCACCACCCCCACCACCACTACTTCTCCACCACTACCTCACCAGTACTTCACCACCACCACCCCACCACCATACCACAACCACACCACCATCACACCACCCTTCAACTCACCAAAGTATGCCGCTCTTTTGCGAGCTTTCTCCACCATTTCTTTTGGAGGCATGCCCAGGATCTGCGCAACCGTTTCAAGACAGACACACAGAGGGACACACGCATGTTACACGAATGTTACACACATGTTACACACGGGGACCCATACATAGACCCATAGAGGTCCAGAGACTCATATAAAACCATTGAGACTCAGAGGCCCACACTAAAACTGAACTATTTTTATTTCACCAGGGAAGGCCCCACTGAGCTACGTGGCTGTTTTTCATTGGCTGCACGACGAAAGACCTGAACGTGACATTATCATTGTTGCTCAGCGCATCTAGCATCATGGGTGAGTAGGTGGGTGGGGGGAGGGTGAGTGGGTGGGTTAGTGGATAGGTAGGTGGGTGGGTGAGTGGGTAGGTAGGTGGGTGGGTTAATGGGTGGGTGAATGGGTGGGTAGGTCGGTGGGTAAGTGGGTGGGTGAGTGGGCGAGTGGATGGGTGAGTGGGTGAGTGAGTGGGTGGATAGGTCGGTGGGTGTGTAGGTGGGTGGGTTACTGGGTGGGTAGGTGGGTGAGTCAGTGAGTAGGTGGGTGGGTGAGGGGGTAGGTGGGTGGGTGAGGGGGTGGGCGAGTGGGTGGGTAGGTGGATGAGTGAGTGGGTGTGTAGGTAGGTGGGTGGCTGGGTAAGTAGGTGGGTGAGTGGGCGGGTAAGTAGGTAGATGGGTGGGTGGGTAAATGTGTAGGTGAGTGAGAGGATGCGTAGGTAGGTGGGTGGGTAGGTGAGTGGGTGGGTGGTTGGGTGGCTGGTTGGGTGACTGGCTGACAGGGTTGGGTGACTGAGTGACTGGCTGGGTGACTGGCTGGCTGTGGGCCAGGTCGTCGCTCGAGACCCCCCAGGGAGGTTCCCAAGTCACCTCGATGCAGCATGCCAGGTGGTCGTCGCGGCTGAACGAGAGGAAGAGTTCCCTGTCGGTGGCCAGCTTGGCGACGGTGCAGCCCAGCGACCATGTGTCCACAGCGCAGGTCGCCGGGTAGCCGAGAAGCACCTCGGGGGCCACGTAGGCGAGGGTTCCTCCCACGTGCGAGGCTGTGCAGACGACAACAGCAGCGATGATGATGAAGATTGTAGACTAGGTACGTGTCTGTAGGTGTGTGGGTGGGTTGGGTGGCTGGGTTGGGTGGCTGGGGCGGTGGCTGGGTGGGTGGGGGGTGGATGGTTGGGCGGGTGAGTGGGTGGATGGCTGGCTGGGTGGATGGGTGAGTGGGTGGGTGGGTGAGTGGGTGGATGGCTAGCTGGGTGGATGGGTGAGTAGGTCGCTGGATGGCTGAGTGGGTGGGTGGATGGCCGGGTGGGTGGTTGGGTGAGTGGGTGGCTGGATGGCTGAGTGGAGGGGTGGATGGGTGGGTAGATGGATGGCTGGGTGGATGGGTGGGTGGGTGAGTGGGTGGGTGGCTGAGTGGGTGGGTGGCTGAGTGGGTGGCTGGGTGAGTGGGTAGCTGGGTAGCTGAATCAGTGGGTGGGTGGGTGAGTGGGTGGATGGCTCGCTGGGTGGGTGCGTGGATCGCTCGGTGGGTGGGCGGGTGAGTTGGTGGCTGGATGGCTGGGTGGGTGGGTGTCTGGATGACTGGGTGGGTGGGTGGATGGATGGGTGGGTGAATGGCTGTGTGGGTGGGTGCATGGATGGATAGATGGATGGGTGGGTGGGTGAGTGGGTGGGTGGGTGGGTGGGTGGATGGGTGGGTGGGTGGGTGAGTGGGTGGCTGGATGGCTGGGTGGGTAGATGGATGGGTGGATGGCTGGGTGGGTGGGTAGGTGCGTGAATGGATATATGGATGGGTGGGTGAGTGGGTGGGTGGATGGGTCAGTGGCTGGGTGTGTGAATGGGTAGGTGGGTGGCTGGGTGGATGGGTGGGTGGGTGGATGGGTGGATGGGTGGGTGGGTGGATGGGTGGGTGGGTGGATGGATGGTGGGTGGGTGGGTGGAGGGGTCAGTGGGTGGGTGGATGGGTGGGTGGATTGATGGGGGGGTCGGTGGGTGGCTTGATGGGTGGGGGAATGGATGGGTTGATGGCGAATGGATGTGTAGGTGGGTGGATGGGTGGGTAGATGCGTGTGTGGGGGTGTCAGTGGGTGGATGGGTGGGTGTGTGTGGGTGTCTCCACTCACTTTTGCCATCCACAAAGAAGCTTGAGGCGAAGTTCCTGACCCTGACGATGCCATCCACGATGTTCGCCAACAGAACGTTGCTCTGAAAGGGGAGTGAGCCGCAGGGAGGGAATTCACACCCAGCATGGTCAAGGCGGTGAGCGTCGTTTACGACCGAGCGTCTGTGCAGGGGGACTGCCTCCGCTCACAGACGTTCAACTTACGAACGTTTCAGAGATATGCGCAAAAAAAACAGTGACATCTACATCTGCAGAACGTGAAGAACCTGTGGCATCTACATCAACAGAACATGAACAACCTGTGGCACCTACAGAACGTGAAGAACCAGTGGGATCTACAGAGCATGAAGAACCAGTGACATCTTCATCTACATAACGTGACGGAACAGTGGCATCTATATTTACAGAACGTGAGGAACCAGTGGCATCTACATCTACAGAACGTGAAGAACCAGTGGTATCTACATCTGCAGAACGTGAAGAGCCAGTGGCATCTACATCTGCAGAACGTGAAGAACCAGTGGCATCTACATCCGCAGAACATGAGGAACTATTTGCATCTACATCTGCAGAACATGAAGAACGAGTGGCATCTACATCTGCAGAACGTGAAGAACGAGTGGCATCTGCAGAACGTGAAAAACCAGTGGCATCTACATCTAAAGGACGTGAAAAACCAGTGCCATCTACATCTACAGGACGTTAAGACATAGTGGCATCTACATTTGCAGAACGTGAAGAACCAGTGGTATCTACATCTGCAGAACATGAAGAACACCAGTGACATCTACATCTGCAGAACATGAATAATCAGTGGCATTTACATCTGCAGAGCGAGCACCAGCACCCCAGCGTGTACAACAACCGCCATTCGCCACTAAGTGGCGGTGACGTCACCACGACGCTTGTGCCAGGCCATGTGCACCTTGAGGCTACGTGAAGTGTCGAACGCCCGCTGGCAGGAGGTCACGGGGCAGACCCAAGTGCCACGGGTCGACTGACTCAGATGACTGGCTGATGCACCACCTGTGCCCCCTACTGTGCCAACCTGCTGTGCTTTAGCCACCCGGCGCTCCGCTCGTTGTTGTGAGCGTCGCTGCTCCATCCTCCGTTGTTGTTGGAGGGCAACTGCCTCCAACTGCCCAGCAGCGTCCTTCACGAGCCTCCTCCACAGAGGCCGATCTTGACATCACTGGTACCAGTCATCGGCAAGTCCACTCAGCTCCACGTCCTTCTGTGCCACATCACTCCATCTCTTCTCTAGCTCGTGCCGCGCCCATTTAGCTCCCTCGATCCGGCCGAACAAAAGCTGTTTCGGCATGCGGTGGCTGGGCATGCGGGCTACATGACCCAACCAACGCAGCCTTGCCTGTCGGAGGAGCTCACCAATGGGACCGTGCCCAGATATTTCAAAGATTTGTGAGCTCCTCACACAATCCAGCCTGGTTAAACCCAGGATGGATCGTAGGCAGGCTAGCCTATATGTTTCTAACCAGCAAAGATGTTCCATTAGGGGGGTCCACGTTTCGCAAGCGTAGAGAAGGGAGGGAATAACCATGGCCGAGAAGACCTGAAGCTTAGTGCGGAGCGACAGACCAGGTAGCTTCCACACAGCGTTACGCAACCGATGAAAAGATATTGTCACTTCACTGATTCGAAGTGAGACCTCTCCTGTTAAACTGGAGCCGGTCATAAGCACACTGCCCAGGTATGGGAAACTCTCCACTCTCTCCACAACTGCCCAATCACCGATTGAGAGTTGTGGGGGTGGAGTGTCCAATGGTACAAAATACCCAGGCAGGTGCTTAGTTTTGGTGGGGCTGATGGTAAGGCCCCATCTCTTAGTGGCACGCTCCAGTCTCAGCAGCAGCGTCTCCAACTCCTCCTCTGAATGAGCAGCTATTACCAAATCATCGACATACATAACGTGGTTGAGCAATAGGGAGCCATCCCTTGACCGCACCCGGGCATCGATCAGCCCCTCATTATATCTGTACCAAATGGAGATTCCCCCGGTACAGCTATTGAAGGCTTAACGAACTACGTAGTCAAAATTGATGTTAAATAATGTGGGAGCCAGAGGACATCCCTGTCGCACCCCAACGTGTACAGGTAATGGCTCTGACTCCCGGCCACGTAGTTTTACCCGGGCCGGCTCACCATCATGAAGGTCCTTAATGATCGTGAGCAGAGGGTCAGGGACTCCAAAAGCACGAAGAACAAGGTCAATAAAGCAGAGATGTAGGTCTTGTTGGAATTCCCTACACCTCTGCTGTAGCAGACGGACAGAAAATATGGCATCTGTGCAGGACCGCCCTTTCCTGAAACCACATTGGGGCTCCGCAAGCCTCTCCTCAGCGTGCCTGGCAAGGCGATGTTGAATAATCCTTCCCAGGACCTTTCCCGGCACACTGAGGAGTGAGATGCCCCTGTAGTTGTTACAGTTTTTGCGGTCCCCCTTCTGCCAATCCTGCAGAACCCATCCAGTGGTCCAGACTGTTGTTATGATGTCATATAGGGCAGTCTGTGCACAAACGCCCCGCTCCCTCAACATTTCGCTTGGGAGATCATCTCGCGGGGGTTCGTACCGCTTCTGACGCCAAACTGTGGGGGCTATCGTCCCCTGCCATCACCGAATTGTCGGGGCCGTTGCCCCCCGACTCCCCCGTTCCATTCATACCAGGGTTCGGGTTAGCGACCTCCACCTCCTCACCCCCTGGGGCCCCTGACTTTGTTGCCGACCGCGTAGGCATGGCTCAATTAGTGGAGCCGCCTGCTCTACGCTTACAACGCGCTATGTTGTTCAGTGGCGGCGTGCCGCGGTGAGCGCGCTCGCAAAGTAAAACCCCGTCCCGCACGTGAACAAACAGGTACGGTGCGCCGACGTGTGATTCCCTCACACACACGCTCTACGCGCTCAGGCAATAACAAACACGACGCTGCTACCTGCCGAGCCCCGTGCACCAATCCCACGCGAGGGAGTGGGGGGTCGGGGTTGGGAGGCCAGGGGCGTCTGCCGTGCGCGGGCTGCTGATTGGGGGGGTCACTTCGCTCCGATTTAAAAGGTCGTTTAAACAGCCGCGCGAATACGCGCACGCCAGGCGCCTAGCTCGCTACCTCGCTATAAACAATCGCGCAGGCACGCGACCGCAACACAGTCACACAGGGACGTGAGTGCTAAGCACTACTGTAAACAATCGCACAGGTACGCGAGCGCTAAACACCACCGTAAACAGTCGCGTAGGCACGCGCACGCTGAACACTCCGCCTCATGGTAAACAACCGCGCATGCACGCGAACACCAAGCATGCTCTACCCTCCTCTTCACACTCCCAAAGACCACACGACACAGTTGATCCCCCTGCTAGCTATTTTATTTACCGCGAGTAACCCGTTAAACTACGCGTGATTGTGTGAGTCAGTGGATGCCAGCCTATTCCCCCTGGGCTCCTAGGCTCAATTTATCCTGCCTATCGTTCCGCTCTCTACCCTCGATTAAATAGCTCAAACTCACCGCTCACTGACTTATGCCTACGTCCACTCTGCTGCGCTGGAAGCTGTAGAAGGGCGATGCTGTGGGTCGTCTCCATAGAGGGTTGAGCCTGGCTGCATTGAAGCTCGTCACACGGACGTCTCGAACGGCTGACCCTAACACCTCGCTGCTCTCGATCTCTTGAAGAAGAACTCTCCTACTGTCTCAATCACCTGCCTTTTATCCTACCTATCACAAAAGGCATTTCCGCGGACCTTGCTTGCCCGTGCCCTTTTGTCCATTCAGATGCCTGGTTATTCTTGTCCCTTTGTTATCTAGATCCCTAATCCTGCCTATAACAAAGGCGTTCCGCTGTTCCCACACCCCGTGCCGCCCTGTCCATTCAGACGTCGGAATGCTCCTGTCCCGTTGTTATTTGGATCCGTAATCTCAACTGTATAACAAAAGACATTCAGATGCTTCCGCACCCGTGCGGCCCTGTCCATTCAGAGGCCTGGCTATTCTTGTCCCTTTGTTATCTAGATCCCTAATCCTAACAAAGGCATTCCGATCCGTACTCGTGCTTGTGTGTGTGCGGTTTCACTCACGGTGGCTCAACGGCCTCTGCCATGACCACGTAACTTTAATATCAGGTCACGGCACTGCGGTGCATGTCAGCCTCGGGGGTAGATCGCCCAATTGCCCGCCCGCAGGAAACCATGAAACTTGATCCCATTAGGGGCTTCTGGATAAAAACCTGTCGGCCAGGTGACCTTCCCTCCCGGCTCTACGTGGGGTATGCGTGCATTCATGTGGGGCGGGGGGGGAAGGGGTGGCGAGAGGCGCGCCGCGTCGGCGCTGTCACTCCCCGGTGGCGGTGTCACGGCGGTGGGCACGGCCCCGATGGAGCGGCTCCGCTGCGGCGGCACCACAGTCTCTGTGGCTGTGTGCAAGTATTCGTCTCTAAGTGTTTGTCTGAGTGTCTCTGTGTATCTGAGTGTCTGTACTTGTGACTGTTTATGTGTGTGATGATGATGCTGTTTAAGACAGTGTATACATGCACATATGTATGTTGTTCTTGTGATCATTGTGCAGCTATGGATGTTCATGGGACCCTGGAATACTTGGCTCCGAAACTGTTGCAGGGCTATAGCTTGGCCTGTGGAAAGGATATGTGGGCACTGGGCTGCACGGTGGCGGAGTTGGCGACGGGCAGGGAATTTTTCTGGTCCGACAGCCACGTGATCCCCTCTCTTTCCTTGGAGTCGTGGGCCATGGGGGGGGGGGCGGGGGGGGGCAGGAGGGTGGGTGGCCACTTTGTGATCTCTGAATAATGGCCGTCGTATGTTGCGTGTGGTTGTGTGTACACGTGTGCATCTTGTATGTGTGGGGGAGCGGTAGTGTAGCGGTTAGCCTGCTGTGCTAGAAACTGAGCTCGAGTCCAGCTCATGGCCAACACCAGTGACGATGATCTGAAGTGGTCCTGGGCCTCCCCTAGTTCGAGTCAGTGTCAACTGAGTACCTGGTGGAGTGTGTGAAGTACCTTGGTCAACGTGGCCCGCCACCCCTGTCTTTGTGTGTTGCTGCTTTTGCTATTCAATACTAACAGCACTTGCTCCATACAGTGTGCCGAAGCTATACGGGTGACCTTTGTCTTCATATAAACCGTGTGCAGATTCTGGGGATGCCTCCAAGGTACATGGTGGATGCAGCTCGCAACAGAACGCAGTTCTTTGGTGAGTTGAAGGGTGGGGCGAGTGACGGACCGGATTCTGTTTTAGGGAGTGGCCTCGGGCTGT
Organism: Petromyzon marinus; assembly: GCF_048934315.1. Lineage (NCBI taxonomy): Eukaryota > Metazoa > Chordata > Hyperoartia > Petromyzontiformes > Petromyzontidae > Petromyzon > Petromyzon marinus. The sequence goes on along the minus strand of NC_133675.1, from coordinate 257,484 downwards.
TATATTTTTTTGGAGGGAGCCTCTTTGTATTTTAAATTATTTGGGTGTGTGGGTGGGTAAATTAGTATGTGGGAAAGTGGGTGGTTATGTGGGTGAGACGGCGAATAGGTTGGTGAGTGGGTGGGTCGGTGTGTGGATAGGCGGATAGGTGAGTGATTGGGAAGGTGGAAGAGTGGATGGGTGGGTGGGTAATGTGAATGCGTGGGTTGATGGATCGGTCAGTAAGTGGGTAGGTGGGTGACGTGGTGGTTGGTGACTTGGTCCCTCCCGCTGTGCATGGCTCCTGCAGACCATCGGGGGAAGATGTTCTGCCCAGGCAAGAAAAGGGTGCCGGGGTGCTTCCCACTTCACAGGGTGCTCAAAAGCGATGACCCGGAGTTTGTCGAATTCATCAGCTCCTGGCTGCAGTAAGAACCACCTACTACTCCCACCACCTCCCCACGAAGTTTGCTCCCCTCCATGTGATCGCGACTGCTCTCCACCAATCACCAGGAAGATGTGGAGCCGAGTGGACCTGCCAATAAGCGGTACCACCGGCGTGAAGTTAGCCCTCCGTGGAGGAGTGGGAGGTCTGTGCAAGACGCTGCTGGGCATCAGAGGACTGCCACTGCTACTGCTGCTTCCCCTGCTGCTGTGCGTTCCTGGACCTCTTGGGAGAAGGGAAGGAACATCAAAGCTCTCACCATGACTCTCTAACCACGTGGCTGCGTGTGTCCCCCATGCGTATCTCAACAGATGGGATCCGAATTGTCGCATGACGCCAGCGCAGGTGCTGGCTCATAGCTGGCTCGGGACCGTGGCCACCAGCACCACCACCAGCAAAGCCACCACCACCACTGCTGCTGCTGCTGGCAGTGTGAAGAGCTCTGGAGCTGCTGAGCCACGGTAAGCCACTACCTGCTTGTCTCGTGGTCAAGGAAGTCTATAGGGGCGTGCGGGGCCTGGGGCTAATCACAACATGTGGGCCTTCGAATCGCGGATAAATCCTCTTTCGGTCTTAATTAGAATGATGCATGTGATGTCATTACTTGTGAGATATTCCGGTGCGATAGCCTACGTGTTAAACGTAAGTAATGTCTGACACTGTGACACCGAAGCGCAGGGCCCCCCAAAGCATGGGGCCTGGTGTAGTCGCCCCCATACACCGTACCTGGGGAACGACTCTGCTCCTGTATGTGTGTTTAGTATCGATTTCTTTTTATTACTACGACTACGCTTATTTAGCCAGCACGAGCCTCACTCAGTCTCAAGACTCTTTTTCAGAGGGTCCTGCCAAGTTGTTTGCAGTACAGAACAAATTTACTGCTACTGCTGCTGTGTGATCCGAATTGAGTGATTTGAAGATTAAATTTCCAACACTGGCGGGGATGTCCATCCAACACTTGTTGCACAGCGTGTGTGTGAGGCTTCCATTGCCAAACCCAAAGGAATGGAAGTGAAATTTTAATGTGCAATTTTATTGATGGACTTTGTGTTGTCTTGCTGTGGTCTGGGGCAGTTTTTTATTCAGTTTTTTTTGCCTTGCCCAAGCTTGCTTTGAGTATTGAAAAACTGACAGGATTTGATTTATACAATTTGTATTTATATGCTTTATTTTTTTGTGTGACTTCCTTACACTTTGCACTCCTTTTGGTTTTGTTTTGTTGTTGTAATCTGCTCAACACCCACTCACCAATCACTCTCACGCCTGCCTACCCACCCACTGACTCTCACACCCACCCACCCACCACTCACTCTCACACCCACCCACCACTCACTCTCACACGCATATACCCACTCTCACACACACCACTCACACCGACCCACCCACCATTCACTCTCACGCCCACCCACCACTCTCACGAATCACTCATGCACACCCGCCCACTCACTCACTCACTCACACCCACTCACCACTAATTTACGACTCTCATGCCACCCACTAACCCACCCACCACTCACTCTAACACTCTCCCACCCACCCACTCACTCTCACGCCCACCCACCACTCACTCTCACAACCCACCCACCACTCACTCTCACACCCACCCACTCTCACGCCCGCCTACTCGCTCACCACTCACTCACCACTCACTCTCACACCCAGCCACCAAACACTCACCACTCACTCTCACACCCAGCCACCAAACACTCACCACTCATTCTCACACCCACCCACTCTCACGCCCGCTCACCCACCCGCCACTCATCCTCACACACACACTCACTCAACACTCATTCTCACACCCACCCGGTGTTTGCGGTCGCGTGCGTATTTACCGAGCGCGTTTTACGCAGGGGGTTTACGTGGCGGCGATCGCATTAAGGGTTCGGCGTGGTGCGTAATTCTGGCGTGTGTGCAAGTAAGGCTGCGCTGCGCACTAACTCATTACCTGCGCCAGCGCTCGCGCAGCAGCCGCGCTATTTTTAGCGCGTGCACGTGGTGGGCAGCAGGTCCGGTTGTGCGCGCGCCCGCAGCCCCCGCAGCGTGAGTGGTGGTTTACGTGGGGGGTGGGAGGCAGAATAACGTGAGGCGGTGGAGAGCCAGCAACGAGCCATGTCCCACAGAGAGGATGCTGGTGCGGGGAGGCCGATGACTCGATCGGCGGCAGCCCGGCGTGAAGGAGAGGAGGTCCAAGGGGGAGAGGAGGAGGGGGGCATCAGCCCTCACACACCATCTAGCCATTTCTAGCGTATATACGGTGCTCAGCCGCCATCTTGTGTGGGGAAGGCGCCCAACCACCAGGCGGCCACCCACCATTATTTCACGTGGAAGGCGTCCAACCGCCATCTTACGTAAGAAAGGCGCACAAACGCCCTCTTAGGTAAGGAAGACGGCAAACCGCCATCATGCGTGGGGAAGGTGCGCAACCGCCATTTTACGTTGGGAAGGTGGCCAACCGCCATCTTAGGTAGGGACTTTGCCCAACCACCATCTTGTGTGGGGAAGCCGCACAACCGCCATTTTACGTGGGGAAGGCGCCCAGCCGCCATTATGCCCACCCGAGCTGGGCATTATGACCCCACCCTACCTGGCCATTATAATCCCACTCTACCTGGCTATTATGAAGCCACCCAACCTGGCCATTATAACCCCACCCTTCCTGACCATTATAACCCACCTTACCTGGTCATTAGAACCCCACCCTACCTGGACATTATGAACCCAGACCCCCACACGGCACTGACGATCGAAGGCACCAAACCCCACGAAAAAAATCGTCTGCAACGTTTTTCACATACTGGTGACTTCATATGTAATTATAACAATCATATTTACAATAATAATATACAAAACTACACACGTACAATGCTATTTTAACACACACCACGTGGTAGGGTTGTAGCCTGAGATAAGGGGGGCCCTGGGTAAGCTACTGGTGAGTGTGTGGTGGGGTGAGCATGTGGTGAGTGCAGTGAGTGGCTGTGTCCAGTCCATGTCTGGCGGCCACTCTTCAGTCGTCTTCCACAGCTGGTCTCCACGATAGTGAGTGTGGTGAGTGGGTGTGTGTGTGTGGGGTGAGTGAGTGTGGGTGGCTGGGTGTGTGTGGAGTGACTGTGTGTGTGTGTGGGTGGTGCGGTGCTGCTGCTCGTGGTGGTGGTGGTTGGCACCGACTCCACCACCACCACCACCCCCCTGCTACTCTGCCATGGGCTGCCCACCACACAGCAGCAGGCGGCGGAAGATCGAGGAGAGTGCCCTGCCCATATGGGCCAGACCCCTTTGCTTCTTTTTCTTCTTCTTCTCCTGCTGCTGTTGCACCTCCTCCTCTTCCATCTGCTCATCCTCTTCTGTCTTCTCGTCCACTTCCATCTGCTCCTCGTCTTCTGTCTTCTCCTCCACTTCCATCTTCTCCTCTTCCTCTGTCTCATCCTCCTCCTCCGTCTGATCCTCGTTCTCCTCCTCCTCCACCTCCTCTGTCTCATCCTCATCCAGCGATGATGATAAGGATGATGATGATGGGGGCTTTTTCTCCGACTCAGCTCTGTGGAGAGAGAGGCAGCAGCACCACAGCAGCGCATCATCATAATCATCGTCATGCTGGTACTACAGCCAGAGGTCGCGATCGGTCCCCACGGCCAGAAGTGGACCTGGCCATCACAAATGAAAGCAGCTCAACCAAGTGGCTGATGTCATCATCATCATCATCGTCACGTGGGGATTCATAGCGGCAGCCCAAATACTAAATTCATATAGATGCATCGAGACCCATACTCATAGAGACCCATACAGACTCACAACGACCCATACTCAGAGACCCTGCACTGAGCATACAGAGGGAGTCTCACCGTAGATCCGCAGCTCCAAAGGCCTCGCTGGTGATGGTGGTGGCCTCGATGGTGGTGGGGGTGGCCTCGCTGGTGGCGGTTGTGGCCTCGCTGGTGGCGGTTGTGGCCTCGCTGGTGGCGGTTGTGGCCTCGCTGGTGATGGGGGTGGCCTCGCTGGTGATGGGGGTGGCCTCGCTGGTGGTGGGGGTGGCCTCGATGGTGGTGGGGGTGGCCTCGCTGGAGGCGGTTGTGGCCTCGCTGGTGGCGGTTGTGGCCTCGCTGGTAATGGGGGTGGCCTCGACGGTGGTGGGGGTGGCCTCGACGGTGGTGGGGGTGGCCTCGACGGTGGTGGGGGTGGCCTCGACGGTGGTGGGGGTGGCCTCGATGGTGGTGGGGGTGGCCTCGATGGTGGTGGGGGTGGCCTCGATGGTGGTGGGGGTGGCCTCGATGGTGGTGGGGGTGGCCTCGATGGTGGTGGGGGTGGCCTCGATGGTGGTGGGGGTGGCCTCGATGGTGGTGGGGGTGGCCTCGATGGTGGTGGGGGTGGCCTCCATGGTGGTGGGGGTGGCCTCCATGGTGGTGGGGGTGGCCTCGATGGTGGTGGAGGTGGCCTCGATGGTGGTGGGGGTGGCCTCGATGGTGGTGGGGGTGGCCTCGATGGTGGTGGGGGTGACCTCGATGGTGGTGGGGCTAGCCTCGATGGTGGTGGGGGTGGCCTCGATGGTGGTGGGGGTGGCCTCGATGGTGGTGGGGGTGGCCTCCATGGTGGTGGGGGTGGCCTCCATGGTGGTGGGGGTGGCCTCGATGGTGGTGGAGGTGGCCTCGATGGTGGTGGGGGTGGCCTCAATGGTGGTGGGGGTGGCCTCCATGGTGGTGGGGGTGGCCTCCATGGTGGTTGGGGTGGCCTCCATGGTGGTGGGGGTGGCCTCCATGGTGGTTGGGGTGGCCTCAATGGTAGTGGGGGTGGCCTCAATGGTAGTGGGGGTGGCCTCCATGGTGGTTGGGGTGGCCTCCATGGTGGTGGGGGTGGCCTCCATGGTAGTGGGGGTGGCCTCAATGGTAGTGGGGGTGGCCTCCATGGTAGTGGGGGTGGCCTCCATGGTGGTTGGGGTGGCCTCCATGGTGGTTGGGGTGGCCTCGATGGTGGTGGGAGTGGCCTCGATGGTGGTGGGGGTGGACTCGATGGTGGTGGGGGTGGCCTCGATGGTGGTGGGGGTGGCCTCGATGGTGGTGGTCTCGTTCTGGAGCCAGCCGTGACTCAGCGCCTGCTCCGGTGTCATGCGGAGTTCTGGATCCCACCTGGGGGGGCGGGAGGGATGGAGACAGGGGAGGTGAGGATTTGACGTTCCCATCTGTACGTGTGTGTGTACGTGTGTGTGTGTAATGGACAGCGGTGGTGTTATGAACCCGGCAGAAACCCGAGTTAGATTCCTGCACACGGCCAACACCAGTGACAGCAATTATATTATCTGAACTGGTCCTAGGCCTCCCCTAGGTCGACTCAGCCTCAAATGAGTACCTAGTGTAAACATCGCCACTGGGGAGACAAAGGTGGCCGGACGTGGTGGTGCTAGCCACCCACCTCCTCTGTGTGTGCCACAGTGCCGGAGGCCTTCATAGGCGGTGCATCTACTCGCTACTACTAACAGCACTTGCCCCTACAGTCGGCTTGAGGCTACACGGGCGGTATGTGTCTGTGTTCTTACTGCAGGCAGCTGCTAATGAAGGCCACAAGCTGAGCTCCACATCTCCGCAGCACCAAATGCAGGGGGACACTTGCCGGGAGTCGTTTCCTGGCCGGGCAGTGAGGCTGTCCGGCCTCGTCTGTAGGACAGAGACAGAGAGAGATATACATACACACAGAGAGGGAGATAGAGACAGAGAGATACACAGAGAGACAAAGAAAGAGGAAGAGAGACAGAGAGAGAGACACATACACAGACAGAGAGATGGAAAGAGAGACACACAGAGAGAGGCACGCACAGTGTCACCAACCACCCACCCACCTACCCACCCACTCACCACCACACCGCTACCCCTACAACACTACCACCTCACCACCACCTCACCACCACACCACCTCCACTACCACCTCTACGCCACCACCAAAGCACGACCACCACCTCACCACCACACCACCACCACCTGACCACACCACCACTACCACCATACCACCACACCGCTACCCCTAGAACACCACCACACCACCACCATCGCCACCACCAACGCCTCACCACCACTACCTCACCACTACCTCACCACAACCACACCTCAACCACACCACCACCTCACCACCACACCACCACCACCTCACCACCACACCGCTACCCCTACAACACCACCTCACCACCACCACCACACCACCACTATCCATTGCCATACCACCACCTCACCAACACCACCACACCACCTCCACTACCCCATCTACACCACCATACCACCACCACCTCACCACCACCACCACCACCACCACACCATCACCACCTCACCACCACACCGCTAGCCCTATACCACCACCACATGACCACTACTTCACCACCATTATTGCCACCTCTACACCACCACACCACCACTACCACCATACCACCACACTGCCACCACCACACCACCACTATCGCCACCACTAACACCTCACCACCACTACACCTCACCACCACCACACCACCACCTCACCACTATCCACTGCCACACAACCACCACACCACCACCTCACCACCACCTCACCACCACACCACCTCCACTACCACCACCTCACCACCACCACCTCACCACCACCACCTCACCACCACCTCACCACCACCACCTCACCACCACCACCACCACATCATCACCACCTCACCACCACACCGCTAGCGTTACACCACCACCACCTCACCACCACCTCACCACTACCTCACCAGCACTTCACCACCACCACACCACCATCACACCACCCTTCAACTCACCAAAGTATGCCGCTCTTTTGCGAGCTTTCTCCACCATTTCTTTTGGAGGCATGCCCAGGATCTGCGCAACCATTTCAAGACAGACACACAGAGGGACACACGCATGTTACACGAATGTTACACGCGTGTTACACACGGGGACCCATACAGAGACCCATAGAGATCCAGAGACTTATATAAAACCATAGGAACTCACAGAGACCCATATGGATCCACAGAGACCCATAGAGAGACCCATACGGACCGACAGAGACCCATACATAGACCCATAGAGGTCCAGAGACTCATATAAAACCATTGAGACTCAGAGGCCCACACTAAAACTGAATATTTCACCAGGGAAGGCCCCACTGAGCTACGTGGCTGTTTTTCATTGGCTGTACGACGAAAGACCTGAACGTGACATTATCGTTGTTGCTCAGCGCATCTAGCATCATGGGTGAGTAGGTGGGTGGGGGGAGGGTGAGTGGGTGGGTTAGTGGATAGGTAGGTGGGTGGGTGAGTGGGTAGGTAGGTGAGTGGGTGAATGGGTGGGTAGGTTGGTGGGTAAGTGGGTGGGTGAGTGGGTGAATGGGTGAGTGGATGGTTGAGTGGGCGAGTGGATGGGTGGATAGGTCGGTGGGTGTGTAGGTGGGTGGGTTACTGGGTGGGTAGGTGGGTGAGTCAGTGAGTAGGTGGGTGGGTGAGGGGGTAGGTGGGTGGGTGAGGGGGTGGGCGAGTGGGTGGGTAGGTGGATGAGTGAGTGGGTGGGTAGGTGGGTAGGTGGGTGAGTGGGTGGTTACGTGGGTGTGTAGGTAGGTGGGTGGCTGGGTAAGTAGGTGGGTGAGTGGGCAGGTAAGTAGGTAGATGGGTGGGTGGGTAAATGTGTAGGTGAGTGAGAGGATGCGTAGGTAGGTGGGTGGGTAGGTGAGTGGGTGGGTGGTTGGGTGGCTGGTTGAGTGACTGGCTGACAGGGTTGGGTGACTGGCTGGGTGACTGGCTGGCTGTGGGCCAGGTCGTCGCTCAAGGCCCCCCAGGGAGGCTCCCCAGTCACCTCGATGCAGCATGCCAGGTGGTCGTCGCGGCTGAACGAGAGGAAGAGTTCCCTGTCGGTGGCCAGCTTGGCGACGGTGCAGCCCAGCGACCATGTGTCCACAGCGCAGGTCGCCGGGTAGCCGAGAAGCACCTCGGGGGCCACGTAGGCGAGGGTTCCTCCCACGTGCGAGGCTGTGCAGACGACAACAGCAGCGATGATGATGAAGATTGTAGACTAGGTACATGTGTGTAGGTGGGTGGGTGGGTTGGGTGGCTGGGTTGGGTGGCTGGGTTGGGTGGCTGGGTTTGGTGGCTGGGGCGGTGGCTGGGTGGGTGGGGGGTGGATGGTTGGGCGGGTGAGTGGGTGGATGGCTGGCTGGGTGGATGGGTGAGTGGGTGGATGGCTGGGTGGGTGGATGGATAGATGGATGGGTGAGTGGGTGGGCAGGTGGGTGAGTGGGTGGGTGGGTGGATTCATGGGTGGGTGACTGGATGGGCAGGTCAGTGGGTGAGTGGGTAGGTGGCTGGATGGGTCGGTGGCTGGATGGGTCGGTGGGTGGGTGGGTGCATAGATGGATGGGTGGGTGGGTCATTGGCTGGGCGGGTGGGTGGATGGCTGGGTGGGTGAGTGGGTGGGTGAGTGGGTGGGTGAGTGGGTGGATATCCGGCTGGGTGGGTGGATGGGTGGGTGGGTGGCTTGATGGCTGGGTGGGTAAATGGCTGGGTGGGTGGGTATATAGATGGATGGGTGGTTGAGTGGGTGTATGGGTGGATGGGTGTATGGGTGGATGGGTGTGTGGGTGGGTCGCTGGATGGGGGGGGACGGTGGGTGGGTGGGTGGATGGGTGGGTGGATGGGCGGGTGGGTGAGTGGGTGGGTGGGTAATTGGGTGGATGGCTGGCTGGCTGGCTGGGTGAGTGGGTGGGTGGGTGAGTGGGTGGATGGCTGGCTGGGTGGATGGGTGAGTAGGTCGCTGGATGGCTGAGTGGGTGGGTGGATGGCCGGGTGGGTGGTTGGGTGAGTGGGTGGCTGGATGGCTGGGTGGAGGGGTGGATGGGTGGGTAGATGGATGGCTGGGTGGGTGAGTGGATGGCTGGGTGGGTGGATGTATGGATAGATGGATGGGTGGGTGGGTGAGTGGGTGGGTGGGTGAGTGGGTGGGTGGGTGAGTGGGTGGGTGGGTGAGTGGGTGGGTGGGTGAGTGGGTGGCTGGGTAGCTGAATCAGTGGGTGGGTGGGTGAGTGGGTGGATGGCTCTCTGGGTGGGTGCGTGGATCGCTCGGTGAGTGGGCAGGTGAGTTGGTGGCTGGATGGCTGGGTGGGTGGGTGTCTGGATGACTGGGTGGGTGGATGGATGGGTGGGTGAATGGCTGTGTGGGTGGGTGCATGGATGGATAGATGGATGGATAGATGGATGGGTGGGTGGGTGGGTGGGAGAGTGGGTGGGTGGGTGGGTGGGTGGGTGGATGGGTCGGTGGGTTGATGGGTTGATGGGTTGATGGGTGGATGGGTGAATGGATGTGTGGGTGGGTGGGTGAGCGGGTGGGTGGATGGGCTAGTGGGTGGATGGGTGGGTGGGTGGGTAGGTGCATGGATGGATATATGGATGGGTGGGTGAGTGGGTGGGTGGATGGGTCAGTGGCTGGGTGGATGAATGGGTAGGTGGGTGGATGGGTGGGTGGATGGATGGGTGGGTGGGTGGATGGGTCAGTGGGTGGGTGGATGGGTGGGTGGATTGATGGGGGGGTCGGTGGGTGGCTTGATGGGTGGGGGAATGGATGGGTTGATGGCGAATGGATGTGTAGGTCGGTGGATGGGTGGGTAGATGGGTGTGTGGGGGTGTCAGTGGGTGGATAGGTGGTTGTGTGTGGGTGTCTCCACTCACTTTTGCCATCCACAAAGAAGCTTGAGGCGAAGTTCCTGACCCTGACGATGCCATCCGCGATGTTCGCCAACAGAACGTTGCTCTGGACGGGGAGTGAGCCGCAGGGAGGGAATTCACACCCAGCATGGTCCAGGCGGTGAGCGTCGTTTACGACCGAGCGTCTGTGCAGGGGGACTGCCTCCGCTCACAGACGTTCAACTTACGAAGTTTCAGAGATATGTGCAAAAAAAATAGTGACATCTACATCTGCAGAACGTGAAGAACCTGTGACATCTACATCAACAGAACATGAACAACCTGTGGCACCTACAGAACGGGAAGAACCAGTGGGATCTACAGAGCATGAAGAACCAGTGACATCTTCATCTACATAACGTGATGGAACAGTGGCATCTATATTTACAGAACGTGAGGAACCAGTGGCATCTACATCTACAGAACGTGAAGAACCAGTGGTATCTACATCTGCAGAACGTGAAGAGCCAGTGGCATCTACATCTGCAGAACGTGAAGAACCAGTGGCATCTACATCCGCAGAACATGAGGAACTATTTGCATCTACATCTACATCTGCAGAACATGAAGAACGAGTGGCATCTACATCTGCAGAACGTGAAGAACGAGTGACATCTGCATCTGCAGAACGTAAAAACCAGTGGCATCTACATCTACAGGACGTGAAATACCAGTGCCATCTACATCTACAGGACGTTAAGACATAATGGCATCTACATTTGCAGAACGTGAAGAACCAGTGGTATCTACATCTGCAGAACATGAAGAACACCAGTGACATCTACATCTGCAGAACATGAATAATCAGTGGCATTTACATCTGCAGAGCGAGCACCAGCGCCCCAGCGTGTACAACAACCGCCATTCGCCACTAAGTGGCGGTGACGTCACCACGACGCTTGTGCCAGACCATGTGCACCTTGAGGCTACGTGAAGTGTCGAACGCCCGCTGGCAGGAGGTCACGGGGCAGACCCAAGTGCCACGGGTCGACTGACTCAGATGACTGGCTGATGCACCACCTGTGCCCCCTACTGTGCCAACCTTCTGTGCTTTAGCCACCCGGTGCTCAGCTCGTTGTTGTGAGCGTCGCCCCTCCATCCTCCGTTGTTGTTGGAGGGCAACTGCCTCCAACTGCCCAGCAGCGTCCTTCACGAGCCTCCTCCACAGAGGCCGATCTTGACACCACTGGTACCAGTCATCGGCAAGTCCACTTAGCTCCACGTCCATCTGTGCCACATCACTCCATCTCTTCTCTAGCCCGTGCCGTGCCCATTTAGCTCCCTCGATCCGGCCGAACAAAAGCTGTTTCGGCATGCGGTGGCTGGGCATGCAGGCTACATGACCCAGCCAACGCAGCCTTGCCTGCCGGAGGAGCTCACCGATGGAACCGTGCCCAGATCTTTCAAAGATTTGTGAGCTCCTCACACAATCCAGCAGGTTAAACCCAGGATGGATCGTAGGCAGGCTAGCCTATATGTTTCTAACCCGCAAAGATGTTCCATTAGGGGGGTCCACGTTTCGCAAGCGTAGAGAAGGGAGGGAATAACCGTGGCCGAGAAGACCTGAAGCTTAGTGCGGAGCGACAGACCAGGTAGCTTCCACACAGCGTTACGCAACCGATGAAAAGATATTGCCACTCGACTGATTCGGAGTGAGACCTCTGCTGTTAAACTGGAGCCGGTCATAAGCACACTGCCCAGGTATGGGAAACTTTCCACTCTCTCCACAACTGCCCAATCACCGATTGAGAGTTGTGGGGGTGGAGTGTCCAATGGTACAAAATACCCAGGCAGGTGCTTAGTTTTGGTGGGGCTGATGGTAAGGCCCCATCTCTTAGTGGCACGCTCCAGTCTCAGCAGCAGCGTCTCCAACTCCTCCTCTGAATGAGCAGCTAATACCAAATCATCGGCATACATAACGTGGCTGAGCAATAGGGAGCCATCCCTTGACCGCACCCGGGCATCGATCAGCCCCTCATTATATTTGTACCAAATGGAGATTCCCCCGGTACAGCTATTGAAGGATTAACGAACTACGTAGTCAAAATTGATGTTAAATAATGTGGGAGCCAGAGGACATCCCTGTCGCACCCCAAGGTGTACAGGTAATGGCTCTGACGCCCGGCCACGTAGTTTTACCCGGGCCGGCTCACCATCATGAAGGTCCTTAATGATCGTGAGCAGAGGGTCAGGGACTCCAAAAGCACGAAGAACAAGGTCAATAAAGCAGAGATGTAGGTCTTGTTGGAATTCCCTACACCTCTGCTGTAGCAGACGGACAGAAAATATGGCATCTGTGCAGGACCGCCCTTTCCTGAAACCACATTGGGGCTCCGCAAGCCTCTCCTCAGCGTGCCTGGCAAGGCGATGTTGAATAATCCTTGCCAGGACCTTTCCCGGCACACTGAGGAGTGAGATGCTCCTGTAGTTGTTACAGTTTTTGCGGTCCCTCTTCTGCCAATCCTGCGGAACCCATCCAGTGGTCCAGACTGTTGTTATGATGTCATATAGGGCAGTCTGTGCACAAACGCCACCCTCCCTCAGCATTTCGCTTGGGAGATCATCTCTACCCGGTGCCTTTCCTGGTCTCAGACTCCGGATCACCTTCAGTACTTCCCCAACAGATGGCACCTCAGCCAGCCACTCACAGGGGGTGACTTCTTCCAATATTTGAGGCACTGCAGCCTCAGCAGGATCATCCCCACTTCGTGCCACGATGTTTTCCTGGCTGATGGATTTCCCCTCCCCCAGGACCTCACAGAAATGCTCAGCAAATCTGCAAACCTGTTCCTGGGGGTCAGAGATTGGATCACCGTTTTTTCCCCTAATGATGGTAATAGGTGTGGCGCTGCAGGTTACTTTTTTGATGGAGTTAAATAGAGATTTGTGATCGCGGGCCACTGAGGCAGACTCCATCTCCTCAGCAACCTGCGACCACCACCCATCATTGCAGCGCCTCACGGCTCTCCGAACCTCCGAGCGAAGGCTGTGGTAAGCCTCCTCATTCTCTGATGTGGGATTCTGTATCCGATGACAGTGGGCCTGTCGCTTTTTCTCAACCAACCTCAACACCTCCTCTGTCAGCCAGGGTCTCTGGGGAGGTCTGGACCACGTACCCAAAGCAGCCATTGCAGCTGCATGAGTCACAGTCCTAAACCTCGCCCATTTACCCTCGACATCAGGAGGAGTGGGGGACAATGCCAACCCCAGCCGCAAGCAATGATGAAATTCTCACTTGCAACTTTCATCAGATAACTGAGACCAGGCCACTTTAGGTTGGAATGGGGTCCTGGGTGTACACCCACCACCGGAGTGGAAGAATGGCAGGTGCATCTTACAGATGACTAGTCGATGGTCAGAGGGCAGATCAGCTCCACGGTAGGTCCTGGTGTCAAGGACATGGGCTCGCATCCGCTGGTCCGTCACTATGTAGTCCAGCAGATGTTCTTGCTTGGACCCGGCATGCATCCATGATGTTGTGTGGATGCGCCGATGCCGGAACAGCGTGTTTGTAATTACAAGCCCATGGGCTGCACAAAAATCTAGCAGCCTCCTACCGTTGTTATTGAGCTGATCTGGCCCATGCCCTCCAATCACTCCAGACCAGGTGCCAGCATCATGACCAACTCGGGTATTGAAGTCACCCAACAAGATGACTCTATCCTGAGGGGCCACTTTAGCCAGCACCTGTGGCACGAGGTCATAGAAGGCATCTGACTCATCGGCTTTGCTGCATCCCTCCACGGATGTTCGTCTTCGGAGGGGGCATAAATAACCACGAACACCACTCCTCTCCTCCGGTTGATGGGAAGGTGAGCCCAAAGTAGCCTGGGGCTTACAGCTTCCCACACCTCACCGCCACGCTCCCACGCCCCCTTCATTCTTTTGTTCAAAAGAAGAGCCACATCCTGTTGTTTGGCAGTCTGTTGCCCCGAGTAGAGGACTGTCCACCCCTCATGGTGGCAGGAGCCAGAACCGGTCCACCGGACCTCCTGAATGCCACAGAGATCCAGGCGGTACCGGTCAAGCTCCCGACAGAGGAGTGGCAGCCTCTCCTCCGCAGTGAGCGTTCGAACATTCCACGTGGCCACACGAAGTGGCTTTTCGTTGTTTCTGGAGGAGCCCCGAGTGTAGAGATTCAATCTCCTGGCTCCGCCAATTGGAGTTTGGCCAGGAGACATCATAAATGCCTGTCCCCCCGGGGCCTCCGGCACAAGCTTATTAGTTACATATTTCAGTCGTGGTTTAGTGGTAAAATTTTGAAGGTGGAGGGGTTACCAGCCCCTCGCACCCATCCAGAGCCCCCCGTTTAGCCACTGTGGTGGTCACAGACGCCATGAGGGGAGTAGCCAATCGGAATTGGCCCTCCCCCCACAGCACTGTCCACGACAGAGTTGCCCATCCGGCACTGCGAGGAGTTAGCGGGTTGTTTTGCCGTGTACTCACCCACACACACAGACACACCCACACACAGACACCCACACACTCACACACAGACACCCACACACATATACACCCACACACACAGACACCCATACACACAGACACCATTACACAGCATGCACTCCACTCACGGGCTTGATGTCACCGTGTACGATGCCCCGGGACTTGGTGTGGGCCAGGAAGTGGAGGATGGCCCTAGTGTACGACCTCACCGCATCCTCGTGACTTTGCCACAGCGTCATCTGTCTGAGCACGCAATGGAGTTTCGCCCTGCCACGCGGAGAGACAGCGACCATGTCAGTCACGTCAGCGACGACGTCAGCAACGACGTCAGTGACATCAGCGGTTAGCGTGCTGCGCTGCGAACCTGGCGAACTGGGCTCGGTTCCCGCTCATGGCCAACACCCAGTGACGATTATCTGAACCGGTCCTGGGTCTACCCTAGGTCGACTCAGCCTCAAATGAGTACCTGGTGTGATGTGTAAACATCGCCACTGGGGAGACAAAGGCGGCCGCGCGTGGTGTTGGCCACCCACCCCCTCGTGTGCCGTGCCGGCCTTTAAAGGTGCTCGCTAACAGCACTTGCCACTACAGTCTGTTAAGGCTATATGGGGGATCTTTGATCTTTGTGTGCGTATGTTGAAATTCATTCACACCGTACGTAGCCAAGCATGCTAATGTGTGGGTCTCTATGGGTGTCTGTGTGGGTGTCTCTGTGGGTCTCTATGGGTCTCTGTGGGTCTGGGGGTCTGTGGGTCTCTGTGTGTGAATGTATGCAGAACTTCTTTTGCACCATACATAGCCAACCATACTAATGTATGGGTATGGGTGTCTCTATGGGTCTGTATGGGTGGTGGTGGTGTTGTGGTGGTGGTGTTTGGTGGTGGTGGTGTTTGGTGGTGGTGTTTGGTGGTGGTGGGTGCTGGTGGGTGATGGTGGATGGGTGGTGGGTGGGTGGTTATGGTGGGTGGTTGGGTGAGGGGTTGTGCTGGTGATGGTGGGTGGTTGAGTGGGTGGTGTGGTGGTGGGTGGGTGGTGGAGGGTGAGTGGGTGAGTGGTGTGGTGGTGAGTGAGTGAGTGGGTAAGTGGTGGTGGTGAGTGAGTGAGTGGGTGAGTGGTGGTGGTGGTGGGTGAGTGGTGGTGGTGGTGATGGTGAGTTAGTCGGTGGTGGTGGTGAGTGAGTGGGTGGTGGGTGAGTGAGTGAACGAGTGAGTGGGTGAGTGAATGTTGGTGGTGAGTTAATGAGTGAGTGAGTGGTGGTAGTGGTGCTGGTGGTGTGCGTACTTCAACAGCTCCATGACAAGGCATTTGTGGCCTCGAAAGTAAAAAGTCTCCAGGACCCTGACTACGTTGTAGTCCACGTTGCTACGGTCGCTCTGGAGCTCCATGGACATTAGCAGCTCCGTTCTCTGGTGCTTTTCTTCCCTGGAGCTGCGAGCGAGTGAGCAAATTCACAGAACGAGAGAGAGAAAGAAAGAGAGACAGATAGAGAGAAAGAGACATAAAGAAACAGAGATCAAGACAGAGACAGACAGAGAGAGACAGAGACAGAGAGTTTAGACTTTAATATACAGTGGGTCTGTGTGTGGAACACTGAGTAGTAGTAGTGGGTCTGTGTGTGGAACACTGAGTAGTAATAGTGGGTCTGTGTGTGGAACACTGAGTAGTAGTAGTGGGTCTGTGTGTGTAACACAGAGTAGTAGTAGTGGGTCTGTGTGTGTAACACTGAGTAGAAGTCATATTGGATCTGTGTGTGTAACACTGTGTAGTAGTAGTGGGTCTGTGTGTGTAACACTGAATAGTAGTAGTGGGTCTGTGTGTGTAACACTGAGTAGAAGTCGTATTGGATCTGTGTGTGTAACACTGTGTAGTAGTAGTGGGTCTATGTGTGTAACACTGAGTAGTAGTAGTGGGTCTGTGTGTGTAACACTGAGTAGTAGTGGGTCTGTGTGTGTAACACTGAGTAGTAGTAATGGGTCTGTGTGTGTAACACTGAGTAGTAGTGGGTCTGTGTGTGTAACACTGAGTAGTAGTAGTGGGTCTGTGTGTGTAACAGTGAGTAGTAGTAATGTGTCTGTGTGTGTAACACTGAGTAGTAGTAGTGGGTCTATGTGTGTAACACTGATTAGTAGTAGTGGGTCTGTGTGTGTAACACTGAGTAGTAGTAATGGGTAATGCGTAGTTGGTCTGTCGCTATCAATATTATCCACAATAGAGGTGAGTTTGGGTTATATGACGTAAATATAAATGTTGTGTCATTAAACCCGCCACACTGACACACGCCCAATTGGTTCACGTGGTTTGTCACCTAAACACAAAACGCTTGGCCAGCTCGTTACTTGCTCAGCACTTAACCGGTTGTTGTGTTGGAAAGTGTCAAAGTCAATTGTCAGTGTTGTGGTGGGGTTCGTCTCCAACACACAACCAGTGGTGGCGGTGGTGGTGAGGGTGGTGGGGAGGTGGTGGTGGGGTGGGAGTGTCGCTGTGGAGGTGGTGGTGAGGAGGTGGTGGTTGAGCGATGGAGATTCAAGTAAAGGATGTTCAGTCATTGTTTGTTGTTGTGGTTCACAGCCAGCAGCAGTCCCATAGTGTGTGTTTGTTTATTGTTCTTGTTATTGGTGGTGTTATTGTTGTTGTTGACTGCACTGCTGCGCCAGGGCCCACTCACGTGGAGGGCGAGGCGAGGATCTTGAGAGCCACCATCGTCCGAGTCTTGTGGTCCAGACACCTCACCACCACGCTCTGCCCACCCTGCCCAATCTTCCTGTCCAGCTGGAAGCGGTAGTAGAAGTGCTCGTTCTGGACCTGCAGGGGTCACGGGAGGTCAGGGTGGGGGTCACGAGGAGGTCACATGTAGCCAACAGAGCTAATCTGTGGGTCACTGTGGGTGTCTGTGGGTGTCTCTGTGCGTCTCTATGTGTCTGGGTGTCTCTGTATGTGTGTATGTTGAACTTCTTTCGCACTGTACGTAGCCAACCGTGCTAATCTGTGGTGCTTTATGGGTATCAGTGTCTCTGTGTGGGCCTTCATGATAGTGAACAGGCCCGGGTAAAACTACGTGGCCGGGAGTCAGAGCCATTCCCTGTACACCTTGAGGTGTGACAGGGATGTCCTCTGGCTCCCACATTATTTAACATCTATTTTGACCACATAGTTCGTGAAGCCTTCAATAGCTGTACCGGGGGAATCTCCATTTGGTACAGATATAATGGGAGGCTGATCGATGCCCGGGTGCGGTCAACGGATGGCTCCCTATTGCTCAACCACGTTATGTATGCCAATGATTTGGTAATAGCTGCTCATTCAGAGGAGGAGTTGGAGACGCTGCTGCTGAGACTGGAGTGTGCCACTAAGAGATGGGGCCTTACCATCAGCCCCACCAAAACTAAGCACCTGCCTGGGTATTTTGTACCATCGGATACTCCACCCCCACAACTCCCAATCGGTGATGGGGCAATTGTGGAGAGAGTGGAGAGTTTCCCATACCTGGGCAGTGTGCTTATGACCGGCTACAGTTTAACAGCAGAGGTCTCACTCAGAATCAGTCGGGCGGCAATATATTTTCATCGGTTGTGTAACGCTGTGTGGAAGCTACCTGGTCTGTCGCTCCGCACTAAGCTTCAGGTCTTCTCGGCCACGGTCATTCCCTCCCTTCTCTACACTTGCGAAACGTGGACCCCCCAAATGAAACATCTTCGCCGGTTAGAAACATTTAGGCTAGCCTGCCTACGATCCATCATGGGTTTAACCAGGCTGGATTGTGTGAGGAGCTCACAGATCATTGAAAGATCTGGGCAAGGTCCCATCGGTGAGCTCCTCCGGCAGGCAAGGCTGCGTTGGATGGGTCATGTAGCCCGCATGCCCAGCCAACGCATGCCGAAACAGATTTTATTCGGCCGGATCAAGGGGGCTAAACGGGCGCAGCACGGGCTAGAGAAGAGATGGAGTGATGTGGTACAGGAGGATGCGGTGTCAAGATCAGCCTCTGTGGAGGAGGCTCGTGAAGGACGCTACTGGGAAGTTGGAGGCAGCCGCCCTCCAACAACAACGGAGGGCGGAGGAGCGACGGTCACAACAATGAGCGGAGCGCCGGGTGGCTAAAGCACAGCAGGATGGCACAATAGGGGGCACAGGTGGTGCATCAGCCAGTCATCTCAGACAGTCGTCCCGTGGAACCTGGGTCTACCCCGTGACCTCCTGGCAGCGGGCGTTCAACACTTCACGTGGCCTCAAGGTGCACCTGGCCTGGCACAAGCGTTGTGGTGACGTCACCGCCACTTAGTGGCGAATGGCGGTTGTTGTTGTTGTGTCTGTGTCTTTGTGTGTGTCTGTGAGTCTCACAAGGATGTAGTTGTTGTCGTCGTCGTCAAATTCTCCGTTCTTCACTCCCCCTCGTGAGCTTCCTTCCCCGTCCAGAGTGAAGAACCAAACTTCCTGCATGGTGGCCAGCTCCAGCTTCTGGCGCTCAGTCAAGTGAGGCTTGAAGAGACTCAGGATCGCTGCACACGTGACAACAATAACAACTTAAACTATAAACTAATTTTATTTACGCACACACCGGGTTAAGCCCCCCACCGAAGTGACTGGTATCATCATCCTAATCGTCGTCATCATCGTCATCATCATTATCATCATTGTCATCATCGTCGTCGTCATCATTATCATTGTCATCATCGTCGTCATCGTCATCATCGTCGTCATCATCGTCATCATCATCGTCGTCATCTTCATTATCATCATCGTCATCATCATCATCGTTGTCATCGTCGTCATCATCGTCATCATCATCGTCGTCATCGTCGTCATCATCATCATCGTCAACATCGTCATCAACGTCATCGTCGTCGTCATCATCACCGTCATCATCATCGTCACCATCGTCGTCATCACCATGTTGGAGCCATTTGCTCTAAGTGCACGTTGATACAGACTTATAGAGACTCATAGAGAACCACAGAGATCCTCAGAGACCCACAAAGAACCATACTCATATAGAACCATAGAGACCCAAGGAGACCCATAGAGCCCCACAGAGATGCACAGAGACCCTCATAGACCCACAGAGACCCATACTCATATAGAACCAGAGACCCACAGAGACCCATATTCATATATAACCATGGAGACCCACAGAGACCCACACAGAACCATACTCATATAGAACCATAGAGACCCAAGGATACCCATAGAGCTCCACAGAGACGCAGAGACCCTCAGAGACCCACTGAGACCCATATTCATATAGAACCAGAGACCCACAGAGACCCATACTTATATAGAACCATAGAGCCCCACAGAGACGCACAGAGACACTCATAGACCCACAGAGACCCATACTCATATAGAACCATAGAGACCCACAGAGACTGCCACTCATATAGAACCAGAGACCCACAAAGACCTATACTCATATAGAACCATATAGACCCACAGAGACCGATACTCAGAGACCCACGGAGCGGTACAGGGTGCGTGTACGGATGATGAACTTCGTTCGCACTGCACGTAGCTAACCGTGCTAAGGTATGGGTCTCTGTGGGTGTCTATGGGTGTCTCTGTGGATCTATGGTTCTTTGTGGGGTGTATCTGTGTGTTTATGGGTCTCTATGGGTGTCTCTATGTGTCTTTGGAGTCTCTTTGGGTATCTCTGTGTGTCTATGGGTCTCTATGGGTGTCTCTATGTGTCTATGGGTATATCTGTGAGTCTCTATGTGTCTATAGGTGTCTCTGTGGGTCTAAGGGTCTCTATGGGTGTCTCTGTGGGTGGCTGGGTGTCTGTGGGTCTCTATGTGTGTCTCTGTGGGTCTCCGTGGTGGTCACTGCGTGGATTTGTTCCCCTTCACATTTTGAGGAATCACCATCGTCACGCTTTTATCAAAGTGTTTTTTCGCTGCTGCTGTGCATTTCCAGGCGATGACAATGATGATGATTTGATGATATCAGGCCACTTGGTTGAGCTGCTGCTATTTGAGCTGCTATCATTCTTAGACTTTGATGATTTTCCTGCTCATCTCTCTCTCTCTAACCTTTGGGTGATTTGCTGCGGATTAATCCGGTGCCGGAGGTGAACGCGCTCCACGTGGTGATAGACGGAGGCTGCCTCCCACTCGGTCCAGCTCGACTTGTCTACACACACACATAAACACACACACACGTACAAAGACAAAGATCCCCCGTATAGCTTGTAACAGACTGTTGGGGAAAGTGCTTATAGCGAGCCCCTATGAAGCCCAGCATGGCACACGAGGGGGTAGGTGGGCAGCACCATGCCCGGCCGCCTTTGTCTCCACAGTGGCGATGTCTACACACCACACCAGGTACTCATTTGAGGCTGAGTCGACCTACGGGAGGCCCAGGACTGGTTCAAATAATCGTCACTGGTGTTGGCCATAAGCGGGAATCGAACCCGGGTTGCCAGGTTCGTGGCAGTGCGCAAACTGCTACACTACCGCTCCCCACATACACATAAATAAAAAATAAAGATCCCCTATATAGCCTTAACAGACTGTAGGGGGCAAGTGCTGTTAGCGAGCACCTATGAAGGCCGGAACGGTACACGAGGGGGTGGGTGGCCAGCACCACGCCCGACCGCCTTTTTCTCCCTAGTGGCGATGTTTACACACCGCACCAGGTACTCATTTGAGGCTGAGTCGACCTAGGGGAGGCCCGGGACCGGTTCAGATAATCGTCACTGGTGTTGGCCGTGAGCGGGAATCGAACCCGGGTCGCCAGGTTCATAGCGCAGCGCGCTAACCGCTACACTATCGCTACACACATACACACACACATAGACAAAGGTGCAGTAGACTCGTCAACACACACACACAAAGACAACGGTCCCCTTGAGGCTGTAACAAAACTGTGTTCAAAGGTGTGGGTGTTTGTAAGTGTGGGTGTTCATAAGTGTGGGTGGTGTTCGTAATTGTGGGTGTTCGTAGGTGGGTAGTGTTCGTAAGTGTGGATCTTTGTAAGTGTGGGTGGTGTTCGTAAGTGTGGGTGTTCGTAGGTGGGTAGTGTTCGCAAGTGTGGATCTTTGTAAGTGTGGGTGGTGTTCGTAAGTGTGGGTGTTCATAGGTGTGGGTGGTGTTCGTAAGTGAGGATGTTCGTCAGTGAGGGTGTTCGTCGGTGTGGTGTTCGTCAGTGAGGGTGTTGGTGTGGTGTTTGTAAGTGAGGGTGTTCATCAGTGTGGGTGGTGTTTTGTAAGTCCTGGTGTGGTTCATATGTCGAGCAAAAGGGGTCACGCATACCATGGCGCTAACTCTGAGAGTAGCGTTGTTGTGCTCCGTAAATATCTCGGTGTATCTGCGTGGAGAGTGGAGGGGGGGGGGGGACGGAGGAGAGAGTCAGTGGAGGGCGAGGTCACCGCGATCACAAGTGGACTCACATCGTCAACACGGACTCACACCTTCATCACAAACTCACATCCTCACCACGAACCCGCATCCTCACTACGGACTCACACCCTCACCAAAAACCCACAATACAAACCCCATTCACCAAGAACCCACAACACGGATCCACACACTCACCAAGAACCCACAAAACAGACAAACACACTCTTACCACGAGCCCACAACACGGACCCACACACTCACGACGAACCCACAACACGGACCCACACACTCACCACGAACCCGCAACACGGACCCACACACTTCCCACGAACCCACAACACGGACCCACACACTCACCACGAACCCACAACACGAACCCACACACTTACCACGAACCCACAACACGGACCCACACACTCACAAAGAACCCACAACACAGACAAACACACTCTTACCACGAACCCACGACACGGACCCACACACTCACCATGAACCCACAACACGGACCCTTACACTCACCAAGAACCCACAACACAGACAAACACACTCTTACCACGAACCCGCAATACGGAACCACACTCTCACCACGAACCCACAATACAAACCCACACTCACCAAGAACCCACAACACGGATCCACACACTCACCAAGAACCCACAACACAGACCAATAGATTCACCACGAACCCGCAACACGGACCCACACACTCACCACGAACCCACAACATGGACCCACACACTCACCACGAACCCACAACACAGACCAACACACTCACCAGGAACCCGCAATACGGACCCACACTCTTACCACGAACCCACAACACGGACCCACACACTCACCACGAACCCACAACACGGACCCACACTCTCACCACGAACCCACAATACAAACCCACACTCACCAAGAACCCACAACACGGACCCACACACTCACCACGAACCCACAACATGGACCCACACACTTCCCACGAACCCACAACACGGACCCACACACTCAACACGAACCCACAACATGGACCCACACATTCACCACGAACCCACAACACGGACCCACGCACTCACCACGAACCCACAACACGGACCCACACACTCACCACGAACCCACAACATGGACCCACACACTTCCCACGAACCCACAACACGGACCCACACACTCAACACGAACCCACAACACGGACCCACACACTCACCACGAACCCACAACACGGACCCACGCACTCACCACGAACCCACAACACGGACCCACACACTCACCACGAACCCACAACACAGACCAACACACTCACCAGGAACCCGCAATACGGACCCACACTCTTCCCACGAACCCACAACACGGACCCACGCACTCACCACGAACCCACAACACAGACCAACATACTCACCACGAACCTGCAACATGGGCCCACACACTCACCACGAATCCACAACACGGACTCATACACTCACCACGAACCCACAACACGGACCCACACACTCACCACGAACCCACAATACAAACCCACACTCACCAAGAACCCACAACACGGATCCACCCACTCACCAAGAACCCACAACACAGACCAATACATTCACCACGAAGCCACAACACGGACCCACACACTCACCACGAACCCACAACACGGACCCACACACTAGACCACGAACCCACAACACGGACCCACACACTCTTACCACGAACCCACAACACGGACCCACACACTCACCACGAACCCACAACACGGACCCACACACTCACCACGAACCCACAACACGGACCCACACACTCACCCTGAACCCACAACATGGACCCACACACTCACCACGAACCCACAACACGGACCCACACACTCACCACGAACCCACAACACGGACCCACACACTCACCACGAACCCACAACACGGACCCACACACTCACCACGAACCCACAACACGGACCCACACACTCACCACGAACCCACAACATGGACCCACACACTCACCACGAACCCAGAACACGGACCCACACACTCACCACGAACCCACAACACGGACCCACACACTCACCACGAACCCACAACACGGACCCACACACTCACCACGAACCCACAACACGGACCCACACTCTCACCACGAACCCACAACACGGACCCACACGCTCACCACGAACCCACAACACGGACCCACACACTTACCACGAACCCACAACACGGACCCACACACTCACCACGAACCCACAACACGGACCCACACACTCAACACGAACCCACAACACGGACCCACACACTCACCCCGAACCCACAACACAGACCAACACACTCACCACGAACCCACAACATGGACCCACACACTCAACACGAACCCACAACACGGACCCACACTCTTCCCACGAACCCACAACACGGACCCACACACTCACCACGAACCCACAACACGGACCCACACACTCACCACGAACCCACAACATGGACCCACACACTCACCACGAACCCAGAACACGGACCCACACACTCACCACGAACCCACAACACGGACCCACACACTCACCACGAACCCACAACACGGACCCACACACTCACCACGAACCCACAACACGGACCCACACTCTCACCACGAACCCACAACACGGACCCACACACTCAACACGAACCCACAACACGGACCCACACACTTACCACGAACCCACAACACGGACCCACACACTCACCACGAACCCACAACATGGACCCACACACTCACCACGAACCCAGAACACGGACCCACACACTCACCACGAACCCACACACTCACCACGAACCCACAACACGGACCCACATACTCACCACGAACCTGCAACATGGGCCCACACACTCACCACGAACCCACAACATGGACCCACACACTCACCACGAACCCACAATACAAACCCACACTCACCAGAACCCACAACACGGATCCACCCACTCATCAAGAACCCACAACACAGACCAATACATTCACCACGAACCCACAACACGGACCCACACACTCACCACGAACCCACAACACGGACCCACACACTCACCACGGACCCACAACACGGACCCACACACTCTTACCACAACACGGACCCACACACTCACCACGAACCCACAACACGGACCCACACACTCACCACGAACCCACAACACGGACCCACACACTCACCACGAACCCACAACACGGACCCATACACTCACCACGAACCCACAACACGGACCCACACACTCACCACGAATCCACAACACGGACACACACAGCTCACCTCGTAAAGATTTTCGAGTGGATGGCTTCGACAGAACCTGCTCGAAAGTCGATGATGAAAATGAAGCAGCCGTAGATCCAGCAGCAGCCGCCTCCTTCACATCCGTCTAAAATTCTGAAGAGACGTTATTGCAGCCACGCCCCGTCGAGTGACGTCTTACAACGCGACCACGCCCACCGACAGCTCCTCCCCTGGGCACCACCCACCACCCCCGCGTCTACTTCCGGGTTATGGAGATTGGAGGCGGCGGCGGGAAAATCTGAACCCTATCTGGGCCTCCTCTAGGTCGACGCAGCCTGAAGGTGCCTACACGGGACTCAGTGTGATGAGTCTGTGGGTCTCTGTGTGGTGAGTTTATGGGTCTCTGTGGTGAGTTTGTGGGTCTCTGTGTGGTGAGTCTGTGTGGCGAGTCTGTGGATCTCTGTGGTGAGTCTGTGGGTCTATGTGATGAGTTTGTGGGTCTCAGTGTGGTGAGTCTCTGTGTGGCGAGTCTGTGGGTTTCTGTGTGGTTTGTGGATCTCTGTGTGGTGAGAGTAGGTTTTTGTGTGTGGTGAGTCTGTGGAACTTTGTGTGGTGAGTCTCTGTGTGGTGAGTCTGTGGGTCTCTGTGGTGAATCTGTGGGTCTCAATGTGATGAGTGTGGGTCTCAGTGTGATGAGTCTGTGGGTCTCTGTGGGCCTCTGTGTGGTTTATGGGTCTCTGTGGTGAGTTTGTGTGGCGAGTCTGTGGGTCTCTGTGTGGTGAGTCTGTGGGTCTCTGTGTGGTGAGTTTATGGGTCTCTGTGGTGAGTTTGTGGGTCTCTGTGTGGTGAGTCTGTGTGGCGTGTCTGTGGATCTCTGTGGCGAGTCTGTGGGTCTATGTGTGGTGAGTCTGTGGGTCTATGTGATGAGTTTGTGGGTCTCAGTGTGGTGAGTCTCTGTGTGGCGAGTCTGTGGGTTTCTGTGTGGTTTGTGGATCTGTGTGGTGAGTGTAGGTTTTTGTGTGTGGTGAGTCTCTGTGTGGTGAGGCTGTGGGTCTCTGTGTGGTGAGTTTGTGGGTCTCTGTGTGGTGAGTCTCTGTGTGGTGAGTCTGTGTGGTGAGTCTGTGTGTCTCTGTGGTGAGTCTGTGGGTCTCTGTGTGGTGGTGCAGTGGTTAGTGTGCTGTGTGTGTGGGGAGCGGTAGTGCAGTGGTTAGCGCACTGTGTGTGTGGGGAGCGATGGTGTAGTGGTTAGCGCACTGTGTGTGTGGGGAGCGGTAGTGGAGTGGTTAGTGCGCTGTGTGTGTGCGGAGCGGTGGTGCAGTGGTTAGCGTGCTGTGTGTGGGGAACGGTGGTGCAGTGGTTAGCGCACTGTGTGTGGGGAGCGGTGGAGTCGCGTCGATAGAAAAATAATAATCAAGGTAAGGTTAAATCTTAATTTGAAGCTTTCATGACTGCAGGAATCCATACTCTTTGGTTAGCGCACTGTGTGTGTGTCTGTTGGGGGAGCGGTGGTGCAGTGGTTAGCGCCGATGCAGCTCCCTATCGATGTGCCTGTTACAGAGACAGATTGCCGGAGCCTGCCACTTGCAGAACTGAATTGTGTGTGTTGTGTCTCTGCTTATATCTGAAATTCCCTCCCCTCGGCTCGCCTTCTCAGAAAGGACCGGAATTCCTTTGATTTCGCTCTCAGCTTGTGGGGGCAGTTGTTTGTCCGGTGTACGTGTGTGTGTGTCTGTTTTAATGTATTGAAGTAACTGTTAAGTCGCATCAAGGCCTGGTTCCCGTCCCCCTCCGCAAGCCACCCCGCGATCAATGGAAACAGATGCTCCAAATTGCCCCTAAGTGTGTTTTTCTAGTTTTTCAACTTTCTGCAATAATTAATCTGGAAGGAGGAGGGGTTCCTTTTGTCAGGCTGCGTTCTACCTCCTCCTCTTCCCTCCCGGTTGGAGGTGTTACATTTTCTTGTCTCTCACGAAGAGGGGCGCCGTCTCTTGAAGTTTGACCTCCCGTTACCATGTTTTCCGTTCACTCTGATGGGTTGTGAGTTGCGAGAACAATAAACATGATTTTCCACCCCTTATCTTAGAATGTGTCCCTTTTTGCGGTGTTGACTCTTTAAGTGACTCAAGGTATGTTTTGAGCAGTGTTTACAGTGCGTCCGTCGTGGTTTGGAAGACAAAGGCGGTTGGGAGACTGATTCTATGGAATACATTATCTTGGTTGTGTGTGATTGACCTGTTTTGCAATTTATTTCTTCTAGATGGCCCTCGGTCTAATGCTTACTAAGTATTATTTGGTCTATGTTTAACC
This sequence comes from Petromyzon marinus, assembly GCF_048934315.1. Classification (NCBI taxonomy): domain Eukaryota; kingdom Metazoa; phylum Chordata; class Hyperoartia; order Petromyzontiformes; family Petromyzontidae; genus Petromyzon; species Petromyzon marinus. The sequence continues at coordinate 230,116 of NC_133675.1, read as the reverse complement.
AAGGTTTTGTGATGACATAGTTGTTACCACATGTATTCCTAGGGTTTTATTAATCTTTGTTCCCCGTCTGTATCCAGTGATCCGTGCTTTTTATTTACGAGTTGTATTTTGATATCTTGAGGTTTGAAGATCTGGCTAAGTTTTGACTTAGACTTTCGTGACTGCCAGAAATAATTCTTTGGTTATTTTGGTAGAGTCGCGTCGATAGAAAAATAATAAAGGTAAGGTTAAATCTTCATTTAAAGCTTTCGTGACTGCAGGAATCCATACTCTTTGGTTCTTTCGGTAAAGTCACGTAGTTAGAAATAAAATCAAATAAAACAAATCGCGACGTTTCGATTGCAACACAAGCAATCATCATCAGGTGGGAAAAACCACAGCAATATATTTTTTTGCTGAAGTGGGAGAGAGATGCCGTGGTAAGAGGTTATATAGGTAAGAGACTGGGGAGGGGCAAGGGGAGAGAGAGGGGGGGGGTAGGGGGGGGGCGTTGCGTGGACGCTCGGAGAGGGACGTGAAGCTGGACAGGGAGGAAATAGGTGGGGCTGGCAGTGGGAGACCGAGAGAGCTGGGGATGCGGGGGGGAAGTTAACTGGGACACACGAGCGGTGCAATGCAGCAACAATGCCAATGCAGCAGCAACGCCAATGCAGCAACAACGCCAATGCAGCAACAATGCCAATGCAGCAACAACGCCAATGCAGCAACAACGCCAATGCAGCAACAATGCCAATGCAGCAACAACGCCAATGCAGCAACAACGCCAATGCAGCAACAATTCCAATGCAGCAACAACGCCAATGCAGCAACACTGCCAATGCAGCAACAATGCCAAACGCTGGGGATCCGGGGGGAAATTAACTCGGAAAAATAGACTAGTACCCGGCAGATATGATGGAATAACCATTAAACAGTTAAGTTTTTACCTGGTTTAATCTTTGGCGTTAAAGGATTGGTGTTTCAGGGTTGGCGTTCAAGGGATGCTATTTAAAGGTTCGCGTTTCAGGGTTGGTGTTTAATGGTTGGCGTTTACGGGTTGATGTTTATCGGATGGTGTTTAAGGGTTGGGCTTTAAGGGTTGGCGTTTTAGAGTTTGCGTTTAAGGGTTGGTGTTTTTTGGGTTGGCCGTTTAAGCTTCGGCGTTTAAGTGTTGGTGTTTAAGGGTTGGTGTTTATTGGTTGGTGTTTATGGGATGATGTTTAAGTGTTGGGGTTTAAGGGTTGGCGTTTAAGGGTTGGTGTTTAAGGGTTGGCGTTTAAGGGTTGGTGTTTAAGGGTTGATGTTTAGGGGTTGGGGTTTAAGGGTTGGCTTTTTAGAGTTGGCGTTTAATAAGGGTTGGCGTTTATGGGTTGGTGTGTAAGGGTTGGCGTTTAGTGAAGGTTGACGTTTAAGGGTTGGCTTTTAACGGTTAGTGTTTAAGGTTGGCGTTTATGGGTTGGTGTTTAAGGTTGGCGTTTATGGGTTGGTGTTTAAGGTTGGCGTTTAAGGGTTGGTGTTTAAGGGTTGGCGTTTATGGGTTGGGGGGGGGGACGAGGTACGTTGATGGGTTAGGAGGGAGACGAGGTGAGGTGATGGGTGATGTGGGAGAAGAAATAATGGGTGAGGAGAGACTAGGTAAGGTGATGGGTGAGGAGGGAGACGAGGTGAGGTGGTGGCTGTGGAGAGACGAGGTGAGGTGATGGGTGAGAAGGCAGATGAGCTGAGGTGATGGGTGAGGAAGGGGACGAGGTGAGGTGATGAGTTGATAGGCGAGGAGATACAAGGTGAGTTGATGGGAGGGAGACGAGGTGAAGTGAGGGGTGAGGAGGCAGACGAGGTGAGTTGGTGGGTGAAGAAGGGGACGAGGTGAGGTGATGAGTGAGGTAGAGGAGGTGAGGTGATGGGTGAGGAGAGTCGAGGAGTGGCGATGGGTGATTAGGAGGCAGAAGAGGTGAGTTCATAGGTGAGGAGAGACGAGGTGAGGTGATGGGTGAGGAGAGACAAGGTGAGTTGATGGGAGGGAGAAGAGGTGAAGTGAGGGGTGAGGAGGCATACGAGGTGAGTTGATGGGTGAGGAGAGACGAGGTGAGGTTATGGGTGATTAGGAGGCAGAAGAGGTGAGGTGATAGGTGAGGAGAGACGAGGTCAGGTGATGGGTGAGAAGGCAGACGAGGTGAGGTGATGGTTGAGGAGAGACGAGATGAGCTGATGGGTGAGGAGAGTTGAAGTGAGGTGATGGGTGAGAAGGCAGACGAGGTGAGGTGATGGGTGAGGAGGCAGGTGAGGTGATGGGTGGGGAGAGACAAGGTGACGTAATGAGTAAGCAGAAACGAGGTGAGGTGATGGGTGAGAAGGCAGATGAGAAGAAGTGATGGGTGAGGAAGGGGACGAGGAGAGGTACACGAGATGAGGTGATGGGTGAGGAGTGTCGAGGTGAGGAGATGGGAGGGAAACGAGGTGAAGTGAGGGGTGAGGAGGCAGACGAGGTGAGTCGATGGGTGAGGAAGGGGACGAGGGGAGGTGATGGGTGAGGTAAACGAGGTGAGGTGATTGGTGAGGATTTCGACGTGAGGAGATGGGTGATTATGAGGCAGACGAGGTGAGTTGATAGGTGAGGAGAGATGAGGTGAGGTGATGGGTGAGGAGAGACAAGGTGAGGTGAAGGGTGAGGAGGGAGAAGAAGTGAGGTGAATGGGTGAGGCCGACGAGGTGAGGTGATGGGTGAGGAGAGACAAGGTGAGGTGAAGGGTGAGGAGGCAGACGAGGTGAGGTGATGGGTGAGGAAGGGGACGAGGTGAGTTGATGAGTTGATAGGTGAGGAGATACAAGGTGAGTTGATGGGAGGGAGACGAGGTGAAGTGAGGGGTGAGGAGGCAGACGAGGTTAGTTGGTGGGTGAGGAAGGGGACGAGTTGAGGTGATGGGTGAGGTAGACGAGGTGAGGTGATGGGTGAGGAGAGTCGAGGAGAGGCGATGGGTGATTAGGAGGCAGAAGAGGTGAGTTGATAGGTGAGGAGAAAGGAGGTGAGGTGATGGGTGAGGAGAGACAAGGTGAGTTGATGGGAGGGAGACGTGGTGAAGTGAGGGGTGAGGAGGTCGACGAGATGAGGTGATGGATGAAGAGAGACATGGTGAGGTGATGGGGGGGGAGACGTGATGAGGTGATGGGTGAGGAGAGACAAGGTTAGGTGATGTGCAAGCAGAGACGAGGTGAGGTGATGGGAGGGAAACGAGGTGAAGTGAGGGGTGAGGAGGCAGACGAGGTGAGTTGATGGGGGAGGAAGGGGACGAGGTGAAGTGAGGGGTGAGGAGGCATATGACGTGAGTTGATGGGTGAGGAGAGACGAGGTGAGGTTATAAGTGATTAGGAGGCAGAAGAGGTGTTAAGTGTGGATCGACAAGCTGACGTGATGGGTGAGGAGAGACAAGGTGAGGTGATGCGTGAGGAGAGACGAGTTGAGGGGATGGGTGATGAAGGGGACGAGTTGAGGGGATGGGTGAGGAGATACGAGGTGAGGTAACGTTTGAGAAGGGAGATGAGGTGATGGGTGAGGTAGACGAGATGAGTTGATCGGTGAGGATTAGACGAGGTGAGGTTTTGGGTGATTACGAGGCAGAAGATGTGAGGAGATAGGTGAGGAGTGACGAGGTGAGGTGATGGGTGAGGAGAAACAAGGTGAGGTGATGGGTGAGGGCTACGAGGTGAATGATGGGTGAGGAGAGACAAAGTGAGGTGATGGGTTTGGAGGGAGACGAGGTGAGGTGATGAGTAAGCAGTAAAGAGGTGAGGTGATGGGTGAGGAAGGGGACGAGGTGAAGTAGAAGAGATGTGGTGATGGGTGAGGAGAGACGAGGTGAGGTGATGGGTGAGGAGAGAAGGTGTGGTGATGGGAGGGAGACGAGGTGAAGTGATGGGTGAGGAGGCAGACGAGGGGAGTTGATGGGTGAGGAAGGAGACGATTTGAGGTGATAGGTGAGGAGAGACGAGGTGATGTGATGGGTGAGTAGGAGGCAGACGAGGTGAGGTGATAGGTGAGGAGAGATGAGGTTAGGTCATGGGTGAGGAGGGAGGCGAGGTGAGGATATGAGTGATTAGGAGTTAGAAGAGTTGAGGTGACAGTTGCCGAAAGACGTGGCGAGGTGATCGGTGAGGAGAGACGAGGTGAGGTGATGGCAGGGAGACAAGTTGAGGTGATGAGCAAGCAGAGACGAGGTGACGTGATGGGTGAGAACCCAGACGAGGTGAGTTGATGGGCGAGGAAGGCGACGAGGCGAGGTGATGAGTTGATAGGTGAGGAGAGACAAGGTGAGTTGATGGGAGGGAGACGAGACGAGGTGAGGTGATGGGAGGGAAACAAAGTGAAGTGAGGGGTGAGGAGGCAGACGAGGTGAGTCGATGGGTGAGGAAGGGGACGAGGTGAGGTGATGGGAGAGGTAGACGAGGTGAGGTGATGGGTGAGGAGAGTCGAGGTGAGTAGATAGGTGATTAAGAGGCAGAAGAGCTGAGTCAATAGGTGAGGAGAAACGAGGTGAGGTGATGTGTGAGTCAAGACGTTCACCTCCCACTAATTCTCCCACTCACCCTCCCACTCTCTCGTTCACCCTCCCACACACTCGTTCAGCCAAACGCTCACCCTCCCACTCACTCGTTCACCCTCCCACTCACGCTCCCACTCACCCTTCCACCCATTCGTTCCCCAACCCACTCACTAGTTTACCTTACCACTCACCCTCCGACTCAGTCGTTCACACTCCCACACCGTCCCACTCACTCGTTCACCCACCCTCTTATTCTCCCACTCACACGTTCACCTCCCACTCACGCTCCCACTCACTCGTTCACCCTCACACTAACCCTCCCACTCACCCTCCCACTCATTAACCTACCCACCCACTCATCCTGCCACCCAATCACCCTCCCACTCACTCGTTCACCCAGCCACTCACCCTCCCACTCACCCTTCCATCCATTCGTTCCCCAATCCACTCACACGTTCACCCTCCCACTCACCCTCCTACTCACTCGTCCACTCAGCCTCATACTCACTCGTCCACCCACCCACTCACTCGTTCACCAACCCATTCACCATCCCACTCAATTGTTCACCCACCCACTCACCTTCCCATTCACCCTTCCATCCATTCGTTCTCCAACCCACTCACACGTTCACCCTCCCACTCACTCTCCCACTCACCCTCCCACTCACTCGTTCACCCTCCCACTCACGCTCCCACTCACCATTCCTTCCATTCGTTCCCAACCCCCTCACTCGTTCACCCTCCCACTCACCCTCCTACTCATTCGTCCACCCACCCACTCACTCGTTCACCCTCCCACTCACCCTCCCAATCACTTGTTCACCCTCCCATTCACTCCTCCACGCAACGACTTACTCGTTCACCCTCCCACTCACCCTCCCACTCACCCTTCCATCCATTCATTCCCCAACCCACTCACTCGTTCACCCTCCCACTCACCCTCCTACTCACTCGTCCACCCCTCCACCCACCCACTCGCTCGTTCACGAATCCACTCACTCACCCTCCCACTCACTCATTCACCCTTCCACACACTCGTTCACCCTCCCACTCCGTCCCACTCACTCGTTCACCCACCCACTTACTAGTTCACCCACCCACTCAACCTCCCACTCACTCGTTTATCCTCCCACACACTCGTTCAGCCAAACACGCACGCTCCCACTCACACGTTCACCCTTACACTCACTCGTTCACCCTCCCACTCACGCTCCCACTCACTCGTCCACTCACCCTCCTACTAACTCCATCCACCCTCCCACTCACTTGTTCACCCTCGCACACACTCGTTCACCCTCCCATTTACTCACTCCTACAACATCCAACTCAATCATTCACGAATCCACTCACTCACCCTCCCACTCACTCGTTCACCATCCCACACACTCGTTCAGCCAAACGCTCACCATCCAAATCACTCGTTCACACTTCCACACCGTCCCACTCAGTCGTTCACTCTCCCAGTCATGCTCCCACTCACCGTCTTACTCAGTCGTTCACCCACCCATTCATCATCCCACTCACTCGTTCGCCCTTCCACTCACCCTTCCATCCATTCGTTCCTCCACCCACTTACTCGTCCACCCACCCACCCACTCACTCGTTCACCCTCCCACTCACCCTCCTACTCACCCTCCCACTCACACGTTCACCCACCCACTCACCCTCCCCTTCACTCTTTCACCCTCGCACACACTCGTTCCCCCAAACACTCACCCTTCAAATATCTCGTTCTCCATCCCACTCACCCTTGCACTCATTCGTTCACCCTCCCACTCACCCTCCTACTCACTCGTCCACCCACCCACTCACTCGTTCACCCTCCCAATCAAGCTCCCACTCACAGGTTCACCCTCCCACTCACCCTCCCACTCACTCGTTCACCCTCCCATTCACGCTCCCACTCACCCTTCCATCCATTCGTTCCCCAACCCACTCACTCGTTCACCCTCCCACTCACCCTCTTACTCACTCGTCCACTCAGCCTCCAACGCACGCGTCCACCCACCCACTCGCTCACCCTCCCTCTCCCTCGTTCACCCACCCATTCACCCTCACACTCACTCGTTCACCATCCGACTCGCGTTCCCACTCACCCTTCCATCCATTCGTTCCTCCACCCACTCACTCGTTCACCTACCCACTCACCCTCCTACTCACTCGTTCACCCTCGCACACACTCGTTCACCCTCGCACACACTCGTTCACCCTCGCACACACTCGTTCACCAATACACTCACCCTTCAAATAACTCGTTCACCATCCCACTCACCCTCCCACTCACTCGTTCACCCTCCCACTCGCCCTCCTACTCACTCGTCCACCCACCCACTCACTCGTTCACCCTCCCACTCACTCGTTCACCCTAGCATACACTCGTTCACCCAAACACTCACCATTCAAATAACTCGTTCACCCACCCACTCACCCTCCCACACACTCGTTCACCCTCCCAATCCCACCTACTCACTCGTACACCATCAAACTCACTCGTTCAAGAATCCACTCCCTCACCCACCCACTCACTCGTTCACTCTCCCAATCACCCTTACATCCATTAGTTCCACAACCCACTCACTCGTTCACCCATCCACTCACCCTCCTACTCACTTGTACACCATCCAACTCACTCGTTCACGAATCCACTCACTCTTCCTCCCACTAACTCGTTCACCCTCCCACACACTCGTTCATCCAAACACTCACCCTCCTCTCACACGTTCACCTCCCACTCACCCTCCCACTCACCTTCCCACTCACTCGTTCACCCACCCACTCACTCGTTCACCCTCCCACTCACACTTCCACTCACCTTCCCACTCACTCGTTCACCCACCCACTCACCCTCCCAATCACTTGTTCACCCTCCCATTCACTCCTCCACCCAACGACTTACTCGTTCACCCTTCCACTCACCCTCCCACTCACCATTCCATCTATTCATTCCCCAACCCACTCACTCGTTCACCCTCCCACTCACCCTCCTACTCACTCGTCCACCCCTCCACCCACCCACTCGCTCGTTCACGAATCCACTCACTCACCCTCCCACTCACTCATTCACCCTTCCACACACTCGTTCACCCTCCCACACTGTCCCACTCACTCGTTCACCCACCCACTCACCCTCCCACTCACTCGTTTACCCTCTCACACACTCGTTCAGCCAAACACGCACCCTCCCACTCACACGTTCACCCACACACTCACTCGTTCACCCTCCCACTCACGCTCCCACTCACTCGTCCACTCACCCTCCTACTAACTCTTCCATCCACCCTCCCACTCACTCATTCACCCTCGCACACACTCGTTCACCCTCCCATTTACTCACTCCTACACCATCCAACTCACTCATTCACGAATCCACTCACTCACCCTCCCACTCACTCGTTCACCATCCCACACACTCGTTCAGCCAAACGCTCACCATCCAAATCACTCGTTCACCCTTCCACACCGTCCCACTCAGTCGTTCACCTCCCACTCACCCTCCCACTCACCCTCCCACTCACTCGTTCACCCTCCCACTCACCCTTCCACTCACCTTCCCACTCACTCGTTCACCCACCCACTCACTCATTCACCCTCCCACTCACCCTTCCACTCACCTTCCCACTCACTCGTTCACCCACCCACTCACCCTCCCACTCACCCTTCCATCCATTCGTTCCTCCACCCACTCACTCGTTCACCTACCCACTCACCCTCCTACTCACTCGTTCACCCTCCCACACACTCGTTCACCCTCCCATTTACTCACTCGTACACCATCCAACTCACTCGTTCACGAATCCACTCACTCACCCTCCCACTCTCGTTCACCCTCGCACATACTCGTTCACCCTCGCATACACTCGTTCACCCTCGCACACACTCGTTCACCAATACACTCACCCTTCAAATAACTCGTTCACCATCCCACTCACCCTCCCACTCACTCGTTCACCCTCCCACTCGCCCTCCTACTCACTCGTCCACCCACCCACTCACTCGTTCACCCTCCTACTCACTCGTTCACCCTAGCATACACTCGTTCACCCAAACACTCACCATTCAAATAACTCGTTCACCCACCCACTCACCCTCCCACACACTCGTTCACCCTTCCAATCCCACCTACTCACTCGTACACCATCTAACTCACTCGTTCAAGAATCCACTCCCTCACCCACCCACTCACTCGTTCACTCTCCCACTCACCCTTCCATCCATTAGTTCCCCAACCCACTCACTCGTTCACCCATCCACTCACCTTCCTACTCACTTGTACACCATGCAACTCACTTGTTCACGAATCCACTCAGTCTTCCTCCCACTAACTCGTTCACCCTCCCACACACTCGTTCACCCAAACACTCACCCTCCTCTCACACGTTCACCTCCCACTCACCCTCCCACTCACCCTCCCACTCACTCGTTCACCCTCCCACTCACCCTTCCACTCACCTTCCCACTCACTCGTTCAACCACTCACTCGTTCACCCTCCCACTCACCCTTCCACTCACCTTCCCACTCACTCGTTCACCCACCCACTCACCCTCCCAATCAATTGTTCACCCTCCCATTCACTCCTCCACCCAACGACTTACTCGTTCACCCTCCCACTCACCCTCCCACTCACCCTTCCATCCATTCGTTCCTCCACCCACTCACTCGTTCACCTACCCACTCACCCTCCTACTCACTCGTTCACCCTCCCACACACTCGTTCACCCTCCCATTTACTCACTCGTACACCATCCAACTCACTCGTTCACGAATCCACTCACTCACCCTCGCACTCTCGTTCACCCTCGCACACACTCGTTCACCCTCGCACACACTCGTTCACCAATACACTCACCCTTCAAATAACTCGGTCACCATCCAACTCACCCTCCCACTCACTCGTTCACCCTCCCACTCGCCCTCCTACTCACTCGTCCACCCACCCACTCACTCGTTCACCCTCCCACTCACTCGTTCACCCTAGCATACACTCGTTCACCCAAACACTCACCATTCAAATAACTCGTTCACCCACCCACTCACCCTCCCACACACTCGTTCACCCTCCCAATCCCACCTACTCACTCGTACACCATCTAACTCACTCGTTCAAGAATCCACTCCCTCACCCACCCACTCACTCGTTCACTCTCCCACTCACCCTTCCATCCATTAGTTCCCCAACCCACTCACTCGTTCACCCTCCCACACACTCGTTCACCCTGCCATTTACTCACTCGTACACCATCCAACTCACTCGTTCACGAATCCACTCACTCACCCTCCCACTCTCGTTCACCCTCGCACACACTCGTTCACCCTCGCACACACTCGTTCACCAATACACTCACCCTTCAAATAACTCGTTCACCATCCCACTCACCCTCCCACTCACTTGTTCACCCTCCCACTCGCCCTCCTACTCACTCGTCCACCCACCCACTCACTCGTTCACCCTCCCACTCACTCGTTCACCCTAGCATACACTCGTTCACCCAAACACTCACCATTCAAATAACTCGTTCACCCACCCACTTACCCTCCCACACACTCGTTCACCCTCCCAATCCCACCTACTCACTCGTACACCATCTAACTCACTCGTTCAAGAATCCACTCCCTCACCCACCCACTCACTCGTTCACCATCCCACTCACCCTCCCACTCACTCGTTCACCCTCCCATTCACGCTCCCACTCACCCTTCCATCCATTCGTTCCCCAACCCACTCACTCGTTCACCCTCCCACTCACCCTCTTACTCACTCGTCCACTCAGCCTCCAACGCACTCGTCCACCCACCCACCCACTCACCCTCCCTCTCCCTCGTTCACCCACCCATTCACCTTCCCACTCACTCGTTCACCATCCGACTCGCGCTCCCACTCACCCTTCCATCCATTCGTTCCTCAACCCACTCACTCGTTCACCTACCCACTCACCCTCCTACTCACTCGTTTACCCTCAAACACACACTCGTTCACCCTCCCATTTACTCACTCGTACACCATCCAACTCACTCGTTCACGAATCCACTCACTCACCCTCCCACTCTCGTTCACCCTCGCACACACTCGTTCACCCTCGCACACACTCGTTCACCAATACACTCACCCTTCAAATATCTCGTTCACCCTCCCACTCGCCCTCCTACTCACTCGTCCACCCACCCACTCACTCGTTCACCCTCCCAGTCACTCGTTCACCCTAGCATACACTCGTTCACCCAAACACTCACCATTCAAATAACTCGTTCACCCACCCACTCACCCTCCCACACACTCGTTCACCCTCCCAATCCCACCTACTCACTCGTACACCATCTAACTCACTCGTTCAAGAATCCACTCCCTCACCCACCCACTCACTCGTTCACTCTCTCACTCACCCTTCAATCCATTAGTTCCCCAACCCACTCACTCGTTCACCCATCCACTCACCCTCCTACTCACTTGTACACCATCCAACTCACTCGTTCACGAATCCACTCACTCTTTCTTCCACTAACTCGTTCACCCTCCCACACACTCGTTCACCCAAACACTCACCCTCCTCTCATACGTTCACCTCCCACTCACCCTCCCACTCACCCTCCCACTCACTCGTTCACCCTCCCACTCACCCTTCCACTCACCTTCCCACTCACTCGTCCACCCACCCACTCACTCGTTCACCCTCCCACTCACTCGTTCACCCTAGCATACACTCGTTCACCCACCCACTCACCCTCCCACACACTCGTTCACCCTCCCAATCCCACCTACTCACTCGTACACCATCAACTCACTCGTTCAAGAATCCACTCCCTCACCCACCCACTCACTCGTTCACTCTCCCACTCACCCTTCCATCCATTGGTTCCCCAACCCACTCACTCGTTCACCCATCCACTCACCCTCCTACTCACTTGTACACCATCCAACTCACTCGTTCACGAATCCACTCACTCTTCCTCACACTAACTCGTTCACCCTCCCACACACTCGTTCACCCAAACACTCACCCTCCTCTCACACGTTCACCTCCCACTCACCCTCCCACTCACCCTCCCACTCACTCGTTCACCCTCCCACTCACCCTTCCACTCACCTTCCCACTCACTCGTTCACCCACCCACTCACTCGTTCACCCTCCCACTTACCCTTCCACTCACCTTCCCACTCACTCGTTCACCCACCCACTCACCCTCCCAATCACTTGTTCACCCTCCCATTCACTCCTCCACCCAACGACTTACTCGTTCACCCTCCCACTCACCCTCCCACTCACCCTTCCATCCATTCATTCCCCAACCCACTCACTCGTTCACCCTCCCACTCACCCTCCTACTCACTCGTCCACCCCTCCACCCACCCACTCGCTCGTTCACGAATCCACTCACTCACCCTCCCACTCACTCATTCACCCTTCCACACACTCGTTCACCCTCCCACACCGTCCCACTCACTCGTTCACCCACCCACTTACTAGTTCACCCACCCACTCACCCTCCCACTCACACGTTCACCCACACACTCACTCGTTCACCCTCCCACTCACGCTCCCACTCACGCTCCCACTCACTCGTCCACTCACCCTCCTACTAACTCTTCCATCCACCCTCCCACTCACTCGTTCACCCTCGCACACACTCGTTCACCCTCCCATTTACTCACTCCTACACCATCCAACTCACTCATTCACGAATCCACTCACTCACCCTCCCACTCACTCGTTTACCATCCCACACACTCGTTCAGCCAAACGCTCACCATCAAAATCACTCGTTCACCCTTCCACACCGTCCCACTCAGTCGTTCACTCTCCCACTCACGCTCCCACTCACCGTCTTACTCACTCGTTCACCCACCCATTCATCATTCCACTCACTCGTTCGCCCTTCCACTCACCCTTCCATCCATTCGTTCCTCCACCCACTCACTCGTCCACCCACCCGCCCACTCACTCGTTCACCCTCCCACTCACCCTCCCACTCACCCTCCCACTCACACGTTCACCCACCCACTCACCCTCCCCTTCACTCTTTCACCCTCGCACACACTCGTTCCCCCAAACACTCACCCTTCAAATATCTCGTTCTCCCTCCCACTCACCCTTGCACTCATTCGTTCACCCTCCCACTCACCCTCCTACTCACTCGTCCACCCACCCACTCACTCGTTCACCCTCCCAATCAAGCTCCCACTCACAGGTTCACCCTCCCACTCACCCTCCCACTCACTCGTTCACCCTCCCATTCACGCTCCCACTCACCCTTCCATCCATTCGTTCCCCAACCCACTCACTCGTTCACCCTCCCACTCATCCTCTTACTCACTCGTCCACTCAGCCTCCAACGCACTCGTCCACCCACCCACTCACCCTCCCTCTCCCTCGTTCACCCACCCATTCACCTTCCCACTCACTCGTTCACCACCCGACTCGCGCTCCCACTCACTCTTCCATCCATTCGTTCCTCCACCCACTCACTCGTTCACCTACCCACTCACCCTCCTACTCACTCGTTCACCCTCCCACACACTCGTTCACCCTCCCATTTACTCACTCGTACACCATCCAACTCACTCGTTCACGAATCCACTCACTCACCCTCCCACTCTCGTTCACCCTCCCACTCACTCGTTCACCCTAGCATACACTCGTTCACCCAAACACTCACCATTCAAATAACTCGTTCACCCACCCACTTACCCTCCCACACACTCGTTCACCCTCCCAATCCCACCTACTCACTCGTACACCATCTAACTCACTCGTTCAAGAATCCACTCCCTCACCCACCCACTCACTCGTTCACCATCCCACTCACCCTCCCACTCACTCGTTCACCCTCCCATTCACGCTCCCACTCACCCTTCCATCCATTCGTTCCCCAACCCACTCACTCGTTCACCCTCCCACTCACCCTCTTACTCACTCGTCCACTCAGCCTCCAACGCACTCGTCCACCCACCCACCCACTCACCCTCCCTCTCCCTCGTTCACCCACCCATTCACCCTCCCACTCACTCGTTCACCATCCGACTCGCGCTCCCACTCACCCTTCCATCCATTCGTTCCTCAACCCACTCACTCGTTCACCTACCCACTCACCCTCCTACTCACTCGTTTACCCTCAAACACACACTCGTTCACCCTCCCATTTACTCACTCGTACACCATCCAACTCACTCGTTCACGAATCCACTCACTCACCCTCCCACTCTCGTTCACCCTCGCACACACTCGTTCACCCTCGCACACACTCGTTCACCAATACACTCACCCTTCAAATATCTCGTTCACCCTCCCACTCGCCCTCCTACTCACTCGTCCACCCACCCACTCACTCGTTCACCCTCCCAGTCACTCGTTCACCCTAGCATACACTCGTTCACCCAAACACTCACCATTCAAATAACTCGTTCACCCACCCACTCACCCTCCCACACACTCGTTCACCCTCCCAATCCCACCTACTCACTCGTACACCATCTAACTCACTCGTTCAAGAATCCACTCCCTCACCCACCAACTCACTCGTTCACTCTCTCACTCACCCTTCAATCCATTAGTTCCCCAACCCACTCACTCGTTCACCCATCCACTCACCCTCCTACTCACTTGTACACCATCTAACTCACTCGTTCACGAATCCACTCACTCTTTCTTCCACTAACTCGTTCACCCTCCCACACACTCGTTCACCCAAACACTCACCCTCCTCTCATACGTTCACCTCCCACTCACCCTCCCACTCACCCTCCCACTCACTCGTTCACCCTCCCACTCACCCTTCCACTCACCCTCCCACTCACTCGTTCACCCTAGCATACACTCGTTCACCCACCCACTCACCCTCCCACACACTCGTTCACCCTCCCAATCCCACCTACTCACTCGTACACCATCAACTCACTCGTTCAAGAATCCACTCCCTCACCCACCCACTCACTCGTTCACTCTCCCACTCACCCTTCCATCCATTGGTTCCCCAACCCACTCACTCGTTCACCCATCCACTCACCCTCCTACTCACTTGTACACCATCCAACTCACTCGTTCACGAATCCACTCACTCTTCCTCACACTAACTCGTTCACCCTCCCACACACTCGTTCACCCAAACACTCACCCTCCTCTCACACGTTCACCTCCCACTCACCCTCCCACTCACCCTCCCACTCACCCTTCCACTCACCTTCCCACTCACTCGTTCACCCACCCACTCACTCGTTCACCCTCCCACTTACCCTTCCACTCACCTTCCCACTCACTCGTTCACCCACCCACTCACCCTTCCACTCACCTTCCCACTCACTCATTCACCCACCCACTCACCCTCCCAATCACTTGTTCACCCTCCCATTCACTCCTCCAACCAACGACTTACTCGTTCACCCTCCCACTCACCCTCCCACTCACCCTTCCATCCATTCATTCCCCAACCCACTCACTCGTTCACCCTCCCACTCACCCTCCTACTCACTCGTCCACCCCTCCACCCACCCACTCGCTCGTTCACGAATCCACTCACTCACCCTCCCACTCACTCATTCACCCTTCCACACACTCGTTCACCCTCCCACACCGTCCCACTCACTCGTTCACCCACCCACTTACTAGTTCACCCACCCACTCACCCTCCCACTCACACGTTCACCCACACACTCACTCGTTCACCCTCCCACTCACGCTCCCACTCACGCTCCCACTCACTCGTCCACTCACCCTCCTACTAACTCTTCCATCCACCCTCCCACTCACTCGTTCACCCTCGCACACACTCGTTCACCCTCCCATTTACTCACTCCTACACCATCCAACTCACTCATTCACGAATCCACTCACTCACCCTCCCACTCACTCGTTTACCATCCCACACACTCGTTCAGCCAAACGCTCACCATCAAAATCACTCGTTCACCCTTCCACACCGTCCCACTCAGTCGTTCACTCTCCCACTCACGCTCCCACTCACCGTCTTACTCACTCGTTCACCCACCCATTCATCATTCCACTCACTCGTTCGCCCTTCCACTCACCCTTCCATCCATTCGTTCCTCCACCCACTCACTCGTCCACCCACCTGCCCACTCACTCGTTCACCCTCCCACTCACCCTCCCACTCACCCTCCCACTCACACGTTCACCCACCCACTCACCCTCCCCTTCACTCTTTCACCCTCGCACACACTCGTTCCCCCAAACACTCACCCTTCAAATATCTCGTTCTCCCTCCCACTCACCCTTGCACTCATTCGTTCACCCTCCCACTCACCCTCCTACTCACTCGTCCACCCACCCACTCACTCGTTCACCCTCCCAATCAAGCTCCCACTCACAGGTTCACCCTCCCAATCACCCTCCCACTCACTCGTTCACCCTCCCATTCACGCTCCCACTCACCCTTCCATCCATTCGTTCCCCAACCCACTCACTCGTTCACCCTCCCACTCACCCTCTTACTCACTCGTCCACTCAGCCTCCAACGCACTCGTCCACCCACCCACTCACCCTCCCTCTCCCTCGTTCACCCACCCATTCACCTTCCCACTCACTCGTTCACCACCCGACTCGCGCTCCCACTCACTCTTCCATCCATTCGTTCCTCCACCCACTCACTCGTTCACCTACCCACTCACCCTCCTACTCACTCGTTCACCCTCCCACACACTCGTTCACCCTAACATTTACTCACTCGTACACCATCCAACTCACTCGTTCACGAATCCACTCACTCACCCTCCCACTCTCGTTCACCCTCGCACACACTCGTTCACCCTCGCACACACTCGTTCACCAATACACTCACCCTTCAAATAACTCGTTCACCATCCCACTCACCTTCCCACTCACTCGTTCACCCTCCCACTCGCCCTCCTACTCACTCGTCCACCCACCCACTCACTCGTTCACTCTCCTACTCACTCGTTCACCCTAGCATACACTCGTTCACCCAAACACTCACCATTCAAATAACTCGTTCACCCACCCACTCACCCGCCCACACACTCGTTCACCCTCCCAATCCCACCTACTCACTCGTACACCATCTAACTTACTCGTTCAAGAATCCACTCCCTCACCCACCCACTCACTCGTTCACTCTCCCACTCACCCTTCCATCCATTAGTTCCCCAACCCTCTCACTCGTTCACCCATCCACTCACCCTCCTACTCACTTGTACACCATCCAACGCACTCGTTCACGAATCCACTCACTCTTCCTCCCACTAACTCGTTCACCCTCCCACACACTCGTTCACCCAAACACTCACCCTCCTCTCACACGTTCACCTCCCACTCACCCTCCCACTCACCCTCCCACTCACTCGTTCACCCTCCCACTCACCCTTCCACTCACCTTCCCACTCACTCGTTCACCCACCCACTCATTCGTTCACCCTCCCACTCACCCTTCCACTCACCTTTCCACTCACTCATTCACCCACCCACTCACCCTCCCAATCAATTGTTCACCCTCCCATTCACTCCTCCACCCAACGACTTACTCGTTCACCCTCCCACTCACCCTCCCACTCAACCTTCCATCCATTCGTTCCTCCACCACTCACTCGTTCACCTACCCACTCACCCTCCTACCCACTCGTTCACCCTCACACACACTCGTTCACCCTCCCATTTACTCACTCGTACACCATCCAACTCACTCGTTCACGAATCCACTCACTCACCCTCCCACTCTCGTTCACCCTCGCACACACTCGTTCACCCTCGCACACACTCGTTCACCAATACACTCACCCTTCAAATAACTCGTTCACCATCCCACTTACCCTCCCACTCACTCGTTCACCCTCCCACTCGCCCTCCTACTCACTCGTCCACCCACCCACTCACTCGTTCACCCTCCCACTCACTCGTTCAACCTAGCATAAACTCGTTCACCCAAACACTCACCATTCAAATAACTCGTTCACCCACCCACTCACCCTCCCACACACTCGTTCACCCTCCCAATCCCACCTACTCACTCGTACACCATCTAACTTACTCGTTCAAGAATCCACTCCCTCACCCACCCACTCACTCGTTCACTCTCCCACTCACCCTTCCATCCATTAGTTCCCCAACCCACTCACTCGTTCACCCATCCACTCACCCTCCTACTCACTTGTACACCATCCAACGCACTCGTTCACGAATGCACTCACTCTTCCTCCCACTAACTCGTTCACCCTCCCACACACTCGTTCACCCAAACACTCACCCTCCTCTCACACGTTCACCTCCCACTCACCCTCCCACTCACCCTCCCACTCACTCGTTCACCCTCCCACTCACCCTTCCACTCACCTTCCCACTCACTCGTTCACCCACCCACTCATTCGTTCACCCTCCCACTCACCCTTCCACTCACCTTTCCACTCACTCATTCACCCACCCACTCACCCTCCCAATCAATTGTTCACCCTCCCATTCACTCCTCCACCCAACGACTTACTCGTTCACCCTCCCACTCACCCTCCCACTCACCCTTCCATCCATTCGTTCCTCCACCCACTCACTCGTTCACCTACCCACTCACCCTCCTACCCACTCGTTCACCCTCACACACACTCGTTCACCCTCCCATTTACTCACTCGTACACCATCCAACTCACTCGTTCACGAATCCACTCACTCACCCTCGCACACACTCGTTCACCCTCGCACACACTCGTTCACCCTCGCACACACTCGTTCACTAATACACTCACCCTTCAAATAACTCGTTCACCATCCCACTCACCCTCCCACTCACTCGTTCACCCTCCCACTCGCCCTCCTACTCACTCGTCCACCCACCCACTCACTCGTTCACCCTTCCACTCACTCGTTCACCCTAGCATACACTCGTTCACCCAAACACTCACTATTCAAATAACTCGTTCACCCACCCACTCACCCTCCCACACACTCGTTCACCCTCCCAATCCCACCTACTCACTCGTACACCATCTAACTCACTCGTTCAAGAATCCACTCCCTCACCCACCCACTCACTCGTTCACTCTCCCACTCACCCTTCCATCCATTAGTTCCCCAACCCACTCACTCGTTCACCCATCCACTTACCCTCCTACTCACTTGTACACCATCCAACTCACTCGTTCACGAATCCACTCACTCTTCCTCCCACTAACTCGTTCACCCTCCCACACACCCGTTCACCCAAACACTCACCCTAATCTCACACGTTCACCTCCCACTCACCCTCTCACTCACCCTCCCACTCACTCGTTCACCCTCCCACTCACCCTTCCACTCACCTTCCCACTCACTCGTTCACCCACCCACTCACTCGTTCACCCTCCCACTCACCCTTCCACTCACCTTCCCACTCACTCGTTCACCCACCCACTCACCCTCCCAATCACTTGTTCACCCTCCCATTCACTCCTCCACCCAACGACTTACTCGTTCACCCTCCCACTCACCCTCCCACTCACCCTTCCATCCATTCGTTCCTCCACCCACTCACTCGTTCACCTACCCACTCACCCTCCTACTCACTCGTTCAGCCTCCCACACACTCGTTCACCCTCCCATTTACTCACTCGTACACCATCCAACTCACTCGTTCACGAATCCACTCACTCACCCTCCCACTCTCGTTCACCCTCGCACACACTCGTTCACCCTCGCACACACTCGTTCACCAATACATTCACCCTTCAAATAACTCGTTCACCATCCCACTTACCCTCCCACTCACTCGTTCACCCTCCCACTCGCCCTCCTACTCACTCGTCCACCCACCCACTCACTCGTTCACCCTCCCACTCACTCGTTCACCCTAGCATAAACTCGTTCACCCAAACACTCACCATTCAAATAACTCGTTCACCCACCCACTCACCCTCCCACACACTCGTTCACCCTCCCAATCCCACCTACTCACTCGTACACCATCTAACTTACTCGTTCAAGAATCCACTCCCTCACCCACCCACTCACTCGTTCACTCTCCCACTCACCCTTCCATCCATTAGTTCCCCAACCCACTCACTCGTTCACCCATCCACTCACCCTCCTACTCACTTGTACACCATCCAACGCACTCGTTCACGAATGCACTCACTCTTCCTCCCACTAACTCGTTCACCCTCCCACACACTCGTTCACCCAAACACTCACCCTCCTCTCACACGTTCACCTCCCACTCACCCTCCCACTCACCCTCCCACTCACTCGTTCACCCTCCCACTCACCCTTCCACTCACCTTCCCACTCACTCGTTCACCCACCCACTCATTCGTTCACCCTCCCACTCACCCTTCCACTCACCTTTCCACTCACTCATTCACCCACCCACTCACCCTCCCAATCAATTGTTCACCCTCCCATTCACTCCTCCACCCAACGACTTACTCGTTCACCCTCCCACTCACCCTCCCACTCACCCTTCCATCCATTCGTTCCTCCACCCACTCACTCGTTCACCTACCCACTCACCCTCCTACCCACTCGTTCACCCTCGCACACACTCGTTCACCCTCGCACACACTCGTTCACTAATACACTCACCCTTCAAATAACTCGTTCACCATCCCACTCACCCTCCCACTCACTCGTTCACCCTCCCACTCGCCCTCCTACTCACTCGTCCACCCACCCACTCACTCGTTCACCCTTCCACTCACTCGTTCACCCTAGCATACACTCGTTCACCCAAACACTCACTATTCAAATAACTCGTTCACCCACCCACTCACCCTCCCACACACTCGTTCACCCTCCCAATCCCACCTACTCACTCGTACACCATCTAACTCACTCGTTCAAGAATCCACTCCCTCACCCACCCACTCACTCGTTCACTCTCCCACTCACCCTTCCATCCATTAGTTCCCCAACCCACTCACTCGTTCACCCATCCACTCACCCTCCTACTCACTTGTACACCATCCAACTCACTCGTTCACGAATCCACTCACTCTTCCTCCCACTAACTCGTTCACCCTCCCACACACCCGTTCACCCAAACACTCACCCTAATCTCACACGTTCACCTCCCACTCACCCTCTCACTCACCGTCCCACTCACTCGTTCACCCTCCCACTCACCCTTCCACTCACCTTCCCACTCACTCGTTCACCCACCCACTCACTCGTTCACCCTCCCACTCACCCTTCCACTCACCTTCCCACTCACTCGTTCACCCACCCACTCACCCTCCCAATCACTTGTTCACCCTCCCATTCACTCCTCCACCCAACGACTTACTCGTTCACCCTCCCACTCACCCTCCCACTCACCCTTCCATCCATTCGTTCCTCCACCCACTCACTCGTTCACCTACCCACTCACCCTCGTACTCACTCGTTCACCCTCCCACACACTCGTTCACCCTCCCATTTACTCACTCGTACACCATCCAACTCACTCGTTCACGAATCCACTCACTCACCCTCCCACTCTCGTTCACCCTCGCACACACTCGTTCACCCTCGCACACACTCGTTCACCAATACATTCACCCTTCAAATAACTCGTTCACCATCCCACTTACCCTCCCACTCACTCGTTCACCCTCCCACTCGCCCTCCTACTCACTCGTCCACCCACCCACTCACTCGTTCACCCTCCCACTCACTCGTTCACCCTAGCATACACTCGTTCACCCAAACACTCACCATTCAAATAACTCGTTCACCCACCCACTTACCCTCCCACACACTCGTTCACCCTCCCAATCCCACCTACTCACTCGTACACCATCTAACTCACTCGTTCAAGAATCCACTCCCTCACCCACCCACTCACTCGTTCACTCTCCCACTCACCCTTCCATCCATTAGTTCCCCAACCCACTCACTCGTTCACCCATCCACTCACCCTCCTACTCACTTGTACACCATCCAACTCACTCGTTCACGAATCCACTCACTCTTCCTCCCACTAACTCGTTCACCCTCCCACACACCCGTTCACCCAAACACTCACCCTAATCTCACACGTTCACCTCCCACTCACCCTCTCACTCACCCTCCCACTCACTCGTTCACCCTCCCACTCACCCTTCCACTCACCTTCCCACTCACTCGTTCACCCACCCACTCACTCGTTCACCCTCCCACTCACCCTTCCACTCACCTTCCCACTCACTCGTTCACCCACCCACTCACCCTCCCAATCACTTGTTCACCCTCCCATTCACTCCTCCACCCAACGACTTACTCGTTCACCCTCCCACTCACCCTCCCACTCACCCTTCCATCCATTCGTTCCTCCACCCACTCACTCGTTCACCTACCCACTCACCCTCCTACTCACTCGTTCACCCTCCCACACGCTCGTTCACCCTCCCATTTACTCACTCGTACACCATCCAACTCACTCGTTCACGAATCCACTCACTCACCCTCCCACTCTCGTTCACCCTCGCACACACTCGTTCACCCTCGCACACACTCGTTCACCAATACATTCACCCTTCAAATAACTCGTTCACCATCCCACTTACCCTCCCACTCACTCGTTCACCCTCCCACTCGCCCTCCTACTCACTCGTCCACCCACCCACTCACTCGTTCACCCTCCCACTCACTCGTTCACCCTAGCATACACTCGTTCACCCAAACACTCACCATTCAAATAACTCGTTCACCCACCCACTTACCCTCCCACACACTCGTTCACCCTCCCAATCCCACCTACTCACTCGTACACCATCTAACTCACTCGTTCAAAAATCCACTCCCTCACCCACCCACTCACTCGTTCACCATCCACCTCACCCTCCCACTCACTCGTTCACCCTCCCATTCACGCTCCCACTCACCCTTCCATCCATTCGTTCCCCAAACCACTCACTCGTTCACCCTCCCACTCACCCTCTTATGCACTCGTCCACTCAGCCTCCAACGCACTCGTCCACCCACCCACCCACTCACCCTCCCTCTCCCTCGTTCACCCACCCATTCACCCTCCCACTCACTCGTTCACCATCCGACTCGCGCTCCCACTCACCCTTCCATCCATTCGTTCCTCAACCCACTCACTCGTTCACCTACCCACTCACCCTCCTACTCACTCGTTTACCCTCAAACACACACTCGTTCACCCTCCCATTTACTCACTCGTACACCATCCAACTCACTCGTTCACGAATCCACTCACTCACCCTCCCACTCTCGTTCACCCTCGCACACACTCGTTCACCCTCGCACACACTCGTTCACCAATACACTCACCCTTCAAATAACTCGTTCACCCTCCCACTCACCCTCCTACTCACTCGTCCACCCACCCACTCACTCGTTCACCCTCCCACTCACTCGTTCACCCAGGCATACACTCGTTCACCCAAACACTCACCATTCAAATAACTCGTTCACCCACCCACTCACCCTCCCACACACTCGTTCACCCTCCCAATCCCACCTACTCACTCGTACACCATCTAACTCACTCGTTCAAGAATCCACTCCCTCACCCACCCACTCACTCGTTCACTCTCCCACTCACCCTTCCATCCATTAGTTCCCCAACCCACTCACTCGTTCACCCATCCACTCACCCTCCTACTCACTTGTACACCATCCAACTCACTCGTTCACGAATCCACTCACTATTCTTCCCAATAACTCGTTCACCCTCCCACACACTCGTTCACCCAAACACTCACCCTCCTCTCACACGTTCACCTCCCACTCACCCTCCCACTCACCCTCCCACTCACTCGTTCACCCTCCCACTCACCCTTCCACTCACCTTCCCACTCACTCGTTCACCCACCCACTCACCCTCCCAATCAATTGTTCACCCTCCCATTCACTCCTCCACCCAACGACTTACTCGTTCACTCTCCCACTCACCCTCCCACTCACCCTTCCATCCATTCGTTCCTCCACCCACTCACTCGTTCACCTACCCACTCACCCTCCTACTCACTCGTTCACCCTCCCACACACTCGTTCACCCTCCAATTTACTCACTCGTACACCATCCAACTCACTCGTTCACGAATCCACTCACTCACCCTCGCACTCTCGTTCACCCTCGCACACACTCGTTCACCCTCGCACACACTCGTTCACCAATACACTCACCCTTCAAATAACTCGTTCACCATCCCAATCACCCTCCCACTCACTCGTTCACCCTCCCACTCGCCCTCCTACTCACTCGTCCACCCACCCACTCACTCGTTCACCATCCCACTCACTCGTTCACCCTAGCATACACTCGTTCACCCAAACACTCACCATTCAAATAACTCGTTCACCCACCCACTCACCCTCCCACACATTCGTTCACCCTCCCAATCCCACCTACTCACTCGTACACCATCTAACTCACTCGTTCAAGAATCCACTCCCTCACCCACCCACTCACTCGTTCACTCTCCCACTCACCCTTCCATCCATTAGTTCCCCAACCCACTCACTCGTTCACCCATCCACTCACCCTCCTACTCATTTGTACACCCTCCAACTCACTCGTTCACGAATCCACTCACTCTTCCTCCCACTAACTCGTTCACCCTCCCACACACTCGTTCACCCAAACACTCACCCTCCTCTCACACGTTCACCTCCCACTCACCCTCCCACTCACCCTCCCACTCACTCGTTCACCCTCCCACTCACCCTTCCACTCACCTTCCCACTCACTCGTTCACCCACCCACTCACTCGTTCACCCTCCCACTCACCCTTCCACTCACCTTCCCACTCACTCGTTCACCCACCCACTCACCCTCCCAATCACTTGTTCACCCTCCCATTCACTCCTCCACCCAACGACTTACTCGTTCACCCTCCCACTCACCCTCCCACTCACCCTTCCATCCATTCGTTCCTCCACCCACTCACTCGTTCACCTACCCACTCACCCTCGTACTCACTCGTTCACCCTCCCACACACTCGTTCACCCTAACATTTACTCACTCGTACACCATCCAACTCACTCGTTCACGAATCCACTCACTCACCCTCCCACTCTCGTTCACCCTCGCACACACTCGTTCACCCTCGCACACACTCGTTCACCAATACACTCACCCTTCAAATAACTCGTTCACCATCCCACTCACCCTCCCACTCACTCGTTCACCCTCCCACTCGCCCTCCTACTCACTCGTCCACCCACCCACTCACTCGTTCACCCTCCCACTCACTCGTTCACCCTAGCATACACTCGTTCACCCAAACACTCACCATTCAAATAACTCGTTCACCCACCCACTCACCCTCCCACACACTCGTTCACCCTCCCAATCCCACCTACTCACTCGTACACCATCTAACTCACTCGTTCAAGAATCCACTCCCTCACCCACCCACTCACTCGTTCACTCTCCCACTCACCCTTCCATCCATTAGTTCCCCAACCCACTCACTCGTTCACCCTCCCACTCACGCTCACACTCACTCGTCCACTCACCCTCCTACTAACTCTTCCATCCACCCTCCCACTCACTCATTCACCCTCGCACACACTCGTTCACCCTCCCATTTACTCACTCCTACACCATCCAACTCACTCATTCACGAATCCACTCACTCACCCTCCCACTCACTCGTTCACCATCCCACACACTCGTTCAGCCAAACGCTCACCATCCAAATCACTCGTTCACCCTTCCACACCGTCCCACTCAGTCGTTCACTCTCCCACTCACCCTCCCACTCACTCTCCCACTCACTCGTTCACCCTCCCACTCACCCTTCCACTCACCTTCCCACTCACTCGTTCACCCACCCACTCACTCATTCACCCTCCCACTCACCCTTCCACTCACCTTCCCACTCACTCGTTCACCCACCCACTCACCCTCCCACTCACCCTTCCATCCATTCGTTCCTCCACCCACTCACTCGTTCACCTAACCACTCACCCTCCTACTCACTCGTTCACCCTCCCACACACTCGTTCACCCTCCCATTTACTCACTCGTACACCATCCAACTCACTCGTTCACGAATCCACTAACTCACCCTCCCACTCTCGTTCACCCTCGCACACACTCGTTCACCCTCGCACACACTCGTTCACCAATACACTCACCCTTCAAATAACTCGTTCACCATCCCACTCACCCTCCCACTCACTCGTTCACCCTCCCACTCGCCCTCCTACTCACTCGTCCACCCACCCACTCACTCGTTCACCCTAGCATACACTCGTTCACCCAAACACTCACCATTCAAATAACTCGTTCACCCACCAACTCACCCTCCCACACACTCGTTCACCCTCCCAATCCCACCTACTCACTCGTACACCATCTAACTCACTCGTTCAAGAATCCACTCCCTCACCCACCCACTCACTCGTTCACTCTCCCACTCACCCTTCCATCCATTAGTTCCCCAACCCAATCACTCGTTCACCCATCAACTCACCCTCCTACTCAATTGTACACCATCCAACTCACTCGTTCACGAATCCACTCACTCTTCCTCCCACTAACTCGTTCACCCTCCCACACACTCGTTCACCCAAACACTCACCCTCCTCTCACACGTTCACCTCCCACTCACCCTCCCACTCACCCTCCCACTCACTCGTTCACCCTCCCACTCACCCTTCCACTCACCTTCCCACTCACTCGTTCACCCACCCACTCACTCGTTCACCCTCCCACTCACCCTTCCACTCACCTTCCCACTCATTCGTTCACCTACCCACTCACTCTCCCAATCACTTGTTCACCCTCCCCTTCACTCCTCCACCCAACGACTTACTCGTTCACCCTCCCACTCACCCTCCCACTCACCCTTCCATCCATTCATTCCCCAACCCACTCACTCGTTCACCCTCCCACTCACCCTCCTACTCACTCGTCCACCCCTCCACCCACCCACTCGCTCATTCAAGAATCCACTCACTCACCCTCCCACTCACTCATTCACCCTTCCACTCACTCGTTCACCCTCCCACACCGTCCCACTCACTCGTTCACCCACCCACTTACTAGTTCACCCACCCACTCACCCTCCCACGCACTCGTTTACCCTCCCACACACTCGTTCAGCCAAAAACGCACCCTCCCACTCACACGTTCACCCACACACTCACTCGTTCACCCTCCCACTCACGCTCCCACTCACTCGTTCACTCACCCTCCTACTTACTCTTCCATCCACCCTTCCACTCACTCGTTCACCCTCGCACACACTCGTTCACCCTCCCATTTACTCACTCGTACACCATCTAACTCTCTCATTCACGAATCCACTCACTCACCCTCCCACTCACTCGTTCACCATCCCACACACTCGTTCAGCCAAACCCTCACCATCCAAATCACTCGTTCACCCGTCCACACCGTCCCACTCACTCGTTCACCCTCCCACTCACCCTTCCACTCACCTTCCCACTCACTCGTTCACCCACCCACTCACCCTCCCAATCACTTGTTCACCCTCCCATTCACTCCTCCACCCAAAGACTTACTCGTTCACCCTCCCACTCACCCTCCCACTCACCCTTCCATCCATTCATTCCCCAACCCACTCACTTGTTCACCCTCCCACTCACCCTCCTACTCACTCGTCCACCCCTCCACCCACCCACTCGCTCGTTCACGAATCCACTCACTCACCCTCCCACTCACTCATTCGCCCTTACACACACTCGTTCACCCTCCCACACCGTCCCACTCACTCGTTCACCCACCCACTTACTAGTTCACTCACCCACTCACCCTCCCACTCACTCGTTTACCCTCCCACACACTCGTTCAGCCAAACACGCACCCTCCCACTCACACGTTCACCCACACACTCACTCGTTCACCCTCCCACTCACGCTCCCACTCACTCGTTCACTCACCCTCCTACTCACTCTTCCATCCACCCTCCCACTCACTCGGTCACCCTCGCACACACCCGTTCACCCTCCCATTTACTCACTCGTACACCATCCAACTCACTCATTCACGAATCCACTCACTCACACTCCCACTCACTCGTTCACCATCCCACACACTCGTTCAGCCAAACCCTCACCATCCAAATCACTCGTTCACCCTTCCACACCGTCCCACTCAGTCGTTCATTCTCCCACTCACGCTCCCACTCACCCTCTTACTCACTCGTTCACCCACCCATTCATCATCCCACTCACTCGTTCGCCCTTCCACTCACCCTTCCATCCATTCGCTCCTCCACCCACTCACTCGTCCACCCACCCACTCACTCGTTCACCTTCCCACTCACCCTCCCACTCACACGTTCACCCACCCACTCACCCTCCCCTTAACTCTTTCACCTTCGCACACACTCGTTCCCCCAAACACTCACCCTTCAAATATCTCGTTCTCACTCCCACTCACCCTTGCACTCATTCGTTCACCCTCCCACTCACCCTCCTACTCACTCGTCCACCCACCCACTCACTCGTTCACCCTCCCAATCAAGCTCCCACTCACAGGTTCACCCTCCCATTCACGCTCCCACTCACCCTTCCATCCATTCGTTCCCCAACCCACTCACTCGTTCACCCTCCCACTCACCCTCTTACTCACTCGTCCACTCAGCCTCCAACGCACTCGTCCACCCACCCACCCACCCTCCCTCTCCCTCGTTCACCCACCCATTCACCCTCCCACTCACTCGTTCACCATCCGACTCGCGCTCCCACTCACTCTTCCATCCATTCGTTCCTCCACCCACTCACTCGTTCACCTACCCACTCACCCTCCTACTCACTCGTTCACCCTCCCACACACTCGTTCACCCTCCCATTTACTCACTCGTACACCATCCAACTCACTCGTTCACGAATCCACTCACTCACCCTCCCACTCTCGTTCACCCTCGCACACACTCGTTCACCCTCGCACACACTCGTTCACCCTCGTACACACTCGTTCACCAATACACTCACCCTTCAAATAACTCGTTCAATATCCCACTCACCCTCCCACTCACTCGTTCACCCTCCCACTCGCCCTCCTACTCACTCGTCCACCCACCCACTCACTCGTTCACCCTCCCACTCACTCGTTCACCCAAGCATACACTCGTTCACCCAAACACTCACCATACAAATAACTCGTTCACCCACCCACTCACCCTCCCACACACTCGTTCACCCTCACAATCCCACCTACTCACTCGTACACCATCTAACTCACTCGTTCAAGAATCCACTCCCTCACCCACCCACTCACTCGTTCACTCTCTCACTCACCCTTCCATCTATTAGTTCCAGAACCCACTCACTCGTTCACCAATCCACTCACCCTCCTACTCACTTGTACACCATCCAACTCACTCGTTCACAAATCCACTCACTCTTCCTCCCACTAACTCGTTCACCCTCCCACACACTCGTTCACCCAAACACTCACCCTCCTCTCACACGTTCACCTCCCACTCACCCTCCCACTCACCCTCCCACTCACTCGTTCACCCACCCACTCATTCGTTCACCCTCCCACTCACCCTTCCACTCACCTTCCCACTCATTCGTTCACCTACCCACTCACCCTCCCAATCACTTGTTTACCCTCCCATTCACTCCTCCACCCAACGACTTACTCGTTCACCCTCCCACTCACCCTCCCACTCACCCTTCCATCCATTCATTCCCCAGCCCACTCACTCGTTCACCCTCCCACTCAACCTCCTACTCACTCGTCCACCCCTCCACCCACCCACTCGCTCGTTCAAGAATCCACTCACTCACCCTCCCACTCACTCATTCACCCTTCCACTCACTCGTTCACCCTCCCACACCGTCCCACTCACTCGTTCACCCACCCACTTACTAGTTCACCCACCCACTCACCCTCCCACGCACTCGTTTACCCTCCCACACACTCGTTCAGCCAAAAACGCACCCTCCCACTCACACGTTCACCCACACACTCACTCGTTCACCCTCCCACTCACGCTCCCACTCACTCGTTCACTCACCCTCCTACTCACTCTTCCATCCACCCTTCCACTCACTCGTTCACCCTCGCACACACTCGTTCACCCTCCCATTTACTCACTTGTACACCATCCAACTCTCTCATTCACGAATCCACTCACTCAACCTCCCACTCACTCGTTCACCATCCCACACACTCGTTCAGCCAAACCCTCACCATCCAAATCACTCGTTCACCCGTCCACACCGTCCCACTCACCCTCCCACTCCCTCGTTCACCCTCCCACTCACCCTTCCACTCACCTTCCCACTCACTCGCTCACCCACCCACACACTCGTTCACCCTCCCGCTCACCCTTCCACTCACCTTCCCACTCACTCGTTCACCCACCCACTCACCCTCCCAATCACTTGTTCACCCTCCCATTCACTCCTCCACCCAACGACTCACTCGTTCACCCTCCCACTCACCCTCCCACTCACCCTTCCATCCATTCGTTCCCCAACCCACTCACTCGTTCACCCTCCCACTCACCCTCCTACTCACTCGTCCACCCCTCCACCCACTCGCTCGTTCACGAATCCACTCACTCACCCTCCCACTCACTCATTCACCCTTCCACACACTCGTTCACCCTCCCACACCGTCCCACTCACTCGTTCACCCACCCACTTACTAGTTCACTCACCCACTCACCCTCCCACTCACTCGTTTACCCTCCCACACACTCGTTCAGCCAAACACGCACCCTCTCACTCACACGTTCACCCACACACTCACTCGTTCACCCTCCCACTCACGCTCCCACTCACTCGTTCACTCACCCTCCTACACACTCTTCCATCCACCCTCCCACTCACTCGGTCACCCTCGCACACACCCGTTCACCCTCCCATTTACTCACTCGTACACCATCCAACTCACTCATTCACGAATCCACTCACTCACACTCCCACTCACTCGTTCACCATCCCACACACTCGTTCAGCCAAACCCTCACCATCCAAATCACTCGTTCACCCTTCCACACCGTCCCACTCAGTCGTTCATTCTCCCACTCACGCTCCCACTCACCCTCTTACTCACTCGTTCACCCACCCATTCATCATCCCACTCACTCGTTCGCCCTTCCACTCACCCTTCCATCCATTCGCTCCTCCACCCACTCACTCGTCCACCCACCCACTCACTCGTTCACCCTCCCACTCACCCTCCCACTCACCCTCCCACTCACACGTTCACCCACCCACTCACCCTCCCCTTCACTCTTTCACTCTCGCACACACTCGTTCCCCCAAACACTCACCCTTCAAATATCTCGTTCTCCCTCCCACTCACCCTTGCACTCATTCGTTCACCCTCCCACTCACCCTCCTACTCACTCGTCCACCCACCCACTCACTCGTTCACCCTCCCAATCAAGTTCCCACTCACAGGTTCACCCTCCCACTCACCCTCCCATTCACTCGTCCAACCTCCCATTCACGCTCCCACTCACCCTTCCATCCATTCGTTACCCAACCCACTCACTCGTTCACCCTCCCACTCACCCTCTTACTCACTCGTCCACTCAGCCTCCAACGCACTCGTCCACCCACCCACCCACTCACCCTCCCGCTCCCTCGTTCACCCACACATTCACCCTCCCACTCACTCGTTCACCATCCGACTCGCGCTCCCACTCGCCCTTCCATCCATTCGTTACTCCACCCACTCACTCGTTCACCTACCCACTCACCCTCCTACTCACTCGTTCACCCTCCCACACACTCGTTCACCAATACACTCACCCTTCAAATAACTCGTTCACCATCCCACTCACCCTCCCACTCACTCGTTCACCCTCCCACTCGTCCTCCTACTCACTCATCCACCCACCCACTCACTCGTTCACCCTGCCACTCACTCGTTCACCCTAGCATACACTCGTTCACCCAAACACTCACCATTCAAATAACTCGTTCACCCACCCACTCACCCTCCCACACACTCGTTCACCCTCCCAATCCCACCTACTCACTCGTACACCATCTAACTCACTCGTTAAAGAATCCACTCCCTCACCCACCCACTCACTGGTTCACTCTCCCACTCACCCTTCCATCCATTAGTTCCCCAACCCACTCACTCGTTCACCCATCCACTCACCCTCCTACTCACTTGTACACCATCCAACTCACTCGTTCACGAATTCACTCACTCTTCCTCCCACTAACTCGTTCACCCTCCCACAAACTCGTTCACCCAAACACTCACCCTCCTCTCACACGTTCAAATCCCACTCACCCTCCCACTCACCCTCCCACTCACTCGTTCACCCTCCCACTCACTCTCCTACTCACTCGTCCACCCTCCCACTCACTCGTTCACCCTCCCACTCACCCTCCCACTCACCTTCCCACACACTCGTTCACCCTCCCAAACCCACCTAATCACTCGTACACCATCCAAGTCACTCGATCACGAATCCACTCACACACCCTCCCACTCACTCGTTCACCCTCCCACACAATCGTTCAGCCAAACACTCACACTCGCACTCACACGTTCACCCACCCACTCACCCTCCAAATCACTCGTTCACCCTCCCACACCGTCCCACTCACTCGTTCACCCACCCACTCACCCTCCAAATCACTCGTTCACCCTCCCACACCCTCCCACTCACACGTTCACCCTCCCAAACGCACCTACTCACTTGTACACCATCTAACTCACTCGTTCACGAATCCACCCACTCACTCTCCCACTCACTCGTTCACCCGCCCACACACTCGTTCAGCCAAACACTCACCCTCCCACTCACAGGTTCACCCTCCCTCTCACTCGTTCACCCTCCCATTCACGCTCCCACTCACCCTTCCATCCATTCGTTCCCCAACCCACTCACTCGTTCACCCTCCCACTCACCCTTTTACTCACTCGTCCACTCTGCCTCCAACGCACTCGTCCACCCACCCACCCACTCACCCTCCCTCTCCCTCGTTCACCCACCCATTCACCCGCCCACTCACTTGTTCACCCACCCACTCACCCTCCGATTCACCATCCCATTAATTCCTTCTCCAACCCACTCACACGTTCACCCTCCCACTCACCCTCCCATTCACTTGTTCACCCTCCCACTCACGCTCCCACTCACCCTTCCATCCATTCGTTCCCAACCCACTCACTCATTCACCCTCCCACTCACCCTCCTAGTCACTCGTCCACTCACCCTCCTACTCACTCGTCCATCCACCCACCCACTCACTCGTTCACCCACCCATTAACCCTCCTATTCACTCGTTCACCCTCCCACACACTCGTTCACCTTCCCATTTACTCACTCGTACACCAACTAACTCACTCGTTCACGAATCCACTCACTCCCCCTCCCACTCACTCGTTCACCCTCCCACACACTCGTTCAGCCAAACCATCACCCTACAAATCACTCGTTCACCCTTCCACACCGTCCTACTCACTCATTCACCCACCCACTTACTAGTTCACCCACCCACTCACCCTCCCATTCACACGTTCACCTCCCACTCACCCTCCCACTCACCTTCCCACTCACTCGTTCACCCATCCACTCACCCTCCCACACATTCGTTCACCCACACACTCACCCTCCCACTCCCTCACCCTTCCATCCAATCGTTCCTACACCAACTCACGTGTTCACCCTCCCACTCACCTTCCACTCACTCGTTCACCCACCCACTCACCCTTCCACTTATACTCCTACCCTCTCACCTTGCCGCTCAGTCGTTCACCCACCAACTCACCCTCCCATTCACCCACCCACTCACCCTCCCATTCACCCTCCCACTTACCCTCCCACTCACTAGTTCACCCACTCACTCACCCTTCCACCCATTCGTTCGCCCTCCCACTCACCCTCCCACTCACCTTCCCACTCACTTGTTCACCCACCCAATCACCCTCCCACTCACTCGTTCACACACCCACTCACCCTCCCACTCACCTTCCTACTCACTCATTTGCAATAACAACATCAACCGTCATTCGCCACTAAGTGGCGAATGGCGCTGGCACGAGGTCATGTGACAGACCCAGGTTCCACGCGTCGACTGACTGAGTTGAGCGCCTGATGCACCACCGGTGCCCCCTACTGTGTCAACTTGCTGTGCTTTAGACACCCGGCGCTCCGCTCGTTGTTGTGATCGTCGCCACTCTGCCCTCCGTTGTTGTTGGAGGGCGATTGCCTCTAACTGCCAGTAGCGTGCTTCACGAGCTTCCTCCACAGAGGCCGATCTTGAAGTCCACTCATCTCCACATCCTCCTGTGTCATATCACTCCATCTCTTCCCTAGCCTGTCCCGCGTCCATTTAGCCCTCTCGATCCGGCCATTCAAAAGCTGTTTAGGCATGCGGTGGCTGGGCATGTGGGCTACATGACCCAGCCAATGCATCCTTGCCTGCCGGAGGAGCTCACCAATGAGACTTTGTCCAGATCTTTCAAGGATTTGTGAGCTCCTCACAATCCAGCCTGGTTACACACAGGATGAATCGTAGACAGGCCAGTCTAAATGTTTCTCTCCGGCGAAGATGTTCCATTAGGGGGCTCCACGTTTCGCAAGCGTTGAGAAGGGAGGAAATGACTGTGGCTGTAATGACCTGAAGCTTCGTGCGGAGCGACAGACCAGGTAGCTTCCACACAGCGTTATGCAACCGATGAACT
This sequence comes from Petromyzon marinus, assembly GCF_048934315.1. Taxonomy (NCBI): domain Eukaryota; kingdom Metazoa; phylum Chordata; class Hyperoartia; order Petromyzontiformes; family Petromyzontidae; genus Petromyzon; species Petromyzon marinus. The sequence continues at coordinate 196,098 of NC_133675.1, read as the reverse complement.
CTCCACTCTCTCCACAACTGCCCCAACATCAATTGGGAGCTGTGCGGGTGGAGTGTCCGATGGTACAAAATACCCAGGCAGGTGCTTAGTTTTGGTGGAGCTGATGGGAAGGCCCCACCTCTTAGTGGAAAGCTCCAGGTTCAGCAGCAGGGCTTCTAACTCCTCCTCTGAGTTAGCAGCAATTCCCAGATCATCGTCATACATAACATGGTTGAGCAATAGACCTCCTTTGCCAGTGTAGTGGAGTAGGAAGGTGCGTAGTGCAAACAGTGTGATTGCATGGAAACAAAGACAGTACGGCTTATGTTGGGTCAGCCTGTTGCGAAGGCAAAGTCATTACGGGTTATGTTGGGTCAGCCTGTAGCGAAGGAAAATACAATATAGGTTATGTTTGGACAATTAAGCTGGGGGAGCCAAGGACGGCTGTGATTGGTTGGTGTTGTTGTCAAGGCTTGAAGTCTGGCGAGGTAACAGTTGCACGGGCACGCGGAGTGCCGTTGGGACGCGGGTTAATTAATTGGGGTGTAATGAGAGCGGGGATAAGGTCCGGAGTTGCAGTCGGGAGTGGGGAGTTGGAGTTGGGGGCTGGACGAGGCAAGACGTGGAGCAGCTGAAGAGACGAAGGGGAAGACGGAGTTCGTTGGGGAGTTGGTTGGTTGGAGAGTTTGGAGACAGAGTTGGAGACAGAGTTTGGAGACAGAGTTTGAGACAGAGTTTGGAGACAGAGTTGGAGACAGAGTTTGGAGACAGAGTTTGAGACAGAGTTTGGAGACGGAGTTGGAGACGGAGTTTGGAGACAGAGTTAGAACAGAAGAGAGCATAATGATAGCGGAGCTGACGAAGAGAAGCAGCTAGCAGTAGAGAGAGCGTGACGATAGCGGAGAGCAGAGACGAAATAGTTAGCAGTGGATAGAGGATAGCGACGGTGATAGCGGAGAGCGGAGACGAAGAAGTTAGCGGTGGAGTAAGCGCAGTGATAGTGGGGAGTGGACAGACCAAGGTGGCGAGCGAGTCGAGTGAAGCACAGCGAGCGAGCCGTGGCGACATGGAAACTGGAATATTGAGGACATGCGGAGAGTTGTAAATAAAGCGGTGTTCGAAGAAAGACAAAAGTTGTCCAAGTGAAATCGAACACTACACCAGTACCAAAATGTAATAATAGGTTTTTCCCCCTTTTTTCTGGCAACAAAACTTAAACCTTTTTACAAGGATTCATGTCTGCATTAACCAAAATACCTGCAGTCAAAATGCAAACAAAAAACATACTTTTGGCGTCATCTGGTCGAGCACCAATTGAGTCGAGGCTCAAAAGAAAGCCATCCTTTGGTGTGGACCAATCAGTTTCCATGAAAATGCATATATTATCATTGTATGTTTTTTCTTTGCATTTTGACTGCAGGTATTGTGGTTAATGCAGACATGAATCCTTGTAAAAAGGTTTCAGTTTTGTTGCCAGAAAAAAGGAGAAAAACCCTATTATAATTATTTAATGCTTTGTGAACTACGTGAAATAGACGTTAAATAATGTGGGAGCCAGAGGACATCCCTGTCACACCCCAAGGTGTACAGGGAATGGCTCCGACTCCGGCCACGTAGTTTTACCCGGGCCCCCTCACCATCATGAAGGTCCTTAATGATCGAGAGCAGAGGGTCAGGGACTCTGAAAGCACGAAGAACAACCCAGAGCTCAGACCTACTATGGTATCATAGGCCTTGTCCAGGTCAATAATGCAGATATATAGGTCTCGTTGTAGCAAACGGACAGAAAATATGGCATCTGTGCAGGACTGCCCTTTCCTGAAACCGCATTGGGGCTCCGCAAGCCTCTCCTCAGTGTGCCTAGCAAGGCGATGGTGAATAATCCTTTCCAGGAACTTTCCTGGTACACTTAGGAGTGAGCTGCCCCTGTAGTTGTTAGAGTCTGTGCAATCCCCCTTTTTAAAGAAGAGGACCACCAGGCCATCCTTCCAATCCTGCGGAACCCATCCAGTGGTCCAGACTGTTATTATGATGTAATGTAGGGCAGTCTGTGCACAGACGTTACCCTCCCTCAAGCATTTCGCTTGGGGGATCATCTTTGCCTGGTGCCTTTCCTCGTCTCAGACTCCGGATCGTCTTCAGTACTTCCTTAACAGATGGCACCTCTGCCAGGGGGTGAATTCTTCTTCCAATATATGAGGCACTGCAGTCTCAGCAGGGTCATCCACACTTTGTCCCACGATGTTTTCCATGTGGAGGGATTTCCCCTGCCCCAGGACTTCACGGCAATGCTCAGCAAATCTGCGAATCTGTTCCTGGGGGTCGGAGATTGGATCACCGTTCTTTCTCCTGATGATGGTAATAGGTATGGTGCTGCAGGTTACTTTTTTGATGGCGTTAAAGAGCGATTTGTGATCGCGGGCAATTGAGGCAGAATTCATATCCTCAGCAACCCACGACCTCGACCTAACCCTGCAGCACCTCACGGCTCTCCGAACCTCCGAGGAAAGGCTGCGGTAAGCCTTATTCTCCGACGTGGGATGCTCTAGCCGATGAGAGTTGGCCTGGCGCTTTGTCTCACTCAGCCTGAACACCTCCTCTGTCAGCCAGGGTCTCTGGGGAGGTCTGGACCGTGTACCCAAAGCAGCCATTGCAGCTGCAAGAGCCACAGTCCTAAATATCGCTGATTTCCCCTCGACATCTGGAGAAGTGGGGGACGATGACAACCCCAGCTGCAAGTGATGATGGAATTCTTGCTTGCAACTTTCATCAGCTAGCTGAGACTATGCCACTATGGGTTTAAATGGGATCCTGGGTAGTATACCCACCAACGGAGTGGAAGAATGGCAGGCGCATCTTACAGATGACAAGTCGATGGTCAGAGGGCAGATAAGCTCCACGGTAGGTCCTGGTGTCAAGGACATGGGCCCGCATCCACTGTTCCGTCACTATGTAGTCCAGCAGATGTTCTTGCTTAGTCCCGGCATGCATCCATGATGTTGTGTGGATGCGCCGATGCTGGAACAGCATGTTGCTAATAACAAGCCCATGGGCTGCACAAAAATCTAGCCACCTCCTGCCATTGTTATTGTTCTGATCTGACCCATGCCTTCCAATCACTCCAGACCAGGTGCCAGCATCATGACCAACTCGGGCATTGAAGTCACCCAACAAGATGACTCTATCCTGAAGGGCCACTTTAGCTAGCACCTATGACAGGAGGTAATAGAAGGCATCTGACTTATCGGCCTTGCCTGCATTCCCCCACGGATGTTCGTCTTTGGGGTGGGGTATAAGTAACCACGACCACCACTCCTCACCTCTGGATGATGGAAGGCGAGCCCAAAGTAGACTGGGGCTTACAGCTTCCCACACCTCAAGAAGAGCCACTTCCTGTTGTTTGACAGTCTCCTGCCCCAATAGAGGACTGTCCACCCCTCATAGTGGCAGGAGCCAGAGCTGGTCCACCGGACCTCCTGAATACCACAAAGATCCAGGCAAGGTGGTACCGGTCCAGCTCCCGACAGAGAAGTTGCAGCTTTTCCTCCGCAGTGAGCGTTTCAACATTCCACGTGGCCACCCGTAGTGGTTTTTTGTTGTTTCTGGAGAAGCCCTGAGGGTAAGGTTTCGGTCTCCTGGCTCCGCTAAATGGGGTTTGGCCAGGAGACAATCCCCATTCTGTCCACCTGGGCCTCCGGCACAAGCTTTTTAAGTGCATTTTTCAGTCGTGGTTTGGTGGTAATTAATTGAAGGTGGAGGGGTTACCAGCCACTCGCACCTGTCCAGAGCCCCCGTTTGGCCGCTGTGGTGGTTACAAACGCCATGAGGGGAATGGCCAATCTTATATTGGCCCTCCCCCTACGGCACTGCCCACCACAGCATTGCCGTCCGGCACCAACGAGGAGGTAGCGGGTTGTTTTTGCCGGATATTCACACTCAATCTCCCACTCACTTGTTCACCCTGCCAGGAACTCGTTCACTCTCCCACTCATTCGTTCACCCAAACACTCACCCTCCCACTCACACGTTCACCCACCCACTCACCCTCCCATTGACTCGGTCACCAACCCGCTCACCGTCCTACTCACCGTCCTACTCACTCATTCACTCTCAAAACTCACTCGTTCACCCACCAACTCATCCTCTCACTGACCTTCCTACTCACTCATTCACCCACCTAACCACTCACCCTCCCACATATCCTTCCACCAACTCACCTTCCCACTCACTCACCCTACCATCCATTCGTTCCTGCTGCCACTCTTTCACCCTCCCACTCACCCTCCTACTCACTCGTTTACACACCTACTCACTCGTTCACCCTCCCACACACCCACCCACTCACCCTCCTAATCTCTCGTTCACCCTCCCACTCGCTCATTCACCCTCCCACTCGCTCGTTCATCCTCCCACCCACCCACTCACCCTGCCACTCACTCGTTCAACCACCCACCCACTCACCCTCCTACTCACTCATTCACCCTCCCACTCACTCGTTCACCCACCCACTAACCCTCCCACTCACACGATCAACCCCCACTCACTCGTTCAACCACAAACTCACCCTGCTACTCAATTGTTCACCCACCCACTCAGCCTCCCACTCACTCACTCCCACTTACTTACTCTTTAAATAATTCGTTCCCCCACCTACTCACTCGTTCCCTTCCGCTTACTCTCTCACTCAACACCCCACTCACTCGCTCACCCTCCCACACCCTCCCACTCACCCTCCTTCTCACTCTTTCACCCTGCCACCCACTTGTTTGCCCACCTACTCACCCTCCTACTCACCTTCCCACTCACTCGTTCACCGACCCGCTAACCCTCCCACTCACTCGTTAACCCACCCACTCACCCTCACATTCATCTTCCCATCCACTCACCCTCCCGCTCACTCGTTCACACACCCACTCAGCATCCCACTCAATCGTTCACCCTCCCACTCACTTGTTCCCCCTCCCAAACCCTCCAAATCACACTCCTACTCACTCGTACGCCCTCCCACTCACCCTTCCACTCGCTTGTTCACCCTCCAACTCACCTGTTAACCCACCTACTTACCCTCCAACTCACAAGTTCACTTACCCTCCCACGCACTTGTTCACCCTCCCACTTACTCGTTCACCCTGCCACTCACACTCCTACTCGTTCACCCACCTAATCACTCTCCCACTTACTCGTTCACTCACTCTCCCACTCGGTGGTTCACGCTCCCACTCAACCTCCCACTGATCCTCCGACACATTCACCCTCTCACTCCATCACCCACCCACTCACCCTCCCACTCACTTGTTCAACCTCCCACTTACTCGTTCACCCAACCACTCACCCTCGTATTTCACGCTTCCACCCACTCGATCACCCTCCCGCTCACTTGTTCACCCACCAACTCACCCTCCCACTCATACGTTCAACCACCCACTCACCCTCCCACTCACTCGTTCAACCACCCAGTCACTCTCCCACTCACTCGTTCACCCACCCACCCACTCACCCTCCTACTCACTCATTCACCCTCCCACTCACTCGTTCACCCACCCAATAACCCTCCCTCTCACTCGTTCATCCTCCCGCTCACTCGTTCACCCACCCACTCACCCTCCCACTCACACGATCACCCTCCCACTCACTCGTTCAACCACAAACTCACTCTGCTACTCAATTGTTCACCCACCGACTCAGCCTCCCACTCACTCCCACTTACTTACTCTTTAATTAATTCGTTCCCCCACCTACTCACTCGTTCCCTCCCACTTACTCTCTCACGCAACACCCCACTCACTCGCTCACCCTCCCACTCCCTCCCACTCACCCTCCTACTCACTCTTTCACCCTGCCATCCACTTGTTTGCCCACCTACTCACCCTCCTACTCACCTTCCCACTCACTCGTTCACCGACCCACTAGCCCTCCCACTCACTCGTTAACCCACCCACTCACCCTCACATTCATCTTCTCATCCACTCACCCTCCCGCTCACTCGTTCACACACCCACTCACCATCGCACTCAATCGTTCACCCTCCCACTCACTTGTTCACCCTCCCAAACCCTCCATATCACCCTCCCGCTCACTCGTTCACACACCCACTCACCATCCCACTCAATCGTTCACCCTTCCACTCGCTTGTTCACCCTCTCACTCACCTGTTAAATCACATACTCACCCTCCTCCTCACTCCTTCACGCTTCCACTCACTCGCTCACCCAGCCACTCACCCGCCCACTCGTTCACACACCCAATCACTCTCCCACTTACTCGTTCACTCACTTTCCCACTCAGTGGTTCACTCTCCCACTTTTCCTCCCACTCATCCTCCGACACATTCACTCTCCCACTCACTCGATCACCCACCCACCTTCCCACTCACTTGTTCACCCTCCTCCCTTACTCGTTCACCCAACCACTCACCCTCCCACCCCCTTGTTCACCCACTCACTCACCCTCCCACTCACTCGTTCAATCTCCCACAATCTCCCACTCATTCGTTCACCTATCCACTAACCCACCCACTCACCATCCCACTCAATTCTTCACCCTCCCACTCACATGTTAACCCCTCCTACTTACCCTCCCACTCGTTCACCCACCCAGTCACTCTCCCACTTACTCGTTCACTCACTCTCCCACTCGGTGGTTCACGCTCCCACTCACCCTCCCACTCATCCTCCGACACATTCACCCTCCCACTCACTCCATCACCCACCCACTCACCCTCCCACTCACTTGATCACCCTCCCACTTACTCGTTCACCCAACAACTCACCCTCCTATTTCACGCTTCCACCCACTCGATCACCCTCCCACTCACTTGTTCACCCACCAACTCACCCTGCCACTCACTTGTTCACCCAATCACTCACCCTCCCACTCACTCGTTCAATCTCCCACAACCTCCCACTCACTCGTTCCCTCACCCTCCCACTCACTCGTCCACCCTGCCACACCCTCCCACTCACCGTATCACTCACTAGTTCACACACCCACTCACCCTTCCACTTACTCGTTCACCCACCCACTCACCCTCCCACTCACTCGTTCACCCTACACTCACTCTTTCACGTTCTACTTACTCGTTCACGCTACCACTCACTGATTCACCCTCCCAAACCCTCCAACCCACCTTTCTACTCACTCGTCTACCCTCCCACTGACCCTTACACTCACTTGTTCAACCTCCCACCAAACTGTTCACCAACCTACTCACCCTCCCACTCACGTGTTTACTTACCCTCCCACAGACTCGTTCACGCTCCCACTCAATTGTTCACCTTCCCACACCCTCCCACTCACTTCATCACCCTCCCACACCCTCATACTCACTCGCTCACTTTCCCACACTCACCCACCCACTCACCCTCCTACTCACTCGTTCACCCACCTACTCACCCTACCACTTACGCGTTCACCCACCAACTCATCCTCCCACTCACTCGTTCATCCACCCACTCACCTTCCTACTCACTTGTTCACCCTTCCATCCATTCGTTCCCCCACCCACTCAATCGTTCACCCTCCCTCTCACTCGTTCAATCTCCTACAACTTCCCACTCACCCGCCTAGTTACTCGTTCACCCTCCTGGTCACTCGTTCACCCACCCACTCACCCTCCCACTCTGTCGTTCGAAAATTTATAAAATTATGCAAATGTATGAAATTATAAAATTAAGCAAAAATTATAAAATAATGAAACGTGTGTATTTCATGTTAATTGATGTTAATTTAGGGTAAGTGTGATGTGATCACTCGTATGTGTGATTAAACGTGTGTTAAATATCACGTGGAAAAGTAGGTATATGATCTATATGTGTGTGTATAGGAGTATTTTTAATGTGTGTCTGGCAAGAACAACCCCCTACCTCCTCGTTGGTGCCAGACGGCAACGCTTTGGTGGGTAGTGCCATGGGGGGAGGGCCTTTTTAGATTGTCCATTCCCCTCATGGCGGTTGTCACCAACTACAGCGGCCAATAGGGGGCTCTGGACGGGTGCGAGGGGCTGGTAACTTCTCCACCTTCAATTCATTACCCCAAAACAACGACTGAAATTTTTAATTAAAAAGCTTATGCCGGAGGCCCCGGGGGGACAGGCGTCTATGACGTCTCCTGACCAAACCCCATTTGGCAGAGCCAGGAGACTGAATCCTTACCCTCGGGCCTCCTCCAGAAACAACAAAAAAACCACTACGTGTGGCCACGTGGAATGTTCAAACTCCCACTGCGGAGGAGAAGCTGCAACTCCTCTGTTGGGAGCTGGTCTGGTACCGCCTGGATCTCTGTGGTATTCTGGCGGTCCGGTGGGGCAGGAAACTGCCAACAAACAGGGATTGGCTCTTCTTCTGAACAAAATAATGAAGGGAGCGTGCCGGTGAGGTGTGCAAAGCTGTAAGCCCCAGGCTACATTGGGCTCGCCTTCTCATCAACCAGAAGTGAGGAGTGTTGGTCGTGGTTACTTATGCCCCCACCGAAGACGAACATCCGTGGAGGGATGCAGGCAAGGCCGATGAGTCAGATGCCTTCTATGCCCTCCTGTAAAAGGTGCAAGCTAAAGTTGCCCCTTGGAAAAGAGTAATCTTGGTGGGTGACTTCAATGCCCGAGTTGGTCATGATGCTAGCACCTGGTCTGGAGTGATTAGAAGGCATGGGCCAGATCAGCTCGATAACAACGGCAGAAGGTGGCTAGATTTTTGTGCAGCCCAGGGGCTTGTAATTACCAACATGCTGTTCCGGCTTCGGCGTATCCACACAACATCATGGATGCATGCCGGGTCTAAGCAAGAACATCTGCTGCACTACATAGTCATGGAAAAGCGGATGTGGGCCCATGTCCTTGACACCAGGACTTACCGTGGAGCTGATCTGCCCACTAACCATCGGCTTGTCATCTGTAAGATGACAAGTCGATGGTCAGCCATCCCTGTGAGTGGCTGGCTGAGGTGCCATCTGTTGAGAAATTACCAAAGGCGATCCGGAGTCTGAGACCAGGAAAGGCACGGGGCAGAGCTGATCTCCCAAGCGAAATGCTGAGGGAGGGTGGCGTTTGTGCACATGGCACATGCCATATTTTCTGTCCGTCTGCTACAGCAAAGACGTAGGGAATTCCAACAAGACCTACATCTCTGCATTATTGCCCTGGTCAAGGTCTATGATACCATCAGGCCTGGGCTCTGGGTTGTTCTTCATGATTTCAGAGTTCCTGACCCTCTGCTCACGATCATTAAGGACCTTCATGATGGTGAGCGGGCCCGGGTAAAACTACATGGCCGAGAGTCGGAGCCTTTCCCTGTACACCTTGGGGTGTGGCAGGGATGTCCTCTGGCTCTCACATTTTTTAGCATCTATTTCAACCACGTAGTTCGTGAAGCCTTCAACAACTGTACCGGAGGAACTTCCATCTGGTACAAATACAATGGGAGGCTGATCGATGCCCGGGTGTGGTCAAGGGATGGCTCCCTATTGGTCAACCATGTTAGGTATGCTGCTGAACTGGAGCGTGCCACTAAGCAGTGGGGCCTTACCATCAGCTCCACCAAAACGAAGCACCTGTCTGGGTATTTTGTAGCATCGGACACTCCTCCCCGACAACTCTCAATTGGTGATGAGGCAGTTGTGGAGAGAGTGGAGAGTTTCCCATGTCTGGGCAGTGTGCTCATGACCGGCTCTGGTTTGACAGCAGAGGTCTCATTTCGAGTCAGTCGAGCGGCATTATCTTTTCATCAGTTACTGTACATAACGCTGTGTGGAAGCTACCTGGTCTGTCGTCAATCCCCCTAATGGAACATCTTCGCTGGTTAGAAACATGTAGGCTGGCCTGCCTACGACCCATCCCCGGTTTATCCAGGCTGGCTTGTGCGGAGCTCACAAATCCTTGAAAGATCTGGACAAAGTCCATTGGTGAGCTCCTCCGGCAGGCAAGGCTGCGTTGGCTAGGTCATGTAGCCCGCCTGCCCAGCCACTGCGTGCCTAAACAGCTTTTGCCTGGCCGGATTAAGGGGGCTAAATGGGCGTGGCACGGGCTAGAGAAGAGATGAAGTGATGTGGTATAGGAGGATGTGGAGCTGAGTGGACTTGCCGATGACTGGATCCATCGGTGTCAAGATCGGGCTCTTTGGAGGAGGCTCGTGAAGGATGCTACTGGGCAATTGGAGGCAGTCGCCATCCAACAACAACGGAGGGCAGAGGAGCGACGCTCGCAACAAGGAGCTGAGCGCCAGGTGGCTAAAGCACAGCAATTTGGCACAGTAGTGGGCACAGATGGTGCATCAGCCAGTCTTTTTTAGAATGAATAATCAGCCAGTCATCTCAGTCAGTCGACCCCTGGCACCTGGTTCTGCCCCGCAACCTCCTGGCAGCAGGTGTTCGACACTTCACGTGGCCTCAACGTGTACATAGCCTGGCAAAGGTGTCGTGGTGACGTCACCGCCACTTAGTGGCGAATGGCGGTGTGTTAGTTTGTATTACGATCAATAGGTGTGTGTAGTTACATGTATTATTATTATTGGCTCTTTCGTTGTCTTGGGGGTGTATTATGTGTGTCGTTATTTGTAATTGATGTGTGATTGTGAGGGTGGGGCTAGGCTTCATTGTCTAGGGGCGTATTGTGTGTGTGTGATTAACCTGTGTATCTATGTGTAATGCTTACCATCGTTGTTTAGGGGTGTATTCACAATTTTGATAATACAATAATTTTCATTTTAACTTTTACTGATTATGATTCTCGCTTAAACATTTACTGATCATGATTTTGTGTATTTATGTCTGGTCTCAGGACTGAGATCTCGCCACAGGATCTTATAATTAAGATAATTACGCATGCACTTAGGAAGGAAGCACTCACGATCTTCTGTGTAAGCAACTTTTATATCCAGGAACACTCTAATGTGAACACACTTATGTAGGTGGTGATACAATCTTGATTTGAAGCTTTTGTGACTGCGGGAATGTATACTCTTTGATTATTTCGGTAAAGTCACGTAGGTAGAAATAAAATCAAACAAATCATGATGTTTCCATCGCAACAGAAGCAATCTTCATGAGGTGGAACAACCACAGCAAGAAAAATGCTGAAGTAGGCGAGAGAGCTGCCGTGGCAAGAGGTTTTATCAGTAAGAAAGGCGGGAAGGGCAAGGAGAGATAGAGAGAGGGGGGAGGGGGTGTGGAGCAGGGGAAGGGGGGCTGTGTGAGCGCTAGGGGGAGAAGCAGTGAGGCTGGGGGGGAAGTAGGCGGGGCTAGAAGTGGGAAGCTGAGTGTGGGACACGGGGGGAAAGTAACTCGGAAAAATTATACTAGTGTAGAGTAGGAGTTAGTGACGTCATGTCACGCTCGCCCTCTGGTACGATGACGTCACGGATGGTGACGTCATGCACAGGGGGCGGGACGGTGACGTCATGTCCCCCTCGGGGATTTAAGCCGGAACCCATCACGGGTTCAGGGTCGTCTGGAGAGTCTGGGAACGTCTACTGCACAGTCGGGACCCAGGGGGGGGGGGGGGGGGGGGGAATTGGCACCAGGCTAGGGTAGCCTGCGGGTGTGCTAGGGACCTCCCCAGTACCTTTCCCCTGGGGTGTGGAGTGTAGGCACTGAGTGTGCAGTACACGGAGTCGTGTGCGGAGAAGTCTTTAATAAAACAACTGGCGTAAGCCCTTAATAAAACTGGCGTGAGCCCCTACACGAAGATCTGCCTCGGAGTCATCATTTACGCCTCACCAACTGACGTCAGGAGTGGACTTTTTCAAGGCGATGCTCTTGAAAAAGCGGAACCCACTTGTTGCGTCTTCCAACGACGCAGAGGCGGCAACCCGGGACCGGACGATCCCGGGCTCCGTGGCCCCGGTTATTGCGGCCACGGCTGGTGTGTCTACAGCACCAGTGAAGGACATCGGGCGCGCTGGGGAGACGCCATTACAGGTCCTCTAGCGACCACGTGGCAGGCCGCCGCCATCTTGACCATCGCGGTGGAGAAGCGGGCGGGACCGGCCATTTTGGAGGTGTCACGTGGTGCGCAGCCTGCTGCTGAAGCAGCTGTGGCACGGGAAGGAGCCGCGAGCAGAGGACGCCGTCGTCGCTTCGGAGGGCTGGTCGGCGTGCAAGATTCTTCCCAGCGCTCCACCCTGCCGTCCTCCGCTCGTCACAGCTTGTCAGGCGAGGTGTGACGCGCCACACACCGGCCCCTGTTGACACCTCATCCATCTTGCGTGCGCCTGGTTGTGAGTTAATGTTATTTTTTATTGTTTTCCCGCCGGGATGCCGGGTGTCCAATCGCTTTTAATAATTTGCGTCTGTCCGTGGCGTTCATGTCGGGTGTCCGCATATACCATTTTTGTTCATTACGGCGTCGGGATTCTTATGTTAAGGAGCCAGTTAATGATTAATTTGGCTAGGTGGGGGGTCTCGGGCTCCGTTAAGATCCAGTGGATTGCCGGGTTTATGATTTGTTGACACTTGTTGGTTGCCGTTGCGTAGTCGCGATTGTTTTGGGTATACAGTATGGAGCTTCGCTTGTGAGTGTTGTCAACGTGTGACTGTGGAAAACTCTGTTCATCATTGTTAATGTATAGCTGTGCTGTGATTGTTAACAGTTTATAGACTGTATGAAGCATTGCTCGAGATGGTTAGCTGTATGCAGACTGCATAGACTGCATATACTGTATTACCCCATTCGGCGATTATTAGGCATTTTGTGTATTAAAAAAAAATTTGCTCCTCAAATTGGAATGCCTGAGTCCCATGGTAAATGTTGAGGGGGGTTTTGAAATGCAAGGTTCAAATTGTACGTGTTTGTGATGGTGTGAGATTGCGATTGTGCGGGGGATGATTGCCTTGGTTTGTGGCTCTGCCGTCATTGGTATGGAGCATTTAAATTGAGATGGTGACATGCTGCCGGTGGTTGGAATTGTTGTGCTGGCTGTCAAATTTCTTGGGGCGCAGATCCTGACCAGGAGGATCCAGGGGGTGTTGCGTGCCTAACATGTCAGTTGTGGTCCCGTCATGCTATGGCTGACGGCTTGACCTGGCGGCCCGGAGGTTGAGACCCTCCGTGGTGCATCTGGAGCTGGAGGCTCGCCCTTCCAGCCTGGAGATCGAGACACTCCGAGGCGCGTTGCAACAGAGAGCTGGTGATTCGTGGTGTTCGGGCGTTGTTGTCCAGTTGCGTTGAGACTGTATCCCTCCGTTGTTAGGGTGCATGTCGTGCAGTAAGTGAGCGCTAGACGATTCTTCCATCTTCGCTCTATCACAATCTGGTGGATGGAACGGGGGCTGGGGGTCGGGGAACCCTGCCACCCGTGTTGTGTGGGTGAAGGTGAACGTACAGTTGTACCCCGGAGATCAAACTTGATTCGTTCCAACACCGATTTGTTCCAACACCAATTAGTTCGGGTTCTGGTGCATTCCATCTCCGAGGTTCTACTGTATTTGGGTTCATCGCGGCGTTGGTTGTGCATCCAAGGCGTCTGAATTTGTGTTATTTTGTTCTTCTCCTCTCTCGCGCCGGCCGGAATCCCCTCATCTCAACTACACAGGGGGCCGGGTGTCTGTTGTGTCCGCTGAGCCGGGCCGCACGAGTTGTGATGGCGCGAGCGATGCCGTGCCTTTGTGTGCGCCTGCAGAAGCCCCGCCAGTAATTCCACCAGCGGCGCCTCACCTGGCGGATTGGCCGGCAGACTGGACACCTGCCAGCACACCGCCGATTCTGACGCCGACGCAGCACGGAAGAGCCGGCCAGCGTCACGCACACGCTCGCGGGGCAAGCGGATACGGTGATGGACAGTGGGGCCGTTTCTTCGTCCCCTGCCTTCGTCGGACACGTTCCGGTGTCCCCTGTGGGGAGTTGTCTTCCCATTCGGGTTGCCGGGCTCTGCTCTCGTAATGGTTGCAGCCGGGTCGGCTGATTTATTTCACGGGGCGGGGGGGTGATGTAGAGTAGGAGTTAGTGACGTCATGTCACGCTCGCCCTCTGGTACGATGATGTCACGGATGGTGACGTCATGCACAGGGTGCGGGACGGTGACATCATGTCCCCCTGGGGGATTTAAGCCGGAACCCGTCACGGGTTCAGGGTCGTCTGGAAAGTCCGGGAACGTGTACTGCACAGTCGGGACCTGGGGTAGGGGGAAATTGGCACCAGGCTAGGGTAGCCGTGGGTGTGCTAGGGACCTAACCAGGACCCTTCCCCTGGGAGAGCGATGGGACCCCGGGATAGGGGGAAATTGGCACCAGGCTAGGGTAGCCGCGGGTGTGCTAGGGACCTCCCCAGTACCTTTCCCCTGGGGTGTGGAGTGGCGGAGAGGTCTTTAATAAAACAACTGGCGTAAGCCCTTAATAAAACTGGCGTGAGCCCCTACACGAAGATCTGCCTCGGAGTCATCATTTACGCCTCAACACTAGTACCCGGCAGGTATGATGGAAACAACCACAACCAGTTAAAGCTTTATCTGGTTAATAGGATTCTTCCAATGATTGCTCAATTTGTATCCATCTTCTCGGTTCATGTTATGTCTATGTTTATTTATCTGGATGGCTTCATGAACAAACCTTTGCTCGTTGCCAGAAGGTTTGCAGATCACCTTGGTCTCGGAAAAAACAATATCATGTGAGCCCGTAGCATTATAAAAATGGTCAGCCACGGCAGAGGTATTGGTTCTGCCGTGTTTCAGATCTGCCTTGTGTTCGCAAACATGGTCCGAGATATGTCGTTTCATTTCCCCAATGTATCTGCTACCGCAGGTACAACTCAGTTTGTACACTCCAGGATATTGCATGTCAGGGATTACCTCCTTCACATATGGGATTAGATCACGGATTTTGTATACTGTATTGAATCGGACATGGATCTTGTGTTTGTATCAGATTTTAGAAATATTTTTGGTAACACCTGTTATGTATGGTAAAGTGATGGTTTTGATTGGCTTCTAACGGGATTGATTCTCTATGATTGGAGACACAGCTTTGCGAATAATGCCTGGTGTACGTGTTCCAGTTCAATGGCTAGGTGGTGTTGGTCGGAAATGCAGTGGACCCTATGGTGTAGTGTTTTGATGAGGGAATTCTTCTGTGCCGAGTGGTGGTGTTAATCAGGTTTCAGATAGGAATGTGTGGGTGGCTTTCCTGTGGACAGAGTGTCCCAACGAGCCATCAGGTCTCTTCTCAAACAAAACATCCAGGAATGGTAGCTTACCATCCTTCTCCACTTCCATGGTGAATTTTTTGTCCATGAAAACATTCGCTATCACTGGTGTTGAGGGGGAACCCATGGGGGTACCTTCATTTTGTTTGTAGAAAGTACCATTCCAGGTGAAGAAAGTGTTGGTAAGGCAGTGTCTAACCACAGTTGGTACATCAGGATTCAGTCCATCTTGGACCAAGTTTTCAATTAATGCTCAAGTGTCAGGTACAAGAGCCTTGGTGAACAGACTACATCAAAGCTTATTCTTAGCTCTTTCGGTAAAGTCACGTTGAAGGGAAACAATAAAATAATAAAAAAATATAAAAAATATATAAAATAATAAAAATTCTCACGATGTTTCGACCATAACACAAACGGTCATCATCAGGTGTTATGGTCGAAACTTCGTGAGAATTTTTATTGTTTTATATATATTTTATTATTGTATTGTTTCCCTTCAATGTGACTTTACCGAAAGAGCTAAGAATATGAATTACTGCAGTCACGAAAGCTTTAAATAAAAAAAATACATCAAAGCTGACAAGCAAATCATCTGGAAATAGTGAAATGCCCTTGATTAGAGAAACCAAGTGAGCTGAGTTACGTACTTCTGAGGTAATCTTGCCCGTGAATGGAAGCAAGGTCTCGGACAAGTAGGTGAGTTGATAGTGGAAACGATGGGCCGAAGTAGAGTACCTTCTTTATGGATTTTTAGAAGACCATAGAATCTGGGTGGTCTAGTAGGAGAACGTTTTAGGGAGAGCCGCTTGAATGGTTAGATTACATAAGTCGAATTGGTGATTATGTTGGTTTTGTAGCCAGGTGGTTGATAGGGTCTTTGTTGTTTTTGGTGTAACTGCCATCATTATGAAGGTCCGGGATTTTCTTCTTGTACGTGGTTTTATCCATGATGACAGTAGCATTGCCCTAGTCGGCTGCGAGGATGACTATGTCCTCTCTCTTTTTCAATTTGGCGAGTTCAGAACGCTCGTCTTTGCTGATGTTATTAATGGGGCTCTTAGCATTTTTAATGATGGTGGCATTTCATATCTTACCATGTCTGTTGTGATGTGTCCCAAGCCTTTGAGGGCTACATCTACGTTGTTCAATTATATCATCCACTGGGATGTGTTTGGGGGTGAGAGCAAAATTCAGCCCTCGAGCTTGTACCGATTTTTTGGCTATCGGAGATTGTGCTGTTACTCTGACTGATAACAGTCTTGTTAACATCTAGCTTTATAATGTGTGGATCTGGTTTATTTTTTGACAAGTTATTGAATATAGGAATAAGGTTAACCTCATATTTGGAAAACTGTTGCGGCAGAAGCAGTCATGTTATCTACAAGGTTCCAATCAGATGTGGACATTTTATCTGTCAATGTTAAGTGTGATTGTAAGAGACATTTGGCTAAATTATCAAGTTCAAGACGGAATAGTCGTATCCTCTCTGAGATTAGAGAAAGGCTAGCTCTGAATAAGATCCGTTTAAAGTTAGGAGAAGTAACAGAAGGAGATGTGGGTGTAAATGTGGTCGGTATTACCTTGTTGTCGTGGCATTTCTTCAGAAAGGTGAGAGACTCGATCATGTGAGCCTTCTTGTCTCACAGTCTGTTAAAGGCTCTAACAGACGTGTGGAAAACCTCTCCGTAGAGGTGGTTCAATCTTGATTTGAAGCTTTTTTGACTGCAGGAATCCATACTCTTTGGTTTTTCGGTAAAGTCACGTAGGTAGAAATAAAATAAAATAAATCACGACGTTTTGATCGCAACACAAGCAATCTTCATGAGGTGGAACAACCACATCAAGAAAAATGCTGAACTAGGCGAGAGAGCTGCCGTGGCAAGAGGTTATATAGGTAAGAAAGGGGGGAAGGGCAAGGGGAGAGAGAGAGGGGGGGGGGGTGGAGCAGGGGAAGGGGGGCTGCATGAGCGCTAGGGGGAGAAGCAGTGAGGCTGGGGGGGAAGTAGGCGGGGCTAGAAGTGGGAAGCTGAGTGTGAGACACGTGGGGAAAGTAACTCAGAAAAATCTACTAGTACCCAGCAGGTTTGATGGAAACAACCACAACCAGTTAAGGCTTTAACTGGTTAATAACATCCTTCCAATGATTGCTCAATTTGTATCCATCTTCTCGGTTGAAGTTATGTCTATGTTTATATATCTGGATGGCTTCATGAATAAACCTTTGATAGTAGCCAGAAGGTTTGCAGAGTACCTTGGTCTCAGAAAAAAACAACATCATGAGAGCCCACAGCGTTATAACAATGGTCAGCCACGGCAGAGGTATTGGTTTTGCCTTGTTTCAGATCTGCCTTGTGTTCACGACCACTGTCCGAGATATGTAGTTTCGTTTCCCCAATGTAACAGCCACCACAGGTCCAACTCAGTTTGTAGACTCCAGGATATTGCATGTCAGGAATGACCTCCTTCACATATGGGATTAGATCACGGATTTTTAGTACGGTTTTGAATCTGACCTGGATCTTGTGTTTGTTTAAGTTTTTAGAAATCTTTTTGGTAACTCTTGCGATGTATGGTAGAGTTGATGGTTTTAAATGGCTTCTCAAGGGATTGTTTCTCCATGGTTGGAGAAACAGCTTTGCGAATAATGCGGTCCGAGTACCCATTCATTTTGAGGGCCTGGTGTACGTGTTCCAGTTCACTGGCTAGTTGGTGTTGGTCGGAAATGCAGTGGGCCCTATGGTGTAGTGTTTTGATGAGGGAATTCTTCTGTGCTTGATGGTGGTGAGAATCAGGTTTCAGATAGGATTCTGTGTGGGTGGTGATGTTGATGGTGTTAATGGTGGTGTTGGTGGTCGAGTTGGTGGTGGTGTTAGTGGTGTTGATAGTGGTGTTGGTGGTGTTGATGTTGCTCGTCGAGCTGGTGGTGATGTTACTGGTGTTCGTGGTGGTGTTGGTTTTGATGGTGATGTTGTTGGCGGTGGTGTTGGTGGTGGCGTTGTTGGTGGTGGCGTTGTTGGTGTTGCTGGTGGTAGTGATGTTGGTGGTAGTGTTGGTAGTGGTGGTGTTGTGGGTGGTGTTATTGGTGGTGTTGGTGGTGGTTCCTACGATCCATCCTGGGTTTAACCTAGCTGGATTGTGTGAGGAGCTCACAGATCCTTGAAAGATCTGGACACATTTCCACCAGTAAGCTCCTCCGGCAGGCAAGGCTGTGTTGGCTGGGTCTTGTAGCCCGCATACCCAAGCAGTTTTTTTTTTGGGCCGCATAAAGAGGGCTAAACGGGTATGACATGGGCTGTAGAGTAGATGGACTCATGAAGTACGGGAGGTTGTGGAGCTGAGTGGACTTGCAGAAGACTGGTACCAGCGGTGTAAATATCGGTATCTGTAGAGGAAGCTCGTGAAGGATGCTACTGGGCAGTTGGAGGCAGTCGCCCTCCAACAAAAACTGAGGGCAGAGGAGCGATATTCACAATGAGTGGAGCACCGGGTGGATAAAATTCAGCAAGTAGGCACCGTTAGGGGTGCAGCTGGTGTATCTACCAGTCATCTCAGTTGGCCAACCTTTGAAACCCTGGGTCTGTCCTGTGATGTCTTGTTAGCGAGCCTTCGACACTTCACGTGGTCACAAAGTGCACCTGGCCTAGCACAGGTGCCGTGGTAACATCCCCGCTAATTAGTGGCGAATGTCGGTTGTTGTTTTTTTGTTTAGTGTTTTGGGTAAGTGGTGATGATGTGAGTCTGTGTTGATGATGTAGGTTCATGGTGTGAATGTGAATCCGCGTTGTGACTTGACTCGTGTTGAGACGCGGTGCTGTCACGCCCCCTCGACTCTGTGTGATCCTCGCCTTCGTCTCCTGCTCCGCATGCAGAGACGCTTGAAGTTCTGTGCAACCTGCTCTGCAAGTTGCCACAATGGAGGTACGTGTGGCTCCTCCACTCGTGTGGTGAATTATGGATGGACGTATGCTCTCCACTTTCTGTTTACCTACCTGTCATCTATCCATATACCTGAGTGTGCATTTGCTTGCCCGCCAGAGTATCTCCCCGAGATCCTGTCTGTGTACCTGCCTGTCTACACGTGAATGTTCTACAGTACTTTTATCTATCCACCACTGAATGAGGGCCTCCATCCCTGAGACCCTGCTACCCCGCACAATCCTGTGATGTAATAATCCACCAAGCATTGATTTCGTCGCTCCATTTTTCTGGCAGCTGTCCTCTCAGGCGTGTTCCGATACTTGGCTGCATCTCCGTTATTGTTCTTAACCATTGGCCATCATTGTTCCTCCTGGCCGTGGCACGTCCTGGCCCAGCCCCACTCCTCTTAACAGTTTGAAGGATCCAATAACCTGCGTGTGTCCTCTAAATCCACACGTGTCTCATTGTAAATCCAAGTGTGACATCTGATATTGGCCAAATATCCCAACGCTGAGAACTGACGAAATCTCGGAAGAACCATCCTGGAAGTCGAGCCCAGGATCTCAGAGATCCTGGCTCAGTGCCAGCCTCCTGCACTTTCCCCAACATATTGCTAAAGCCTATGTGGTGGACCTTTGTCTTTGTGTGTGTGTAGATTAGCCGAGCTGGAGAGGCGAGGAGTAAGGGCGAATCTTGCACCACGTGGAGTGCGCTGTCCTCAGAGGGCACCGCCTCCATCTGCATCAAATTGCAGCAAGGTAAGAACAGTCATGTGGGATATCACAGAGGGCCATGGTGAATGGTGGAACATCACGATGGCCATGTTACATGGGGAAGTCACAGTGGCCAAGTTGCATGGGGGACTTAATGTTAACCATGTTGCATGAGGGACTGCATCATGGTGGCCATGTTGTATGGGGATCATTATCTGTGCTCTTGCCTTAGGACATCATGCTTTCAAATGCACTTCCGATATTAGGATTATTGTCCTTTCCCCACATATCCATTTAGCACAATTGGCTATGTACGGTGCAAAATAAGTTAAACATATATACAGACATAACTGGTATTGGCCAAAACATCCCAATCCTGAAATATTTTGCCTACAAATTGCTTCAATTTTGGATCAAACAGCTGTTATTCTCATGTCTGCACAAATCCTGGCTCTCTTTGGCCCTCACTTAACCAACTGTGAGAAGCGGGAACTTGCAGCCATGCAGCAAGTGTGGTACTTTGCACTCTACTACAAATCCGAGGGTGTCAACATTGATAGATATGACGACTACGGACAAAATTCCACTCTGGTGAAGCTTGCCACAAAACACCGGCTGTGGGCGTGGTCACAGGGCCCATCGGTAGCAGGGCTTGTGGCCTCTTATTATTGCACCTGAAGTACCAAACAGGGCTATCACACACGCACACACCAACGCACTTCAGAATCCCCTGCAATACTGCACATGACGTGCTGAAAACGATTGGAGGTCAAGGCCAGGTGATCCAGTGCCTTTATCACAAAAGGAACACCCTTTGAGGCCGACGTTTGTGTTAAGTCCGTTTCCACGGGCGGCCGTGCAATGCAGTGGTGACACTCATGCCTCGCAGCGAGGAGGGGGGCCTGGGTTCGACTCCTGATTCAGGTGCCGTCTTGTATGGAATTTGCATGTTCTACCTCTGTTCTGCATCAGTTCCTTCTGTGTTTTCATACTTTTTCCTCCCTAAAGCTTAAAATACACAAAGACAGTGTAAACTGGTATTGGGGCAAAACATCCCATTGCTGAAAGATTACCTGCACATTACGGTAGTTCCTCATTTAATGCTATAGATACATTACTGAAAAGTTCCGCATTCAACAAAAAAGTATTGAGCGAAAATAATTTCCTCATAAATAATATAATAATAATGTTTGGCGAGATACAATGTACACATACAATTTAAGATGGCGAGACCAATAACTGAGGGTATGCCGTCACGTTACTTTATCATTGCGAGTAATGTATCATTGTAGCTCAAGAAAGTAGTTCGTTGTCGGCTCCTCAAAAATCGCGTTATAACGGGCAGGTTCCGCGCTTTAACAGGCGTGTTCCACATTATAACAAGTGCGTTTCGTTTTAAAACGAGAAGCGTTCTGTGTTGCAATGGGCGCGTTCGTGTTATTGCGGGCACATTCCGCGTTGTGCGAAAAGTGTGTCCTAATGGAAGAGCCATGTTAAAGCGAAAACAAATGTTAACATGCGATTGCATTTAGATTTCTCAAATGACCAATCCGATTTGAATATCTTCAAATCCTATTGGGCGCCCTACGTCGGCTCCTGCTTCTTCTGTGGTAGCTCCTCACCAATGAGAGTGAAGTGTACTACTGGAACTCACGGTGCTATTAGACCTGGTGAAATGATATTTAATTATTTCATTATGAACATGATTTATCTCTGGATATTCCTGAAACATGTGTAGGCTCCTCACTTTTTGCGATTTCCTTTGTGCAGCTCCAAGCAGGAAACATTCCCAAGATGGAGCTGCAGATAGCTCTGGAACTTCAGGGTGAGGGCAGTGATGAAGATTTCAACATCATAAAAGTCCTGAACAGATTTTATTTCAGAGAACACCGCTGTATCGTTCTGAAGCTGAAGTATGTACTGTGTGCTGCTGCCGCCGCCCCCCCCCCCCACCCGCCTATAACGTGGTTAACTAACTTAACAAACTTTCATAATATTTTTAAAGTGACCTGGCCACAAATTAAAGCTTAACAAAGTAGCATGTTGATTTTAAATGTGGAGGGGAAAACCAGTGGACCCACAGAAAAATCCAAGTGACCACGGAGAGAACATGCCACTCGCACCAGCATTTCGGCGAGCGGCCCGATGGTGACGGCCGACACCAGCATAGCGGCTATGGGTGTGAAGCGAGGGCGATTCGGCTTGGGTCCCAGGAACGGGATCCGCTCCCCGCTGCCCTCCACGGTGGCGCATCGCTGGTGGGGCTGCAGGTTGAGCCCCAGCTTTTCCAGGAGGTCCGTACCTGCAATACACTCGTGGCATAACACACTCGAGACGTAGAATTCCTGGGTGCACACCTGGTGTCCGAGACGGACCTCGAGGGAGATCCTTCCCAGCAACCCCATCCCGGCTCCGCTCGCTATGTGCAGCGTGCGATCCGGGGCCTGCAGGCGGCTCACGTCAACCCCGAGCACGCTGCAGTGTGCGGCGCTCACGAGTGAGGCTATGGCTCCCGTGTCCAGTATGATTCGGGTGCGCTGCCCGTTCACCTGTCTTTCCACCAGCGATGTGGCCCCCGTGATTCCTGCCACCAGCTCCCGTAGCCAGTCGCCCGTCCTCACCGCATCCTTGGGTGTTGGGGTCGGAATCTGCGTGGGGGTCACTCGCTCACCATTAATATTATCGTCGTTTTGTTTCGGGACCTCATTGATTGCACCCCTAGGTGGTCCACTCTCTAGGGGGCGTTGGCGTTTAACCCTGGCGCGTTTCTAGCGCGGGCGATCTGAGGACAGTCTCTCACTAGATGTCCCCGGTGGTCGCACAGGTAACATGCCCGGGGGGCTGTTCCGTAGGAGGTCCCCTGTCCACCCCCTCTCCCCCTTCCCGTACGTAGCTGCCCAAGGTCGGCTGCTAACTGGGTCACCCGTCCGGCCAGTCCCCCCACTGTGGGGCATAGCTCACCCATTTCGGATTGAATGGTCTTTACATTTTTGTTCGCTTCGTCCCGTATATCTTTTATACCCGTCTGTATCCTCACTACCCAGCCCGGGGTTGTCTCGCGGGGCCCCGTAGACTCTCTTGCTCGACCCTTTATCGTGCGGGTGAGTCCCTCTTCCTCCTCCTCTTCCTCTTCCTCTTGGCCCAGGCTCGCGATGGCTCGCTCTCGTCCCGGGCCCCGGAGCTGCGCGCGTTGGCTGGAAAGTCTTTCACACTTACGCGCGCGCTCAACAAGGGCGTTAAAGGAAAGGCGGGTGCAGCTTAGATCGGGGTGCCACCATGAGGTACGAGTCAAGTATCGTAGGATTTTCTCGGAGGCGAGGTCCTCAACTGCCTCCGCCGTGTACCCTGGGCGTGCAAGCTGCGTTAGCGTACGCACGTCCTCGACATAGTCACACAAATCCTCGTTGGGTTGGCGGCGGCGTGCCTCTAAGGCGATCTTTGCCTCCTCCTCATTACTCACGCCGAACCCAAGTCAAGTTGGCGCATTAGCTCTGCTAGTTGGGTTTGTGTGCTCGCGGGTAGGGCTTTTATGAAGTCAGCCGCCCGTCCATCTAAGTGTATGGTTAGTTGCTCTAACGCCTGTGCGTCTATCCACCCATTATTTTTTTTAGCCCCTTAAACGTTGTGGGCAAATACCTTCCATGACGGGGTCCCCTGGCCGGTAAATATATGCCTTATTTTTACGTGGGGTCACGCGGGGGTTCGTACCGCTTCTGACGCCAAACTGTGGGGGCTACCGTCCCCTGCCATCACCGAATTGTCGGGGCCGTTGCCCCCCGACTCCCCCGTTCCATTCATACCACTACCCCCCGGTTGTTCTGTGGGGTTCGGGTTAGCGACCTCCACCTCCTCACCCCCCGGGGCCCCTGACTTTGTTGCCAACCGCGTAGGCATGGCTCAATTAGTGGGGCCGCCTGCTCTACGCTTACAACGCGCTATGTTGTTCAGTGGCGGCGTGCCGCGGTGAGCGCGCTCGCAAAGTAAAACCCCGTCCCGCACGTGAACAAACAGGTACGGTGTGCCGACGCGTGATTCCCTCACACACACGCTCTACGCGCTCAGGCAATAACAAACACGACGCTGCTACCTGCCGAGCCCCATGCACCAATCCCACGCGAGGGAGTGGGGGGTCGGGGGTGGGAGGCCAGGGGCGTCTGCCGTGCGCGGGCTGCTGATTGGAGGGGGTCACTTCGCTCCGATTTAAAGGGTCGTTTAAACAGCCGCGCAAAAACGCGCACGCCAGGCGCCTAGCTCGCTACCTCGCTATAAACAATCGCGCAGGCACGCGACCGCAACACAGTCACACAGGGACGTGAGTGCTAAGCACTACTGTAAACAATCGCACAGGTACGCGAGCGCTAAACACCACCGTAAACAGTCGCGTAGGCACGCGCACGCTGAACGCTCCGCCTCATGGTAAACAACCGCGCATGCACGCGAACACCAAGCATGCTCTACCCTCCTCTTCACACTCCCAAAGACCACACGACACAGCTGATCCCCCTGCTAGCTATTTTATTTACCGCGAGTAACCCGTTAAACTACGCGTGATTGTGTGAGTCAGTGGATGCCAGCCTATTCCCCCTGGGCTCCTAGGCTCAATTTATCCTGCCTATCGTTCCGCTCTCTACCCTCAATTAAATAGCTCAAACTCACCGCTCACTGACTTATGCCTACGTCCACTCTGCTGCGCTGGAAGCTGTAGAAGGGCGATGCTGTGGGTCGTCTCCATAGAGGGTTGAGCCTGGCTGCATTGAAGCTCGTCACACGGACGTCTCGAACGGCTGACCCTAACACCTCGCTGCTCTCGATCTCTTGAAGAAGAACTCTCCTACTGTCTCAATCACCTGCCTTTTATCCTACCTATCACAAAAGGCATTTCCGCGGACCTTGCTTGCCCGTGCCCTTTTGTCCATTCAGATGCCTCGTTATTCTTGTCCCTTTGTTATCTAGATCCCTAATCCTGCCTATAACAAAGGCGTTCCGCTGTTCCCACACCCCGTGCCGCCCTGTCCATTCAGATGTCGGAATGCTCCTGTCCCGTTGTTATTTGGATCCGTAATCTCAACTTTATAACAAAAGGCATTCAGATGCTTCCGCACCCGTGCGGCCCTGTCCATTCAGAGGCCTGGCTATTCTTGTCCCTTTGTTATCTAGATCCCTAATCCTAACAAAGGCATTCCGATCCGTACTCGTGCTTGTGTGTGTGCGGTTTCACTCACGGTGGCTCAACGGCCTCTGCCGTGACCACGTAACTTTAACATCAGGTCACGGCGCTGCGGTGCATGTCAGCCTCGGGGGTAGATCGCCCAATTGCCCGCCCGCAGGAAACCATGAAACTTGATCCCATTAGGGGCTTCTGGATAAAAACCTGTCGGCCAGGTGACCTTCCCTCCCGGCTCTACGTGGGGTATGCGTGCATTCATGTGGGGCGGGGGGGGAAGGGGTGGCGAGAGGCGCGCCGCGTCGGCGCTGTCACTCCCCGGTGGCGGTGTCACGGCGGTGGGCACGGCCCCGATGGAGCGGCTCCGCTGCGGCGGCACCACAGTCTCTGTGGCTGTGTGCAAGTATTCGTCTCTAAGTGTCTGTCTGAGTGTCTCTGTGTATCTGAGTGTCTGTACTTGTGACTGTTTATGTGTGTGATGATGATGCTGTTTAAGACAGTGTATACATGCACATATGTATGTTGTTCTTGTGATCATTGTGCAGCTATGGATGTTCATGGGACCCTGGAATACTTGGCTCCGAAACTGTTGCAGGGCTATAGCTTGGCCTGTGGAAAGGATATGTGGGCACTGGGCTGCACGGTGGCGGAGTTGGCGACGGGCAGGGAATTTTTCTGGTCCGACAGCCACGTGATCCCCCTCTCTTTCCTTGGAGTCGTGGGCCATGGGGGGGCGGGGGGGGGGCAGGAGGGTGGGTGGCCACTTTGTGATCTCTGAATAATGGCCGTCGTATGTTGCGTGTGGTTGTGTGTACACGTGTGCATCTTGTATGTGTGGGGGAGCGGTAGTGTAGCGGTTAGCCTGCTGTGCTAGAAACTGAGTTCGAGTCCAGCTCATGGCCAACACCAGTGACGATGATCTGAAGTGGTCCTGGGCCTCCCCTAGTTCGAGTCAGTCTCAACTGAGTACCTGGTGGAGTGTGTGAAGTACCTTGGTCAACGTGGCCCGCCACCCCTGTCTTTGTGTGTTGCTGCTTTTGCTATTCAATACTAACAGCACTTGCTCCATACAGTGTGCCGAAGCTATACGGGTGACCTTTGTCTTCATATAAACCGTGTGCAGATTCTGGGGATGCCTCCAAGGTACATGGTGGATGCAGCTCCCAACAGAACGCAGTTCTTTGGTGAGTTGAAGGGTGGGGCGAGTGACGGACCGGATTCTGTTTTAGGGAGTGGCCTCGGGCTGTTATATTTTTTTGGAGGGAGCCTCTTTGTATTTTAAATTATTTGGGTGTGTGGGTGGGTAAATTAGTATGTGGGAAAGTGGGTGGTTATGTGGGTGAGTAGGCGAATAGGTTGGTGAGTGGGTGGGTCGGTGTGTGGATAGGCGGATAGGTGATTGGGAAGGTGGAAGAGTGGATGGGTGGGTGGGTAATGTGAATGCGTGGGTTGATGGATCGGTCAGTAAGTGGGTAGGTGGGTGACGTGGTGGTTGGTGACTTGGTCTCTCCCGCTGTGCATGGCTCCTGCAGACCATCGGGGGAAGATGTTCTGCCCAGGCAAGAAAAGGGTACCGGGGTGCTTCCCACTTCACAGGGTGCTCAAAAGCGATGACCCGGAGTTTGTCGAATTCATCAGCTCCTGGCTGCTGTAAGAACCACCTACTACTCCCACCACCTCCCCACGAAGTTTGCTCCCCTCCATGTGATCGCGACTGCTCTCCACCAATCACCAGGAAGATGTGGAACCGAGTGGACCTGCCAATAAGCGGTACCACCGGCGTGAAGTTAGCCCTCTGTGGAGGAGTGGGAGGTCTGTGCAAGACGCTGCTGGGCATCAGAGGACTGCCACTGCTACTGCTGCTTCCCCTGCTGCTGTGCGTTCCTGGACCTCTTGGGAGAAGGGAAGGAACATCAAAGCTCTCACCATGACTCTCTAACCACGTGGCTGCGTGTGTCCCCCATGCGTATCTCAACAGATGGGATCCGAATTGTCGCATGACGCCAGCGCAGGTGCTGGCTCATAGCTGGCTCGGGACCGTGTCCACCAGCACCACCACCAGCAAAGCCACCACCACCACTGCTGCTGCTGCTGGCAGTGTGAAGAGCTCTGGAGCTGCTGAGCCACGGTAAGCCACTACCTGCTTGTCTCGTGGTCAAGGAAGTCTATAGGGGCGTGCGGGGCCTGGGGCTAATCACAACATGTGGGCCTTCGAATCGCGGATAAATCCTCTTTCGGTCTTAATTAGAATGATGCATGTGATGTCATTACTTGTGAGATATTCCGGTGCGATAGCCTACGTGTTAAACGTAAGTAATGTCTGACACTGTGACACCGAAGCGCAGGGCCCCCCAAAGCATGGGGCCCGGTGTAGTCGCCCCCATACACCGTACCTGGGGAACGACTCTGCTCCTGTATGTGTGTTTAGTATCGATTTCTTTTTATTACTACGACTACGCTTATTTAGCCAGCACGAGCCTCACTCAGTCTCAAGACTCTTTTTCAGAGGGTCCTGCCAAGTTGTTTGCAGTACAGAACAAATTTACTGCTACTGCTGCTGTGTGATCCGAATTGAGTGATTTGAAGATTAAATTTCCAACACTGGCGGGGATGTCCATCCAACACTTGTTGCACAGCGTGTGTGTGAGGCTTCCATTGCCAAACCCAAAGGAATGGAAGTGAAATTTTAATGTGCAATTTTATTGATGGACTTTGTGTTGTCTTGGTGTGGTCTGGGGCAGTTTTTTATTCAGTTTTTTTTTGCCTTGCCCAAGCTTGCTTTGAGTATTGAAAAACTGACAGGATTTGATTTATACAATTTGTATTTATATGCTTTATTTTTTTGTGTGACTTCCTTACACTTTGCACTCCTTTTGGTTTTGTTTTGTTGTTGTAATCTGCTCAACACCCACTCACCAATCACTCTCACGCCTGCCTACCCACCCACTGACTCTCCCACCCACCCACCCACCACTCACTCTCACACGCATATACCCACTCTCACACACACCACTCACACCGACCCACCCACCATTCACTCTCACGCCCACCCACCACTCTCACGAATCACTCACGCACACCCGCCCACTCACTCACTCACACCCACTCACCACTAATTCACGACTCTCATGCCACCCACTAACCGTCACACTCACCCACACCCACCCACCACTCTCTAACACTCTCCCACCCACCCACTCACTCTCACGCCCACCCACCACTCACTCTCACACCCACCCACTCTCACGCCCGCCTACTCGCTCACCACTCACTCACCACTCACACCCAGCCACCAAACACTCACCACTCACTCTCACACCCAGCCACCAAACACTCATCACTCATTCTCACACCCACCCACTCTCACGCCCGCTCACCCACCCGCCACTCATCCTCACACACACTCAACACTCATTCTCACACCCACCCGGTGTTTGCGGTCGCGTGCGTATTTACCGAGCGCGTTTTACGCAGGGGGTTTACGTGGCGGCGATCGCATTAAGGGTTCGGCGTGGTGCGTAATTCTGGCGTGGTGCGTAATTCTGGCGTGTGTGCAAGTAAGGCTGCGCTGCGCACTAACTCATTACCTGCGCCAGCGCTCGCGCAGCAGCCGCGCTATTTTTAGCGCGTGCACGTGGTGGGCAGCAGGTCCGGTTGTGCGCGCGCCCGCAGCCCCCGCAGCGTGAGTGGTGGTTTACGTGGGGGGTGGGAGGCAGAATAACGTGAGGCGGTGGAGAGCCAGCAACGAGCCATGTCCCACAGAGAGGATGCTGGTGCGGGGAGGCCGATGACTCGATCGGCGGCAGCCCGGTGTAAAAGAGAGGAGGTCCAAGGGGGAGAGGAGGAGGGGGGCATCAGCCCTCACACACCATCTAGCCATTTCTAGCGTATATACGGTGCTAAGCCGCCATCTTGTGTGGGGAAGGCGCCCAACCACCAGGCGGCCACCCACCATTATTTCACGTGGAAGGCGTACAACCGCCATCTTACGTAGGAAAGGCACACAAACGCCCTCTTAGGTAAGGAAGACGGCAAACCGCCATTGTGCGTGGGGAAGGTGCCCAACCGCCATTTACGTTGGGAAGATGGCCAACCGCCATCTTACGTAGGGACTTTGCCCAACCACCATCTTGTGTGGGGAAGCCGCACAACCGCCATTTTACGTGGGGAAGGCGCCCAACCGCCATTATGCCCACCCTAGCTGGGCATTATGAACCCACCCTTCCTGACCATTATAACCCACCTTACCTGGCCATTATAACCCCACTCTACCTGGCTATTATGAACCCACCCTGGCTGGGCATTATGACCCCACCCTACCTGGCCATTATAACCCCACCCTTCCTGATCATTAAAACCCACCTTACCTGGCCATTATAACCCCACCCTACCTGGACATTATGAACCCAGACCCCCACACGGCACTGACGATCGAAGGCACCAAACCCCACGAAAAAAATCGTCTGCAACGTTTTTCACATACTGGTGACTTCATATATAATTATAACAATCATATTTACAATAATAATATACAAAACTACACACGTACAATGCTATTTTAACACACACCACGTGTTAGGGTTGTAGCCTGAGATAAGGGGGGCCCTGGGTAAGCTACTGGTGAGTGTGTGGGGGGGTGAGCGTGTGGTGAGTGCAGTGAGTGGCTGTGTCCAGTCCATGTCTGGCGGCCGCTCTTCAGTCGTCTTCCACAACTGGTCTCCACGATAGTCAGTGTGGTGAGTGGGTGTGTGTGTGTGGGGTGAGTGAGTGTGGGTGGCTGGGTGTGCGTGGGGTGACTGTGTGTGTGGGTGGGTGGTGCGGTGCTGCTGCTCGTGGTGGTGGTGGTGGTTGGCACCGACTCCACCACCACCACCACCCCCCCGCTACTCTGCCGTGGGCTGCCCACCACACAGCAGCAGGCGGCGGAAGATCGAGGAGAGTGCCCTGCCCATATGGGCCAGACCCCTTTGCTTCTTTTTCTTCTTCTTCTCCTGCTGCTGTTGCACCTCCTCCTCCTCTTCCATCTGCTCATCCTCTGCTGTCTTCTCGTCCACTTCCATCTGCTCCTCGTCTTCTGTCTTCTCCTCCACTTCCATCTTCTCCTCTTCCTCTGTCTCATCCTCCTCCTCCGTCTGATCCTCGTTCTCCTCCTCCTCCACCTCCTCTGTCTCATCCTCATCCAGCGATGATGACAAGGATGATGATGATGGGGGCTTTTTCTCCGACTCAGCTCTGTGGAGAGAGAGGCAGCAGCACCACAGCAGCGCATCATCATAATCATCGTCATGCTGGTACTACAGCCAGAGGTCGCGATCGGTCCCCACGGCCAGAAGTGGACCTGGCCATCACAAATGAAAGCAGCTCAACCAAGTGGCTGATGTCATCATCATCATCATCATCGTCACGTGGGGATTCATAGCGGCAGCCCAAATACTAAATTCATATAGATGCATCGAGACCCATACTCATAGAGACCCATACAGACTCACAACGACCCATACTCAGAGACCCTGCACTGAGCATACAGAGGGAGTCTCACCGTAGATCCGCAGCTCCAAAGGCCTCGCTGGTGATGGTTGTGGCCTCGCTGGTGGTGGGGGTGGCCTCGCTGGTGGCGGTTGTGGCCTCGCTGGTGGTGGGGGTGGCCTCGCTGGTGGCGGTTGTGGCCTCGCTGGTGGCGGTTGTGGCCTCGCTGGTGGCGGTTGTGGCCTCGCTGGTGGCGGTTGTGGCCTCGCTGGTGATGGGGGTGGCCTCGCTGGTGATGGGGGTGGCCTCGCTGGTGGTGGGGGTGGCCTCGATGGTGGTGGGGGTGGCCTCGCTGGAGGCGGTTGTGGCCTCGCTGGTGGCGGTTGTGGCCTCGCTGGTGGCGGTTGTGGCCTCGCTGGTAATGGGGGTGGCCTCGATGGTGGTGGGGGTGGCCTCGACGGTGGTGGGGGTGGCCTCGACGGTGGTGGGGGTGGCCTCGACGGTGGTGGGGGTGGCCTCGACGGTGGTGGGGGTGGCCTCGACGGTGGTGGGGGTGGCCTCGACGGTGGTGGGGGTGGCCTCGACGGTGGTGGGGGTGGCCTCGACGGTGGTGGGGGTGGCCTCGATGGTGGTGGGGGTGGCCTCGATGGTGGTGGGGGTGGCCTCGATGGTGATGGGGGTGGCCTCGATGGTGGTGGGGGTGGCCTCGATGGTGGTGGGGGTGGCCTCGATGGTGGTGGGGGTGGCCTCGATGGTGGTGGGGGTGGCCTCGATGGTGGTGGGGGTGGCCTCGATGGTGGTGGGGGTGGCCTCGATGGTGGTGGGGGTGGCCTCGATGGTGGTGGGGGTGGCCTCGATGGTGGTGGGGGTGGCCTCGATGGTGGTGGGGGTGGCCTCGATGGTGGTGGGGGTGGCCTCGATGGTGGTGGGGGTGACCTCGATGGTGGTGGGGGTGACCTCGATGGTGGTGGGGGTGGCCTCGATGGTGGTGGGGCTAGCCTCGATGGTGGTGGGGGTGGCCTCGATGGTGGTGGGGGTGGCCTCGATGGTGGTGGGGGTGGCCTCGATGGTGGTGGGGGTGGCCTCGATGGTGGTGGGGGTGGCCTCGATGGTGGTGGGGGTGGCCTCGATGGTGGTGGGGGTGGCCTCCATGGTGGTGGGGGTGGCCTCCATGGTGGTGGGGGTGGCCTCGATGGTGGTGGGGGTGGCCTCAATGGTGGTGGGGGTGGCCTCCATGGTGGTGGGGGTGGCCTCCATGGTGGTTGGGGTGGCCTCCATGGTGGTGGGGGTGGCCTCCATGGTGGTTGGGGTGGCCTCAATGGTAGTGGGGGTGGCCTCAATGGTAGTGGGGGTGGCCTCCATGGTGGTTGGGGTGGCCTCCATGGTGGTGGGGGTGGCCTCCATGGTAGTGGGGGTGGCCTCAATGGTGGTGGGGGTGGCCTCCATGGTAGTGGGGGTGGCCTCCATGGTGGTTGGGGTGGCCTCCATGGTGGTTGGGGTGGCCTCGATGGTGGTGGGAGTGGCCTCGATGGTGGTGGGGGTGGACTCGATGGTGGTGGGGGTGGCCTCGATGGTGGGGGTGGCCTCGATGGTGGTGGTCTCGTTCTGGAGCCAGCCGTGACTCAGCGCCTGCTCCGGTGTCATGCGGAGTTCTGGATCCCACCTGGGGGGGCGGGGGGGATGGAGACAGGGGAGGTGAGGATTTGACGTTCCCATCTGTACGTGTGTGTGTACGTGTGTGTGTGTAATGGACAAGGGTGGTGTTATGAACCCGGCAGAAACCCGAGTTAGATTCCTGCACACGGCCAACACCAGTGACAGTGATTATATTATCTGAACTGGTCCTAGGCCTCCCCTAGGTCGACTCAGCCTCAAATGAGTACCTAGTGTAAACATCGCCACTGGGGAGACAAAGGTGGCCGGACGTGGTGGTGCTAGCCACCCACCTCCTCTGTGTGTGCCACAGTGCCGGAGGCCTTCATAGGCGGTGCTGCTACTCGCTACTACTAACAGCACTTGCCCCTACAGTCGGCTTGAGGCTACACGGGCGGTATGTGTCTGTGTTCTTACTGCAGGCAGCTGCTAATGAAGGCCACAAGCTGAGCTCCACATCTCCGCAGCACCAAATGCAGGGGGACACTTGCCGGGAGTCGTTTCCTGGCCGGGCAGTGAGGCTGTCCGGCCTCGTCTGTAGGACAGAGACAGAGAGAGATATACATACACACAGAGAGGGAGATAGAGACAGAGAGATACACAGAGAGACAAAGAAAGAGGAAGAGAGACAGAGAGAGAGACACATACACAGACAGAGAGATGGAAAGAGAGACACACAGAGAGAGGCACGCACAGTGTCACCAACCACCCACCCACCTACCCACCCACTCACCACCACACCGCTACCCCTACAACACAACCACCTCACCACCACCTCACCACCACACCACCTCCACTACCACCTCTACGCCACCACCAAAGCACGACCACCACCTCACCACCACACCACCACCACCTGACCACACCACCACTACCACCATACCACCACACCGCTACCCCTAGAACACCACCACACCACCACCATCGCCACCACCAACGCCTCACCACCACTACCTCACCACTACCTCACCACAACCACACCTCAACCACACCACCACCTCACCACCACACCACCACCACCTCACCACCACACCGCTACCCCTACAACACCACCTCACCACCACCACCACACCACCACTATCCATTGCCATACCACCACCTCACCAACACCACCACACCACCTCCACTACCCCATCTACACCACCATACCACCACCACCTCACCACCACCATCACCACCACCACACCATCACCACCTCACCACCACACCGCTAGCCCTATACCACCACCACATGACCACTACTTCACCACCATTATTGCCACCTCTACACCACCACACCACCACTACCACCATACCACCACACTGCCACCACCACACCACCACTATCGCCACCACTAACACCTCACCACCACTACACCTCACCACCACCACACCACCACCTCACCACCACCACACCACCACCTCACCACTATCCACTGCCACACAACCACCACACCACCACCTCACCACCACCTCACCACCACACCACCTCCACTACCACCTCTACACCACCACCACCACCTCACCACCACCACCTCACCACCACCACCTCACCACCACCACCACCACCACATCATCACCACCTCACCACCACACCGCTAGCGTTACACCACCACCACCACCTCACCACCACCTCACCACTACCTCACCAGCACTTCACCACCACCACACCACCATCACACCACCCTTCAACTCACCAAAGTATGCCGCTCTTTTGCGAGCTTTCTCCACCATTTCTTTTGGAGGCATGCCCAGGATCTGCGCAACCATTTCAAGACAGACACACAGAGGGACACACGCATGTTACACGAATGTTACACGCGTGTTACACACGGGGACCCATACAGAGACCCATAGAGATCCAGAGACTTATATAAAACCATAGGGACTCACAGAGACCCATATGGATCCACAGAGACCCATAGAGAGACCCATACGGACCGACAGAGACCCATACATAGACCCATAGAGGTCCAGAGACTCATATAAAACCATTGAGACTCAGAGGCCCACACTAAAACTGAATATTTCACCAGGGAAGGCCCCACTGAGCTACGTGGCTGTTTTTCATTGGCTGTACGACGAAAGACCTGAATGTGACATTATCGTTGTTGCTCAGCGCATCTAGCATCATGGGTGAGTAGGTGGGTGGGGGGAGGGTGAGTGGGTGGGTTAGTGGATAGGTAGGTGGGTGGGTGAGTGGGTAGGTAGGTGAGTGGGTGAATGGGTGGGTAGGTTGGTGGGTAAGTGGGTGGGTGAGTGGGTGAATGGGTGAGTGGATGGTTGAGTGGGTGAGTGGATGGGTGGATAGGTCGGTGGGTGTGTAGGTGGGTGGGTTACTGGGTGGGTAGGTGGGTGAGTCAGTGAGTAGGTGGGTGGGTGAGGGGGTAGGTGGGTGGGTGAGGGGGTGGGCGAGTGGGTGGGTAGGTGGATGAGTGAGTGGGTGGGTAGGTGGGTGAGTGGGTGGTTACGTGGGTGTGTAGGTAGGTGGGTGGCTGGGTAAGTAGGTGGGTGAGTGGGCAGGTAAGTAGGTAGATGGGTGGGTGGGTAAATGTGTAGGTGAGTGAGAGGATGCGTAGGTAGGTGGGTGGGTAGGTGAGTGGGTGGGTGGTTGGGTGGCTGGTTGAGTGACTGGCTGACAGGGTTGGGTGACTGGCTGGGTGACTGGCTGGCTGTGGGCCAGGTCGTCGCTCAAGGCCCCCCAGGGAGGCTCCCCAGTCACCTCGATGCAGCATGCCAGGTGGTCGTCGCGGCTGAACGAGAGGAAGAGTTCCCTGTCGGTGGCCAGCTTGGCGACGGTGCAGCCCAGCGACCATGTGTCCACAGCGCAGGTCGCCGGGTAGCCGAGAAGCACCTCGGGGGCCACGTAGGCGAGGGTTCCTCCCACGTGCGAGGCTGTGCAGACGACAACAGCAGCGATGATGATGAAGATTGTAGACTAGGTACATGTGTGTAGGTGGGTGGGTGGGTTGGGTGGCTGGGTTGGGTGGCTGGGTTGGGTGGCTGGGTTGGGTGGCTGGGTTTGGTGGCTGGGGCGGTGGCTGGGTGGGTGGGGGGTGGATGGTTGGGCGGGTGAGTGGGTGGATGGCTGGCTGGGTGGATGGGTGAGTGGGTGGATGGCTGGGTGGGTGGATGGATAGATGGATGGGTGAGTGGGTGGGCAGGTGGGTGAGTGGGTGGGTGGGTGGATTCATGGGTGGGTGACTGGATGGACAGGTCAGTGGGTGAGTGGGTAGGTGGCTGGATGGGTCGGTGGCTGGATGGGTCGGTGGGTGGGTGGGTGCATAGATGGATGGGTGGGTGGGTCAGTGGCTGGGCGGGTGGATGGCTGGGTGGGTGAGTGGGTGAGTGGGTGGGTGAGTGGGTGGGTGAGTGGGTGGATATCCGGCTGGGTGGGTGGATGGGTGGGTGGGTGGCTTGATGGCTGGGTGGGTAAATGGCTGGGTGGGTGGGTATATAGATGGATGGGTGGTTGAGTGGGTGTATGGGTGGATGGGTGGATGGGTGTGTGGGTGGGTCGCTGGATGGGGGGGACGGTGGGTGGGTGGGTGGATGGGTGGGTGGATGGGCGGGTGGGTGAGTGGGTGGGTGGGTAATTGGGTGGATGGCTGGCTGGCTGGCTGGGTGAGTGGGTGGGTGGGTGAGTGGGTGGATGGCTGGCTGGGTGGATGGGTGAGTAGGTCGCTGGATGGCTGAGTGGGTGGGTGGATGGCCGGGTGGGTGGTTGGGTGAGTGGGTGGCTGGATGGCTGGGTGGAGGGGTGGATGGGTGGGTAGATGGATGGCTGGGTGGGTGAGTGGATGGCTGGGTGGGTGGATGTATGGATAGATGGATGGGTGGGTGGGTGAGTGGGTGGGTGGGTGAGTGGGTGGGTGGGTGAGTGGGTGGGTGGGTGAGTGGGTGGGTGGGTGAGTGGGTGGCTGGGTAGCTGAATCAGTGGGTGGGTGGGTGAGTGGGTGGATGGCTCTCTGGGTGGGTGCGTGGATCGCTCGGTGAGTGGGCAGGTGAGTTGGTGGCTGGATGGCTGGGTGGGTGGGTGTCTGGATGACTGGGTGGGTGGATGGATGGGTGGGTGAATGGCTGTGTGGGTGGGTGCATGGATGGATAGATGGATGGATAGATGGATGGGTGGGTGGGTGGGTGGATGGGTCGGTGGGTTGATGGGTTGATGGGTGGATGGGTGAATGGATGTGTGGGTGGGTGGGTGAGCGGGTGGGTGGATGGGCTAGTGGGTGGATGGGTGGGTGGGTGGGTGGATGGGTGGTGGGTGAGTGGGTGGCTGGATGGCTGGGTGGGTAGATGGATGGGTGGATGGCTGGGTGGGTGGGTAGGTGCATGGATGGATATATGGATGGGTGGGTGAGTGGGTGGGTGGATGGGTCAGTGGCTGGGTGGATGAATGGGTAGGTGGGTGGATGGGTGGGTGGATGGATGGGTGGGTGGGTGGATGGGTCAGTGGGTGGGTGGATGGGTGGGTGGATTGATGGGGGGGTCGGTGGGTGGCTTGATGGGTGGGGGAATGGATGGGTTGATGGCGAATGGATGTGTAGGTCGGTGGATGGGTGGGTAGATGGGTGTGTGGGGGTGTCAGTGGGTGGGGATAGGTGGGTGTGTGTGGGTGTCTCCACTCACTTTTGCCATCCACAAAGAAGCTTGAGGCGAAGTTCCTGACCCTGACGATGCCATCCGCGATGTTCGCCAACAGAACGTTGCTCTGGATGGGGAGTGAGCCGCAGGGAGGGAATTCACACCCAGCATGGTCAAGGCGGTGAGCGTCGTTTACGACCGAGCGTCTGTGCAGGGGGACTGCCTCCGCTCACAGACGTTCAACTTACGAAGTTTCAGAGATATGTGCAAAAAAAACAGTGACATCTACATCTGCAGAACGTGAAGAACCTGTGACATCTACATCAACAGAACATGAACAACCTGTGGCACCTACAGAACGGGAAGAACCAGTGGGATCTACAGAGCATGAAGAACCAGTGACATCTTCATCTACATAACGTGATGGAACAGTGGCATCTATATTTACAGAACGTGAGGAACCAGTGGCATCTACATCTACAGAACGTGAAGAACCAGTGGTATCTACATCTGCAGAACGTGAAGAGCCAGTGGCATCTACATCTGCAGAACGTGAAGAACCAGTGGCATCTACATCCGCAGAACATGAGGAACTATTTGCATCTACATCTACATCTGCAGAACATGAAGAACGAGTGGCATCTACATCTGCAGAACGTGAAGAACGAGTGACATCTGCATCTGCAGAACGTAAAAACCAGTGGCATCTACATCTACAGGACGTGAAATACCAGTGCCATCTACATCTACAGGACGTTAAGACATAGTGGCATCTACATTTGCAGAACGTGAAGAACCAGTGGTATCTACATCTGCAGAACATGAAGAACACCAGTGACATCTACATCTGCAGAACATAAATAATCAGTGGCATTTACATCTGCAGAGCGAGCACCAGCACTCCAGCGTGTACAACAACCGCCATTCGCCACTAAGTGGCGGTGACGTCACCACGACGCTTGTGCCAGGCCATGTGCACCTTGAGGCTACGTGAAGTGTCGAACGCCCGCTGGCAGGAGGTCACGGGGCAGACCCAAGTGCCACGGGTCGACTGACTAAGATGACTGGCTGATGCACCACCTGTGCCCCCTACTGTGCCAACCTTCTGTGCTTTAGCCACCCGGTGCTCAGCTCTTTGTTGTGAGCGTCGCCCCTCCATCCTCCGTTGTTGTTGGAGGGCAACTGCCTCCAACTGCCCAGCAGCGTCCTTCACGAGCCTCCTCCACAGAGGCCGATCTTGACACCACTGGTACCAGTCATCGGCAAGTACACTTAGCTCCACGTCCATCTGTGCCACATCACTCCATCTCTTCTCTAGCCCGTGCCGTGCCCATTTAGCTCCCTCGATCCGGCCGAACAAAAGCTGTTTCGGCATGCGGTGGCTGGGCATGCAGGCTACATGACCCAGCCAACGCAGCCTTGCCTGCCGGAGGAGCTCACCGATGGAACCGTGCCCAGATCTTTCAAAGATTTGTGAGCTCCTCACACAATCCAGCAGGTTAAACCCAGGATGGATCGTAGGCAGGCTAGCCTATATGTTTCTAACCCGCAAAGATGTTCCATTAGGGGGGTCCACGTTTCGCAAGCGTAGAGAAGGGAGGGAATAACCGTGGCCGAGAAGACCTGAAGCTTAGTGCGGAGCGACAGACCAGGTAGCTTCCACACAGCGTTACGCAACCGATGAAAAGAAATTGCCACTCGACTGATTCGGAGTGAGACCTCTGCTGTTAAACTGGAGCCGGTCATAAGCACACTGCCCAGGTATGGGAAACTCTCCACTTTCTCCACAACTGCCCAATCACCGATTGAGAGTTGTGGGGGTGGAGTGTCCAATGGTACAAAATACCCAGGCAGGTGCTTAGTTTTGGTGGGGCTGATGGTAAGGCCCCATCTCTTAGTGGCACGCTCCAGTCTCAGCAGCAGCGTCTCCAACTCCTCCTCTGAATGAGCAGCTAATACCAAATCATCGGCATACATAACGTGGTTGAGCAATAGGGAGCCATCCCTTGACCGCACCCGGGCATCGATCAGCCCCTCATTATATTTGTACCAAATGGAGATTCCCCCGGTACAGCTATTGAAGGCTTAACGAACTACGTAGTCAAAATTGATGTTAAATAATGTGGGAGCCAGAGGACATCCCTGTCGCACCCCAAGGTGTACAGGTAATGGCTCTGACGCCCGGCCACGTAGTTTTACCCGGGCCGGCTCACCATCATGAAGGTCCTTAATGATCGTGAGCAGAGGGTCAGAGACTCCAAAAGCACGAAGAACAAGGTCAATAAAGCAGAGATGTAGGTCTTGTTGGAATTCCCTACACCTCTGCTGTAGCAGACGGACAGAAAATATGGCATCTGTGCAGGACCGCCCTTTCCTGAAACCACATTGGGGCTCCGCAAGCCTCTCCTCAGCGTGCCTGGCAAGGCGATGTTGAATAATCCTTGCCAGGACCTTTCCCGGCACACTGAGGAGTGAGATGCTCCTGTAGTTGTTACAGTTTTTGCGGTCCCTCTTCTGCCAATCCTGCGGAACCCATCCAGTGGTCCAGACTGTTGTTATGATGTCATATAGGGCAGTCTGTGCACAAACGCCACCCTCCCTCAGCATTTCGCTTGGGAGATCATCTCTACCCGGTGCCTTTCCTGGTCTCAGACTCCGGATCACCTTCAGTACTTCCTCAACAGATGGCACCTCAGCCAGCCACTCACAGGGGGTGACTTCTTCCAATATTTGAGGCACTGCAGCCTCAGCAGGATCATCCCCACTTCGTGCCACGATGTTTTCCTGGCTGATGGATTTCCCCTCCCCCAGGACCTCACAGAAATGCTCAGCAAATCTGCAAACCTGTTCCTGGGGGTCAGAGATTGGATCACCGTTTTTTCCCCTAATGATGGTAATAGGTGTGGCGCTGCAGGTTACTTTTTTGATGGA
The DNA here is from genome assembly GCF_048934315.1 of Petromyzon marinus. Lineage (NCBI taxonomy): Eukaryota > Metazoa > Chordata > Hyperoartia > Petromyzontiformes > Petromyzontidae > Petromyzon > Petromyzon marinus. The sequence goes on along the minus strand of NC_133675.1, from coordinate 156,584 downwards.
GTTAAATAGAGATTTGTGATCGCGGGCCACTGAGGCAGACTCCATCTCCTCAGCAACCTGCGACCACCACCCATCATTGCAGCGCCTCACGGCTCTCCGAACCTCCGAGCGAAGGCTGTGGTAAGCCTCCTCATTCTCTGACGTGGGATTCTGTATCCGATGACAGTGGGCCTGTCGCTTTTTCTCAACCAACCTCAACACCTCCTCTGTCAGCCAGGGTCTCTGGGGAGGTCTGGACCACGTACCCAAAGCAGCCATTGCAGCTGCATGAGTCACAGTCCTAAACCTCGCCCATTTACCCTCGACATCAGGAGGAGTGGGGGACAATGCCAACCCCAGCCGCAAGCAATGATGAAATTCTCACTTGCAACTTTCATCAGATAACTGAGACCAGGCCACTTTAGGTTGGAATGGGGTCCTGGGTGTACACCCACCACCGGAGTGGAAGAATGGCAGGTGCATCTTACAGATGACTAGTCGATGGTCAGAGGGCAGATCAGCTCCACGGTAGGTCCTGGTGTCAAGGACATGGGCTCGCATCCGCTGGTCCGTCACTATGTAGTCCAGCAGATGTTCTTGCTTGGACCCGACATGCATCCATGATGTTGTGTGGATGCGCCGATGCCGGAACAGCGTGTTTGTAATTACAAGCCCATGGGCTGCACAAAAATCTAGCAGCCTCCTACCGTTGTTATTGAGCTGATCTGGCCCATGCCCTCCAATCACTCCAGACCAGGTGCCAGCATCATGACCAACTCGGGTATTGAAGTCACCCAACAAGATGACTCTATCCTGAGGGGCCACTTTAGCCAGCACCTGTGGCACGAGGTCATAGAAGGCATCTGACTCATCGGCTTTGCTGCATCCCTCCACGGATGTTCGTCTTCGGAGGGGGCATAAATAACCACGAACACCACTCCTCTCCTCCGGTTGATGGGAAGGCGAGCCCAAAGTAGCCTGGGGCTTACAGCTTCCCACACCTCACCGCCACGCTCCCACGCCCCCTTCATTCTTTTGTTCAAAAGAAGAGCCACATCCTGTTGTTTGGCAGTCTGTTGCCCCGAGTAGAGGACTGTCCACCCCTCATGGTGGCAGGAGCCAGAACCGGTCCACCGGACCTCCTGAATGCCACAGAGATCCAGGCGGTACCGGTCCAGCTCCCGACAGAGGAGTGGCAGCCTCTCCTCCGCAGTGAGCGTTCGAACATTCCACGTGGCCACACGAAGTGGCTTTTCGTTGTTTCTGGAGGAGCCCCGAGTGTAGAGATTCAATCTCCTGGCTCCGCCAATTGGAGTTTGGCCAGGAGACATCATAAATGCCTGTCCCCCCGGGGCCTCCGGCACAAGCTTATTAGTTACATATTTCAGTCGTGGTTTAGTGGTAAAATTTTGAAGGTGGAGGGGTTACCAGCCCCTCGCACCCATCCAGAGCCCCCCGTTTAGCCACTGTGGTGGTCACAGACGCCATGAGGGGAGTAGCCAATCGGAATTGGCCCTCCCCCCACAGCACTGTCCACGACAGAGTTGCCCATCCGGCACTGCGAGGAGTTAGCGGGTTGTTTTGCCGTGTACTCACCCACACACACAGACACACCCACACACAGACACCCACACACTCACACACAGACACCCACACACATATACACCCACACACACAGACACCCATACACACAGACACCATTACACAGCATGCACTCCACTCACGGGCTTGATGTCACCGTGTACGATGCCCCGGGACTTGGTGTGGGCCAGGAAGTGGAGGATGGCCCTAGTGTACGACCTCACCGCATCCTCGTGACTTTGCCACAGCGTCATCTGTCTGAGCACGCAATGGAGTTTCGCCCTGCCACGCGGAGAGACAGCGACCATGTCAGTCACGTCAGCGACGACGTCAGCGACGACGTCAGTGACATCAGCGGTTAGCGTGCTGCGCTGCGAACCTGGCGAACTGGGCTCGGTTCCCGCTCATGGCCAACACCCAGTGATGATTATCTGAACCGGTCCTGGGTCTACCCTAGGTCGACTCAGCCTCAAATGAGTACCTGGTGCGATGTGTAAACATCGCCACTGGGGAGACAAAGGCGGCCGCGCGTGGTGTTGGCCACCCACCCCCTCGTGTGCCGTGCCGGCCTTTAAAGGTGCTCGCTAACAGCACTTGCCACTACAGTCTGTTAAGGCTATATGGGGGATCTTTGATCTTTGTGTGCGTATGTTGAAATTCATTCACACCGTACGTAGCCAAGCATGCTAATGTGTGGGTCTCTATGGGTGTCTGTGTGGGTGTCTCTGTGGGTCTCTATGGGTCTCTGTGGGTCTGGGGGTCTGTGGGTCTCTGTGTGTGAATGTATGCAGAACTTCTTTTGCACCATACATAGCCAACCGTACTAATGTATGGGTATGGGTGTCTCTATGGGTCTGTATGGGTGGTGGTGTTGTGGTGGTGGTGTTTGGTGGTGGTGGTGTTTGGTGGTGGTGTTTGGTGGTGGTGGGTGCTGGTGGGTGATGGTGGATGGGTGGTGGGTGGGTGGTTATGGTGGGTGGTTGGGTGAGGGGTTGTGCTGGTGATGGTGGGTGGTTGAGTGGGTGGTGTGGTGGTGATGGTGGGTGGGTGGTGGAGGGTGAGTGGGTGAGTGGTGTGGTGGTGAGTGAGTGAGTGGGTAAGTGGTGGTGGTGAGTGAGTGGGTGAGTGGTGGTGGTGGTGGGTGAGTGGTGGTGGTGATGGTGAGTTAGTCGGTGGTGGTGGTGAGTGAGTGGGTGGTGGGTGAGTGAGTGAACGAGTGAGTGGGTGAGTGAATGTTGGTGGTGAGTTAATGAGTGAGTGAGTGGTGGTAGTGGTGCTGGTGGTGTGCATACTTCAACAGCTCCATGACAAGGCATTTGTGGCCTCGAAAGTAAAAAGTCTCCAGGACCCTGACTACGTTGTAGTCCACGTTGCTACGGTCGCTCTGGAGCTCCATGGACATTAGCAGCTCCGTTCTCTGGTGCTTTTCTTCCCTGGAGCTGCGAGCGAGTGAGCAAGTTCACAGAACGAGAGAGAGAAAGAAAGAGAGACAGATAGAGAGAAAGAGACATAAAGAAACAGAGATCAAGACAGAGACAGACAGAGAGAGACAGACAGAGACAGAGAGTTTAGACTTTAATATACAGTGGGTCTGTGTGTGGAACACTGAGTAGTAGTAGTGGGTCTGTGTGTGGAACACTGAGTAGTAATAGTGGGTCTGTGTGTGGAACACTGAGTAGTAGTAGTGGGTCTGTGTGTGTAACACAGAGTAGTAGTAGTGGGTCTGTGTGTGTAACACTGAGTAGAAGTCGTATTGGATCTGTGTGTGTAACACTGTGTAGTAGTAGTGGGTCTGTGTGTGTAACACTGAATAGTAGTAGTGGGTCTGTGTGTGTAACACTGAGTAGAAGTTGTATTGGATCTGTGTGTGTAACACTGTGTAGTAGTAGTGGGTCTATGTGTGTAACACTGAGTAGTAGTAGTGGGTCTGTGTGTGTAACACTGAATAGTAGTAGTGGGTCTGTGTGTGTAACACTGAGTAGTAGTAATGGGTCTGTGTGTGTAACACTGAGTAGTAGTGGGTCTGTGTGTGTAACACTGAGTAGTAGTAGTGGGTCTGTGTGTGTAACAGTGAGTAGTAGTAATGTGTCTGTGTGTGTAACACTGAGTAGTAGTAGTGGGTCTATGTGTGTAACACTGATTAGTAGTAGTGGGTCTGTGTGTGTAACACTGAGTAGTAGTAATGGGTAATGCGTAGTTGGTCTGTCGCTATCAATATTATCCACAATAGAGGTGAGTTTGGGTTATATGACGTAAATATAAATGTTGTGTCATTAAACCCGCCACACTGACACACGCCCAATTGGTTGACGTGGTTTGTCACCTAAACACAAAACGCTTGGCCAGCTCGTTACTTGCTCAGCACTTAACCGGTTGTTGTGTTGGAAAGTGTCAAAGTCAATTGTCAGTGTTGTGGTGGGGTTCGTCTCCAACACACAACCAGTGGTGGCGGTGGTGGTGAGGGTGGTGGGGAGGTGGTGGTGGGGTGGGAGTGTCGCTGTGGAGGTGGTGGTGAGGAGGTGGTGGTTGAGCGATGGAGATTCAAGTAAAGGATGTTCAGTCATTGTTTGTTGTTGTGGTTCACAGCCAGCAGCAGTCCCATAGTGTGTGTTTGTTTATTGTTCTTGTTATTGGTGGTGTTATTGTTGTTGTTGACTGCACTGCTGCGCCAGGGCCCACTCACGTGGAGGGCGAGGCGAGGATCTTGAGAGCCACCATCGTCCGAGTCTTGTGGTCCAGACACCTCACCACCACGCTCTGCCCACCCTGCCCAATCTTCCTGTCCAGCTGGAAGCGGTAGTAGAAGTGCTCGTTCTGGACCTGCAGGGGTCACGGGAGGTCAGGGTGGGGGTCACGAGGAGGTCACATGTAGCCAACAGAGCTTATCTGTGGGTCACTGTGGGTGTCTGTGGGTGTCTCTGTGCGTCTCTATGTGTCTGGGTGTCTCTGTATGTGTGTATGTTGAACTTCTTTCGCACTGTACGTAGCCAACCGTGCTAATCTGTGGTGCTTTATGGGTATCAGTGTCTCTGTGTGGGCCTTCATGATAGTGAACAGGCCCGGGTAAAACTACGTGGCCGGGAGTCAGAGCCATTCCCTGTACACCTTGGGGTGTGACAGGGATGTCCTCTGGCTCCCACATTATTTAACATCTATTTTGACCACATAGTTCGTGAAGCCTTCAATAGCTGTACCGGGGGAATCTCCATTTGGTACAGATATAATGGGAGGCTGATCGATGCCCGGGTGCGGTCAACGGATGGCTCCCTATTGCTCAACCACGTTATGTATGCCGATGATTTGGTAATAGCTGCTCATTCAGAGGAGGAGTTGGAGACGCTGCTGCTGAGACTGAAGTGTGCCACTAAGAGATGGGGCCTTACCATCAGCCCCACCAAAACTAAGCACCTGCCTGGGTATTTTGTACCATCGGATACTCCACCCCCACAACTCCCAATCGGTGATGGGGCAATTGTGGAGAGAGTGGAGAGTTTCCCATACCTGGGCAGTGTGCTTATGACCGGCTACAGTTTAACAGCAGAGGTCTCACTCAGAATCAGTCGGGCGGCAATATATTTTCATCGGTTGTGTAACGCTGTGTGGAAGCTACCTGGTCTGTCGCTCCGCACTAAGCTTCAGGTCTTCTCGGCCACGGTCATTCCCTCCCTTCTCTACACTTGCGAAACGTGGACCCCCCAAATGAAACATCTTCGCCGGTTAGAAACATTTAGGCTAGCCTGCCTACGATCCATCATGGGTTTAACCAGGCTGGATTGTGTGAGGAGCTCACAAATCATTGAAAGATCTGGGCAAGGTCCCATCGGTGAGCTCCTCCGGCAGGCAAGGCTGCGTTGGATGGGTCATGTAGCCCGCATGCCCAGCCAACGCATGCCGAAACAGATTTTATTCGGCCGGATCAAGGGGGCTAAACGGGCGCAGCACGGGCTAGAGAAGAGATGGAGTGATGTGGTACAGGAGGATGCGGTGTCAAGATCAGCCTCTGTGGAGGAGGCTCGTGAAGGACGCTACTGGGAAGTTGGAGGCAGCCGCCCTCCAACAACAACGGAGGGCGGAGGAGCGACGGTCACAACAATGAGCGGAGCGCCGGGTGGCTAAAGCACAGCAGGATGGCACAGTAGGGGGCACAGGTGGTGCATCAGCCAGTCATCTCAGACAGTCGTCCCGTGGAACCTGGGTCTACCCCGTGACCTCCTGGCAGCGGGCATTCAACACTTCACGTGGCCTCAAGGTGCACCTGGCCTGGCACAAGCGTTGTGGTGACGTCACCGCCACTTAGTGGCGAATGGCGGTTGTTGTTGTTGTGTCTGTGTCTTTGTGTGTGTCTGTGAGTCTCACAAGGATGTAGTTGTTGTCGTCGTCGTCAAATTCTCCGTTCTTCACTCCCCCTCGTGAGCTTCCTTCCCCGTCCAGAGTGAAGAACCAAACTTCCTGCATGGTGGCCAGCTCCAGCTTCTGGCGCTCAGTCAAGTGAGGCTTGAAGAGACTCAGGATCGCTGCACACGTGACAACAATAACAACTTAAACTATAAACTAATTTTATTTACGCACACACCAGGTTAAGCCCCCCACCGAAGTGACTGGTATAATCATCCTAATCGTCGTCATCATCGTCATCATCATTATCATCATTGTCATCATCGTCGTCGTCATCATTATCATTGTCATCATCGTCGTCATCGTCATCATCGTCGTCATCATCGTCATCATCATCGTCGTCATCTTCATTATCATCATCGTCATCATCATCGTTGTCATCGTCGTCATCATCGTCATCATCATCGTCGTCATCGTCGTCATCATCATCATCGTCAACATCGTCATCAACGTCATCGTCGTCGTCATCATCACCGTCATCATCATCGTCACCATCGTCGTCATCACCATGTGGGAGCAATTTGCTCTAAGTGCACGTTGATACAGACTTATAGAGACTCATAGAGAACCACAGAGATCCTCAGAGACCCACAAAGAACCATACTCATATAGAACCATAGAGACCCAAGGAGACCCATAGAGCCCCACAGAGATGCACAGAGACCCTCATAGACCCACAGAGACCCATACTCATATAGAACCAGAGACCCACAGAGACCCACTCATATAGACCATAGAGCCCCACAGAGATGCATAGAGACCCTCATAGACCCATACTCATATAGAACCAGAGACCCACAGAGACCCATATTCATATAGAACCATGGAGACCCACAGAGACCCACACAGAACCATACTCATATAGAACCATAGACCCAAGGATACCCATAGAGCTCCACAGAGACGCAGAGACCCTCAGAGACCCACTGAGACCCATATTCATATAGAACCAGAGACCCACAGAGACCCATACTTATATAGAACCATAGAGCCCCACAGAGACGCACAGAGACACTCATAGACCCACAGAGACCCATACTCATATAGAACCATAGAGACCCACAGAGACTGCCACTCATATAGAACCAGAGACCCACAAAGACCTATACTCATATAGAACCATATAGACCCACAGAGACCGATACTCAGAGACCCACGGAGCGGTACAGGGTGCTTGTACGGATGATGAACTTCGTTCGCACTGCACGTAGCTAACCGTGCTAAGGTATGGGTCTCTGTGGGTGTCTATGGGTGTCTCTGTGGATCTATGGTTCTTTGTGGGGTGTATCTGTGTGTTTATGGGTCTCTATGGGTGTCTCTATGTGTCTTTGGAGTCTCTTTGGGTATCTCTGTGTGTCTATGGGTCTCTATGGGTGTCTCTATGTGTCTATGGGTATATCTGTGAGTCTCTATGTGTCTATAGGTGTCTCTGTGGGTCTAAGGGTCTCTATGGGTGTCTCTGTGGGTGGCTGGGTGTCTGTGGGTCTCTATGTGTGTCTCTGTGGGTCTCCGTGGTGGTCACTGCGTGGATTTGTTCCCCTTCACATTTTGAGGAATCACCATCGTCACGCTTTTATCAAAGTGTTTTTTCGCTGCTGCTGTGCATTTCCAGGCGATGACAATGATGATGATTTGATGATATCAGGCCACTTGGTTGAGCTGCTGCTATTTGAGCTGCTATCATTCTTAGACTTTGATGATTTTCCTGCTCATCTCTCTCTCTCTCTCTAACCTTTGGGTGATTTGCTGCGGATTAATCCGGTGCCGGAGGTGAACGCGCTCCACGTGGTGATAGACGGAGGCTGCCTCCCACTCGGTCCAGCTCGACTTGTCTACACACACACATAAACACACACACGTACAAAGACAAAGATCCCCCGTATAGCTTGTAACAGACTGTTGGGGAAAGTGCTTATAGCGAGCCCCTATGAAGCCCAGCATGGCACACGAGGGGGTAGGTGGGCAGCACCATGCCCGGCCGCCTTTGTCTCTACAGTGGCGATGTCTACACACCACACCAGGTACTCATTTGAGGCTGAGTCGACCTACGGGAGGCCCAGGACCGGTTCAAATAATCGGCACTGGTGTTGGCCATAAGCGGGAATCGAACCCGGGTTGCCAGGTTCGTGGCAGTGCGCAAACTGCTACACTACCGCTCCCCACATACACATAAATAAAAAATAAAGATCCCCCATATAGCCTTAACAGACTGTAGGGGGCAAGTGCTGTTAGCGAGCACCTACGAAGGCCGGAACGGTACACGAGGGGGTGGGTGGCCAGCACCACGCCCGACCGCCTTTTTCTCCCTAGTGGCGATGTTTACACACCGCACCAGGTACTCATTTGAGGCTGAGTCGACCTAGGGGAGGCCCGGGACCGGTTCAGATAATCGTCACTGGTGTTGGCCGTGAGCGGGAATCGAACCCGGGTCGCCAGGTTCATAGCGCAGCGCGCTAACCGCTACACTATCGCTACACACATACACACACACATAGACAAAGGTGCAGTAGACTCGTCAACACACACACACAAAGACAACGGTCCCCTTGAGGCTGTAACAAAACTGTGTTCAAAGGTGTGGGTGTTTGTAAGTGTGGGTGTTCATAAGTGTGGGTGGTGTTCGTAATTGTGGGTGTTGGTAGGTGGGTAGTGTTCGTAAGTGTGGATCTTTGTAAGTGTGGGTGGTGTTCGTAAGTGTGGGTGTTTGTAGGTGGGTAGTGTTCGCAAGTGTGGATCTTTGTAAGTGTGGGTGGTGTTCGTAAGTGTGGGTGTTCATAGGTGTGGGTGGTGTTCGTAAGTGAGGATGTTCGTCAGTGAGGGTGTTCGTCGGTGTGGTGTTCGTCAGTGAGGGTGTTGGTGTGGTGTTTGTAAGTGAGGGTGTTCATCAGTGTGGGTGGTGTTTTGTAAGTCCTGGTGTGGTTCATATGTCGAGCAAAAGGGGTCACGCATACCATGGCGCTAATTCTGAGAGTAGCGTTGTTGTGCTCCGTAAATATCTCGGTGTCTCTGCGTGGAGAGTGGAGGGGGGGGGGGACGGAGGAGAGAGTCAGTGGAGGGCGAGGTCACCGCGATCACAAGTGGACTCACAACGTCAACACGGACTCACACATTCATCACAAACTCACATCCTCACCACGAACCCGCATCCTCACTACGGACTCACACCCTCACCAATAACCCACAATACAAACCCCATTCACCAAGAACCCACAACACGGATCCACACACTCACCAAGAACCCACAACACGAACCCACACACTTACCACGAACCCACAACACGGACCCACACACTCACAAAGAACCCACAACACAGACAAACACACTCTTACCACGAACCCACGACACGGACCCACACACTCACCACGAACCCACAACACGGACCCTTACACTCACCAAGAACCCACAACACAGACAAACACACTCTTACCACGAACCCGCAATACGGAACCACACTCTCACCACGAACCCACAATACAAACCCACAATACAAACCCACACTCACCAAGAACCACAACACGGATCCACACACTCACCAAGAACCCACAACACAGACCAATACATTCACCACGAACCCGCAACACGGACCCACACACTCACCACGAACCCACAACACGGACCCACACACTCACCATGAACCCACAACACGGACCCACACACTCACCACGAACCCACAACACGGACCCACACACTCACCACGAACCCACAACACGGACCCACACACTCACCCCGAACCCACAACATGGACCCACACACTCACCACGAACCCACAACACGGACCCACACACTCACCACGAACCCACAACACGGACCCACACACTCACCACGAACCCACAACATGGACCCACACACTCACCACGAACCCACAACACAGACCAACACACTCACCAGGAACCCGCAATACGGACCCACACTCTTACCACGAACCCACAACACGGACCCACACACTCACCACGAACCCACAACACGGACCCACACTCTCACCACGAACCCACAATACAAACCCACACTCACCAAGAACCCACAACACGGACCCACACACTCACCAAAAACCCACAACACAGACCAATACATTCACCACGAACCCGCAACACGGACACACACACTCACCACGAACCCACAACACGGACCCACACACTCACCACGAACCCACAACATGGACCCACACACTTCCCACGAACCCACAACACGGACCCACACACTCAACACGAACCCACAACACGGACCCACACACTCACCACGAACCCACAACACGGACCCACGCACTCACCACGAACCCACAACACGGACCCACACACTCACCACGAACCCACAACACAGACCAACACACTCACCAGGAACCCGCAATACGGACCCACACTCTTCCCACGAACCCACAACACGGACCCACGCACTCACCACGAACCCACAACACAGACCAACATACTCACCACGAACCTGCAACATGGGCCCACACACTCACCACGAACCCACAACACGGACTCATACACTCACCACGAACCCACAACACGGACCCACACACTCACCACGAACCCACAATACAAACCCACACTCACCAAGAACCCACAACACGGATCCACCCACTCACCAAGAACCCACAACACAGACCAATACATTCACCACGAACCCACAACACGGACCCACACACTCACCACGAACCCACAACACGGACCCACACACTTGATCACGAACCCACAACACGGACCCACACACTCTTACCACGAACCCACAACATGGACCCACACACTCACCACGAACCCACAACATGGACCCACACACTCACCACGAACCCACAACACGGACCCACACACTCACCCCGAACCCACAACATGGACTCACACACTCACCACGAACCCACAACACGGACCCACACACTCACCACGAACCCACAACACGGACCCACACACTCACCACGAACCCACAACACGGACCCACACACTCACCACGAACCCACAACACGGACCCACACACTCACCACGAACCCACAACATGGACCCACACACTCACCACGAACCCAGAACACGGACCCACACACTCACCACGAACCCACAACACGGACCCACACACTCACCACGAACCCACAACACGGACCCACACACCACGAACCCACAACACAGACCCTTACACTCACCAAGAACCCACAACACAGACAAACACACTCTTACCACGAACCCGCAATACGGAACCACACTCTCACCACGAACCCACAATACAAACCCACAATACAAACCCACACTCACCAAGAACCACAACACGGATCCACACACTCACCAAGAACCCACAACACAGACCAATACATTCACCACGAACCCGCAACACGGAACCACACACTCACCACGAACCCACAACATGGACCCACACACTCACCACAAACCCACAACACGGACCCACACACTCACCCCGAACCCACAACATGGACTCACACACTCACCACGAACCCACAACACGGACCCACACACTCACCACGAACCCACAACACGGACCCACACACTCACCACGAACCCACAACACGGACCCACACACTCACCACGAACCCACAACACGGACCCACACACTCACCACGAACCCACAACATGGACCCACACACTCACCACGAACCCAGAACACGGACCCACACACTCACCACGAACCCACAACACGGACCCACACACTCACCACGAACCCACAACACGGACCCACACACCACGAACCCACAACACGGACCCTTACACTCACCAAGAACCCACAACACAGACAAACACACTCTTACCACGAACCCGCAATACGGAACCACACTCTCACCACGAACCCACAATACAAACCCACAATACAAACCCACACTCACCAAGAACCACAACACGGATCCACACACTCACCAAGAACCCACAACACAGACCAATACATTCACCACGAACCCGCAACACGGAACCACACACTCACCACGAACCCACAACACGGACCCACACACTCACCACGAACCCACAATACGGACCCACACTCTTACCACGAACCCACAACACGGACCCACACACTCACCACGAACCCACAACACGGACCCACACTCTCACCACGAACCCACAATACAAACCCACACTCACCAAGAACCCACAACACGGACCCACACACTCACCAAAAACCCACAACACAGACCAATACATTCACCACGAACCCGCAACACGGACACACACACTCACCACGAACCCACAACATGGACCCACACACTCACCACGAACCCACAACACGGACCCACACACTCACCCCGAACCCACAACATGGACTCACACACTCACCACGAACCCACAACACGGACCCACACACTCACCACGAACCCACAACACGGACCCACACACTCACCACGAACCCACAACACGGACCCACACACTCACCACGAACCCACAACACGGACCCACACACTCACCACGAACCCACAACATGGACCCACACACTCACCACGAACCCAGAACACAGACCCACACACTCACCACGAACCCACAACACGGACCCACACACTCACCACGAACCCACAACACGGACCCACACACCACGAACCCACAACACGGACCCTTACACTCACCAAGAACCCACAACACAGACAAACACACTCTTACCACGAACCCGCAATACGGAACCACACTCTCACCACGAACCCACAATACAAACCCACAATACAAACCCACACTCACCAAGAACCACAACACGGATCCACACACTCACCAAGAACCCACAACACAGACCAATACATTCACCACGAACCCGCAACACGGAACCACACACTCACCACGAACCCACAACATGGACCCACACACTCACCACGAACCCACAACACGGACCCACACACTCACCCCGAACCCACAACATGGACTCACACACTCACCACGAACCCACAACACGGACCCACACACTCACCACGAACCCACAACACGGACCCACACACTCACCACGAACCCACAACACGGACCCACACACTCACCACGAACCCACAACACGGACCCACACACTCACCACGAACCCACAACATGGACCCACACACTCACCACGAACCCAGAACACGGACCCACACACTCACCACGAACCCACAACACGGACCCACACACTCACCACGAACCCACAACACGGACCCACACACCACGAACCCACAACACGGACCCTTACACTCACCAAGAACCCACAACACAGACAAACACACTCTTACCACGAACCCGCAATACGGAACCACACTCTCACCACGAACCCACAATACAAACCCACAATACAAACCCACACTCACCAAGAACCACAACACGGATCCACACACTCACCAAGAACCCACAACACAGACCAATACATTCACCACGAACCCGCAACACGGAACCACACACTCACCACGAACCCACAACACGGACCCACACACTCACCACGAACCCACAATACGGACCCACACTCTTACCACGAACCCACAACACGGACCCACACACTCACCACGAACCCACAACACGGACCCACACTCTCACCACGAACCCACAATACAAACCCACACTCACCAAGAACCCACAACACGGACCCACACACTCACCAAAAACCCACAACACAGACCAATACATTCACCACGAACCCGCAACACGGACACACACACTCACCACGAACCCACAACATGGACCCACACACTCACCACGAACCCACAACACGGACCCACACACTCACCCCGAACCCACAACATGGACTCACACACTCACCACGAACCCACAACACGGACCCACACACTCACCACGAACCCACAACACGGACCCACACACTCACCACGAACCCACAACACGGACCCACACACTCACCACGAACCCACAACACGGACCCACACACTCACCACGAACCCACAACATGGACCCACACACTCACCACGAACCCAGAACACAGACCCACACACTCACCACGAACCCACAACACGGACCCACACACTCACCACGAACCCACAACACGGACCCACACACCACGAACCCACAACACGGACCCTTACACTCACCAAGAACCCACAACACAGACAAACACACTCTTACCACGAACCCGCAATACGGAACCACACTCTCACCACGAACCCACAATACAAACCCACAATACAAACCCACACTCACCAAGAACCACAACACGGATCCACACACTCACCAAGAACCCACAACACAGACCAATACATTCACCACGAACCCGCAACACGGAACCACACACTCACCACGAACCCACAACATGGACCCACACACTCACCACGAACCCACAACACGGACCCACACACTCACCCCGAACCCACAACATGGACTCACACACTCACCACGAACCCACAACACGGACCCACACACTCACCACGAACCCACAACACGGACCCACACACTCACCACGAACCCACAACACGGACCCACACACTCACCACGAACCCACAACACGGACCCACACACTCACCACGAACCCACAACATGGACCCACACACTCACCACGAACCCAGAACACGGACCCACACACTCACCACGAACCCACAACACGGACCCACACACTCACCACGAACCCACAACACGGACCCACACACCACGAACCCACAACACGGACCCTTACACTCACCAAGAACCCACAACACAGACAAACACACTCTTACCACGAACCCGCAATACGGAACCACACTCTCACCACGAACCCACAATACAAACCCACAATACAAACCCACACTCACCAAGAACCACAACACGGATCCACACACTCACCAAGAACCCACAACACAGACCAATACATTCACCACGAACCCACAACACGGAACCACACACTCACCACGAACCCACAACACGGACCCACACACTCACCACGAACCCACAACACGGACCCACACACCACGAACCCACAACACGGACCCTTACACTCACCAAGAACCCACAACACAGACAAACACACTCTTACCACGAACCCGCAATACGGAACCACACTCTCACCACGAACCCACAATACAAACCCACAATACAAACCCACACTCACCAAGAACCACAACACGGATCCACACACTCACCAAGAACCCACAACACAGACCAATACATTCACCACGAACCCGCAACACGGAACCACACACTCACCACGAACCCACAACACGGACCCACACACTCACCACGAACCCACAACACGGACCCACACACTCACCACGAACCCACAACACGGACCCACACACTCACCCCGAACCCACAACATGGACCCACACACTCACCACGAACCCACAACACGGACCCACACACTCACCACGAACCCACAACACGGACCCACACACTCACCACGAACCCACAACACGGACCCACGCACTCACCACGAACCCACAACACAGACCAACATACTCACCACGAACCTGCAACATGGGCCCACACACTCACCACGAACCCACAACACGGACTCATACACTCACCACGAACCCACAACACGGACCCACACACTCACCACGAACCCACAATACAAACCCACACTCACCAAGAACCCACAACACGGATCCACCCACTCACCAAGAACCCACAACACAGACCAATACATTCACCACGAACCCACAACACGGACCCACACACTCACCACGAACCCACAACACGGACCCACACACTTGATCACGAACCCACAACACGGACCCACACACTCTTACCACGAACCCACAACATGGACCCACACACTCACCACGAACCCACAACATGGACCCACACACTCACCACGAACCCACAACACGGACCCACACACTCACCCCGAACCCACAACATGGACTCACACACTCACCACGAACCCACAACACGGACCCACACACTCACCACGAACCCACAACACGGACCCACACACTCACCACGAACCCACAACACGGACCCACACACTCACCACGAACCCACAACACGGACCCACACACTCACCACGAACCCACAACATGGACCCACACACTCACCACGAACCCAGAACACGGACCCACACACTCACCACGAACCCACAACACGGACCCACACACTCACCACGAACCCACAACACGGACCCACACACCACGAACCCACAACACGGACCCTTACACTCACCAAGAACCCACAACACAGACAAACACACTCTTACCACGAACCCGCAATACGGAACCACACTCTCACCACGAACCCACAATACAAACCCACAATACAAACCCACACTCACCAAGAACCACAACACGGATCCACACACTCACCAAGAACCCACAACACAGACCAATACATTCACCACGAACCCACAACACGGAACCACACACTCACCACGAACCCACAACACGGACCCACACACTCACCATGAACCCACAACACGGACCCACACACTCACCACGAACCCACAACACGGACCCACACACTCACCACGAACCCACAACACGGACCCACACACTCACCCCGAACCCACAACATGGACCCACACACTCACCACGAACCCACAACACGGACCCACACACTCACCACGAACCCACAACACGGACCCACACACTCACCACGAACCCACAACATGGACCCACACACTCACCACGAACCCACAACACAGACCAACACACTCACCAGGAACCCGCAATACGGACCCACACTCTTACCACGAACCCACAACACGGACCCACACACCACGAACCCACAACACGGACCCACACTCTCACCACGAACCCACAATACAAACCCACACTCACCAAGAACCCACAACACGGACCCACACACTCACCAAAAACCCACAACACAGACCAATACATTCACCACGAACCCGCAACACGGACACACACACTCACCACGAACCCACAACACGGACCCACACACTCACCACGAACCCACAACATGGACCCACACACTTCCCACGAACCCACAACACGGACCCACACACTCAACACGAACCCACAACACGGACCCACACACTCACCACGAACCCACAACACGGACCCACGCACTCACCACGAACCCACAACACGGACCCACACACTCACCACGAACCCACAACACAGACCAACACACTCACCAGGAACCCGCAATACGGACCCACACTCTTCCCACGAACCCACAACACGGACCCACGCACTCACCACGAACCCACAACACAGACCAACATACTCGCCACGAACCTGCAACATGGGCCCACACACTCACCACGAACCCACAACACGGACTCATACACTCACCACGAACCCACAACACGGACCCACACACTCACCACGAACCCACAATACAAACCCACACTCACCAAGAACCCACAACACGGATCCACCCACTCACCAAGAACCCACAACACAGACCAATACATTCACCACGAACCCACAACACGGACCCACACACTCACCACGAACCCACAACACGGACCCACACACTAGACCACGAACCCACAACACGGACCCACACACTCTTACCACGAACCCACAACACGGACCCACACACTCACCACGAACCCACAACACGGACCCACACACTCACCACGAACCCACAACACGGACCCACACACTCACCCCGAACCCACAACATGGACTCACACACTCACCACGAACCCACAACACAGACCAACATACTCACCACGAACCTGCAACATGGGCCCACACACTCACCACGAACCCACAACACGGACTCATACACTCACCACGAACCCACAACATGGACCCACACACTCACCACGAACCCACAATACAAACCCACACTCACCAGAACCCACAACACGGATCCACCCACTCATCAAGAACCCACAACACAGACCAATACATTCACCACGAACCCACAACACGGACCCACACACTCACCACGAACCCACAACACGGACCCACGAACCCACAACACGGACCCACACTCTCACCACGAACCCACAATACAAACCCACACTCACCAAGAACCCACAACACGGACCCACACACTCACCAAAAACCCACAACACAGACCAATACATTCACCACGAACCTGCAACACGGACACACACACTCACCACGAACCCACAACACGGACCCACACACTCACCACGAACCCACAACATGGACCCACACACTTCCCACGAACCCACAACACGGACCCACACACTCAACACGAACCCACAACACGGACCCACGCACTCACCACGAACCCACAACACGGACCCACACACTCACCACGAACCCACAACACGGACCCACACACTCACCCCGAACCCACAACATGGACCCACACACTCACCACGAACCCACAACACGGACCCACACACTCACCACGAACCCACAACACGGACCCACACACTCACCACGAACCCACAACATGGACCCACACACTCACCACGAACCCACAACACGGACCCACACACTCACCACGAACCCACAACACGGACCCACACACTCACCCCGAACCCACAACACGGACCCACACACTCACCCCGAACCCACAACATGGACTCACACACTCACCACGAACCCACAACACAGACCAACATACTCACCACGAACCTGCAACATGGGCCCACACACTCACCACGAACCCACAACACGGACTCATACACTCACCACGAACCCACAACATGGACCCACACACTCACCACGAACCCACAATACAAACCCACACTCACCAGAACCCACAACACGGATCCACCCACTCATCAAGAACCCACAACACAGACCAATACATTCACCACGAACCCACAACACGGACCCACACACTCACCACAAACCCACAACACGGACCCACGAACCCACAACACGGACCCACACTCTCACCACGAACCCACAATACAAACCCACACTCACCAAGAACCCACAACACGGACCCACACACTCACCAAAAACCCACAACACAGACCAATACATTCACCACGAACCCGCATCACGGACACACACACTCACCACGAACCCACAACACGGACCCACACACTCACCACGAACCCACAACATGGACCCACACACTCACCACGAACCCAGAACACGGACCCACACACTCACCACGAACCCACAACACGGACCCACACACTCACCACGAACCCACAACACGGACCCACACACTCACCACGAACCCACAACACGGACCCACACACTCACCACGAACCCACAACACGGACCCACACACTCACCACGAACCCACAACACGGACCCATACACTCACCACGAACCCACAACACGGATCCACACACTCACCACGAACCCACAATACAAACCCACACTCACCAGAACCCACAACACGGACCCACACACTCACCACGAACCCACAACACGGACCCACACACTCACCACGAACCCACAACACGGACCCACACACTCACCACGGACCCACACACTCACCACGAACCCACAACATGGATCCACACACTCACCACGAACCCACAACACGGACCCACACACTCTTACCACAACACGGACCCACACACTCACCACGAACCCACAACACGGACCCACACACTCACCACGAACCCATAACACGGACCCACACACTCACCACGAACCCACAACACGGACCCACACACTAGACCACGAACCCACAACACGGACCCACACACTCACCACGAACCCACAACACGGACCCACACACTCACCCCGAACCCACAACATGGACTCACACACTCACCACGAACCCACAACACGGACCCACACACTCACCACGAACCCACAACACGGACCCACACACTCACCACGAACCCACAACACGGACCCACACACTCACCACGAACCCACAACACGGACCCACACACTCACCACGAACCCACAACATGGACCCACACACTCACCACGAACCCAGAACACGGACCCACACACTCACCACGAACCCACAACACGGACCCACACACTCACCACGAACCCACAACACGGACCCACACACTCACCACGAACCCACAACACGGACCCACACACTCACCACGAACCCACAACACGGACCCACACACTCACCACGAACCCACAACACAGACCAACACACTCACCACGAACCCACAACACGGACCCACACACTCAACACGAACCCACAACACGGACCCACACTCTTCCCACGAACCCACAACACGGACCCACACACTCACCACGAACCCACAACACGGACCCACATACTCACCACGAACCTGCAACATGGGCCCACACACTCACCACGAACCCACAACACGGACTCATAAACTCACCACGAACCCACAACATGGACCCACACACTCACCACGAACCCACAATACAAACCCACACTCACCAGAACCCACAACACGGATCCACCCACTTATCAAGAACCCACAACACAGACCAATACATTCACCACGAACCCACAACACGGACCCACACACTCACCACGAACCCACAACACGGACCCACACACTCACCACGGACCCACACACTCACCACGAACCCACAACATGGATCCACACACTCACCACGAACCCACAACACGGACCCACACACTCTTACCACAACACGGACCCACACACTCACCACGAACCCACAACACGGACCCACACACTCACCACGAACCCACAACACGGACCCACACACTCACCACGAACCCACAACACGGACCCATACACTCACCACGAACCCACAACACGGATCCACACACTCACCACGAACCCACAACACGGACCCACACACTCTTACCACAACACGGACCCACACACTCACCACGAACCCACAACACGGACCCACACACTCACCACGAACCCACAACACGGACCCACACACTCACCACGAACCCACAACACGGACCCACACACTAGACCACGAACCCACAACACGGACCCACACACTCTTACCACGAACCCACAACACGGACCCACACACTCACCACGAACTCACAACACGGACCCACACACTCACCACGAACCCACAACACGGACCCACACACTCACCCCGAACCCACAACATGGACTCACACACTCACCACGAACCCACAACACGGACCCACACACTCACCACGAACCCACAACACGGACCCACACACTCACCACGAACCCACAACACGGACACACACACTCACCACGAACCCACAACACGGACCCACACACTCACCACGAACCCACAACACGGACCCACACTCTCACCACGAACCCACAACACGGACCCACACTCTTCCCACGAACCCACAACACGGACCCACACACCACGAACCCACAACACGGACCCACACACTCACCACGAACCCACAACATGGACCCACACACTCACCACGAACCCACAATACAAACCCACACTCACCAGAACCCACAACACGGATCCACCCACTCATCAAGAACCCACAACACAGACCAATACATTCACCACGAACCCACAACACGGACCCACACACTCACCACGAACCCACAACACGGACCCACACACTCACCACGGACCCACACACTCACCACGAACCCACA
This sequence comes from Petromyzon marinus, assembly GCF_048934315.1. Taxonomy (NCBI): domain Eukaryota; kingdom Metazoa; phylum Chordata; class Hyperoartia; order Petromyzontiformes; family Petromyzontidae; genus Petromyzon; species Petromyzon marinus. The sequence goes on along the minus strand of NC_133675.1, from coordinate 135,382 downwards.
ACATGGATCCACACACTCACCACGAACCCACAACACGGACCCACACACTCACCACGAACCCACAACACGGACCCACACACTCACCACGAACCCACAACACGGACCCATACACTCACCACGAACCCACAACACGGACCCACACACTCACCACGAATCCACAACACGGACACACACAGCTCACCTCGTAAAGATTTTCGAGTGGATGGCTTCGACAGAACCTGCTCGAAAGTCGATGATGAAAATGAAGCAGGCGTAGATCCAGCAGCAGCCGCCTCCTTCACATCCGTCTAAAATTCTGAAGAGACGTTATTGCAGCCACGCCCCGTCGAGTGACGTCTTACAACGCGACCACGCCCACCGACAGCTCCTCCCCTGGGCAACACCAACCACCCCCGCGTCTACTTCCGGGTTATGGAGATTGGAGGCGGCGGCGGGAAAATCTGAACCCAATCTGGGCCTCCTCTAGGTCGACGCAGCCTGAAGGTGCCTACACGGGACTCAGTGTGATGAGTCTGTGGGTCTCTGTGTGGTGAGTTTATGGGTCTCTGTGGTGAGTTTGTGGGTCTCTGTGGTGAGTCTGTGGGTCTATGTGTGGTGAGTCTGTGGGTCTATGTGATGAGTTTGTGGGTCTCAGTGTGGTGAGTCTCTGTGTGGCGAGTCTCTGTGTGGCGAGTCTGTGGGTTTCTGTGTGGTTTGTGGATCTCTGTGTGGTGAGAGTAGGTTTTGTGTGTGGTGAGTCTGTGGAACTTTGTGTGGTGAGTATCTGTGTGGTGAGTCTGTGGGTCTCTGTGTGGTGAGTTTGTGGGTCTCTGTGGTGAGTTTGTGGGTCTCTGTGTGGTGAGTCTCTGTGTGGTGAGTCTGTGTGGTGAGTCTGTGTGTCTCTGTGGTGAGTCTGTGGGTCTCTGTGTGGTGGTGCAGTGGTTAGTGTGCTGTGTGTGTGGGAGAGGTGGTGCAGTGGTTAGTGCGCTGTGTGTGTGGGGAGCGGTAGTGCAGTGGTTATCGCACTGTGTGTGTGGAGCGGTGGTGCAGTGGTTAGCGTGCTGTGTGTGTGTGTGGGGAGCAGTAGTGGAGTGGTTAGTGCGCTGTGTGTTGGGAGTGGTGGTGCAGTGGTTAGCGTGCTGTGTGTGTGGGGAACGGTGGTGTAGTGGTTAGCGCACTGTGTGTGTGGAGAGCGGTAGTGCAGTGGTTAGCGCACTGTGTGTGTGGGGAGCGGTGGTGTAGTGGTTTGCGCACTGTGTGTGTGGGGAGCGGTGATGCAGTGGTTAGCGCACTGTGTGTGTGGGGAGCGGTAGTGGAGTGGTTAGTGCGCTGTGTGTGTGCGGAGCGGTGGTGCAGTGGTTAGCGTGCTGTGTGTGGGGAACGGTGGTGCAGTGGTTAGCGCACTGTGTGTGGGGAGCGGTGGAGTCGCGTCGATAGAAAAATAATAATCAAGGTAAGGTTAAATCTTCATTTGAAGCTTTCGTGACTGCAGGAATCCATACTCTTTGGTTAGCGCACTGTGTGTGTGTCTGTTGGGGGAGCGGTGGTGCAGTGGTTAGCGCCGATGCAGCTCCCTATCGATGTGCCTGTTACAGAGACAGATTGCCGGAGCCTGCCACTTGCAGAACTGAATTGTGTGTGTTGTGTCTCTGCTTATATCTGAAATTCCCTCCCCTCGGCTCGCCTTCTCAGAAAGGACCGGAATTCCTTTGATTTCGCTCTCAGCTTGTGGGGGCAGTTGTTTGTCCGGTGTACGTGTGTGTGTGTCTGTTTTAATGTATTGAAGTAACTGTTAAGTCGCATCAAGGCCTGGTTCCCGTCCCCCTCCGCAAGCCACCCCGCGATCAATGGAAACAGATGCTCCAAATTGCCCCTAAGTGTGTTTTTCTAGTTTTTAAACTTTCTGCAATAATTAATCTGGAAGGAGGAGGGGTTCCTTTTGTCAGGCTGCGTTCTACCTCCTCCTCTTCCCTCCCGGTTGGAGGTGTTACATTTTCTTGTCTCTCACGAAGAGGGGCGCCGTCTCTTGAAGTTTGACCTCCCGTTACCATGTTTTCCGTTCACTCTGATGGGTTGTGAGTTGCGAGAACAATAAACATGATTTTCCACCCCTTATCTTAGAATGTGTCCCTTTTTGCGGTGTTGACTCTTTAAGTGACTCAAGGTATGTTTTGAGCAGTGTTTACAGTGCGTCCTCCCGTTACCATGTTTTCCGTTCACTCTGATGGGTTGTGAGTTGCGAGAACAATAAACATGATTTTCCACCCCTTATCTTAGAATGTGTCCCTTTTTGCGGTGTTGACTCTTTAAGTGACTCAAGGTATGTTTTGAGCAGTGTTTACAGTGCGTCCGTCGTGGTTTGGAAGACAAAGGCGGTTGGGAGACTGATTCTATGGAATACATATTATCTTGGTTGTGTGTGATTGACCTGTTTTGCATTGTATTTCTTCTAGATGGCCCTCGGTCTAATGCTTACTAAGTATTATTTGGTCTATGTTTAACCAAGGTTTTGTGATGACATAGTTGTTACCACATGTATTCCTAGGGTTTTATTAATCTTTGTTCCCCGTCTGTATCCAGTGATCCGTGTTTTTTATTCACGAGTTGTATTTTGATATCTTGAGGTTTGAAGATCTGGCTAAGTTTTGACTTAGACTTTCGTGACTGCCGGAAATAATTATTTGGTTATTTTGGTAGAGTCGCGTCGATAGAAAAATAATAAAGGTAAGGTTAAATCTTCATTTAAAGCTTTCGTGACTGCAGGAATCCATACTCTTTGGTTCTTTCGGTAAAGTCACGTAGTTAGAAATAAAATCAAATGAAACAAATCGCGACGTTTCGATTGCAACACAAGCAATCATCATCAGGTGGGAAAAACCACAGCAAGAATTTTTTTTGCTGAAGTGGGAGAGAGATGCCGTGGTAAGAGGTTATATAGGTAAGAGACTGGGGAGGGGCAAGGGGAGAGAGAAGGGGGGGTAGGGGGGGGCGTTGCGTGGACGCTCGGAGAGGGACGTGAAGCTGGACGGGGAGGAAATAGGTGGGGCTGGCAGTGGGAGGCCGAGAGAGCTGGGGATGCGGGGGGGAAGTTAACTGGGACACACGAGCGGTGCAATGCAGCAACAATGCCAATGCAGCAGCAACGCCAATGCAGCAACAACGCCAATGCAGCAACAATGCCAATGCAGCAACAACGCCAATGCAGCAACAATGCCAATGCAGCAACAACGCCAATGCAACAACAACGCCAATGCAGCAACAATGCCAATGCAGCAACAACGCCAATGCAGCAACAACGCCAATGCAGCAACAACGCCAATGCAGCAACAATGCCAATGCAGCAACAACGCCAATGCAGCAACAACGCCAATGCAGCAACAACGCCAATGCAGCAACAATGCCAATGCAGCAACAACGCCAATGCAGCAACAATGCCAATGCAGCAACAATGCCAATGCAGCAACAATGCCAATGCAGCAACAATGCCAATGCAGCAACAACGCCAATGCAGCAACAATGCCAATGCAGCAACAATGCCAATGCAGCAACAACGCCAATGCAGCAACAACGCCAATGCAGCAACAATTCCAATGCAGCAGCAATGCCAATGCAGCAACACTGCCAATGCAGCAACAATGCCAATGCAGCAACAATGCCAAACGCTGGGGATCCGGGGGGAAATTAACTCGGAAAAATAGACTAGTACCCGGCAGATATGATGGAATAACCATTAAACAGTTAAGTTTTTACCTGGTTGTTTAATCTTTGGCGTTAAAGGATTGGTATTTCAGGGTTGGCGTTCAAGGGATGCTATTTAAAGGTTCGCGTTTCAGGGTTGGTGTTTAATGGTTGGCGTTTACGGGTTGATGTTTATCGGATGGTGTTTAAGGGTTGGGCTTTAAGGGTTGGCGTTTTAGAGTTTGCGTTTAAGGGTTGGTGTTTTTTGGGTTGGCCGTTTAAGCTTCGGCGTTTAAGTGTTGGTGTTTAAGGGTTGGTGTTTATTGGTTGGTGTTTATGGGATGATGTTTAAATGTTGGGGTTTAAGGGTTGGCGTTTAAGGGTTGGTGTTTAAGGGTTGGCGTTTAAGGGTTGGTGTTTAAGGGTTGATGTTTAGGGGTTGGGGTTTAAGGGTTGGTTTTTTAGAGTTGGCGTTTAATAAGGGTTGGCGTTTATGGGTTGGTGTGTAAGGGTTGGCGTTTAATGAAGGTTGACGTTTAAGGGTTGGCTTTTAACGTTTAGTGTTTAAGGTTGGCGTTTATGGGTTGGTGTTTAAGGTTGGCGTTTATGGGTTGGTGTTTAAGGTTGGCGTTTAAGGGTTGGTGTTTAAGGGTTGGCGTTTATGGGTTGGGGTTTAAGGGTTGGCTTTTTAGAGTTGGCGTTTAATAAGGGTTGGCGTTTATGGGTTGGTGTGTAAGGGTTGGCGTTTAATGAAGGTTGACGTTTAAGGGTTGGCTTTTAACGTTTAGTGTTTAAGGTTGGCGTTTATGGGTTGGTGTTTAAGGTTGGCGTTTATGGGTTGGTGTTTAAGGTTGGCGTTTAAGGGTTGGTGTTTAAGGTTGGCGTTTAAGGGTTGGTGTTTAAGGGTTGGCGTTTATGGGTTGGGGGGGGACGAGGTACGTTGATGGGTTAGGAGGGAGACGAGGTGAGGTGATGGGTGATGTGGGAGAAGAAATAATGGGTGAGGAGAGACTAGGTAAGGTGATGGGTGAGGAGGGAGACGAGGTGAGGTGGTGGCTGTGGAGAGACGAGGTGAGGTGATGGGTGAGAAGGCAGATGAGCTGAGGTGATGGGTGAGGAAGGGGACGAGGTGAGGTGATGAGTTGATAGGCGAGGAGATACAAGGTGAGTTGATGGGAGGGAGACGAGGTGAAGTGAGGGGTGAGGAGGCAGACGAGGTGAGTTGGTGGGTGAAGAAGGGGACGAGGTGAGGTGATGAGTGAGGTAGAGGAGGTGAGGTGATGGGTGAGGAGAGTCGAGGAGTGGCGATGGGTGATTAGGAGGCAGAAGAGGTGAGTTCATAGGTGAGGAGAGACGAGGTGAGGTGATGGGTGAGGAGAGACAAGGTGAGTTGATGGGAGGGAGAAGAGGTGAAGTGAGGGGTGAGGAGGCATACGAGGTGAGTTGATGGGTGAGGAGAGACGAGGTGAGGTTATGGGTGATTAGGAGGCAGAAGAGGTGAGGTGATAGGTGAGGAGAGACGAGGTCAGGTGATGGGTGAGAAGGCAGACGAGGTGAGGTGATGGTTGAGGAGAGACGAGATGAGCAGATGGGTGAGGAGAGACGAAGTGAGGTGATGGGTGAGAAGGCAGACGAGGTGAGGTGATGGGTGAGGAGGCAGGTGAGGTGATGGGTGGGGAGAGACAAGGTGAGGTAATGAGTAAGCAGAAACGAGGTGAGGTGATGGGTGAGAAGGCAGATGAGAAGAAGTGATGGGTGAGGAAGGGGACGAGGAGAGGTACACGAGATGAGGTGATGGGTGAGGAGTGTCGAGGTGAGGAGATGGGAGGGAAACGAGGTGAAGTGAGGGGTGAGGAGGCAGACGAGGTGAGTCGATGGGTGAGAAACGGGACGAGGGGAGGTGATGGGTGAGGTAAACGAGGTGAGGTGATTGGTGAGATTTTTCGACGTGAGGAGATGGGTGATTATGAGGCAGACGAGGTGAGTTGATAGGTGAGGAGAGACGAGGTGAGGTGATGGGTGAGGAGAGACAAGGTGAGGTGAAGGGTGAGGAGGCAGACGAGGTGAGGAAGGGGACGAGGTGAGTTGATGAGTTGATAGGTGAGGAGATACAAGGTGAGTTGATGGGAGGGAGACGAGGTGAAGTGAGGGGTGAGGAGGCAGACGAGGTTAGTTGGTGGGTGAGGAAGGGGACGAGTTGAGGTGATGGGTGAGGTAGACGAGGTGAGGTGATGGGTGAGGAGAGTCGAGGAGAGGCGATGGGTGATTAGGAGGCAGAAGAGGTGAGTTGATAGGTGAGGAGAAACGAGGTGAGGTGATGGGTGAAGAGAGACATGGTGAGGTGATGGGGGGGGGGGAGACGTGATGAGGTGATGGGTGAGGAGAGACAAGGTTAGGTGATGTGCAAGCAGAGACGAGGTGAGGTGATGGGTGAGGAACGGGACGAGGTGAGGTGATGAGATGATAGGTGAGGAGAGACAAGGTGAGTTGATGGGAGGGAGACGAGGTGAGGTGATGGGAGGGAAACGAGGTGAAGTGAGGGGTGAGGAGGCAGACGAGGTGAGTTGATGGGGGAGGAAGGGGACGAGGTGAAGTGAGGGGTGAGGAGGCATATGACGTGAGTTGATGGGTGAGGAGAGACGAGGTGAGGTTATAAATGATTAGGAGGCAGAAGAGGTGTTAAGTGTGGATCGACAAGCTGACGTGATGGGTGAGGAGAGACAAGGTGAGGTGATGCGTGAGGAGAGACGAGTTGAGGGGATGGGTGATGAAGGGGACGAGTTGAGGGGATGGGTGAGGAGATACGAGGTGAGGTAACGTTTGAGAAGGGAGATGAGGTGATGGGTGAGGTAGACGAGATGAGTTGATCGGTGAGGATTAGACGAGGTGAGGTTTTGGGTGATTATGAGGCAGAAGATGTGAGGAGATAGGTGAGGAGTGACGAGGTGAGGTGATGGGTGAGGAGAAACAAGGTGAGGTGATGGGTGAGGGCGACGAGGTGAATGATGGGTGAGGAAAGACAAGGTGAGGTGATGGGTTTGGAGGGAGACGAGGTGAGGTGATGAGTAAGCAGTAAAGAGGTGAGGTGATGGGTGAGGAAGGGGACGAGGTGAAGTAGAAGAGATGTGGTGATGGGTGAGGAGAGACGAGGTGAGGTGATGGGTGAGGAGAGACAAGGTGTGGTGATGGGAGGGAGACGAGGTGAAGTGATGGGTGAGGAGGCAGACGAGGGGAGTTGATGGGTGAGGAAGGAGACGATTTGAGGTGATAGGTGAGGAGAGACGAGGTGATGTGATGGGTGAGTAGGAGGCAGACGAGGTGAGGTGATAGGTGAGGAGAGATGAGGTTAGGTCATGGGTGAGGAGTGAGGCGAGTTGAGGAGATGAGTGATTAGGAGTTAGAAGAGTTGAGGTGACAGTTGCCGAAAGACGTGGCGAGGTGATGGGTGAGGAGAGACGAGGTGAGGTGATGGCAGGGAGACAAGTTGAGGTGATGAGCAAGCAGAGACGAGGTGACGTGATGGGTGAGAACCCAGACGAGGTGAGTTGATGGGCGAGGAAGGCGACGAGGCGAGGTGATGAGTTGATAGGTGAGGAGAGACAAGGTGAGTTGATGGGAGGGAGACGAGACGAGGTGAGGTGATGGGAGGGAAACAAAGTGAAGTGAGGGGTGAGGAGGCAGACGAGGTGAGTCGATGGGTGAGGAAGGGGACGAGGTGAGGTGATGGGTGAGGTAGACGAGGTGAGGTGATGGGTGAGGAGAGTCGAGGTGAGTAGATGGGTGATTAAGAGGCAGAAGAGCTGAGTCAATAGGTGAGGAGAGACGAGGTGAGGTGATGTGTGAGTCAAGACGTTCACCTCCCACTAACCCTCCCACTCACCCTCCCACTCTCTCGTTCACCCACCCACTCACCCTTCAAATTACTCGTTCACCCTCCCACACCGTCCCACTCACCCGTTCACCCACCCACCTACTAGTTCACCCACCCACTTACTAGTTCACCCACCCACTCACCCTCCCACTCACACGTTCACCCTCCCAAACCCACCTACTCACTTGTACACCATCCAACTCACTCGTTCACGAATCCACTCACTCACTCACCCTCAGACTCACTCGTTCACCCTCCCACTCAGGCTCCCACTCACTCGTCCACTCACCCTCCTACTCACTCTTCCATCCACCCACCCACTCACTCGTTCAGCCACCCACTCACCCTCCCACTCACTCGTTCACCCTCGCACACACTCGTTCACCCTCCCATTTACTCACTCGTTCACCCTCGCACACACTCGTGCAGCCAAACCCTCACCGTACAAATCACTCGTTCACCCTTCCACACCGTCCCACTCAGTCGTTCACCCACCCACTTACTAGTTCACCCACCCACTCACCCTCCTACTCACACGTTCACCCACCCACTCACTCTCCCCTTCACTCTTTCACCCTCGCACACACTCGTTCACCCAAACACTCACCCTTCAAATATCTCGTTCACCCTCCCACTCACCCTTGCACTCACTCGTTCACCCTCCCACTCACCCTCCTACTCACTCGTCCGACCACCCACTCACTCGTTCACCCTCCCACTCAAGCTCCCACTCACTCGTTCACCCTCCCACACACTCGTTCAGCCAAACGCTCACCCTCCCACTCACTCGTTCACCCTCCCACTCACGCTCCCACTCACCCTTCCACCCATTCGTTCCCCAACCCACTCACTAGTTCACCTTACCACTCACCCTCCGACTCAGTCGTTCACACTCCCACACCGTCCCACTCACTCGTTCACCCACCCACTTACTAGTTCACCCACCCTCTTATTCTCCCACTCACACGTTCACCTCCCACTCACGCTCCCACTCACTCGTTCACCCTCACACTAACCCTCCCACTCACCCTCCCACTCATTAACCTACCCACCCACTCATCCTGCCACCCAATCACCCTCCCACTCACTCGTTCACCCAGCCACTCACCCTCCCACTCACCCTTCCATCCATTCGTTCCCCAATCCACTCACTCGTTCACCCTCCCACTCACCCTACTACTCACTCGTCCACTCAGCCTCATACTCACTTGTCCACCCACCCACTCACTCGTTCACCAACCCATTCACCATCCCACTCAATTGTTCACCCAACCACTCACCTTCCCATTCACCCTTCCATCCATTCGTTCTCCAACCCACTGACACGTTCACCCTCCCACTCACTCTCCCACTCACCCTCCCACTCACTCGTTCACCCTCCCACTCACGCTCCCACTCACCCTTCCATCCATTCGTTCCCAACCCCCTCACTCGTTCACCCTCCCACTCACCCTCCTACTCATTCGTCCACCCACCCACTCACTCGTTCACCCTCCCACTCACCCTTCCACTCACCTTCCCACTCACTCGTTCACCCACCCACTCACCCTCCCAATCACTTGTTCACCCTCCCATTCACTCCTCCACGCAACGACTTACTCGTTCACCCTCCCACACCGTCCCACTCACCCGTTCACCCACCCACCTACTAGTTCACCCACCCACTTACTAGTTCACCCACCCACTCACCCTCCCACTCACACGTTCACCCTCCCAAACCCACCTACTCACTTGTACACCATCCAACTCACTCGTTCACGAATCCACTCACTCACTCACCCTCAGACTCACTCGTTCACCCTCCCACTCAGGCTCCCACTCACTCGTCCACTCACCCTCCTACTCACTCTTCCATCCACCCACCCACTCACTCGTTCAGCCACCCACTCACCCTCCCACTCACTCGTTCACCCTCGCACACACTCGTTCACCCTCCCATTTACTCACTCGTTCACCCTCGCACACACTCGTGCAGCCAAACCCTCACCGTACAAATCACTCGTTCACCCTTCCACACCGTCCCACTCAGTCGTTCACCCACCCACTTACTAGTTCACCCACCCACTCACCCTCCTACTCACACGTTCACCCACCCACTCACTCTCCCCTTCACTCTTTCACCCTCGCACACACTCGTTCACCCAAACACTCACCCTTCAAATATCTCGTTCACCCTCCCACTCACCCTTGCACTCACTCGTTCACCCTCCCACTCACCCTCCTACTCACTCGTCCGACCACCCACTCACTCGTTCACCCTCCCACTCAAGCTCCCACTCACTCGTTCACCCTCCCACACACTCGTTCAGCCAAACGCTCACCCTCCCACTCACTCGTTCACCCTCCCACTCACGCTCCCACTCACCCTTCCACCCATTCGTTCCCCAACCCACTCACTAGTTCACCTTACCACTCACCCTCCGACTCAGTCGTTCACACTCCCACACCGTCCCACTCACTCGTTCACCCACCCACTTACTAGTTCACCCACCCTCTTATTCTCCCACTCACACGTTCACCTCCCACTCGCACTCCCACTCACTCGTTCACCCTCACACTAACCCTCCCACTCACCCTCCCACTCATTAACCTACCCACCCACTCATCCTGCCACCCAATCACCCTCCCACTCACTCGTTCACCCAGCCACTCACCCTCCCACTCACCCTTCCATCCATTCGTTCCCCAATCCACTCACTCGTTCACCCTCCCACTCACCCTACTACTCACTCGTCCACTCAGCCTCATACTCACTTGTCCACCCACCCACTCACTCGTTCACCAACCCATTCACCATCCCACTCAATTGTTCACCCAACCACTCACCTTCCCATTCACCCTTCCATCCATTCGTTCTCCAACCCACTGACACGTTCACCCTCCCACTCACTCTCCCACTCACCCTCCCACTCACTCGTTCACCCTCCCACTCACGCTCCCACTCACCCTTCCATCCATTCGTTCCCAACCCCCTCACTCGTTCACCCTCCCACTCACCCTCCTACTCATTCGTCCACCCACCCACTCACTCGTTCACCCATCCACTCACCCTCCTACTCACTTGTACACCATCCAACTCACTCGTTCACGAATCCACTCACTCTTCCTCCCACTAACTCGTTCACCCTCCCACACACTCGTTCATCCAAACACTCACCCTCCTCTCACACGTTCACCTCCCACTCACCCTTCCACTCACCTTCCCACTCACTCGTTCACCCACCCACTCACCCTCCCAATCACTTGTTCACCCTCCCATTCACTCCTCCACCCAACGACTTACTCGTTCACCCTCCCACTCACCCTCCCACTCACCCTTCCATCCATTCATTCCCCAACCCACTCACTCGTTCACCCTCCCACTCACCCTCCTACTCACTCGTCCACCCCTCCACCCACCCACTCGCTCGTTCACGAATCCACTCACTCACCCTCCCACTCACTCATTCACCCTTCCACACACTCGTTCACCCTCCCACACCGTCCCCCTCACTCGTTCACCCACCCACTTACTAATTCACCCACCCACTCACCCTCCCACTCACTCACCCTCCCACTCACTCGTCCACTCACCCTCCTACTAACTCTTCCATCCACCCCCCACTCACTTGTTCACCCTCGCACACACTCGTTCACCCTCCCATTTACTCACTCCTACACCATCCAACTCAATCATTCACGAATCCACTCACTCACCCTCCCACTCACTCGTTCACCATCCCACACACTCGTTCAGCCAAACGCTCACCATCCAAATCACTCGTTCACCCTTCCACACCGTCCCACTCAGTCGTTCACTCTCCCAGTCACCCTCCCACTCACCCTACTACTCACTCGTCCACTCAGCCTCATACTCACTTGTCCACCCACCCACTCACTCGTTCACCAACCCATTCACCATCCCACTCAATTGTTCACCCAACCACTCACCTTCCCATTCACCCTTCCATCCATTCGTTCTCCAACCCACTGACACGTTCACCCTCCCACTCACTCTCCCACTCACCCTCCCACTCACTCGTTCACCCTCCCACTCACGCTCCCACTCACCCTTCCATCCATTCGTTCCCAACCCCCTCACTCGTTCACCCTCCCACTCACCCTCCTACTCATTCGTCCACCCACCCACTCACTCGTTCACCCATCCACTCACCCTCCTACTCACTTGTACACCATCCAACTCACTCGTTCACGAATCCACTCACTCTTCCTCCCACTAACTCGTTCACCCTCCCACACACTCGTTCATCCAAACACTCACCCTCCTCTCACACGTTCACCTCCCACTCACCCTTCCACTCACCTTCCCACTCACTCGTTCACCCACCCACTCACCCTCCCAATCACTTGTTCACCCTCCCATTCACTCCTCCACCCAACGACTTACTCGTTCACCCTCCCACTCACCCTCCCACTCACCCTTCCATCCATTCATTCCCCAACCCACTCACTCGTTCACCCTCCCACTCACCCTCCTACTCACTCGTCCACCCCTCCACCCACCCACTCGCTCGTTCACGAATCCACTCACTCACCCTCCCACTCACTCATTCACCCTTCCACACACTCGTTCACCCTCCCACACCGTCCCCCTCACTCGTTCACCCACCCACTTACTAATTCACCCACCCACTCACCCTCCCACTCAGTCACCCTCCCACTCACTCGTTTACCCTCCCACACACTCGTTCAGCCAAACACGCACCCTCCCACTCACACGTTCACCCTTACACTCACTCGTTCACCCTCGCACTCACGCTCCCACTCACTCGTCCACTCACCCTCCTACTAACTCTTCCATCCACCCCCCACTCACTTGTTCACCCTCGCACACACTCGTTCACCCTCCCATTTACTCACTCCTACACCATCCAACTCAATCATTCACGAATCCACTCACTCACCCTCCCACTCACTCGTTCACCATCCCACACACTCGTTCAGCCAAACGCTCACCATCCAAATCACTCGTTCACCCTTCCACACCGTCCCACTCAGTCGTTCACTCTCCCAGTCACGCTCCCACTCACCGTCTTACTCAGTCGTTCACCCACCCATTCATCATCCCACTCACTCATTCGCCCTTCCACTCACCCTTCCATCCATTCGTTCCTCCACCCACTTACTCGTCCACCCACCCACCCACTCACTCGTTCACCCTCCCACTCACCCTCCCACTCACCCTCCCACTCACACGTTCACCCACCCACTCACCCTCCCCTTCACTCTTTCACCCTCGCACACACTCGTTCCCCCAAACACTCACCCTTCAAATATCTCGTTCTCCCTCCCACTCACCCTTGCACTAATTCGTTCACCCTCCCACTCACCCTCCTACTCACTCGTCCACCCACCCACTCACTCGTTCACCCTCCCAATCAAGCTCCCACTCACAGGTTCACCCTCCCACTCACCCTCCCACTCACTCGTTCACCCTCCCATTCACGCTCCCACTCACCCTTCCATCCATTCGTTCCCCAACCCACTCACTCGTTCACCCTCCCACTCACCCTCTTACTCACTCGTCCACTCAGCCTCCAACGCACTCGTCCACCCACCCACTCGCTCACCCTCCCTCTCCTTCGTTCACCCACCCATTCACCCTCACACTCACTCGTTCACCATCCGACTCGCGCTCCCACTCACCCTTCCATCCATTTGTTCCTCCACCCACTCACTCGTTCACCTACCCACTCACCCTCCTACTCACTCGTTCACCCTCGCACACACTCGTTCGCCCTCGCACACACTCGTTCACCCTCGCACACACTCGTTCACCAATACACTCACCCTTCAAATAACTCGTTCACCATCCCACTCACCCTCCCACTCACTCGTTCACCCTCCCACTCGCCCTCCTACTCACTCGTCCACCCACCCACTCACTCGTTCACCCTCCCACTCACTCGTTCACCCTAGCATACACTCGTTCACCCAAACACTCACCATTCAAATAACTCGTTCACCCACCCACTCACCCTCCCACACACTCGTTCACCCTCCCAATCCCACCTACTCACTCGTACACCATCAAACTCACTCGTTCAAGAATCCACTCCCTCACCCACCCACTCACTCGTTCACTCTCCCACTCACCCTTACATCCATTAGTTCCCCAACCCACTCACTCGTTCACCCATCCACTCACCCTCCTACTCACTTGTACACCATCCAACTCACTCGTTCACGAATCCACTCACTCTTCCTCCCACTAACTCGTTCACCCTCCCACACACTGGTTCATCCAAACACTCACCCTCCTCTCACACGTTCACCTCCCACTCACCCTTCCACTCACCTTCCCACTCAATCGTTCACCCACCCACTCACCCTCCCAATCACTTGTTCACCCTCCCATTCACTCCTCCACCCAACGACTTACTCGTTCACCCTCCCACTCACCCTCCCACTCACCCTTCCATCCATTCATTCCCCAACCCACTCACTCGTTCACCCTCCCACTCACCCTCCTACTCACTCGTCCACCCCTCCACCCACCCACTCGCTCGTTCACGAATCCACTCACTCACCCTCCCACTCACTCATTCACCCTTCCACACACTCGTTCACCCTCCCACACTGTCCCACTCACTCGTTCACCCACCCACTTACTAGTTCACCCACCCACTCACCCTCCCACTCACTCGTTTACCCTCTCACACACTCGTTCAGCCAAACACGCACCCTCCCACTCACACGTTCACCCACACACTCACTCGTTCACCCTCCCACTCACTCTCCCACTCTCTCGTCCACTCACCCTCCTACTAACTCTTCCATCCACCCTCCCACTCACTCATTCACCCTCGCACACACTCGTTCACCCTCCCATTTACTCACTCCTACACCATCCAACTCACTCATTCACGAATCCACTCACTCACCCTCCCACTCACTCGTTCACCATCCCACACACTCGTTCAGCCAAACGCTCACCATCCAAATCACTCGTTCACCCTTCCACACCGTCCCACTCAGTCGTTCACCTCCCACTCACCCTCCCACTCACCCTCACACTCACTCGTTCACCCTCCCACTCACCCTTCCACTCACCTTCCCACTCACTCGTTCACCCACCCACTCACTCGTTCACCCTCCCACTCACCCTTCCACTCACCTTACCACTCACTCGTTCACCCACCCACTCACCCTCCCAATCACTTGTTCACCCTCCCATTCACTCCTCCACCCAACGACTTACTCGTTCACCCTCCCACTCACCCTCCCACTCACCCTTCCATCCATTCGTTCCTCCATCCACTCACTCGTTCACCTACCCACTCACCCTCCTACTCACTCGTTCACCCTCCCATTTACTATCTCGTACACCATCCAACTCAATCGTTCACGAATCCACTCACTCACCCTCCCACTCTCGTTCACCCTCGCACATACTCGTTCACCCTCGCACACACTCGTTCACCCTCGCACACACTCGTTCACCAATACACTCACCCTTCAAATAACTCGTTCACCATCTCACTCACCCTCCCATCCACTCGTTCACCCTCCCACTCGCACTCCTACTCACTCGTCCACCCACCCACTCACTCGTTCACCCTCCCACTCACTCGTTCACCCTAGCATACACTCGTTCACCCAAACACTCACCATTCAAATAACTCGTTCACCCACCCACTCACCCTCCCACACACTCGTTCACCCTCCCAATCCCACCTACTCACTCGTACACCATCTAACTCACTCGTTCAAAAATCAACTCCCTCACCCACCCACTCACTCGTTCACTCTCCCACTCACCCTTCCATCCATTAGTTCCTCAACCCACTCACTCGTTCACCCATCCACTCAACCTCCTACTCACTTGTACACCATCCAACTCACTCGTTCACGAATCCACTCACTCTTCCTCCCACTAACTCGTTCACCCTCCCACACACTCGTTCACCCAAACACTCACCCTCCTCTCACACGTTCACCTCCCACTCACCCTCCCACTCACCCTCCCACTCACTCGTTCACCCTCCCACTCACCCTTCCACTCACCTTCCCACTCACTCGTTCACCCACTCACTAGTTCACCCTCCCACTCAACCTTACACTCACCTTCCCACTCACTCGTTCACCCACCCACTCACCCTCCCAATCACTTGTTCACCCTTCCATTCACTCCTCCACCCAACGACTTACTCGTTCACCCTCCCACTAACCCTCCCACTCACCCTTCCATCCATTCGTTCCTCCACCCACTCACTCGTTCGCCTACCCACTCACCCTCCTACTCACTCGTTCACCCTCCCACACACTCGTTCACCCTCCCATTTACTCACTCGTACACCATCCAACTCACTCGTTCACGAATCCACTCACTCACCCTCCCACTCTCGTTCACCCTCGCACACACTCGTTCACCCTCGCACACACTCCTTCACCCTCGCACACACTCGTTCACCAATACACTCACCCTTCAAATAACCCCTTCACCATCCCACTCACCCTCCCACTCACTCGTTCACCCTCCCACTCACTCGTTCACCCTAGCATACACTCGTTCACCCAAACACTCACCATTCAAATAACTCGTTCACCCACCCACTCACCCTCCTACTCACTTGTACACCATCCAACTCACTCGTTCACGAATCCACTCACTCTTCCTCCCACTAACTCGTTCACCCTCCCACACACTCGTTCACCCAAACACTCACCCTCCTCTCACACGTTCACCTCCCACTCACCTTCCCACTCACCCTCCCACTCACTCGTTCACCCTCCCACTCAACCTTCCACTCACCTTCCCACTCACTCGTTCACCCACCCACTCACTCGTTCACCCTCCCACTCACCCTTCCACTCACCTTCCCACTCACTCGTTCACCCACCCACTCACCCTCCCAATCACTTGTTCACCCTCCCATTCACTCCTCCACCCAACGACTTACTCGTTCACCCTCCCACTCACCCTCCCACTCACCCTTCCATCCATTCGTTCCTCCACCCACTCACTCGTTCACCTACCCACTCACCCTCCTACTCACTCGTTCACCCTCCCACACACTCGTTCACCCTCCCATTTACTCACTCGTACACCATACAACTCACTCGTTCACGAATCCACTCACTCACCCTCCCACTAACTCGTTCACCCTCGCACATACTCGTTCACCCTCGCACACACTCGTTCACCAATACACTCACCCTTCAAATAACTCGTTCAATATCCCACTCACCCTCCCACTCACTCGTTCACCCTCCCACTCGCCCTCCTACTCACTCGTCCACCCACCCACTCACTCGTTCACCCTCCCACTCACTCGTTCACCCTAGCATACACTCGTTCACCCAAACATTCACCATTCAAATAACTCGTTCACCCACCCACTCACCCTCCCACACACTCGTTCACTCTCCCAATCCCACCTACTCACTCGTACACCATCTAACTCACTCGTTCAAGAATCCACTCCCTCACCCACCCACTCACTCGTTCACTCTCTCACTCACCCTTCCATCCATTAGTTCCAGAAACCACTCACTCGTTCACCCACCCACTCACCCTCCCACACACTCGTTCACCCTCCCAATCCCACCTACTCACTGGTACACCATCAAACTCACTCGTTCAAGAATCCACTCCCTCACCCACCCACTCACTCGTTCACTCTCCCACTCACCCTTACATCCATTAGTTCCCCAACCCACTCACTCGTTCACCCATCCATTCACCCTCCTACTCACTTGTACACCATCCAACTCACTCGTTCATGAATCCACTCACTCTTCCTCCCACTAACTCGTTCACCCTCCCACACACTCGTTCACCCAACACTCACCCTCCTCTCACACGTTCACCTCCCACTCACCCTCCCACTCACCCTCCCACTCACTCGTTCACCCTCCCACTCACACTTTCACTCACCTTCCCACTCACTCGTTCACCCACCCACTCACTCGTTCACCCTCCCACTCACCCTTCCACTCACCTTCCCACTCACTCGTTCACCCACCCACTCACCCTCCCAATCATTTGTTCACCCTCCCATTCACTCCTCCACCCAACGACTTACTTGTTCACCCTCCCACTCACCCTCCCACTCACACGTTCACCCACACACTCACTCGTTCACCCTCCCACTCACGCTCCCACTCACTCGTTCACTCACCCTCCTACTCATTCTTCCATCCACC
The DNA here is from genome assembly GCF_048934315.1 of Petromyzon marinus. Lineage (NCBI taxonomy): Eukaryota > Metazoa > Chordata > Hyperoartia > Petromyzontiformes > Petromyzontidae > Petromyzon > Petromyzon marinus. Next base: position 117,705 of record NC_133675.1, on the reverse strand, counting down.
CTTCCACTCACTCGTTCACCCTCGTACACACTCCTTCACCCTCCCATTTACTCACTCGTACACCATCCAACTCTCTCATTCACGAATCCACTCACTCACCCTCCCACTCACTCGTTCACCATCCCACACACTCGTTCAGCCAAACCCTCACCATCCAAATCACTCTTTCACCCGTCCACACCGTCCCACTCACCCTCCCACTCACTCGTTCACCCTCCCACTCACCCTTCCACTCACCTTCCCACTCACTCGCTCACCCACCCACACACTCGTTCACCCTCCCGCTCACCCTTCCACTCACCTTCCCACTCACTCGTTCACCCACCCACTCACCCTCCCAATCACTTGTTCACCCTCCCATTCACTCCTCCACCCAACGACTCACTCGTTCACCCTCCCACTCACCCTCCCACTCACCCTTCCATCCATTCATTCCCCAAACCACTCACTCGTTCACCCTCCCACTCACCCTCCTACTCACTCGTCCACCCCTCCACCCACCCACTCGCTCGTTCACGAATCCACTCACTCACCCTCCCACTCACTCATTCACCCTTCCACACACTCGTTCACCCTCCCACACCGTCCCACTCACTCGTTCACCCACCCACTTACTAGTTCACTCACCCACTCACCCTCCCACTCACTCGTTTACCCTCCCACACACTCGTTCAGCCAAACACGCACCCTCCCACTCACACGTTCACCCACACACTCACTCGTTCACCCTCCCACTCACGCTCCCACTCACTCGTTCACTCACCCTCCTACTCACTCTTCCATCCACACTCCCACTCACTCGTTCACCATCCCACACACTCGTTCAGCCAAACCCTCACCATCCAAATCACTCGTTCACCCTTCCACACCGTCCCACTCAGTCGTTCATTCTCCCACTCACGCTCCCACTCACCCTCTTACTCACTCGTTCACCCACCCATTCATCATCCCACTCACTCGTTCGCCCTTCCACTCACCCTTCCATCCATTCGTTCCTCCACCCACTCACTCGTCCACCCACCCGCCCACTCACTCGTTCACCCTCCCACTCACCCTCCCACTCACACGTTCACCCACCCACTCACCCTCCCCTTCACTCGTTCACCCTAGCATACACTCGTTCACCCAAACACTCACCATTCAAATAACTCGTTCACCCACCCACTCACCCTCCCACACACTCGTTCACCCTCCCAATCCCACCTACTCACTCGTACACCATCTAACTCACTCGTTCAAGAATCTACTCCCTCACCCACCCACTCACTCGTTCACTCTCCCACTCACCCTTCCATCCATTAGTTCCCCAACCCACTCACTCGTTCACCCATCCACTCACCCTCCTACTCACTTGTACACCATCCAACTCACTCGTTCACGAATCCACTCACTCTTCCTCCCACTAACTCGTTCACCCTCCCACACACTCGTTCACCCAAACACTCACCCTCCTCTCACACGTTCACCTCCCACTCACCCTCCCACTCACCCTCCCACTCACTCGTTCACCCTCCCACTCACTCTCCTACTCACTCGTCCACCCACCCACTCACTCGTTCACCCTCCCACTCACCCTCCCACTCACCTTCCCACACACTCGTTCACCCTCCCAAACCCACCTAATCACTCGTACACCATCCAAGTCACTCGATCACGAATCCACTCACACACCCTCCCACTCACTCGTTCACCCTCCCACACAATCGTTCAGCCAAACACTCACACTCGCACTCACACGTTCACCCACCCACTCACCCTCCAAATCAATCGTTCACCCTCCCACACCGTCCCACTCACTCGTTCACCCACCCACTCACCCTCCCACTCACACGTTCACCCTCCCAAACCCACCTACTCACTTGTACACCATCTAACTCACTCGTTCACGAATCCACCCACTCACTCTCCCACTCACTCGTTCACCCGCCCACACACTCGTTCAGCCAAACACTCACCCTCCCACTCACAGGTTCGCCCTCCCACTCACCCTCCCACTCACTCGTTCACCCTCCCATTTACTCACTCGTACACCATCCAACTCACTCATTCACGAATCCACTCACTCACACTCCCACTCACTCGTTCACCATCCCACACACTCGTTCAGCCAAACCCTCACCATCCAAATCACTCGTTCACCCTTCCACACCGTCCCACTCAGTCGTTCATTCTCCCACTCACGCTCCCACTCACCCTCTTACTCACTCGTTCACCCACCCATTCATCATCCCACTCACTCGTTCGCCCTTCCATTCACCCTTCCATCCATTCGTTCCTCCACCCACTCACTCGTCCACCCACCCGCCCACTCACTCGTTCACCCTCCCACTCACCCTCCCACTCACCCTCCCACTCACACGTTCACCCACCCACTCACCCTCCCCTTCACACTTTCACCCTCGCACACACTCGTTCCCCCAAACACTCACCCTTCAAATATCTCGTTCTCCCTCCCACTCACCCTTGCACTCATTCGTTCACCCTCCCACTCACCCTCCTACTCACTCGTCCACCCACCCACTCACTCGTTCACCCTCCCAATCAAGCTCCCACTCACAGGTTCACCCTCCCACTCACCCTCCCACTCACTCGTTCACCCTCCCATTCACGCTCCCACTCACCCTTCCATCCATTCGTTCCCCAACCCACTCACTCGTTCACCCTCCCACTCACCCTCTTACTCACTCGTCCACTCAGCCTCCAACGCACTCGTCCACCCACCCACCCACTCACCCTCCCGCTCCCTCGTTCACCCACCCATTTACCCTCCCACTCACTCGTTCACCATCCGACTCGCGCTCCCACTTGTCCTTCCATCCATTCGTTCCTCCACCCACTCACTCGTTCACCTACCCACTCACCCTCCCAAACATTCGTTCACCCACCCACTCACCCTCCCACTCCCTCACCCTTCCATCCATTCGTTCCTACACCAACTCACGTGTTCACCCTCCCACTCACCTTCCACTCACTCGTTCACCCACCCACTTACCCTACCACTTATACTCCTACCCTCTCACCTTGCTGCTCAGTCGTTCACCCACCAACTCACCCTCCCATTCACCCACCCACTCACCCTCCCATTCACCCTCCCACTTACCCTCCCACTCACCCTTCCACCCACTCACTCACCCTTCCACCCATTCGTTCGCCCTCCCACTCACCCTCCCACTCACCTTCCCACTCACTTGTTCACCCACCCAATCACCCTCCCACTCACTCGTTCACACACCCACTCACCCTCCCACTCACCTTCCTACTCACTCATTTGCAATAACAACATCAACCGTCATTCGCCACTAAGTGGCGAATGGCGCTGGCACGAGGTCATGTGACAGACCCAGGTTCCACGCGTCGACTGACTGAGATGAGCGCCTGATGCACCACCGGTGCCCCCTACTGTGTCAACTTGCTGTGCTTTAGACACCCGGCGCTCCGCTCGTTGTTGTGATCGTCGCCACTCTGCCCTCCGTTGTTGTTGGAGGGCGATTGCCTCTAACTGCCAGTAGCGTGCTTCACGAGCTTCCTCCACAGAGGCCGATCTTGAAGTCCACTCAGCTCCACATCCTCCTGTGTCATATCACTCCATCTCTTCCCTAGCCTGTCCCGCGTCCATTTAGCCCTCTCGATCCGGCCATTCAAAAGCTGTTTAGGCATGCGGTGGCTGGGCATGTGGGCTACATGACCCAGCCAATGCATCCTTGCCTGCCGGAGGAGCTCACCAATGAGACTTTGTCCAGATCTTTCAAGGATTTGTGAGCTCCTCACAATCCAGCCTGGTTACACACAGGATGAATCGTAGACAGGCCAGTCTAAATGTTTCTCTCCGGCGAAGATGTTCCATTAGGGGGCTCCACGTTTCGCAAGCGTTGAGAAGGGAGGAAATGACTGTGGCTGTAATGACCTGAAGCTTCGTGCGGAGCGACAGACCAGGTAGCTTCCACACAGCGTTATGCAACCGATGAACTCTCCACTCTCTCCACAACTGCCCCAACATCAATTGGGAGCTGTGCGGGTGGAGTGTCCGATGGTACAAAATACCCAGGCAGGTGCTTAGTTTTGGTGGAGCTGATGGGAAGGCCCCACCTCTTAGTGGAAAGCTCCAGGTTCAGCAGCAGGGCTTCTAACTCCTCCTCTGAGTTAGCAGCAATTCCCAGATCATCGTCATACATAACATGGTTGAGCAATAGACCTCCTTTGCCAGTGTAGTGGAGTAGGAAGGTGCGTAGTGCAAACAGTGTGATTGCATGGAAACAAAGACAGTACGGCTTATGTTGGGTCAGCCTGTTGCGAAGGCAAAGTCATTACGGGTTATGTTGGGTCAGCCTGTAGCGAAGGAAAATACAATATAGGTTATGTTTGGACAACTAAGCTGGGGGAGCCAAGGACGGCTGTGATTGGTTGGTGTTGTTGTCAAGGCTTGAAGTCTGGCGAGGTAACAGTTGCACGGGCACGCGGAGTGCCGTTGGGACGCGGGTTAATTAATTGGGGTGTAATGAGAGCGGGGATAAGGTCGGGAGTTGGAGTCGGGAGTGGGGAGTTGGAGTTGGGGGCTGGACGAGGCAAGACGTGGAGCAGCTGAAGAGACGAAGGGGAAGACGGAGTTCGTTGGGGAGTTGGTTGGTTGGAGAGTTTGGAGACAGAGTTGGAGACAGAGTTTGAGACAGAGTTTGGAGACGGAGTTGGAGACGGAGTTTGGAGATAGAGTTAGAACAAGAGAGAGCGTAACGATAGCGGAGCTGAAGAAGAGAAGCAGCTAGCAGTAGAGAGAGCGTGACGATAGCGGAGAGCAGAGACGAAATAGTTAGCAGTGGAGAGAGGATAGCGACGGTGATAGCGTAGAGTGGAGACGAAGAAGTTAGCGGTGGAGTAAGCGCAGTGATAGTGGGGAGTGGACAGACCAAGGTGGCGAGCGAGTCGAGTGAAGCACAGCGAGCGAGCCGTGGCGACATGGAAACTGGAATATTGAGGACATGCGGAGAGTTGTAAATAAAGCGGTTTTCGAAGAAAGACAAAAGTTGTCCAAGTGAAATCGAACACTACACCAGTACCAAAATGTAATAATAGGTTTTTCCCCCTTTTTTCTGGCAACAAAACTTAAACCTTTTTACAAGGATTCATGTCTGCATTAACCAAAATACCTGCAGTCAAAATGCAAACAAAAAACATACTTTTGGCGTCATCTGGTCGAGCACCAATTGGGTCGAGGCTCAAAAGAAAGCCATCCTTTGGTGTGGACCAATCAGTTTCCATGAAAATGCATATATTATCATTGTATGTTTTTTCTTTGCATTTTGACTGCAGGTATTGTGGTTAATGCAGACATGAATCCTTGTAAAAAGGTTTCAGTTTTGTTGCCAGAAAAAAGGAGAAAAACCCTATTATAATTATTTAATGCTTTGTGAACTACGTGAAATAGACGTTAAATAATGTGGGAGCCAGAGGACATCCCTGTCACACCCCAAGGTGTACAGGGAATGGCTCCGACTCCGGCCACGTAGTTTTACCCGGGCCCCCTCACCATCATGAAGGTCCTTAATGATCGAGAGCAGAGGGTCAGGGACTCTGAAAGCACGAAGAACAACCCAGAGCCCAGACCTACTATGGTATCATATGCCTTGTCCAGGTCAATAATGCAGATATATAGGTCTCGTTGTAGCAAACGGACAGAAAATATGGCATCTGTGCAGGACTGCCCTTTCCTGAAACCGCATTGGGGCTCCGCAAGCCTCTCCTCAGTGTGCCTAGCAAGGCGATGGTGAATAATCCTTTCCAGGAACTTTCCTGGTACACTTAGGAGTGAGCTGCCCCTGTAGTTGTTAGAGTCTGTGCAATCCCCCTTTTTAAAGAAGAGGACCACCAGGCCATCCTTCCAATCCTGCGGAACCCATCCAGTGGTCCAGACTATTATTATGATGTAATGTAGGGCAGTCTGTGCACAGACGTTACCCTCCCTCAAGCATTTCGCTTGGGGGATCATCTTTGCCTGGTGCCTTTCCTCGTCTCAGACTCCGGATCGTCTTCAGTACTTCCTTAACAGATGGCACCTCAGCCAGGGGGTGAATTCTTCTTCCAATATATGAGGCACTGCAGTCTCAGCAGGGTCATCCACACTTTGTCCCACGATGTTTTCCATTTGGAGGGATTTCCCCTGCCCCAGGACTTCACGGCAATGCTCAGCAAATCTGCGAATCTGTTCCTGGTGGTCGGAGATTGGATCACCGTTCTTTCTCCTGATGATGGTAATAGGTATGGTGCTGCAGGTTACTTTTTTGATGGCGTTAAAGAGCGATTTGTGATCGCGGGCAATTGAGGCAGAATTCATATCCTCAGCAACCCACGACCTCGACCAAACCCTGCAGCACCTCACGGCTCTCCGAACCTCCGAGGAAAGGCTGCGGTAAGCCTTATTCTCCGACGTGGGATGCTCTAGCCGATGAGAGTTGGCCTGGCGCTTTGTCTCACTCAGCCTGAACACCTCCTCTGTCAGCCAGGGTCTCTGGGGAGGTCTGGACCGTGTACCCAAAGCAGCCATTGCAGCTGCAAGAGCCACAGTCCTAAATATCGCTGATTTCCCCTCGACATCTGGAGAAGTGGGGGACGATGACAACCCCAGCTGCAAGTGATGATGGAATTCTCGCTTGCAACTTTCATCAGCTAGCTGAGACTATGCCACTATGGGTTTAAATGGGATCCTGGGTAGTATACCCACCAACGGAGTGGAAGAATGGCAGGCGCATCTTACAGATGACAAGTCGATGGTCAGAGGGCAGATAAGCTCCACGGTAGGTCCTGGTGTCAAGGACATGGGCCCGCATCCACTGTTCCGTCACTATGTAGTCCAGCAGATGTTCTTGCTTAGTCCCGGCATGCATCCATGATGTTGTGTGGATGCGCCGATGCTGGAACAGCATGTTGCTAATGACAAGCCCATGGGCTGCACAAAAATCTAGCCACTTCCTGCCATTGTTATTGTTCTGATCTGACCCATGCCTTCCAATCACTCCAGACCAGGTGCCAGCATCATGACCAACTCGAGCATTGAAGTCACCCAACAAGATGACTCTATCCTGAAGGGCCATTTTAGCTAGCACCTATGACAGGAGGTAATAGAAGGCATCTGACTCATCGGCCTTGCCTGCATTCCTCCACGGATGTTCGTCTTTGGGGTGGGGTATAAGTAACCACGACCACCACTCCTCACCTCTGGATGATGGAAGGCGAGCCCAAAGTAGCCTGGGGCTTACAGCTTCCCACACCTCAAGAAGAGCCACTTCCTGTTGTTTAACAGTCTCCTGCCCCAAGTAGAGGACTGTCCACCCGTCATAGTGGCAGGAGCCAGAGCTGGTCCACCGGACCTCCTGAATACCACAAAGATCCAGGCAAGGTGGTACCGGTCCAGCTCCCGACAGAGGAGTTGCAGCTTTTCCTCCGCAGTGAGCGTTTGAACATTCCACGTGGCCACCCGTAGTGGTTTTTTGTTGTTTCTGGAGAAGCCCCGAGGGTAAGGTTTCGGTCTCCTGGCTCCGCTAAATGGGGTTTGGCCAGGAGACAATCCCCATTCTGTCCACCTGGGCCTCCGGCACAAGCTTTTTAAGTGCATTTTTCAGTCGTGGTTTGGTGGTAATTAATTGAAGGTGGAGGGGTTACCAGCCACTCGCACCTGTCCAGAGCCCCCGTTTGGCCGCTGTGGTGGTTACAAACGCCATGAGGGGAATGGCCAATCTAATATTGGCCCTCCCCCTACGGCACTGCCCACCACAGCATTGCCGTCCGGCAACAACGAGGAGGTAGCGGGTTGTTTTTGCCGGATATTCACACTCAATCTCCCACTCACTTGTTCACCCTGCCAGGAACTCGTTCACTCTCCCACTCATTCGTTCACCCAAACACTCACCCTCCCACTCACACGTTCACCCACCCACTCACCCTCCCATTGACTCGGTCACCGACCCGCTCACCGTCCTACTCACCGTCCTACTCACTCATTCACTCTCAAAACTCACTCGTTCACCCACCAACTCATCCTCTCACTGACCTTCCTACTCACTCATTCACCCACCTACCCACTCACCCTCCCACATATCCTTCCACCAACTCACCTTCCCACTCACTCACCCTACCATCCTTTCGTTCCTGCTGCCACTCTTTCACCCTCCCACTCACCCTCCTACTCACTCGTTTACACACCTACTCACTCGTTCACCCTCCTACACACCCACCCACTCACCCTCCTAATCTCTCGTTCACCCTCCCACTCGCTCATTCACCCTCCCACTCGCTCGTTCATCCTCCCACCCACCCACTCACCCTGCCACTCACTCATTCACCCACCCACCCACTCACCCTCTTACTCACTCGTTCACCCTCCCACTCACACCCACTCACTCGTTCAACCACCCACCCACTCACCCTCCTACTCACTCATTCACCCTCCCACTCACTCGTTCACCCACCCACTAACCCTCCCACTCACACGATCAACCCCCACTCACTCGTTCAACCACAAACTCACCCTGCTACTCAATTGTTCACCCACCCACTCAGCCTCCCACTCACTCACTCCCACTTACTTACTCTTTAAATAATTCGTTCCCCCACCTACTCACTCGTTCCCTCCCGCTTACTCCCTCACTCAACACCCCACTCACTCGCTCACCCTCCCACACCCTCCCACTCACCCTCCTTCTCACTCTTTCACCCTGCCACCCACTTGTTTGCCCACCTACTCACCCTCCTACTCACCTTCCCACTCACTCGTTCACCAACCCACTAACCCTCCCACTCACTCGTTAACCCACCCACTCACCCTCACATTCATCTTCCCATCCACTCACCCTCCCGCTCACTCGTTCACACACCCACTCAGCATCCCACTCAATCGTTCACGCTCCCACTCACTTGTTCCCCCTCCCAAACCCTCCAAATCACACTCCTACTCACTCGTACGCCCTCCCACTCACCCTTCCACTCGCTTGTTCACCCTCCAACTCACCTGTTAACCCACCTACTTACCCTCCAACTCACAAGTTCACTTACCCTCCCACGCACTTGTTCACCCTCCCACTTACTCGTTCACCCTGCCACTCACACTCCTACTCATTCACCCACCTAATCACTCTCCCACTTACTCGTTCACTCACTCTCCCACTCGGTGGTTCACGCTCCCACTCAACCTCCCACTGATCCTCCGACACATTCACCCTCTCACTCCATCACCCACCCACTCACCCTCCCACTCACTTGTTCACCCTTCCACTTACTCGTTCACCCAACCACTCACCCTCGTATTTCACGCTTCCACCCACTCGATCACCCTCCCGCTCACTTGTTCACCCACCAACTCACCCTCCCACTCATACGTTCAACCACCCACTCACCCTTCCCACTCACTCGTTCAACCACCCAGTCACTCTCCCACTCACTCGTTCACCCACCCACTCACCCTCCTACTCACTCATTCACCCTCCCACTCACTCGTTCACCCACCCAATAACCCTCCCTCTCACTCGTTCATCCTCCCACTCACTCGTTCAACCACAAACTCACTCTGCTACTCAATTGTTCACCCACCGACTCAGCCTCCCACTCACTCACTCACTCCCACTTACTTACTCTTTAATTAATTCGTTCCCCCACCTACTCACTCGTTCCCTCCCACTTACTCTCTCACGCAACACCCCACTCACTCGCTCACCCTCCCACTCCCTCCCACTCACCCTCCTACTTACTCTTTCACCCTGCCATCCACTTGTTTGCCCACCTACTCACCCTCCTACTCACCTTCCCACTCACTCGTTCACCGACCCACTAGCCCTCCCACTCACTCGTTAACCCACCCACTCACCCTCACAATCATCTTCTCATCCACTCACCCTCCCGCTCACTCGTTCACACACCCACTCACCATCGCACTCAATCGTTCACCCTCCGACTCACTTGTTCACCCTCCCAAACCCTCCATATCACCCTCCCGCTCACTCGTTCACACACCCACTCACCATCCCACTCAATCGTTCACCCTTCCACTCGCTTGTTCACCCTCTCACTCACCTGTTAAATCACATACTCACCCTCCTCCTCACTCCTTCACGCTTCCACTCACTCGCTCACCCAGCCACTCACCCGCCCACTCGTTCACACACCCAATCACTCTCCCACTTACTCGTTCACTCACTTTCCCACTCAGTGGTTCACGCTCCCACTTTTACTCCCACTCATCCTCCGACACATTCACCCTCCCACTCACTCGATCACCCACCCACTCACCTTCCCACTCACTTGTTCACCCTCCTCCCTTACTCGTTCACCCAACCACTCACCCTCCCACCCCCTTGTTCACCCACTCACTCACCCTCCCACTCACTCGTTCAATCTCCCACAATCTCCCACTCACTCGTTCACCTATCCACTAACCCACCCACTCACCATCCCACTCAATTTTTCACCCTCGCACTCACTTTTTCACCATCCCAAACCCTCCAAATCACACTCCTACTCACTCGTACGCCCTCCCACTCACCCTTCCACTCGCTTGTTCACCCTCCCACTCACCTGTTAACCCACCTACTTACCCTCCAACTCACAAGTTCACTTACCCTCCCACTCACTTGTTCACCCTCCCACTTACTCGTTCACCCAGCCACTGACGCTCCCACTCGTTCACCCACCTAATCACTCTCCCACTTACTCGTTCACTCACTCTCCCACTCGGTGGTTGACGCTCCCACTCACCCTCCCACTGATCCTCCAACACATTCACCGTACCATTCACTCCATCACCCACCCACTCACCCTCCCACTCACTTGTTCACCCTCCCACTTACTCGTTCACCTAACTACTCACCCTCCTATTTCACGCTTCCACCCACTCAATCACCCTCCCGCTCACTTGTTCACCCACCAACTCACCCTCCCACTCACACGTTCACCCACCCACTCACCCTCCCACTCACTCGTTCAACCACCCAGTCACTCTCCCACTCACTCGTTCACCCTGTTGTATATGTGGGTGTGTGAAAATTGATGAAAAATAATTAAAATAAAATGAAATTCGAAATTTGCATAATTAATCCAAAATTATGTTAATTCGTGTAATTATGCGTATAACTATGCTAATTAGAGAGGACATCGTATTAATTTATACGAGTGGGTGTGGTTGTGTTAATGATAGCCTTTATGATAATCAGGCCCCGCCTCGTTGACGAGGTGGGGTTATCAATCAGGATAACGCAATCAATCGTGTGCAGTTACGCTAGTGTCAATTCGGCCTCGTTGTCTAACTTCGTATTATTGATCAGCATAATACAATGATTCTCGCTTTAACACTCCCCGAGTGTTCATATTTTAGGTCCCAAGTTCATATCATTCGCTTTAAAGTTTAATGAGTGTGGATTGGTGTGTTTATAGTTTAGGTTCCCGAGTTCATATCTCGTCGCAGGATACAGATTTATGCAAAATTTCCAGGAAAGAATCACACGACCACTTCTGTATTAATCAATTTATTTTCTAATTAAACCTTAACTATAATATGTATGTGAACTCTCAATCTCGGAACTTCAACACGGTATCCACACGGTATCAAGACAGTATCATCCACGACTGTACGACTTCACTTTGATAACACATGGACCCCGCATAAAGCGATTGCTATTAGTGAGAGAGAGAGTCAGAACATGCAAATGCTATGCTACACAAAAGCTTATACATTATAATATGAACGATCATTATGCTTGAAATGGTCAGCACATTATCACAGGCGATTGATTAACATGCAACGGTATTCATATAAAAAGACAATCAAACACTTATTATTTCCAAAGGCATAAATGTAACAACAGATCCACCGGACAGAATATAAGATTACCGAAATGGCTTAGTGTGAGGGTATGCGGCGGAACGTGTTATCTCACGGGAGATTAATTAATTAATTCGTGAATAAGATTGTATGATCAGAAAATCGGTTTAGCACGATTCCTCCCCGGGAGCGTAGCTCCGGGGCGAAGGTGCCAAGGGTTAATTCGTATTGTTGGATCGGTTGGTAACTTATGCGATTAGAAGTACAGTCCAAAACAAAATATTAAAGAAGAAAATTATGAATATACTTTTAAATGTCAGACTGTTATCACACGATCGATGCTTCCACAGCCAGATGGTTCACGGACTTGAGTGTTCGCCTCTGGTTAAGGACCCATGTATGTTTGAGTGATATGAATTGTTTTGAATGGTCAGTGTTTGGAATTAATTCTTTGCGTTGCCATACGCTGAAGTTGGCATCACTTGTAGAAGTAGCCTCGCTCCCTTTAGAGCGGTGAGGTGTGTGGGAGTTGTGCATCATACGTATCGGCGTTCCCTCCTCCACACAGCAGCCAGCCTCTGTCCACGGGGGAGAGTTGCTTGATCGCTCTCAGTTCTGCTCAGTGGACACCTCTCTCCACTGCTGGATGAGATGCGCGATCACGCTCGTGCTGGTTCGCTGACAGCAGTTTCTCTCCGCTGTTGGATGAGCTGCATCGGCACGCTCCCTCTCTCTGGGTGGAGAACTCGAACGTGCTCGTTGCTGGTTTGCTGAAAGCAGGTTTTTCTCCACTGCTGGATGACTCAAGTCGCACGTGCTCTTGCTCTGGTTTGCAGAAGCTCTTGCTTGGTGCGTCGGTCGCTCTGCAGCTGGACTCAATGTAGAATAATCTTTCAGCAATACTCTGTCTTTCAGCTCTTGGAAATCACACGAGGTGACGCCTCACTACCCTGCGAGTCTTGCCAACGTCAGTGGGTAGCGACGGGGCCACTTTGGCTTCCGCTCGCCGCCCCCTGCTCTGCAGCTCGCCGGCTGGCGACCTGTTGCTCTCGTTCCCGATTGGAACGGCTCCTGAGCCGACCCACTGGTCGAACTCCCCGCGTTCCGACCTCCTCCGAGTCGAACTCCCCGAGTTCCGACCCCCCTGGTCGAACTCCCCGAGTTCCGACCCCTCCGAGTCGAACTGTCTCCCGAGAGTCGACCCCCCCCCGGTCGAACTCCCTCGAGTTGAACTCCTCCGAGTCAAACTGTCTCCCGAGAGTCGACCCACCGGTCGAACTCTGGTGAGCCGACCCCCCCCGGGTCGAACTCTGGTGAGCCGACCCACTCCTGTCGAACTGAGGTTTCAATGCTCAGGATCCTCTTTTTATGCCCAAAAATCCCTTCACTCGGATCCTGCCCACAAGGCGGGGTTTCTTTCGATTTGTGCTGTCAGGATTTGTTCGTATGTATCTGCGTCCATGTGTGTCCGTACGTGTGTCAGTGTGTGTCCTTGTGCATCACCGACGGTATATTCCGTTGTCATACTCCTACCATAAAACCCACAAGTAAAACAATCAAATGTTATAAATTGTCTCGAAGGCGCCTCTCTGTCTGGGTGCACAACCTGGAGGGAGGGGCGATATTCCCTCAGACTTTCACCGACGCACAAAGAAATGGTAAAAAAGTTTTAAGTTAACATTTCATTTCATCAGAGTTCCACAGTTATGATTCGGTATTAATCCAAGGTCTGGGTCAGCTTCCCGTTGTGGTGTTTGACTCGTGTTTCCCCGAGCGTATACACACTCCTACCCCGCGCTGCAGGGATACAAAGACGGCCGGATTTTCCCTTTCTCTCCGACCCTGGGTTTAACATCGCCCTTTGCTTACGTTGCAGTTTTGATGTGCGCTTGCATTTCTTTTCCTCTCTACTCTTACTTTAACCCTGCTTATTATTTGCGTGTGGGTGGAGGCTAGAGCATTTATGTTGACTTAGGAAAACCTGATTGTTATAGGCTTCGGGTCAAGTCGTATATAAATTATTAAAACATGGAAATACATTTCATATTAAATTAATAGACGGGTGATGGTTACATTGACGTAGCTATTGGCAGGGTTCAATTGAAGTTGGTGTGAAGATCAATAACTTTAGCCTACCCTGTCGTTGAATTCCGATTTTAAGTTACTTTAATAGTAATGTAGAACCAATCAGCTTTTTGACTGAACTATATCTAGGCTAACGCAAACTCCCAGTGACCCTGGCTTGGTGTGTTTACGTCAGCCCCTGGCAATTCGCTGTGCTCTGCTCTCTATCTGCTCCCTCTGACCCTAGGAGGGCTCTTAATGTCAAAATCGTGTTAGTGGATCATGGTAAAGATGACCTCCACATGCCATGCTGAGGCCTGGTTTGGTGTTTTTATTCATTATTAAAATTAAAAGAAACAATAGAAATATGTATCTATATGTATTGAAAAATTACTTGTTAATATTAAGATGGAAAGGGGGGCATATACAACAACCCACCCACCCACTCACCCTCCTACTCACTCATTCACCCTCCCACTCACTCGTTCACCCACCCAATAACCCTCCCTCTCACTCGTTCATCCTCCCGCTCACTCGTTCACCCACCCACTCACCCTCCCACTCACACGATCACCCTCCCACTCACTCTTTCAACCACAAACTCACTCTGCTACTCAATTGTTCACCCACCGACTCAGCCTCCCACTCACTCACTCACTCCCACTTACTTACTTTTTAATTAATTCGTTCCCCCACCTACTCACTCGTTCCCTCCCACTTACTCTCTCACTCAACACCCCACTCACTCGCTCACCCTCCCACTCCCTCCCACTCACCCTCCTACTCACTCTTTCACCCTGCAACCCACTTGTTTGCCCACATACTCACCCTCCTACTCACCTTCCCACTCACTCGTTCACCGACCCACTAGCCCTCCCACTCACTCGTTAACCCACCCACTCACCCTCACTTTCATCTTCTCATCCACTCACCCTCCCGCTCACTCGTTCACACACCCACTCACCATCCCACTCAATCGTTCACCCTCCCACTCACTTGTTCACCCTCCCAAACCCTCCAAATCACCCTCCCACTCACTCGTTCACCGACCCACTAACCCTCCCACTCACTCGTTAACCCACCCACTCACCCTCACATTCATCTTCCCATCCACTCACCCTCCCGCTCACTCGTTCACACACCTACTCACCATCACACTCAATCGTTCACCCTTCCACTCGCTTGTTCACCCTCTCACTCACCTGTTAAATCACATACTCACCCTCCTCCTCACTCCTTCACGCTTCCACTCACTCGTTCAATCTCCCACAATCTCCCATTCATTCGTTCACCTATCCACTAACCCACCCACTCACCATCCCACTCAATTCTTCACCCTCCCACTCACATGTTAACCCCTCCTACTTACCCTCCCACTCGTTCACCCACCCAGTCACTCTCCCACTTACTCGTTCACTCACTCTCCCACTCGGTGGTTCACGCTCCCACTCACCCTCCCACTCATCCTCCGACACATTCACCCTCCCACTCACTCCATCACCCACCCACTCACCCTCCCACTCACTTGATCACTCTCCCACTTACTCGTTCACCCAACCACTCACCCTCCTATTTCACGCTTCCACCCACTCGATCACCCTCCCACTCACTTGTTCACCCACCAACTCACCCTCCCACTGACTTGTTCACCCAATCACTCACCCTCCCACTCACTCGTTCAATCTCCCACAACCTCCCACTCACTCGTTCCCTCACCCTCCCACTCACTCGTCCACCCTGCCACACCCTCCCACTCACCGTATCACTCACTAGTTCACACACCCACTCACCCTTCCACTTACTCGTTCACCCACCCACTCACCCTCCCACTCTCTCGTTCACCCTACCACTCACTCTTTCACGTTCTACTCACTCGTTCACGCTACCACTCACTGATTCACTCTCCCAAACCCTCCAACCCACCTTTCTACTCACTCGTCTACCCTCCCACTGACCCTTACACTCACTTGTTCAACCTCCCACCAAACTGTTCACCAACCTACTCACCCTCCCACTCACGTGTTTACTTACCCTCCCACAGACTCGTTCACGCTCCCACTCAATTGTTCACCTTTCCACACCCTCCCACTCACTTCATCACCCTCCCACACCCTCATACTCACTCGCTCACTCTCCCACACTCACCCACCCACTCACCCTCCTACTCACTCGTTCACCCACCTACTCACCCTACCACTTACTCGTTCACCCACCAACTCATCCTCCCACTCACTCGTTCATCCACCCACTCACCTTCCTACTCACTTGTTCACCCTTCCATCCATTCGTTCCCCCACCCACTCAATCGTTCACCCTCCCTCTCACTCGTTCAATCTCCTACAACTTCCCACTCACCCGCCTAGTTACCCGTTCACCCTCCTGGTCACTCGTTCACCCACCCACTCACCCTCCCACTCTGTCGTTCGAAAATTTATAAAATTATGCAAATGTATGAAATTATAAAATTAAGCAAAAATTATAAAATAATGAAACGTGTGTATTTCATGTTAATTGATGTTAATTTAGGGTAAGTGTGATGTGATCACTCGTATGTGTGATTAAACGTGTGTAAAATATCACGTGGAAAAGTAGGTATATGATCTATATGTGTGTGTTTTGGAGTATTATTAATGTGTGTCTGGCAAGAACAACCCCCTACCTCCTCGTTGGTGCCAGACGGCAACGCTTTGGTGGGTAGTGCCATGGGGGGAGGGCCTTTTTAGATTGTCCATTCCCCTCATGGCGGTTGTCACCAACTACAGCGGCCAATAGGGGGCTCTGGACGGGTGCGAGGGGCTGGTAACTTCTCCACCTTCAATTCATTACCCCAAAACAACGACTGAAATTTTTAATTAAAAAGCTTATGCCGGAGGCCCCGGGGGGACAGGCGTCTATGACGTCTCCTGACCAAACCCCATTTGGCAGAGCCAGGAGACTGAATCCTTACCCTCGGGCCTCCTCCAGAAACAACAAAAAACCACTACGTGTGGCCACGTGGAATGTTCAAACTCCCACTGCGGAGGAGAAGCTGCAACTCCTCTGTTGGGAGCTGGTCTGGTACCGCCTGGATCTCTGTGGTATTCTGGCGGTCCGGTGGGGCAGGAAACTGCCAACAAACAGGGATTGGCTCTTCTTCTGAACAAAATAATGAAGGGAGCGTGCCGGTGAGGTGTGCGAAGCTGTAAGCCCCAGGCTACATTGGGCTCGCCTTCCCATCAACCAGAAGTGAGGAGTGTTGGTCGTGGTTACTTATGCCCCCACCGAAGACGAACATCCGTGGAGGGATGCAGGCAAGGCCGATGAGTCAGATGCCTTCTATGACCTCCTGTAAAAGGTGCAAGCTAAAGTTGCCCCTTGGAAAAGAGTCATCCTGTTGGGTGACTTCAATGCCCGAGTTGGTCATGATGCTAGCACCTGGTCTGGAGTGATTAGAAGGCATGGGCCAGATCAGCTCGATAACAACGGCAGAAGGTGGCTAGATTTTTGTGCAGCCCAGGGGCTTGTAATTACCAACATGCTGTTCCGGCTTCGGCGTATCCACACAACATCATGGATGCATGCCGGGTCTAAGCAAGGACATCTGCTGGACTACATAGTCATGGAAAAGCGGATGTGGGCCCATGTCCTTGACACCAGGACTTACCGTGGAGCTGATCTGCCCACTAACCATCGGCTTGTCATCTGTAAGATGACAAGTCGATGGTCAGCCAGCCCTGTGAGTGGCTGGCTGAGGTGCCATCTGTTGAGAAATTACCAAAGGCGATCCGGAGTCTGAGACCAGGAAAGGCACGGGGCAGAACTGATCTCCCAAGCGAAATGCTGAGGGAGGGTGGCGTTTGTGCACATGGCACATGCCATATTTTCTGTCCGTCTGCTACAGCAAAGACGTAGGGAATTCCAACAAGACCTACATCTCTGCATTATTGCCCTGGTCAAGGTCTATGATACCATCAGGCCTGGGCTCTGGGTTGTTCTTCATGATTTCAGAGTTCCTGACCCTCTGCTCACGATCATTAAGGACCTTCATGATGGTGAGCGGGCCCGGGTAAAACTACATGGCCGAGAGTCGGAGCCTTTCCCTGTACACCTTGGGGTGTGACAGGGATGTCCTCTGGCTCTCACATTTTTTAGCATCTATTTCAACCACGTAGTTCGTGAAGCCTTCAACAACTGTACCGGAGGAACTTCCATCTGGTACAGATACAATGGGAGGCTGATCGATGCCCGGGTGTGGTCAAGGGATGGCTCCCTATTGGTCAACCATGTTAGGTATGCTGCTGAACTGGAGCGTGCCACTAAACAGTGGGGCCTTACCATCAGCTCCACCAAAACGAAGCACCTGTCTGGGTATTTTGTAGCATCGGACACTCCTCCCCCACAACTCTCAATTGGTGATGAGGCAGTTGTGGAGAGAGTGGAGGGTTTCCCATGTCTGGGCAGTGTGCTCATGACCGGCTCTGGTTTGACAGCAGAGGTCTCATTTCGAATCAGTCGAGCGGCATTATCTTTTCATCAGTTACTGTACATAACGCTGTGTGGAAGCTACCTGGTCTGTCGTCAATCCCCCTAATGGAACATCTTCGCTGGTTAGAAACATGTAGGCTGGCCTGCCTACGACCCATCCCCGGTTTATCCAGGCTGGCTTGTGAGGAGCTCACAAATCCTTGAAAGATCTGGACAAAGTCCATTGGTGAGCTCCTCCGGCAGGCAAGGCTGCGTTGGCTAGGTCATGTAGCCCGCCTGCCCAGCCACTGCGTGCCTAAACAGCTTTTGCTTGGCCGGATTAAGGGGGCTAAATGGGCGTGGCACGGGCTAGAGAAGAGATGAAGTGATGTGGTATAGGAGTATGTGGAGCTGAGTGGACTTGCCGATGACTGGATCCATCGGTGTCAAGATCGGGCTCTTTGGAGGAGGCTCGTGAAGGATGCTACTGGGCAATTGGAGGCAGTCGCCATCCAACAACAACGGAGGGCAGAGGAGCGACGCTCGCAACAAGGAGCTGAGCGCCGGGTGGCTAAAGCACAGCAATTTGGCACAGTAGTGGGCACAGATGGTGCATCAGCCAGTCTTTTTTAGAATGAATCATCAGCCAGTCATCTCAGTCAGTCGACCCCTGGCACCTGGGTATGCCCCGCAACCTCCTGCCAGCAGGTGTTCGACACTTCACGTGGCCTCAACGTGTACATAGCCTGGCAAAGGTGTCGTGGTGACGTCACCGCCACTTAGTGGCGAATGGCGGTGTGTTAGTTTGTATTACGATCAATAGGTGTGTGTAGTTACATGTATTATTATTATTGGCTCTTTCGTTGTCTTGGGGGTGTATTATGTGTGTCGTTATTTGTAATTGATGTGTGATTGTGAGGGTGGGGCTAGGCTTCATTGTCTAGGGGCGTATTGTGTGTGTGTGATTAACCTGTGTATCTATGTGTAATGCTTACCATCGTTGTTTAGGGGTGTATTCACAATTTTGATAATACAATAATTTTCATTTTAACTTTTACTGATTATGATTCTCGCTTAAACATTTACTGATCATGATTTTGTGTATTTATGTCTGGTCTCAGGACTGAGATCTCGCCACAGGATCTTATAATTAAGATAATTACGCATGAACTTAGGAAGGAAGCACTCACGATCTTCTGTGTAAGCAACTTTTATATCCAGGAACACTCTAATGTGAACACACTTATGTAGGTGGTGATACAATCTTGATTTGAAGCTTTTGTGACTGCGGGAATCTATACTCTTTGATTATTTCGGTAAAGTCACGTAGGTAGAAATAAAATAAAACAAATCATGACGTTTCGATCGCAACAGAAGCAATCTTCATGAGGTGGAACAACCACAGCAAGAAAAATGCTGAAGTAGGCGAGAGAGCTGCAGTGGCAAGAGGTTATATCAGTAAGAAAAGCGGGAAGGGCAAGGGGAGATAGAGAGAGGGGGGAGGGGGTGTGGAGCAGGGGAAGGGGGGCTGTGTGAGCGCTAGGGGGAGAAGCAGTGAGGCTGGGGGGGAAGTAGGCGGGGCTAGAAGTGGGAAGCTGAGTGTGGGACACGGGGGGAAAGTAACTCGGAAAAATTATACTAGTGTAGAGTAGGAGTTAGTGACGTCATGTCACGCTCGCCCTCTGGTACGATGACGTCACGGATGGTGACGTCATGCACAGGGGGCGGGACGGTGACGTTATGTCCCCCTCGGGGATTTAAGCCGGAACCCGTCACGGGTTCAGGGTCGTCTGGAGAGTCCGGGAACGTCTACTGCACAGTCGGGACCCAGGGGGGGGGGGGGGGGGAATTGGCACCAGGCTAGGGTAGCCTGCGGGTGTGCTAGGGACCTCCCCAGTACCTTTCCCCTGGGGTGTGGAGTGTAGGCACTGAGTGTGCAGTACACGGAGTCGTGTGCGGAGAAGTCTTTAATAAAACAACTGGCGTAAGCCCTTAATAAAACTGGCGTGAGCCCCTACACGAAGATCTGCCTCGGAGTCATCATTTACGCCTCACCAACTGACGTCAGGAGTGGACTTTTTCAAGGCGATGCTCTTGAAAAAGCGGAACCCACTTGTTGCGTCTTCCAACGACGCAGAGGCGGCAACCCGGGACCGGACGATCCCGGGCTCCGTGGCCCCGGTTATTGCGGCCACGGCTGGTGTTTCTATAGCACCAGTGAAGGACATCGGGCGCGCTGGGGAGACGCCATTACAGGTCTTCTAGCGACCACGTGGCAGGCCGCCGCCATCTTGACCATCGCGGTGGAGAAGCGGGCGGGACCGGCCATTTTGGAGGTGTCACGTGGTGCGCAGCCTGCTGCTGAAGCAGCTGTGGCACGGGAAGGAGCCGCGAGGAGAGGACTCCGTCGTCGCTTCGGAGGGCTGGTCGGCGTGCAAGATTCTTCCCAGCGCTCCACCCTGCCGTCCTCCGCTCGTCACAGCTTGTCAGGCGAGGTGTGACGCGCCACACACCGGCCCCTGTTGACACCTCATCCATCTTGCGTGCGCCTGGTTGTGAGTTAATGTTATTTTTTATTGTTTTCCCGCCGGGATGCCGGGTGTCCAATCGCTTTTAATAATTTGCGTCTGTCCGTGGCGTTCATGTCGGGTGTCCGCATATACCATTTTTGTTCATTACGGCGTCGGGATTGTTATGTTAAGGAGCCAGTTAATTATTAATTTGGCTAGGTGGGGGGTCTCTGGCTCCGTTAAGATCCAGTGGATTGCCGGGTTTATGATTTGTTGACACTTGTTGGTTGCCGTTGCGTAGTCGCGATTGTTTTGGGTATACAGTATGGAGCTTCGCTTGTGAGTGTTGTCAACGTGTGACTGTGGAAAACTCTGTTCATCATTGTTAATGTATAGCTGTGCTGTGATTGTTAACAGTTTATAGACTGTATGAAGCATTGCTCGAGATGGTTAGCTGTATGCAGACTGCATAGACTGCATATACTGTATTACCCCATTCGGCGATTATTAGGCATTTTGTGTATTAAAAAAAATTTTGCTCCTCAAATTGGAATGCCTGAGTCCCATGGTAAATGTTGAGGGGGGTTTTGAAATGCAAGGTTCAAATTGTACGTGTTTGTGAGGGTGTGAGATTGCGATTGTGCGGGGGATGATTGCCTTGGTTTGTGGCTCTGCCGTCATTGGTATGGAGCATTTAAATTGAGATGGTGACATGCTGCCGGTGGTTGGAATTGTTGTGCTGGCTGTCAAATTTCTTGGGGCGCAGATCCTGACCAGGAGGGTCCAGGGGGTGTTGCGTGCCTAACATGTCAGTTGTGGTCCCGTCATGCTACGGCTGACGGCTTGACCTGGCGGCCCGGAGGTTGAGACCCTCCGTGGTGCATCTGGAGCTGGAGGCTCGCCCTTCCAGCCTGGAGATCGAGACACTCCGAGGCGCGTTGCAACAGAGGGCTGGTGATTCGTGGTGTTCGGGCGTTGTTGTCCAGTTGCGTTGAGACTGTATCCCTCCGTTGTTAGGGTGCATGTCGTGCAGTAAGTGAGCGCTAGACGATTCTTCCATCTTCGCTCTATCACAATCTGGTGGATGGAACGGGGGCTGGGGGTCGGGGAACCCTGCCACCCGTGTTGTGTGGGTGAAGGTGAACGTACAGTTGTACCCCGGAGATCAAACTTGATTCGTTCCAACACCAATTTGTTCCAACACCAATTAGTTCGGGTTCTGGTGCATTCCATCTCCGAGGTTCTACTGTATTTGGGTTCATCGCGGCGTTGGTTGTGCATCCAAGGCGTCTGAATTTGTGTTATTTTGTTCTTCTCCTCTCTCGCGCCGGCCGGAATCCCCTCATCTCAACTACACAGGGGGCCGGGTGTCTGTTGTGTCCGCTGAGCCGGGCCGCACGAGTTGTGATGGCGCGAGCGATGCCGTGCCTTTGTGTGCGCCTGCAGAAGCCCCGCCAGTAATTCCACCAGCGGCGCCTCACCTGGCGGATTGGCCGGCAGACTGGACACCTGCCAGCACACCGCCGATTCTGACGCCGACGCAGCACGGAAGAGCCGGCCAGCGTCACGCACATGCTCGCGGGGCAAGCGGATACGGTGATGGACAGTGTGGCCGTTTCTTCGTCCCCTGCCTTCGTCGGACACGTTCCGGTGTCCCCTGTGGGGAGTTGTCTTCCCATTCGGGTTGCCGGGCTCTGCTCTCGTAATGGTTGCAGCCGGGTTGGCTGATTTTTTTCACGGGGCGGGGGGGTGATGTAGAGTAGGAGTTAGTGACGTCATGTCACGCTCGCCCTCTGGTACGATGATGTCACGGATGGTGACGTCATGCACAGGGTGCGGGACGGTGACATCATGTCCCCATGGGGGATTTAAGCCGGAACCCGTCACGGGTTCAGGGTCGTCTGGAAAGTCCGGGAACGTGTACTGCACAGTCGGGACCTGGGGTAGGGGGAAATTGGCACCAGGCTAGGGTAGCCGTGGGTGTGCTAGGGACCTAACCAGGACCCTTCCCCTGGGAGAGAGATGGGACCCCGGGATAGGGGGAAATTGGCACCAGGCTAGGGTAGCCGCGGGTGTGCTAGGGACCTCCCCAGTACCTTTCCCCTGGGGTGTGGAGTGGCGGAGAGGTCTTTAATAAAACAACTGGCGTAAGCCCTTAATAAAACTGGCGTGAGCCCCTACACGAAGATCTGCCTTGGAGTCATCATTTACGCCTCAACACTAGTACCCGGCAGGTATGATGGAAACAACCACAACCAGTTAAAGCTTTATCTGGTTAATAGGATTCTTCCAATGATTGCTCAATTTGTATCCATCTTCTCGGTTCATGTTATGTCTATGTTTATTTATCTGGATGGCTTCATGAACAAACCTTTGCTCGTTGCCAGAAGGTTTGCAGATCACCTTGGTCTCGGAAAAAACAATATCATGTGAGCCCGTAGCATTATAAAAATGGTCAGCCACGGCAGAGGTATTGGTTCTGCCGTGTTTCAGATCTGCATTGTGTTCGCAAACATGGTCCGAGATATGTCGTTTCATTTCCCCAATGTATCTGCTACCGCAGGTACAACTCAGTTTGTACACTCCAGGATATTGCATGTCAGGGATTACCTCCTTCACATATGGGATTAGATCACGGATTTTGTATACTGTATTGAATCGGACATGGATCTTGTGTTTGTATCAGATTTTAGAAATATTTTTGGTAACACCTGTTATGTATGGTAAAGTGATGGTTTTGATTGGCTTCTAACGGGATTGATTCTCTATGATTGGCGAAACAGCTTTGCGAATAATGCCTGGTGTACGTGTTCCAGTTCAATGGCTAGGTGGTGTTGGTCGGAAATGCAGTGGACCCTATGGTGTAGTGTTTTGATGAGGGAATTCTTCTGTGCCGAGTGGTGGTGTTAATCAGGTTTCAGATAGGAATGTGTGGGTGGCTTTCCTGTGGACAGAGTGTCCCAACGAGCCATCAGGTCTCTTCTCAAACAAAACATCCAGGAATGGTAGCTTACCATCCTTCTCCACTTCCATGGTGAATGTTTTGTCCATGAAAACATTCGCTATCACTGGTGTTGAGGGGGAACCCATGGGGGTACCTTCATTTTGTTTGTAGAAAGTACCATTCCAGGTGAAGAAAGTGTTGGTAAGGCAGTGTCTAACCACAGTTGGTACATCAGGATTCAGTCCATCTTGGACCAAGTTTTCAATGAATGCTCAAGTGTCAGGTACAAGAGCCTTGGTGAACAGACTACATCAAAGCTTATTCTTAGCTCTTTCGGTAAAGTCACATTGAAGGGAAACAATAAATAATAAAAAATATATAAAATATATATAAAATAATAAAAATTCTCACGATGTTTCGACCATAACACAAACGGTCATCATCAGGTGTTATGGTCGAAACTTCGTGAGAATTTTTATTGTTTTATATATATATTATTATTGTATTGTTTCCCTTCAATGTGACTTTACCGAAAGAGCTAAGAATATGAATTACTGCAGTCACGAAAGCTTTAAATAAAAAAAAATACATCAAAGCTGACAAGCAAATCATCTGGAAATAGTGAAATGCCCTTGATTAGAGAAACCAAGTGAGCTGAGTTACGTACTGCTGAGGTAATCTTGCCCGTGAATGGAAGCAAGGTCTCGGACAAGTAGGTGAGTTGATAGTGGAAACGATGGGCCGAAGTAGAGTACCTTCTTTATGGACTTTTGGAAGACCATAGAATCTGGGTGGTCTAGTAGGAGAACGTTTTAGGGAGAGCCGCTTGAATGGTTAGATTACATAAGTCGAATTGGTAATTATGTTGGTTTTGTAGCCAGGTGGTTGATAGGGTCTTTGTTGTTTTTGGTGTAACTGCCATCATTATGAAGGTCCTGGATTTTCTTCTTGTACGTGGTTTTATCCATGATGACAGTAGCATTGCACTAGTCGGCTGCGAGGATGACTATGTCCTCTCTCTTTTTCAATTTGGCGAGTTCAGAACGCTCGTCTTTGCTGATGTTATTAATGGGGTTCTTAGCATTTTTAAGGATGGTGGCATTTCATATCTTACCATGTCTGTTGTGATGTGTCCCAAGCCTTTGAGGGCTACATCTACATTGTTCAATTATATCATCCACTGGGATGTGTTTGGGGGTGAGAGCAAAATTCAGCCCTCGAGCTTGTACCGATTTTTTGGCTATCGGAGATTGTGGTGTTACTCTGACTGATAACAGTCTTGTTAACATCTAGCTTTTTAATGTGTGGATCTGGTTTATTTTTTGACAAGTTATGAATATAGGAATAAGGTTAACCTTATATTTGGAAAACTGTTGCGGCAGAAGCAGTCGTGTTATCTACAAGGTTCCAATCAGATGTGGACATTTTATCTGTCAATGTTAAGTGTGATTGTAAGAGACATTTGTCTAAATTATCAAGTTCAAGACTGAATAGTCGTATCCTCTCTGAGATTAGAGAAAAGCTAGCTCTGAATAAGATCCGGTTAAAGTTAGGAGAAGTAACAGAAGGAGATGTGGGTGTAAATGTGGTCGGTATTACCTTGTTGTCGTGGAATTTCTTCAGAAAGGTGAGAGACTCGATCATGTGAGCCTTCTTGTCTCACAGTCTGTTAAAGGCTCTAACAGACGTGTGGAAAACCTCTCCGTAGAGGTGGTTCAATCTTGATTTGAAGCTTTTTATGACTGCAGGAATCCATACTCTTTGGTTTTTCGGTAAAGTCACGTAGGTAGAAATAAAATAAAATAAATCACGACGTTTCGATCGCAACACAAGCAATCTTCATGAGGTGGAACAACCACATCAAGAAAAATGCTGAAATAGGCGAGAGAGCTGCCGTGGCAAGAGGTTATATAGGTAAGAAAGGGGGGAAGGGCAAGGGGAGAGAGAGAGGGGGGGGGGGGTGGAGCAGGGGAAGGGGGGCTGCATGAGCGCTAGGGGGAGAAGCAGTGAGGCTGGGGGGAAGTAGGCGGGGCTAGAAGTGGGAAGCTGAGTGTGAGACACGTGGGGAAAGTAACTCAGAAAAATCTACTAGTACCCAGCAGGTTTGATGGAAACAACCACAACCAGTTAACGCTTTAACTGGTTAATAACATCCTTCCAATGATTGCTCAATTTGTATCCATCTTCTCGGTTGAAGTTATGTCTATGTTTATATATCTGCATGGCTTCATGAACAAACCTTTGATAGTAGCCAGAAGGTTTGCAGAGTACCTTGGTCTCAGAAAAAAACAACATCATGAGAGCCCACAGCGTTATAACAATGGTCAGACACGGCAGAGGCATTGGTTTTGCCTTGTTTCAGATCTGCCTTGTGTTCACGAACACTGTCCGAGATATGTAGTTTCGTTTCCCCAATGTAACAGCCACCACAGGTCCAACTCAGTTTGTAGACTCCAGGATATTGCATGTCAGGAATGACCTCCTTCACATATGGGATTAGATCACGGATTTTTAGTACGGTTTTGAATCTGACCTGGATCTTGTGTTTGTTTAAGTTTTTAGAAATCTTTTTGGTAACTCTTGCGATGTATGGTAGAGTTGATGGTTTTAAATGGCTTCTCAAGGGATTGTTTCTCCATGGTTGGAGAAACAGCTTTGCGAATAATGCGGTCCGAGTACCCATTCATTTTGAGGGCCTGGTGTACGTGTTCCAGTTCACTGGCTAGTTGGTGTTGGTCGGAAATGCAGTGGGCCCTATGGTGTAGTGTTTTGATGAGGGAATTCTTCTGTGCTTGATGGTGGTGAGAATCAGGTTTCAGATAGGATTCTGTGTGGGTGGTGATGTTGATGGTGTTAATGGTGGTGTTGGTGGTCGAGTTGGTGGTGGTGTTAGTGGTGTTGATAGTGGTGTTGGTGGTGTTGATGTTGCTCGTCGAGCTGGTGGTGATGTTACTGGTGTTCGTGGTGGTGTTGGTGTTGATGGTGATGTTGTTGGCGGTGGTGTTGGTGGTGGCATTGTTGGTGGTGGCGTTGTTGGTGCTGGTGTTGCTGGTGGTAGTGATGTTGGTGGTAGTGTTGGTAGCGGTGGTGTTGTGGGTGGTGTTATTGGTGGTGTTGGTGGTGGTTCCTACGATCCATCCTGGGTTTAACCTAGCTGGATTGTGTGAGGAGGTCACAGATCCTTGAAAGATCTGGACACATTTCCACCAGTAAGCTCCTCCGGCAGGCAAGGCTGTGTTGGCTGGGTCTTGTAGCCCGCATACCCAAGCAGTTTTTTTTTTGGGCCGCATAAAGAGGGCTAAACGGGTATGACATGGGCTGTAGAGTAGATGGACTCATGAAGTACGGGAGGTTGTGGAGCTGAGTGGACTTGCAGAAGACTGGTACCAGCGGTGTAAATATCGGTATCTGTAGAGGAAGCTCGTGAAGGATGCTACTGGGCAGTTGGAGGCAGTCGCCCTCCAACAAAAACTGAGGGCAGAGGAGCGACATTCACAATGAGTGGAGCACCGGGTGGATAAAATTCAGCAAGTAGGCACCGTTAGGGGTGCAGCTGGTGTATCTACCAGTCATCTCAGTTGGCCAACCTTTGAAACCCTGGGTCTGTCCTGTGATGTCTTGTTAGCGAGCCTTCGACACTTCACGTGGTCACAAAGTGCACCTGGCCTAGCACAGGCGCCGTGGTAACATCCCCGCTAATTAGTGGCGAATGTCGGTTGTTGTTTTTTTGTTTAGTGTTTTGGGTAAGTGGTGATGATGTGTGTCTGTGTTGATGATGTAGGTTCATGGTGTGAATGTGAATCCGCGTTGTGACTTGACTCGTGTTGAGACGCGGTGCTGTCACGCCCCCTCGACTCTGTGTGATCCTCGCCTTCGTCTCCTGCTCCGCATGCAGAGACGCTTGAAGTTCTGTGCAACCTGCTCTGCAAGTTGCCACAATGGAGGTACGTGTGGCTCCTCCACTCGTGTGGTGAATTATGGATGGACGTGTGCTCTCCACTTTCCGTTTACCTACCTGTCATCTATCCATATACCTGAGTGTGCATTTGCTTGCCCGCCAGAGTGTGTGTGCATCTATCAGAGCATCTCCCCGAGATCCTGTCTGTGTACCTGCCTGTCTACACGTGAATGTTCTACAGTACTTTTATCTATCCACCACTGAATGAGGGCCTCCATCCCTGAGACCCTGCTACCCCGCACAATCCTGTGATGTAATAATCCACCAAGCACTGATTTCGTCGCTCCATTTTTCTGGCAGCTGTCCTCTCAGGCGTGTTCCGATACTTGGCTGCATCTCCGTTATTGTTCTTAACCATTGGCCATCGTTGTTCCTCCTGGCCGTGGCACGTCCTGGCCCAGCCCCACTCCTCTTAACAGTTTGAAGGATCCAATAACCTGCGTGTGTCCTCTAAATCCACACGTGTCTCATTGTAAATCCAAGTGTGACATCTGATATTGGCCAAATATCCCAACGCTGAGAACTGACGAAATCTCGGAAGAACCATCCTGGAAGTCGAGCCCAGGATCTCAGAGATCCTGGCTCAGTGCCAGCCTCCTGCACTTTCCCCAACATATTGCTAAAGCCTATGTGGTGGACCTTTGTCTTTGTGTGTGTGTAGATTAGCCGAGCTGGAGAGGCGAGGAGTAAGGGCGAATCTTGCACCACGTGGAGTGCGCTGTCCTCAGAGGGCACCGCCTCCATCTGCATCAAATTGCAGCAAGGTAAGAACAGTCATGTGGGATATCACAGAGGGCCATGGTGAATGGTGGAACATCACGATGGCCATGTTACATGGGGAAGTCACAGTGGCCAAGTTGCATGGGGGACTTAATGTTAACCATGTTGCATGAGGGACTGCATCATGGTGGCCATGTTGTATGGGGATCATTATCTGTGCTCTTGCCTTAGGACATCACGCTTTCAGATGCACTTCCGATATTAGGATTATTGTCCTTTCCCCACATATCCATTTAGCACAATTGGCTATGTACGGTGCAAAAGAAGTTCAACATATATACAGACATAACTGGTATTGGCCAAAACATCCCAATCCTGAAATATTTTGCCTACAAATTGCTTCAATTTTGGATCAAACAGCTGTTATTCTCATGTCTGCACAAATCCTGGCTCTCTTTGGCCCTCACTTAACCAACTGTGAGAAGCGGGAACTTGCAGCCATGCAGCAAGTGTGGTACTTTGCACTCTACTACAAATCCGAGGGTGTCAACAATGATAGATATGACGACTACGGACAAAATTCCACTCTGGTGAAGCTTGCCACAAAACACCGGCTGTGGGTGTGGTCACAGGGCCCATCGGGAGCAGGGCTTGTGGCCTCTTATTATTGCACCTGAAGTACCAAACAGGGCTATCACACACGCACACACCAACGCACTTCAGAATCCCCTGCAATACTGCACATGACGTGCTGAAAACGATTGGAGGTCAAGGCCAGGTGATCCAGTGCCTTTATCACAAAAGGAACACCTTTGAGGCCGACGTTTGTGTTAAGTCCGTTTCCACGGGCGGCCGTGCAATGCAGTGGTGACACTCATGCCTCGCAGCGAGGAGGGGGGCCTGGGTTCGACTCCTGATTCAGGTGCCGTCTTGTATGGAGTTTGCATGTTCTACCTCTGTTCTGCATCAGTTCCTTCTGTGTTTTCATACTTTTTCCTCCCTAAAGCTTAAAATACACAAAGACAGTGTAAACTGGTATTGGGGCAAAACATCCCATTGCTGAAAGATTACCTGCACATTACGGTAGTTCCTCATTTAATGCTATAGATACATTACTGAAAAGTTCCGCGTTCAACAAAAAAGTATTGAGCGAAAATAATTTCCTCATAAATAATATAATAATAATGTTTGGCGAGATACAATGTACACATACAATTTAAGATGGCGAGACCAATAACTGAGGGTATGCCGTCACGTTACTTTATCATTGCGAGTAATGTATCATTGTAGCTCAAGAAAGTAGTTCGTTGTCGGCTCCTCAAAAATCGCGTTATAACGGGCAGGTTCCGCGCTTTAACAGCCGTGTTCCACATTATAACAAGTGCGTTTCGTTTTAAAACGAGAAGCGTTCTGTGTTGCAATGGGCGCGTTCGTGTTATTGCGGGCACATTCCGCGTTGTGCGAAAAGTGTGTCCTAATGGAAGAGCCATGTTAAAGCGAAAACAAATGTTAACATGCGATTGCATTTAGATTTCTCAAATGACCAATCCGATTTGAATATCTTCAAATCCTATTGGGCGCCCTACGTCGGCTCCTGCTTCTTCTGTGGTAGCTTCTCACCAATGAGAGTCAAGTGTACTACTGGAACTCACGGTGCTATTAGACCTGGTGAAATGATATTTAATTATTTCATTATGAACATGATTTATCTCTGGATATTCCTGAAACATGTGTAGGCTCCTCACTTTTTGCGATTTCCTTTGTGCAGCTCCAAGCAGGAAACATTCCCAAGATGGAGCTTGTTGTATCTAGGCCCCTTTTCCATCTTAATGTTAACAAGTAATTTTCCGATACATATAGATACATGTTTCTTTTTTTTTTATAATAATGAATAAAAACACCAAACCAGGCCTCCGCATGGCATGTGGAGGTTATCTTTACCATGACCCACTAACACGATTTTGACATTAAGAGCCCTCCCAGGGTCAGAGGGAGCAGATAGAGAGCAGAGCACAGCGAATTGCCAGGGGCTGACGTAAACACACCAAGCCAGGGTCACTGGGAGTTTGCGTTAGCCTAGATATAGTTCAGTAAAAAAGCTGATTGGTTCTACATTACTATTAAAGTAACTTAAAATCGGAATTCAACGACAGGGTAGGCTAAAGTTATTGATCTTCACACCAACTTCAATTGAACCCTGCCAATAGCTACATCAATGTAACCATCAACCGTCTATTGGTTTAACATTAAATCTATTTTCATATTTTAATATTTTTTATACGACTGGACCCAAAGCCTATAACAATCAGGTTTTCCGAAGTCAACATGCATGTTCTAACCCAGACATGAGCGAATAATGAGCAGAGTAGATATAAGGTTGGAGAAGAAAGGAAAATAAGCGCAGCAAACTGCAAACGTAGGCAAAAAGCCAGGAACAACCAACCAACCTAACAACAGCAAGCCGGGGCTAGACAGGCCATCGAATTAGATAAATCCCGGGGTCAGAGGTCACAGACCAAGGGCTGAGAGGCAGACGAAAACCAGAACTGACTTCAGGGTTAACCCGCCCTCACCTACACGGAGTGACGGAAATGAATGAGGCCTTGAATTGGCGGCGTCAGCGAAAACAGCGGTCACCACACGCTAGAGAGAGTGAGGGCCAAAGAGTGTAGAGAGACTGAAAAGAGAATAAGGGCGGGACCTTAGAATGTCAACGCATTTCAGCGAAAATAACAGGCTAATAAAAATCAGTGCATTATTTCCTACTTAACATTCGTGTTGGCACCATTCACCGAGGCTTACACAAAACATGAACTGCATAATGACTTGGGCAGTGTTAAACCCAAGGTGGGAAAGAAAGGGAAATCCCGGCCGTCTTTGTATCCCTGCAGCGCGGGGTAGGAGTGTGTATACGCTCGGGGAAACACGAGTCAAACACCACAACGGGAAGCTGACCCAGACCTTGGATTAATACAGAATCATAACTGTGGAACTCTGATGAAATGAAATGTTAACTTAAAACGTTTTAACCATTTCTTTGTGCGTCGGTGAAAGTCGGAGGGAATATCGCCCCTCCCTCCAGGTTGTGCACCCAGACAGAGAGGCGCCTTCGAGACAATTTATAACATTTGATTGTTTTACTTGTGGGTTTTATGGTAGGAGTATGACAACGGAATATACCGTGGGTGATGCACAAGGACACACACTGACACACGTACGGACACACACGGACACAGATACATACGGACAAATCCTGACACAGCAAAAATCGAAAGAAACCCCGCCTTGTGGGCAGGATCTGAGTGAAGGGATTTTTGGGCATAAAAAGAGGATCCTGAACATTGAAACCTCAGTTCGACCGGGGGGTCGACTCAGGAGCGAGCTGCGACCAGCGGGTCGGCTCGACTCGTCCGCAGTTCATCGGAACTCAGCTGAGTTCGATCGGCTCACCAGAGCCGGCCATCGGGGGCTCGACTCATCGTAGCGGCTCCCCATCTCATCTGCAGGCGGGCAAGACCCGCTTGACAGCTCAACTCGCCCCTGCGTGGGTCAGCCTCTGCCGACGCGGAGGTCTCTGCTGCCGCCGGGGTGGTGAGGCTCGCTGTTTGGCGACAAGGTTGCGTGCACACCGTGCATCGCCAGCCGAGTGCGCACCCCGAGTCAACACTCAACCACCGTGCACGCTGCGAGCGAGCTGTGGCGCCATCTACCGACCGCGTCCTGACCTGCAGCAGCGTATCGACGACATCCGAATCCATTCAACACGGTGACCGCCGAATCGACTGATACGTATGACGCGCACCGCCCCCTCACCACACGACAAGCAGGCGTCTGTTTTACACAAGTTCGACCCCGAACACTGACTATTCAAACAATTCATGTCACTCAAACATACACGGGTCCTTAAACCAGAAGCCAACACTCAAGTCTATCGGTCATCAGTGGCCGTGAAGGCGTCACAACGAGACCGAGTGTTCATACATATGTCGTTATAAGCGTATCCATAGTTGTCCTCTTTACTATTTAGTGGGCTGTACTCTTAATCGCATAAATATTCAACAGATCCATCAATACGAATTTACTTTTGACACCTTCTCCCGTAGAGCCACGCTCTTGTGGGGAAGGGTGTGTCCCACCAGATCCTCATCAGGCGATCTGGTCCACAATTAATTAAAACTTGGTATCAGGTGAGGTCCTCAGAAGAAAGGAGCACCCCATCGCATGCCCTTACTCCAAGCCATTATGTAGTCAGATAATCTGCCGATGTATCTGTTGAGATTTGTGCCTTTAAGAATAATAACTGTTTTATTGTTTTTCTTATCGTCGTATAATCTTTAAAGTACCTTTCGTTCGTAATCGCCGCACGTACTCGCGTACTCTACAGAATAATCACCTGTTCTGAGACCCAGTGTGCTAACAACGTGATAAGGGTTGCATATGATCGATGATCAATAACGAGTGCGATACTGCGGGAATAATTCAAGTATAATCAATCATTATAAGTTACGGTTTTTGTTTAGATAGCATTTGCATGTTCTAATAACTCTCTCCTTCTCTAACAACCATCGCTTTATGCGGGGTCCATGTGTTATCAAAGTGAAATCGTACAGTCGTTGATGATACTGTCTTGATACCGTGTGGATACCGTGTTGAAGTTCCAAGATTGACAGTTCACATACATATTATAGTTAAGGTTTAATTAGAAAATAAATTGATTAAAACAGAAGTGGTCGTGTGATCCTTTCCTGAAATTTTTGCATAAGATCTGTATCCTGCGACGAGATATGAACTCGGGAACCTAAACTATAAACACACCAATCCACACTCATTAAACTTTAAAGCGAATGATATGAACTTGGGACCTAAAATATGAACACTCGGGGAGTGTTAAAGCGAGAATCATTGTATTATGCTGATCAATAATACGAAGTTAGACAACGAGGCCGAATTGACACTAGCGTAACTGCACACAATTGATTGCGTTATCCTGATTGATAACCCCACCTCGTCAACGAGGCGGGGCCTGATTATCATAAAGGCTATCATTAACACAACCACACCCACTCGTATAAATGAATACGATTACCTCTCTAATTAGCATAGTTACACGCATAATTACACGAATTAGCATAATTTCGGATTAATTGTGCAAATTTCGAATTTCATTTAATTTTAATTATTTTTCATCAATTTTCACACACCCACATATACAACAAGCTGCAGATAGCTCTGGAACTTCAGGGCGAGGGCAGTGATGAAGATTTCAACATCATAAAAGTCCTGAACAGATTTTATTTCAGAGAACACCGCTGTATCGTTCTGAAGCTGAAGTATGTACTGTGTGCTGCTGCCGCCGCCCCCCCCCTACCCGCCTATAACGTGGTTAACTAACTTAACAAACTTTCATAATATTTTTAAAGTGACCTGGCCACAAATTAAAGCTTAACAAAGTAGCATGTTGATTTTAAATGTGGAGGGGAAAACCAGTGGACCCACAGAAAAATCCAAGTGACCACGGAGAGAACATGCCACTCGCACCAGCATTTCGGCGAGCGGCCCGATGGTGACGGCCGACACCAGCATAGCGGCTATGGGTGTGAAGCGAGGGCGATTCGGCTTGGGTCCCAGGAACGGGATCCGCTCCCCGCTGCCCTCCACGATGGCGCATCGCTGGCGGGGCTGCACGTTGAGCCCCAGCTTTTCCAGGAGGTCCGTACCTGCAATACACTCGTGGCATAACACACTCGAGACGTAGAATTCCTGGGTGCACACCTGGTGTCCGAGACGGACCTCGAGGGAGATCCTTCCCAGCAACCCCATCCCGGCTCCGCTCGCTGTGTGCAGCGTGCGATCCGGGGCCTGCAGGCGGCTCACGTCAACCCCGAGCACGCTGCAGTGTGCGGCGCTCACGAGTGAGGCTATGGCTCCCGTGTCCAGTAGGATTCGGGTGCGCTGCCCGTTCACCTGTCTTTCCACCAGCGATGTGGCCCCCGTGATTCCTGCCACCAGCTCCCGTAGCCAGTCGCCCGTCCTCACCGCATCCTTGGGTGTTGGGGTCGGAATCTGCGTGGGGGTCACTCGCTCACCATTAATATTATCGTCGTTTTGTTTCGGGACCTCATTGATTGCACCCCTAGGTGGTCCACTCTCTAGGGGGCGTCGACGTTTAACCCTGGCGCGTTTCTAGCGCGGGCGATCTGAGGACAGTCTCTCACTAGATGTCCCCGGTGGTCGCACAGGTAACATGCCCGGGGGGCGGTTCCGTAGGAGGTCCCCTGTCCACCCCCTCTCCCCCTTCCCGTACGTAGCTGCCCAAGGTCGGCTTCTAACTGGGTCACCCGTCCGGCCAGTCCCCCCACTGTGGGGCATAGCTCACCCATTTCGGATTGAATGGTCTTTACATTTTTGTTCGCTTCATCCCGTATATCTTTTATACCCGTCTGTATCCCCACTACCCAGCCCAGGGTTGTCTCGCGGGGCCCCGTAGACTCTCTTGCTCGACCCTTTATCGTGCGGGTGAGTCCTTCTTCCTCTTCCTCTTCCTCTGGGCCCAGGCTCGCGATGGCTCGCTCTCGTCCCGGCCCCCGGAGCTGAGCGCGTTGGCTGGAAAGTCTTTCACACTTACGCGCGCGCTCAACAAGGGCGTTAAAGGAAAGGCGGGTGCAGCTTAGATCGGGGTGCCCCCATGAGGTACGAGTCAAGTATCGTAGGATTTTCTCGGAGGCGAGGTCCTCAACTGCCTCCGCCGTGTACCCTGGGCGTGCAAGCTGCGTTAGCGTACGCACGTCCTCGACATAGTCACACAAATCCTCGTTGGGTTGGCGGCGGCGTGCCTCTAAGGCGATCTTTGCCTCCTCCTCATTACTCACGCCGAACCCAAGTCAAGTTGGCGCATTAGCTCTGCTAGCTGGGTTTGTGTGATCGCGGGTAGGGCTTCTGTGAAGTCAGCCGCCCGTCCATCTAAGTGTACGGTTAGTTGCTCTAACGCCTGTGCGTCTATCCACCCATTATTTTTTTTAGCCCCTTAAACGTTGTGGGCAAATACCTTCCATGACGGGGTCCCCTGGCCGGTAAATATATGCCTTATTTTTACGTGGGGTCACGCGGGGGTTCGTACCGCTTCTGACGCCAAACTGTGGGGGCTACCGTCCCCTGCCATCACCGAATTGTCGGGGCCGTTGCCCCCCGACTGCCCCCGAATACGCGCACGCCAGGCGCCTAGCTCGCTACCTCGCTATAAAAAATCGCGCAGGCACGCGACCGCAACACAGTCACACAGGGACGTGAGTGCTAAGCACTACTGTAAACAATCGCACAGGTACGCGAGCGCTAAACACCACCGTAAACAGTCGCGTAGGCACGCGCACGCTGAACGCTCCGCCTCATGGTAAACAACCGCGCATGCACGCGAACACCAAGCATGCTCTACCCTCCTCTTCACACTCCCAAAGACCACACGACACAGTTGATCCCCCTGCTAGCTATTTTATTTACCGCGAGTAACCCGTTAAACTACGCGTGATTGTGTGAGTCAGTGGATGCCAGCCTATTCCCCCTGGGCTCCTAGGCTCAATTTATCCTGCCTATCGTTCCGCTCTCTACCCTCGATTAAATAGCTCAAACTCACCGCTCACTGACTTATGCCTACGTCCACTCTGCTGCGCTGGAAGCTGTAGAAGGGCGATGCTGTGGGTCGTCTCCATAGAGGGTTGAGCCTGGCTGCATTGAAGCTCGTCACACGGACGTCTCTTGAAGAAGAACTCTCCTACTGCCTCAATCACCTGCCTTTTATCCTACCTATCACAAAAGGCATTTCCGCGGACCTTGCTTGCCCGTGCCCTTTTGTCCATTCAGATGCCTGGTTATTCTTGTCCCTTTGTTATCTAGATCCCTAATCCTGCCTATAACAAAGGCGTTCCGCTGTTCCCACACCCCGTGCCGCCCTGTCCATTCAGATGTCGGAATGCTCCTGTCCCGTTGTTATTTGGATCCGTAATCTCAACTTTATAACAAAAGGCATTCAGATGCTTCCGCACCCGTGCGGCCCTGTCCATTCAGAGGCCTGGCTATTCTTGTCCCTTTGTTATCTAGATCCCTAATCCTAACAAAGGCATTCCGATCCGTACTCGTGCTTGTGTGTGTGCGGTTTCACTCACGGTGGCTCAACGGCCTCTGCCGTGACCACGTAACTTTAATATCAGGTCACGGCGCTGCGGTGCATGTCAGCCTCGGGGGTAGATCACCCAATTGCCCGCCCGCAGGAAACCATGAAACTTGATCCCATTAGGGGCTTCTGGATAAAAACCTGTCAGCCAGGTGACCTTCCCTCCCGGCTCTACGTGGGGTATGCGTGCATTCATGTGGGGCGGGGGGGGGGAATGGGTGGCGAGAGGCGCGCCGCGTCGGCGCTGTCACTCCCCGGTGGCGGTGTCACGGCGGTGGGCACGGCCCCGATGGAGCGGCTCCGCTGCGGCGGCACCACAGTCTCTGTGGCTGTGTGCAAGTATTCGTCTCTAAGTGTCTGTCTGAGTGTCTCTGTGTATCTGAGTGTCTGTACTTGTGACTGTTTATGTGTGTGATGATGATGCTGTTTAAGACAGTGTATACATGCACATATGTATGTTGTTCTTGTGATCATTGTCCAGCTATGGATGTTCATGGGACCCTGGAATACTTGGCTCCGAAACTGTTGCAGGGCTATAGCTTGGCCTGTGGAAAGGATATGTGGGCACTGGGCTGCACGGTGGCGGAGTTGGCGACGGGCAGGGACTTTTTCTGGTCCGACAGCCACGTGATCCCCCTCTCTTTCCTTGGAGTCGTGGGCCATGGGGGGGGGGGGCGGGGGGCGGGCAGGAGGGTGGGTGGCCACTTTGTGATCTCTGAATAATGGCCGTCGTATGTTGCGTGTGGTTGTGTCTACACGTGTGCATCTTGTATGTGTGGGGGAGCGGTAGTGTAGCGGTTAGCCTGCTGTGCTAGAAACTGAGTTCGAGTCCAGCTCATGGCCAACACCAGTGACGATGATCTGAAGTGGTCCTGGGCCTCCCCTAGTTCGAGTCAGTCTCAACTGAGTACCTGGTGGAGTGTGTGAAGTACCTTGGTCAACGTGGCCCGCCACCCCTGTCTTTGTGTGTTGCTGCTTTTGCTATTCAATACTAACAGCACTTGCTCTATACAGTGTGCCGAAGCTATACGGGTGACCTTTGTCTTCATATAAACCGTGTGCAGATTCTGGGGATGCCTCCAAGGTACATGGTGGATGCAGCTCCCAACAGAACGCAGTTCTTTGGTGAGTTGAAGGGTGGGGCGAGTGACGGACCGGATTCTGTTTTAGGGAGTGGCCTCGGGCT
The DNA here is from genome assembly GCF_048934315.1 of Petromyzon marinus. Lineage (NCBI taxonomy): Eukaryota > Metazoa > Chordata > Hyperoartia > Petromyzontiformes > Petromyzontidae > Petromyzon > Petromyzon marinus. The sequence goes on along the minus strand of NC_133675.1, from coordinate 79,919 downwards.
GTTATATTTTTTTGGAGGGAGCCTCTTTGTATTTTAAATTATTTGGGTGTGTGGGTGGGTAAATTAGTATGTGGGAAAGTGGGTGGTTATGTGGGTGAGTAAGCGAATAGGTTGGTGAGTGGGTGGGTTGGTGTGTGGATAGGCGGATAGGTGAGTGATTGGGAAGGTGGAAGAGTGGATGGGTGGGTGGGTAATGTGAATGCGTGGGTTGATGGATCGGTCAGTAAGTGGGTAGGTGGGAGACGTGGTGGTTGGTGACTTGGTCTCTCCCGCTGTGCATGGCTCCTGCAGACCATCGGGGGAAGATGTTCTGCCCAGGCAAGAAAAGGGTGCCGGGGTGCTTCCCACTTCACAGGGTGCTCAAAAGCGATGACCCGGAGTTTGTCGAATTCATCAGCTCCTGGCTGCTGTAAGAACCACCTACTACTCCCACCACCTCCCCACGAAGTTTGCTCCCCTCCATGTGATCGCGACTGCTCTCCACCAATCACCAGGAAGATGTGGAGGCGAGTGGACCTGCCAATAAGCGGTACCACCGGCGTGAAGTTAGCCCTCTGTGGAGGAGTGGGAGGTCTGTGCAAGACGCTGCTGGGCATCAGAGGACTGCCACTGCTACTGCTGGTTCCCCTGCTGCTGTGCGTTCCTGGACCTCTTGGGAGAAGGGAAGGAACATCAAAGCTCTCACCATAACTCTCTAACCACGTGGCTGCGTCTGTCCCCCATGCGTATCTCAACAGATGGGATCCGAATTGTCGCATGACGCCAGCGCAGGTGCTGGCTCATAGCTGGCTCGGGACCGTGGCCACCACCACCACTGCTGCTGCTGCTGGCAGTGTGAAGAGCTCTGGAGCTGCTGAGCCACGGTAAGCCACTACCTGCTTGTCTCGTGGTCAAGGAAGTCTATAGGGGCGTGCGGGGCCTGGTGCTAATCACAACATGTGGGCCTTTGAATCGCGGATAAATCCTCTTTCGGTCTTAATTAGAATGATGCATGTGATGTCATTACTTGTGAGATATTCCGGTGCGATAGCCTACGTGTTAAACGTAAGTAATGTCTGACACTGTGACACCGAAGCGCAGGGCCCCCCAAAGCATGGGGCCCGGTGTAGTCGCCCCCATACACCGTACCTGGGGAACGACTCTGCTCCTGTATGTGTGTTTAGTATCGATTTCTTTTTATTACTACGACTACGCTTATTTAGCCAGCACGAGCCTCACTCAGTCTCAAGACTCTTTTTCAGAGGGTCCTGCCAAGTTGTTTGCAGTACAGAACAAATTTACTGCTACTGCTGCTGTGTGATCCGAATTGAGTGATTTGAAGATTCAATTTCCAACATTGGCGGGGATGTCCATCCAACACTTGTTGCACAGCGTGTGTGTGAGGCTTCCACTGCCAAACCCAAAGGAATGGAAGTGAAATTTTAATGTGCAATTTTATTGATGGACTTTTTGTTGTCTTGGTGTGGTCTGGGGCAGTTTTTTATTGTTTTTTTTTTGCCTTGCCCAAGCTTGCATTGAGTATTGAAAAACTGACAGGATTTGATTTATACAATTTGTATTTATATGCTTTATTTTTTTGTGTGACTTCCTTACACTTTGCACTCCTTTTGGTTTTGTTTTGTTGTTGTAATCTGCTCAACACCCACTCACCAATCACTCTCACGCCTGCCTACCCACCCACTCACTCTCACACCCACCCACCCACCACTCACTCTCACACCCACCCACCACTCACTCTCACACGCATATACCCACTCTCACACACACCACTCACACCGACCCACCCACCATTCACTCTCACGCCCACCCACCACTCTCACGAATCACTCACGCACACCCGCCCACTCACTCACTCACACCCACTCACCACTAATTCACGACTCTCATGCCCACCCACTAACCCTCACCCACACCCACCCATCACTCACTCTAACACTCTCCCACCCACCCACCCACTCACTCTCACGCCCACCCACCACTCACTCTCACAACCCACCCACCACTAACTCTCACACCCACCCACTCTCACGCCCGCCTACTCGCTCACCACTCACTCTCACATCCAGCCACCAAACACTCACCACTCACTCTCACGCCCACCCACCACTCACTCTCACACCCTCCCACTCTCCTGCCCGCTCACTCACCACTCACTCTCACGCCCGTCCAATCACTCACCACTCACTCTCACACCCAGCCACCAATCACTCACCACTCATTCTCACACCCACCCACTCTTACGCCCGCTCACCCACCCGCCACTCATCCTCACACACACTCAACACTCATTCTCACACCCACCCGGTGTTTGCGGTCGCGTGCGTATTTACCGAGCGCGTTTTACGCAGGGGGTTTACGTGGCGGCGATCGCATTAAGGGTTCGGCGTGGTGCGTAATTCTGGCGTGTGTGCAAGTAAGGCTGCGCTGCGCACTAACTCATTACCTGCGCCAGCGCTCGCGCAGCAGCCGCGCTATTTTTAGCACGTGCACGTGGTGGGCAGCAGGTCCGGTTGTGCGCGCGCCCGCAGCCCCCGCAGCGTGAGTGGTGGTTTACGTGGGGGGTGGGAGGCAGAATAACGTGAGGCGGTGGAGAGCCAGCAACGAGCCATGTCCCACAGAGAGGATGCTGGTGCGGGGAGGCCGATGACTCGATCGGCGGCAGCCCGGCGTGAGGGAGAGGAGGTCCAAGGGGGAGAGGAGGAGGGGGGCATCAGCCCTCACACACCATCTAGCCATTTCTAGCGTATATACGGTGCTCAGCCGCCATCTTGTGTGGGGAAGGCGCCCAACCACCAGGCGGCCACCCACCATTATTTCACGTGGAAGGCGTCCAACCGCCATCTTACGTAGGAAAGGCGCACAAACGCCCTCTTAGGTAAGGAAGACGGCAAACCGCCATTGTGCGTGGGGAAGGTGCCCAACCGCCATTTTACGTTGGAAAGGTGGCCAATCGCCATCTTAGGTAGGGACTTTGCCCAACCACCATCTTGCGTGGGGAAGCCGCACAACCGCCATTTTACGTGGGGAAGGCGCCCAACCGCCATTATGCCCACCCTAGCTGGGCATTATGAACCCACCCTAGCTGGGCATTATAACCCCACAAACGCCCTCTTAGGTAAGGAAGACGGCAAACCGCCATTGTGCGTGGGGAAGGTGCCCAACCGCCATTTTACGTTGGGAAGGTGGCCAATCGCCATCTTAGGTAGGGACTTTGCCCAACCACCATCTTGCGTGGGGAAGCCGCACAACCGCCATTTTACGTGGGGAAGGCGCCCAACCGCCATTATGCCCACCCTAGCTGGGCATTATGAACCCACCCTAGCTGGGCATTATAACCCCACCCTTCCTGACCATTATAACCCACCTTACCTGGCCATTATAACCCCACTCTACCTGGCTATTATGACCCCACCCTACCTGACCATTATAACCCCACCCTTCCTGACCATTATAACCCACCTTACCTGGCCATTATAACCCCACCCTACCTGGACATTATGAACCCAGACCCCCACACGGCACTGACGATCGAAGGCACCAAACCCCACGAAAAAAAACGTCTGCAACGTTTTTCACATACTGGTGACTTCATATATAATTATAACAATCATATTTACAATAATAATATACAAAACTACACACGTACAATGCTATTTTAACACACACCACGTGTTAGGGTTGTAGCCTGAGATAAGGGGGGCCCTGGGTAAGCTACTGGTGAGTGTGTGGTGGGGTGAGCGTGTGGTGAGTGCAGTGAGTGGCTGTGTCCAGTCCATGTCTGGCGGCCGCTCTTCAGTCGTCTTCCACAGCTGGTCTCCACGATAGTGAGTGTGGTGAGTGGGTGTGTGTGTGTGGGGTGAGTGAGTGTGGGTGGCTGGGTGTGTGTGGGGTGACTGTGTGTGGGTGGGTGGGTGGTGCGGTGCTGCTGCTCGTGGTGGTGGTGGTTGGCACCGACTCCACCACCACCCCCCCGCTACTCTGCCGTGGGCTGCCCACCACACAGCAGCAGGCGGCGGAAGATCGAGGAGAGCGCCCTGCCCATATGGGCCAGACCCCTTTGCTTCTTTTTCTTCTTCTTCTCCTGCTGCTGTTGCACCTCCTCCTCCTCTTCCATCTGCTCATCCTCTTCTGTCTTCTCGTCCACTTCCATCTGCTCCTCGTCTTCTGTCTTCTCCTCCACTTCCATCTTCTCCTCTTCCTCTGTCTCATCCTCCTCCTCCGTCTGATCCTCGTTCTCCTCCTCCTCCACCTCCTCTGTCTCATCCTCATCCAGCGATGATGACAAGGATGATGATGATGGGGGCTTTTTCTCCGACTCAGCTCTGTGGAGAGAGAGGCAGCAGCACCACAGCAGCACATCATCATAATCATCGTCATGCTGGTACTACAGCCAGAGGTCGCGATCGGTCCCCACGGCGAGAAGTGGACCTGGCCATCACAAATGAAAGCAGCTCAACCAAGTGGCTGATGTCATCATCATCATCGTCACGTGGGGATTCATAGCGGCAGACCAAATACTAAATTCATATAGATGCATCGAGACCCATACTCAGAGACCCATACAGACTCACAATGACCCATACTCAGAGACCCTGCACTGAGCATACAGAGGGAGTCTCACCGTAGATCCGCAGCTCCAAAGGCCTCGCTGGTGATGGGGGTGGCCTCGATGGTGGTGGGGGTGGCCTCGCTGGTGGTGGGGGTGGCCTCGCTGGTGGTGGGGGTGGCCTCGCTGGTGGTGGGGGTGGGCGTGGCCTCGCTGGTGGTGGGGGTGGGCGTGGCCTCGCTGGTGGTGGGGGTGGCCTCGCTGGTGGTGGGGGTGGCCTCGCTGGTGGTGGGGGTGACCTCGCTGGTGGTGGGGGTGGCCTGGATGGTGGTGGGGGTGGCCTCGACGGTGGTGGGGGTGGCCTCGACGGTGGTGGGGGTGGCCTCGACGGTGGTGGGGATGGCCTCGACGGTGGTGGGGGTGGCCTCGACGATGGTGGGGGTGGCCTCGACGGTGGTGGGGGTGGCCTCGACGGTGGTGGGGGTGGCCTCGACGGTGGTGGGGGTGGCCTCGACGGTGGTGGGGGTGGCCTCGATGGTGGTGGGGGTGGCCTCGATGGTGGTGGGGGTGGCCTCGATGGTGGTGGGGGTGGCCTCGATGGTGGTGGGGGTGGCCTCGCTGGTGGTGGCCTGGATGGTGGTGGGGGTGACCTCGATGGTGGTGGCGGTGGCCTCGATGGTGGTGGGGGTGGCCTCGATGGTGGTGGGGGTGGCCTCGGTAGTGGTGGGGGTGGTCTCGATGGTGGTGGGGGTGGCCTCGATGGTGGTGGTGGCCTCGATGGTGATGGGGGTGGCCTCGATGGTGGTGGGGGTGGCCTCGATGGTGGTGGGGGTGGCCTCGATGGTGGTGGGGGTGGACTCGATGGTGGTGGGGGTGGCCTCGATGGTGGTGGGGGTGGCCTCGATGGTGGTGGGGGTGGCCTCGCTGGTGGTGGGGGTGGCCTCGCTGGTGGTGGGGGTGGCCTCGCTGGTGGTGGGGGTGGCCTCGATGGTGGTGGGGGTGGCCTCGCTGGTGGTGGGGGTGGCCTGGATGGTGGTGGGGGTGGCCTCGACGGTGGTGGGGGTGGCCTCGACGGTGGTGGGGATGGCCTCGACTGTGGTGGGGGTGGCCTCGACGGTGGTAGGGGTGGCCTCGACGGTGGTGGGGGTGGCCTCGACGGTGGTGGGGGTGGCCTCGACGGTGGTGGGGGTGGCCTCGACGGTGGTGGGGGTGGCCTCGACGGTGGTGGGGGTGGCCTCGACGGTGGTGGGGGTGGCCTCGACGGTGGTGGGGGTGGCCTCGATGGTGGTGGGGGTGGCCTCGATGGTGGTGGGGGTGGCCTCGCTGGGGGTTGCCTCGATGGTGGTGGCGGTGGCCTCGATGGTGGTGGGGGTGGCCTCGATGGTGGTGGGGGTGGCCTCGATGGTGGTGGGGGTGGCCTCGATGGTGGTGGGGGTGGCCTCGATGGTGGTGGGGGTGGCCTCGATGGTGGTGGGGGTGGCCTCGATGGTGGTGGGGGTGGCCTCGATGGTGGTGGTGGCCTCGATGGTGATGGGGGTGGCCTCGATGGTGGTGGGGGTGGCCTCGATGGTGGTGGGGGTGGCCTCGATGGTGGTGGGGGTGGCCTCGATGGTGGTGGGGGTGGACTCGATGGTGGTGGGGGTGGCCTCGATGGTGGTGGGGGTGGCCTCGATGGTGGTGGGGGTGGCCTCGATGGTGGTGGGGGTGGCCTCGATGGTGGTGGGGGTGGCCTCGATGGTGGTGGGGGTGGCCTCGATGGTGGTGGGGGTGGCCTCGATGGTGGTGGCCTCGATGGTGGTGGGGGTGGCCTCGATGGTGGTGGGGGTGGCCTCGATGGTGGTGGGGGTGGCCTCGATGGTGGTGGGGGTGGCCTCGATGGTGGTGGCCTCGATGGTGGTGGGGGTGGCCTCCATGGTGGTGGGGGTGGCCTCCATGGTGGTGGGGGTGGCCTCCATGGTGGTTGGGGTGGACTCCATGGTGGTGGGAGTGGCCTCGATGGTGGTGGACTCGATGGTGGTGGGGGTGGCCTCGATGGTGGTGGGGGTGGCCTCGATGGTGGTGGGGGTGGCCTCGATGGTGGTGGGGGTGGCCTCGATGGTGGTGGGGGTGGCCTCGATGGTGGTGGTCTCGTTCTGGAGCCAGCCGTGACTCAGCGCCTGCTCCGGTGTCATGCGGAGTTCTGGATCCCACCTGGGGAGGCGGGGGGGATGGAGACAGGGGAGGTGAGGATTTGACGTTCCCATCTGTATGTGTGTGTACGTGTGTGTGTGTGTGTGTAATGGACAGCGGTGGTGTTATGAACCCGGCAGAAACCCGAGTTAGATTCCTGCACACGGCCAACACCAGTGACAGCAATTATATTATCTGAACTGGTCCTAGGCCTCCCCTAGGTCGACTCAGCCTCAAATGAGTACCTAGTGTAAACATCGCCACTGGGGAGACAAAGGTGGCCGGACGTGGTGGTGCTAGCCACCCACCTCCTCTGTGTGTGCCACAGTGCCGGAGGCCTTCATAGGCGGTGCTGCTACTCGCTACTACTAACAGCACTTGCCCCTACAATCTGCTAGAGTCTACACGGGGGATCTTTGTCTGTGTATAGGCGCTGCTACTCGCTAGTACTAATAGCACTTGCCCCTACAGTCGGCTTGAGGCTACACGAGCGGTATGTGTCTGTGTTCTTACTGCAAGCAGCTGCTAATGAAGGCCACAAGCTGAGCTCCACATCCCCGCAGCACCAAATGCAGGGGGACACTTGCCGGGAGTCGTTTCCTGGCCGGGCAGTGAGGCTGGCCGGCCTCATCTGTAGGACAGAGACACAGAGAGATATACATACACACAGAGAGGGAGATAGAGACAGAGAGATACACAGAGAGACAAACAAAGAGGAAGAGAGACAGAGAGAGAGACACATACACAGACAGAGAGATGGAAAGAGAGACACACAGAGAGAGGCACGCACAGTGTCACCAACCACCTACCCACCTACCCACCCACTCACCACCACACCGCTACCCCTACAACACCACCACCTCACCCCCACACCACCTCCACTACCACCTCTACGCCACCACCAAAGCACGACCACCACCTCACCACCACACCACCACCACCTGACCACACCACCACTACCACCATACCACGACACCGCTACCCCTAGAACACCACCACACCACCACCATCGCCACCACCAACACCTCACCACCACTAACTCACCACTACCTCACCACAACCACACCACAACCACACCACCACCTCACCACCACACCACCACCACCTCACCACCACACCGCTACCCCTACAACACCACCTCACCACCACACCACCACTATCCATTGCCATACCACCACCTCACCAACACCACCACACCACCTCCACTACCCCATCTACACCACCATACCACCACCACCTCACCACCACCACCACACCATCACCACCTCACACCACACCGCTGGCCCTATACCACCACCACATGACCACTACTTCACCACCATTATTGCCACCTCTACACCACCACACCACCACTACCACCATACCACCATACCACCACACTGCCACCTCTACACCACCACCACACCACCACCCCGCCACCACCACACCACCACTATCACCACCACTAACACCTCACCACCACTACACCTCACGACCATCACACCACCACCTCACCACTATCCACTGCCACACAACCACCACACCACCACCTCACCACCACCTCACCACCTCCACTACCACCTCTACACCACTACCACCTCTACACCACCACCACCTCACCACCACCACCTCACCACCACCACCACCACACCATCACCACCTCACCACCACACCGCTAGCGTTACACCACCACCACCACCACCTCACCACTACCTCACCAGCACTTCACCACCACCACACCACCACCTCACCACCACCACACCACCATCACACCACCCTTCAACTCACCAAAGTATGCCGCTCTTTTGCGAGCTTTCTCCACCATTTCTTTTGGAGGCATGCCCAGGATCTGCGCAACCATTTCAAGACAGACAGAGGGACACACGCATGTTACACGAATGTTACACGCGTGTTACACACGGGGACCCATACAGAGACCCATAGAGATCCAGAGACTTATATAAAACCATAGGGACTCACAGAGACCCATATGGATCCACAGAGACCCATAGAGAGACCCATACGGACCGACAGAGACCCATACATAGACCCATAGAGGTCCAGAGACTCATATAAAACCATTGAGACTCAGAGGCCCACACTAAAACTGAACTATTTTGATTTCACCAGGGAAGGCCCCACTGAGCTACGTGGCTGTTTTTCATTGGCTGTATGATGAAAGACCTGAACGTGACATTATCGTTGTTGCTCAGCGCATCTAGCATCATGGGTGAGTAGGTGGGTGGGGGGAGGGTGAGTGGGTGGGTTAGTGGATAGGTAGGTGGGTGGGTGAGTGGGTAGGTAGGTGAGTGGGTGAATGGGTGGGTAGGTCGGTGGGTAAGTGGGTGGGTGAGTGGGTGAGTGGGTGAGTGGATGGGTGAGTGGATGGGTGAGTGAGTGAGTGGATGGGTAGATAGGTCAGTGGGTGTGTAGGTGGGAGGGTTACTGGGTGGGTAGGTGGGTGAGTCAGTGAGTAGGTGGGTGGGTGAGGGGGTAGGTGGGTGGGTGAGGGGGTGGGCGAGTGGGTGGGTAGGTGGATGAGTGAGTGGGTGGGTAGGTAGGTAGGTGGGTGAGTGGGTGGTTACGTGGGTGTGTAGGTAGGTGGGTGGCTGGGTAAGTAGGTGGGTGAGTGTGTGGGTAAGTAGGTAGATGGGTGGGTGGGTAAATGTGTAGGTGAGAGAGGATGCGTAGGTAGGTGGGTGGGTAGGTGAGTGGGTGGGTGGTTGGGTGGCTGGTTGGGTGACTGGCTGACAGGGTTGGGTGACTGAGTGACTGGCTGGGTGACTGGCTGGCTGTGGGCCAGGTCGTCGCTCGAGGCCCCCCAGGGAGGCTCCCCAGTCACCTCGATGCAGCATGCCAGGTGGTCGTCGCGGCTGAACGAGAGGAAGAGTTCCCTGTCGGTGGCCAGCTTGGCGACGGTGCAGCCCAGCGACCATGTGTCCACAGCGCAGGTCGCCGGGTAGCCGAGAAGCACCTCGGGGGCCACGTAGGCGAGGGTTCCTCCCACGTGCGAGGCTGTGCAGACGACAACAGCAGCGATGATGATGAAGATTGTAGACTAGGTACGTGTGTGTAGGTGGGTGGGTGGGTTGGGTGGCTGGGTTGGGTGGCTGGGGCAGTGGCTGGGTGGGGGGTGGATGGTTAGGCGGGTGAGTGGGTGGGTGGATGGATACATGGATGGGTGAGTGGGTGGGCGGGTGGGTGAGTGGGTGGGTGGGTGGATTCATGGGTGGGTGACTGGATGGGCAGGTCAGTGGGTGAGTGGGTAGGTGGCTGGATGGGTCGGTGGCTGGATGGGTCGGTGGGTGGGTGGGTGCATAGATGGATGGGTGGGTGGGTCAGTGGCTGGGCGGGTGGGTGGATGGCTGGGTGGGTGAGTGGGTGAGTGGGTGGGTGAGTGGGTGGATATCCGGCTGGGTGGGTGGGTGGGTGGCTTGATGGCTGGGTGGGTGGATGGCTGGGTGGGTGGGTAGATAGATGGATGGGTGGTTGAGTGGGTGTATGGGTGGATGGGTGTATGGGTGGATGGGTGTGGGTGGGTCGCTGGATGGGGGGGGTCGGTGGGTGGGTGGGTGGATGGGTGGGTGGATGGGCGCGTGGGTGAGTGGGTGAGTGGGTGGATGGCTACCTGGCTGGGTGGATGAGTGGGTGGGTGGGTAAGTGGGTGGATGGCTGGCTGGCTGGCTGGGTGAGTGGGTGGGTGGGTGAGTGGGTGGATGGCTGGCTGGGTGGATGGGTGAGTAGGTCGCTGGATGGATGAGTGGGTGGGTGGATGGCCGGGTGGGTGGTTGGGTGAGTGGGTGGCTGGATGGCTGGGTGGAGGGGTGGATGGGTGGGTAGATGGATGGCTGGGTGGGTGGGTTGGTGGATGGCTGGGTGGGTGGATGTATGGATAGATGGATGGGTGGGTGGGTGAGTGGGTGGTTGGGTGAGTGGGTGGCTGGGTGAGTGGGTGGCTGGGTAGCTGAATCAGTGGGTGGGTGGGTGAGTGGGTGGATGGCTCGCTGGGTGGGTGCGTGGATCGCTCGGTGAGTGGGCGGGTGAGTTGGTGGCTGGATGGCTGGGTGGGTGGGTGTCTGGATGACTGGGTGGGTGGATGGATGGGTGGGTGAATGGCTGTGTGGGTGGGTGCATGGATGGATAGATGGATGGATAGATGGATGGGTGGGTGGGTGGGAGAGTGGGTGGGTGGGTGGGTGGATGGGTCGGTGGGTTGATGGGTTGATGGGTTGATGGGTGGATGGGTGAATGGATGTGTGGGTGGGTGGGTGAGCGGGTGGGTGGATGGGCTAGTGGGTGGATGGGTGGGTGGGTGGGTGGATGGGTGGGTGGGTGAGTGGGTGGCTGGATGGCTGGGTGGGTAGATGGATGGGTGGATGGCTGGGTGGGTGGGTAGGTGCATGGATGGATATATGGATGGGTGGGTGAGTGGGTTGGTGGATGGGTCAGTGGCTGGGTGGGTGAATGGGTAGGTGGGTGGCTGGGTGGGTGGATGGGTGGGTGGATGGATGGGTGGGTAGATGGGTCAGTGGGTGGGTGGATGGGTGGGTGGATTGATGGGGGGGTCGGTGGGTGGCTTGATGGGTGGGGGAATGGATGGGGGAATGGATGGGTTGATGGCGAATGGATGTGTAGGTGGGTGGATGGGTGGGTAGATGGGTGTGTGGGGGTGTCAGTGAGTGGATGGGTGGGTGTGTGTGGGTGTCTCCACTCACTTTTGCCATCCACAAAGAAGCTTGAGGCGAAGTTCCTGACCCTGACGATGCCATCCGCGATGTTCGCCAACAGAACGTTGCTCTGGATGGGGAGTGAGCCGCAGGGAGGGAATTCACACCCAGCATGGTCAAGGCGGTGAGCGTCGTTTACGACCGAGCGTCTGTGCAGGGGGACTGCCTCCGCTCACAGACGTTCAACTTACGAAGTTTCAGAGATATGCGCAGAAAAACAGTGACATCTACATCTGCAGAACGTGAAGAACCTGTGGCATCTACATCAACAGAACATGAACAACCTGTGGCACCTACAGAACGTGAAGAACCAGTGGGATCTACAGAGCATGAAGAACCAGTGACATCTTCATCTACATAACGTGACGGAACAGTGGCATCTATATTTACAGAACGTGAGGAACCAGTGGCATCTACATCTACAGAACGTGAAGAACCAGTGGTATCTACATCTGCAGAACGTGAAGAGCCAGTGGCATCTACATCTGCAGAACGTGAAGAACCAGTGGCATCTACATCCGCAGAACATGAGGAACTATTTGCATCTACATCTGCAGAACATGAAGAACGAGTGACATCTACATCTGCAGAACGTGAAGAACGAGTGGCATCTGCATCTGCAGAACGTGAAAAACCAGTGGCATCTACATCTACAGGACGTGAAAAACCAGTGCCATCTACATCTACAGGACGTTAAGACATAGTCGCATCTACATTTGCAGAACGTGAAGAACCAGTGGTATCTACATCTGCAGAACATGAAGAACACCAGTGACATCTACATCTGCAGAACATGAATAATCAGTGGCATTTACATCTGCAGAGCGAGCACCAGCACCCCAGCGTGTACAACAACCGCCATTCGCCACTAAGTGGCGGTGACGTCACCACGACGCTTGTGCCAGGCCATGTGCACCTTGAGGCTACGTGAAGTGTCGAACGCCCGCTGGCAGGAGGTCACGGGGCAGACCCAAGTGCCACGGGTCGACTGACTCAGATGACTGGCTGATGCACCACCAGTGCCCCCTACTGTGCCAACCTTCTGTGCTTTAGCCACCCGGTGCTCCGCTCGTTATTGTGAGCGTCGCTCCTCCATCCTCCGTTGTTGTTGGAGGGCAACTGCCTCCAACTGCCCAGCAGCGTCCTTCACGAGCCTGCTCCACAGAGGCCGATCTTGACACCACTGGTACCAGTCATCGGCAAGTCCACTTAGCTCCACGTCCTTCTGTGCCACATCACTCCATCTCTTCTCTAGCCCGTGCCGCGCCCATTTAGCTCCCTAGATCCGGCCGAACAAAAGCTGTTTCGGCATGCGGTGGCTGGGCATGCAGGCTACATGACCCAGCCAACGCAGCCTTGCCTGCCGGAGGAGCTCACCGATGGAACCGTGCCCAGATCTTTCAAAGATTTGTGAGCTCTTCACACAATCCAGCCAGGTTAAACCCAGGATGGATCGTAGGCAGGCTAGCCTATATGTTTCTAACCGGCAAAGATGTTCCATTAGGGGGGTCCACGTTTCGCAAGCGTAGAGAAGGGAGGGAATAACCGTGGCTGAGAAGACCTGAAGCTTAGTGCGGAGCGACAGACCAGGTAGCTTCCACACAGCGTTACGCAACCGATGCAAAGATATTGCCACTCGACTGTTTCGGAGTGAGACCTCTGCTGTTAAACTGGAGCCGGTCATAAGCACACTGCCCAGGTATGGGAAACTCTCCACTCTCTCCACAACTGCCCAATCACCGATTGAGAGTTGTGGGGGTGGAGTGTCCAATGGTACAAAATACCCAGGCAGGTGCTTAGTTTTGGTGGGGCTGATGGTAAGGCCCCATCTCTTAGTGGCACGCTCCAGTCTCAGCAGCAGCATCTCCAACTCCTCCTCTGAATGAGCAGCTATTACCAAATCATCGGCATACATAACGTGGTTGAGCAATAGGGAGCCATCCCTTGACCGCACCCGGGCATCGATCAGCCCCTCATTATATCTGTACCAAATGGAGATTCCCCCGGTACAGCTATTGAAGGCTTAACGAATTACGTAGTCAAAATTGATGTTAAATAATGTGGGAGCCAGAGGACATCCCTGTCGCACCCCAAGGTGTACAGGTAATGGCTCTGACTCCCGGCCACGTAGTTTTACCCGGGCCGGCTCACCATCATGAAGGTCCTTAATGATCGTGAGCAGAGGGTCAGGGACTCCAAAAGCACGAAGATCAAGGTCAATAAAGCAGAGATGTAGGTCTTGTTGGAATTCCCTACACCTCTGCTGTAGCAGACGGACAGAAAATATGGCATCTGTGCAGGACCGCCCTTTCCTGAAACCACATTGGGGCTCCGCAAGCCTCTCCTCAGCGTGCCTGGCAAGGCGATGTTGAATAATCCTTGCCAGGACCTTTCCCGGCACACTGAGGAGTGAGATGCCCCTGTAGTTGTTACAGTTTTTGCGGTCCCCCTTCTGCCAATCCTGCGGAACCCATCCAGTGGTCCAGACTGTTGTTATGAAGTCATATAGGGCAGTCTGTGCACAAATGCCACCCTCCCTCAGCATTTCGGTTGGGAGATCATCTCTACCCGGTGCCTTTCCTGGTCTCAGACTCCGGATCACCTTCAGTACTTCCTCAACAGATGGCACCTCAGCCAGCCACTCACAGGGGGTGACTTCTTCCAATATTTGAGGCACTGCAGCCTCAGCAGGATCATCCCCACTTTGTGCCACGATGTTTTCCTGGCTGATGGATTTCCCCTCCCCCAGGACCTCACAGAAATGCTCAGCAAATCGGCAAACCTGTTCCTGAGGGTCAGAGATTGGATCACCGTTTTTTCCCCTAATGATGGTAATAGGTGTGGCGCTGCAGGTTACTTTTTTGATGGAGTTAAATAGAGATTTGTGATCGCGGGCCACTGAGGCAGACTCCATCTCCTCAGCAACCTGCGACCACCACCCATCATTGCAGCGCCTCACGGCTCTCCGAACCTCCGAGCGAAGGCTGTGGTAAGCCTCCTCATTCTCTGACGTGGGATTCTGTAGCCAATGACAGTGGGCCTGTCGCTATTTCTCAACCAACCTCAACACCTCCTCTGTCAGCCAGGGTCTCTGGGGAGGTCTGGACCACGTACCCAAAGCAGCCATTGCAGCTGCATGAGTCACAGTCCTAAACCTCGCCCATTTACCCTCGACATCAGGAGGAGTGGGGGACAATGCCAACCCCAGCCGCAAGCGATGATGAAATTCTCACTTGCAACTTTCATCAGATAACTGAGACCAGGCCACTTTAGGTTGGAATGGGGTCCTGGGTGTACACCCAACACCGGAGTGGAAGAATGGCAGGTGCATCTTACAGATGACTAGTCGATGGTCAGAGGGCAGATCAGCTCCACGGTAGGTCCTGGTGTCAAGGACATGGGCTCGCATCCGCTGGTCCGTCACTATGTAGTCCAGCAGATGTTCTTGCTTGGACCCGGCATGCATCCATGATGTTGTGTGGATGCGCCGATGCCGGAACAGCGTGTTGGTAATTACAAGCCCATGGGCTGCACAAAAATCTAGCAGCCTCCTACCGTTGTTATTGAGCTGATCTGGCCCATGCCCTCCAATCACTCCAGACCAGGTGCCAGCATCATGACCAACTCGGGTATTGAAGTCACCCAACAAGATGACTCTATCCTGAGGGGCCACTTTAGCCAGCACCTGTGGCACGAGGTCATAGAAGGCATCTGACTCATCGGCTTTGCCTGCATCCCTCCACGGATGTTCGTCTTCGGAGGGGGCATAAATAACCACGAACACCACTCCTCTCCTCCGGTTGATGGGAAGGCGAGCCCAAAGTAGCCTGGGGCTTACAGCTTCCCACACCTCACCGCCACGCTCCCACGCCCCCTTCATTCTTTTGTTCAAAAGAAGAGCCACATCCTGTTGTTTGGCAGTCTGTTGCCCCGAGTAGAGGACTGTCCACCCCTCATGGTGGCAGGAGCCAGAACCGGTCCACCGGACCTCCTGAATGCCACAGAGATCCAGGCGGTACCGGTCCAGCTCCCGACAGAAGAGTGGCAGCCTCTCCTCCGCAGTGAGCGTTCGAACATTCCACGTGGCCACACCAAGTGGCTTTTCGTTGTTTCTGGAGGAGCCCCGAGTGTAGAGATTCAATCTCCTGGCTCCGCCAATTGGAGTTTGGCCAGGAGACGTCAAAAATGCCTGTCCCCCTGGGGCCTCCGGCACAAGCTTATTAGTTACATATTTCAGTCGTGGTTTAGTGGTAAAATTTTGAAGGTGGAGGGGTTACCAGCCCCTCGCACCCATCCAGAGCCCCCCGTTTAGCCACTGTGGTGGTCACAGACGCCATGAGGGGAGTAGCCAATCGGAATTGGCCCTCCCCCCACAGCACTGTCCACGACAGAGTTGCCCATCCGGCACTGCGAGGAGTTAGCGGGTTGTTTTACCGTGTACTCACCCACACATGCAGACACACCCACACACAGACACCCACACACACACACTCACACACAGACACCCACACACATATACACCCACACACACAGACACCATTACACAGCATGCACTCCACTCACGGGCTTGATGTCCCCGTGTACGATGCCCCGGGACTTGGTGTGGGCCAGGAAGTGGAGGATGGCCCTAGTGTACGACCTCACCGCATCCTCATGACTTTGCCACAGCGTCATCTGTCTGAGCACGCAATGGAGTTTCGCCCTGCCACGCGGAGAGACAGCGACCATGTCAGTCACGTCAGCGACGACGTCAGCGACGACGTCAGTGACATCAGCGGTTAGCGTGCTGTGCTGTGAACCTGGCGAACTGTGCTCGGTTCCCGCTCATGGCCAACACCCAGTGACGATTATCTGAACCGGTCCTGGGTCTACCCTAGGTCGACTCAGCCTCAAATGAGTACCTGGTGCGATGTGTAAACATCGCCACTGGGGAGACAAAGGCGGCCGCGCGTGGTGTTGGCCACCCACCCCCTCGTGTGCCGTGCCGGCCTTTAAAGGTGCTCGCTAACAGCACTTGCCACTACAGTCTGTTAAGGCTATATGGGGGATCTTTGATCTTTGTGTGCGTATGTTGAAATTCATTCACACCGTACGTAGCCAAGCATGCTAATGTGTGGGTCTCTATGGGTGTCTGTGTGGGTGTCTCTATGGGTCTCTGTGGGTCTGGGGGTCTGTGGGTCTCTGTGTGTGAATGTATGCAGCACTTCTTTTGCACCATACATAGCCAACCGTACTAATGTATGGGTATGGGTGTCTCTATGGGTCTGTATGGGTGGTGGTGGTGTTGTGGTGGTGGTGTTTGGTGGTGGTGTTTGGTGGTGGTGGGTGCTGGTGGGTGATGGTGGATGGGTGGTGGGTGGGTGGTTATGGTGGGTGGTTGGGTGAGGGGTTGTGCTGGTGATGGTGGGTGGTTGAGTGGGTGGTGTGGTGGTGATGGTGGGTGGGTGGTGGAGGGTGAGTGGGTGAGTGGTGTGGTGGTGAGTGAGTGAGTGGGTAAGTGGTGGTGGTGAGTGAGTGAGTGGGTGAGTGGTGGTGGTGGTGGGTGAGTGGTGGTGGTGGTGATGGTGAGTTAGTCGGTGGTGGTGGTGAGTGAGTGGGTGGTGGGTGAGTGAGTGAACGAGTGAGTGGGTGAGTGAATGTTGGTGGTGAGTTAATGAGTGAGTGAGTGGTGGTAGTGGTGCTGGTGGTGTGCGTACTTCAACAGCTCCATGACAAGGCATTTGTGGCCTCGAAAGTAGAAAGTCTCCAGGACCCTGACTACGTTGTAGTCCACGTTGCTACGGTCGCTCTGGAGCTCCATGGACATTAGCAGCTCCGTTCTCTGGTGCTTTTCTTCCCTGGAGCTGCGAGCGAGTGAGCAAGTTCACAGAACGAGAGAGAGAAAGAAAGAGAGACAGATAGAGAGAAAGAGACATAAAGAAACAGAGATCAAGACAGAGAAAGACAGAGAGAGACAGACAGAGACAGAGAGTTTAGACTTTAATATATAGTGGGTCTGTGTGTGGAACACTGAGTAGTAGTAGTGGGTCTGTGTGGAACACTGAGTAGTAATAGTGGGTCTGTGTGTGGAACACTGAGTAGTAGTAGTGGGTCTGTGTGTGTAACACAGAGTAGTAGTAGTGGGTCTGTGTGTGTAACACTGAGTAGAAGTCGTATTGGATCTGTGTGTGTAACACTGTGTAGTAGTAGTGGGTCTATGTGTGTAACACTGAGTAGTAGTAGTGGGTCTGTGTGTGTAACACTGAGTAGTAGTGGGTCTGTGTGTGTAACACTGAGTAGTAGTAATGGGTCTGTGTGTGTAACACTGAGTAGTAGTAGTGGGTCTGTGTGTGTAACACTGAGTAGTAGTAGTGGGTCTGTGTGTGTAACAGTGAGTAGTAGTAATGGGTCTGTGTGTGTAACACTGAGTAGTAGTAGTGGGTCTATGTGTGTAACACTGATTAGTAGTAGTGGGTCTGTGTCTGTAACACTGAGTAGTAGTAATGGGTAATGCGTAGTTGGTCTGTCGCTATCAATATTATCCACAATAGAGGTGAGTTTGGGTTATATGACGTAAATATAAATGTTGTGTCATTAAACCCGCCACACTGACACACGCCCAATTGGTTGAGGTGGTTTGTCACCTAAACACAAAACGCTTGGCCAGCTCGTTACTTGCTCAGCACTTAACTGGTTGTTGTGTTGGAAAGTGTCAAAGTCAATTGTCAGTGTTGTGGTGGGGTTCGTCTCCAACACACAACCAGTGGTGGCGGTGGTGGTGAGGGTGGTGGGGAGGTGGTGGTGGGGTGGGAGTGTCGCTGTGGAGGTGGTGGTGGGGAGGTGGTGGTTGAGCGATGGAGATTCAAGTAAAGGATGTTCAGTCATTGTTTGTTGTTGTAGTTCACAGCCAGCAGCAGTCCCATAGTGTGTGTTTGTTTATTGTTCTTGTTATTGGTGGTGTTATTGTTGTTGTTGACTGCACTGCTGCGCCAGGGCCCACTCACGTGGAGGGCGAGGCGAGGATCTTGAGAGCCACCATCGTCCGAGTCTTGTGGTCCAGACACCTCACCACCACGCTCTGCCCACCCTGCCCAATCTTCCTGTCCAGCTGGAAGCGGTAGTAGAAGTGCTCGTTCTGGACCTGCAGGGGTCACGGGAGGTCAGGGTGGGGGTCACGAGGAGGTCACATGTAGCCAACAGTGCTAATCTGTGGGTCACTGTGGGTGTCTGTGGGTGTCTCTGTGCATCTCTATGTGTCTGGGTGTCTCTGTATGTGTGTATGTTGAACTTCTTTCGCACTGTACGTAGCCAACCGTGCTAATCTGTGGTGCTTTATGGGTATCAGTGTCTCTGTGTGGGCCTTCATGATAGTGAACAGGCCCGGGTAAAACTACGTGGCCGGGAGTCAGAGCCATTCCCTGTACACCTTGGGGTGTGACAGGGATGTCCTCTGGCTCCCACATTATTTAACATCTATTTTGACCACGTAGTTCGTGAAGCCTTCAATAGCTGTACCGGGGGAATCTCCATTTGGTACAGATATAATGGGAGGCTGATCGATGCCCGGGTGCGGTCAACGGATGGCTCCCTATTGCTCAACCACGTTATGTATGCCGATGATTTGGTAATAGCTGCTCATTCAGAGGAGGAGTTGGAGACGCTGCTGCTGAGACTGGAGTGTGCCACTAAGAGATGGGGCCTTACCATCAGCCCCACCAAAACTAAGCACCTGCCTGGGTATTTTGTACCATCGGATACTCCACCCCCACAACTCCCAATCGGTGATGGGGCAATTGTGGAGAGAGTGGAGAGTTTCCCATACCTGGGCAGTGTGCTTATGACCAGCTACAGTTTAACAGCAGAGGTCTCACTCAGAATCAGTCGGGCGGCAATATATTTTCATCGGTTGTGTAACGCTGTGTGGAAGCTACCTGGTCTGTCGCTCCGCACTAAGCTTCAGGTCTTCTCGGCCACGGTCATTCCCTCCCTTCTCTACACTTGCGAAACGTGGACCCCCCAAATGGAACATCTTCGCCGGTTAGAAACATTTAGGCTAGCCTGCCTACGATCCATCATGGGTTTAACCAGGCTGGATTGTGTGAGGAGCTCACAAATCTTTGAAAGATCTGGGCAAGGTCCCATCGGTGAGCTCCTCCGGCAGGCAAGGCTGCGTTGGATGGGTCATGTAGCCCGCATGCCCAGCCAACGCATGCCGAAACAGATTTTATTCGGCCGGATCAAGGGGGCTAAACGGGCGCAGCACGGGCTAGAGAAGAGATGGAGTGATGTGGTACAGGAGGATGCGGTGTCAAGATCAGCCTCTGTGGAGGAGGCTCGTGAAGGACGCTACTGGGAAGTTGGAGGCAGCCGCCCTCCAACAACAACGGAGGGCGGAGGAGCGACGGTCACAACAATGAGCGGAGCGCCGGGTGGCTAAAGCACAGCAGGATGGCACAGTAGGGGGCACAGGTGGTGCATCAGCCAGTCATCTCAGACAGTCGTCCCGTGGCACCTGGGTCTACCCCGTGACCTCCTGGCAGCGGGCGTTCAACACTTCACGTGGCCTCAAGGTGCACCTGGCCTGGCACAAGCGTTGTGGTGACGTCACCGCCACTTAGTGGCGAATGGCGGTTGTTGTTGTTGTGTCTGTGTCTTTGTGTGTGTCTGTGAGTCTCACAAGGATGTAGTTGTTGTCGTCGTCGTCAAATTCTCCGTTCTTCACTCCCCCTCGTGAGCTTCCTTCCCCGTCCAGAGTGAAGAACCAAACTTCCTGCATGGTGGCCAGCTCCAGCTTCTGGCGCTCAGTCAAGTGAGGCTTGAAGAGACTCAGGATCGCTGCACACGTGACAACAATAACAACTTAAACTATAAACTAATTTTATTTACGCACACACCGGGTTAAGCCCCCCACCGAAGTGACTGGTATCATCATCCTAATCGTCGTCATCATCGTCATCATTATCATCATTGTCATCATCGTCGTCGTCATCATTATCATTGTCATCATCGTCGTCATCGTCATCATCGTCGTCATCATCATCATCATCATCGTCGTCATCTTCATTATCATCATCGTCATCATCATCGTTGTCATCGTTGTCATCATCTTCATCATCATCGTCGTCATCATCATCGTCGTCATCATCATCATCATCGTCAACATCGTCATCAACATCATCATCGTCGTCATCATCACCATCATCATCATCGTCACCATCGTCGTCATCACCATGTGGGAGCCATTTGCTCTAAGTGCACGTTGATACAGACTTATAGAGACTCATAGAGAACCACAGAGATCCTCAGAGACCCACAAAAAACCATACTCATATAGAACCATAGAGACCCAAGGAGACCCATAGAGCCCCACAGAGATGCACAGAGACCCTCATAGACCCACAGAGACCCATACTCATATAGAACCAGAGACCCACAGAGACCCACTCGTATAGACCATAGAGCCCCACAGAGATGCATAGAGACCCTCATAGACCCATACTCATATAGAACCAGAGACCCACAGAGACCCATATTCATATAGAACCATGGAGACCCACAGAGACTCACACAGAACCATACTCATATAGAACCATAGAGACCCAAGGATACCCATAGAGCTCCACAGAGACGCAGAGACCCTCAGAGACCCACTGAGACCCATATTCATATAGAACTAGAGACCCACAGAGACCCATACTTATATAGAACCATTGAGCCCCACAGAGACGCACAGAGACCCTCATAGACCCACAGAGACCCATACTCATATAGAACCATAGAGACCCACAGAGACTGCCACTCATATAGAACCAGAGACCCACAAAGACCTATACTCATATAGAACCATATAGACCCACAGAGACCGATACTCAGAGACCCACGGAGCGGTACAGGGTGCGTGTACGATTGATGAACTTCGTTCGCACTGCACGTAGCTAACCGTGCTAAGGTATGGGTCTCTGTGGGTGTCTATGGGTGTCTCTGTGGATCTATGGTTCTTTGTGGGGTGTATCTGTGTGTTTATGGGTCTCTATGGGTGTCTCTATGTGTCTTTGGAGTCTCTTTGGGTATCTCTGTGTGTCTATGGGTCTCTATGGGTGTCTCTATGTGTCTATGGGTATATCTGTGAGTCTCTATGTGTCTATAGGTGTCTCTGTGGGTCTAAGGGTCTCTATGGGTGTCTCTGTGGGTGGCTGGGTGTCTGTGGGTCTCTATGTGTGTCTCTGTGGGTCTCCGTGGTGGTCACTGCGTGGATTTGTTCCCCTTCACATTTTGAGGAATCACCATCGTCACGCTTTTATCAAAGTGTTTTTTCGCTGCTGCTGTGCATTTCCAGGCGATGACAATGATGATGATTTGATGATATCAGGCCACTTGGTTGAGCTGCTGCTATTTGAGCTGCTATCATTCTTAGACTTTGATGATTTTCCTGCTCATCTCTCTCTCTCTCTAACCTTTGGGTGATTTGCTGCGGATTAATCCGGTGCCGGAGGTGTACGCGCTCCACGTGGTGATAGACGGAGGCTGCCTCCCACTCGGTCCAGCTCGACTTGTCTACACACACACATAAACACACACACGTACAAAGACAAAGATCCCCCGTATAGCTTGTAACAGACTGTTGGGGAAAGTGCTTATAGCAAGCCCCTATGAAGCCCAGCATGGCACACGAGGGGGTAGGTGGGCAGCACCATGCCCGGCCGCCTTTGTCTCCACAGTGGCGATGTTTACACACCACACCAGGTACTCATTTGAGGCTGAGTCGACCTACGGGAGGCCCAGGACCGGTTCAAATAATCGTCACTGGTGTTGGCCATAAGCGGGAATCGAACCCGGGTTGCCAGGTTCGTGGCAGTGCGCAAACTGCTACACTACCGCTCCCCACATACACATAAATAAAAAATAAAGATCCCCCATATAGCCTTAACAGACTGTAGGGGGCAAGTGCTGTTAGCGAGCACCTATGAAGGCCGGAACGGTACACGAGGGGGTGGGTGGCCAGCACCACGCCCGACCGCCTTTTTCTCCCTAGTGGCGATGTTTACACACCGCACCAGGTACTCATTTGAGGCTGAGTCGACCTAGGGGAGGCCCGGGACCGGTTCAGATAATCATCACTGGTGTCGGCCGTGAGCGGGAATCGAACCCGGGTCGCCAGGTTCATAGCGCAGCGCGCAAACCGCTACACTATCGCTACACACATACACACACACATAGACAAAGGTGCAGTAGACTCGTCAACACACACACACAAAGACAACGGTCCCCTTGAGGCTGTAACAAAACTGTGTTCAAAGGTGTGGGTGTTTGTAAGTGTGGGTGTTCATGAGTGTGGGTGGTGTTCGTAATTGTGGGTGTTCGTAGGTGGGTAGTGTTCGTAAGTGTGGATCTTTGTAAGTGTGGGTGGTGTTCGTAAGTGTGGGTGTTCGTAGGTGGGTAGTGTTCGCAAGTGTGGATCTTTGTAAGTATGGGTGGTGTTCGTAAGTGTGGGTGTTCATAGGTGTGGGTGGTGTTCGTAAGTGAGGATGTTCGTCAGTGAGGGTGTTCGTCAGTGAGGGTGTTGGTGTGGTGTTTGTAAGTGAGGGTGTTCATCAGTGTGGGTGGTGTTTTGTAAGTCCTGGTGTGGTTCATATGTCGACCAAAAGGGGTCACGCATACCATGGCGCTAATTCTGAGAGTAGCGTTGTTGTGCTCCGTAAATATCTCGGTGTCTCTGCGTGGAGAGTGGATGGGGGGGGGACGGAGGAGAGAGTCAGTGGAGGGCGAGGTCACCGCGATCACAAGTGGACTCACATCGTCAACACGGACTCACACATTCATCACAAACTCACATCCTCACCACGAACCCGCATCCTCACTACGGACTCACACCCTCACCAATAACCCACAATACAAACCCCATTCACCAAGAACCCACAACACGGATCCACACACTCACGACGAACCCACAACACGGACCCACACACTCACCATGAACCCGCAACACGGACCCACACACTTCCCACGAACCCACAACACGGACCCACACACTTACCACGAACCCACAACACGGACCCTTACACTCACCAAGAACCCACAACACAGACAAACACACTCTTACCACGAACCCGCAATACGGACCCACACTCTCACCACGAACCCACAATACAAACCCACAATACAAACCCACACTCACCAAGAACCCACAATACGGATCCACACACTCACCAAGAACCCACAACACAGACCAATACATTCACCACGAACCCGCAACACGGACCCACACACTCACCATGAACCCACAACACGGACCCACACACTCACCACGAACCCACAACACGGACCCACACACTCACCACGAACCCACAACACGGACCCACACACTCACCACGAACCCACAACATGGACCCACACACTCACGACGAACCCACAACACAGACCAACACACTCACCAGGAACCCGCAATACGGACCCACACTCTTACCACGAACCCACAACACGGACCCACACACTCACCACGAACCCACAACACGGACCCACACTCTCACCACGAACCCACAATACAAACCCACACTCACCAAGAACCCACAACACGGACCCACACACTCACCAAAAACCCACAACACAGACCAATACATTCACCACGAACCCGCAACACGGACACACACACTCACCACGAACCCACAACACGGACCCACACACTCACCACGAACTCACAACATGGACCCACACACTTCCCACGAACCCACAACACGGACCCACACACTCAACACGAACCCACAACACGGACCCACACACTCACCACGAACCCACAACACGGACCCACGCACTCACCACGAACCCACAACACGGACCCACACACTCACCACGAACCCAGAACACAGACCAACACACTCACCAGGAACCCGCAATACAGACCCACACTCTTCCCACGAACCCACAACACGGACCCACGCACTCACCACGAACCCACAACACAGACCAACATACTCACCACGAACCTGCAACATGGGCCCACACACTCACCACGAACCCACAACACGGACTCATACACTCACCACGAACCCACAACACGGACCCACACACTCACCACGAACCCACAACACGGACCCACACACTCACGACGAACCCACAACACGGACCCACACACTCACCACGAACCCGCAACACGGACCCACACACTTCCCACGAACCCACAACACGGACCCACACACTCACCACGAACCCACAACACGAACCCACACACTTACCACGAACCCACAACACGGACCCTTACACTCACCAAGAACCCACAACACAGACAAACACACTCTTACCACGAACCCGCAATACGGACCCACACTCTCACCACGAACCCACAATACAAACCCACAATACAAACCCACACTCACCAAGAACCCACAATACTGATCCACACACTCACCAAGAACCCACAACACAGACCAATACATTCACCACGAACCCGCAACACGGACCCACACTCTCACCACGAACCCACAATACAAACCCACAATACAAACCCACACTCACCAAGAACCCACAATACGGATCCACACACTCACCAAGAACCCACAACACAGACCAATACATTCACCACGAACCCGCAACACGGACCCACACACTCACCACGAACCCACAACACGGACCCACACACTCACCAAAACCCACAACACGGACCCACACACTCACCACGAACCCACAACACGGACCCACACACTCACCACGAACCCACAACACGGACCCACACACTCACCACGAACCCACAACATGGACCCACACACTCACGACGAACCCACAACACAGACCAACACACTCACCAGGAACCCGCAATACGGACCCACACTCTTACCACGAACCCACAACACGGACCCACACACTCACCACGAACCCACAACACGGACCCACACTCTCACCACGAACCCACAATACAAACCCACACTCACCAAGAACCCACAACACGGACCCACACACTCACCAAAAACCCACAACACAGACCAATACATTCACCACGAACCCACAACACGGACACACACACTCACCACGAACCCAAAACACGGACCCACACACTCACCACGAACTCACAACATGGACCCACACACTTCCCACGAACCCACAACACGGACCCACACACTCAACACGAACCCACAACACGGACCCACACACTCACCACGAACCCACAACACGGACCCACGCACTCACCACGAACCCACAACACGGACCCACACACTCACCACGAACCCAGAACACAGACCAACACACTCACCAGGAACCCGCAATACGGACCCACACTCTTCCCACGAACCCACAACACGGACCCACGCACTCACCACGAACCCACAACACAGACCAACATACTCACCACGAACCTGCAACATGGGCCCACACACTCACCACGAACCCACAACACGGACTCATACACTCACCACGAACCCACAACACGGACCCACACACTCACCACGAGCCCACAACACGGACCCACACACTCACGACGAACCCACAACACAGACCCACACACTCACCACGAACCCGCAACACGGACCCACACACTTCCCACGAACCCACAACACGGACCCACACACTCACCACGAACCCACAACACGAACCCACACACTTACCACGAACCCACAACACGGACCCTTACACTCACCAAGAACCCACAACACAGACAAACACACTCTTACCACGAACCCGCAATACGGACCCACACTCTCACCACGAACCCACAATACAAACCCACAATACAAACCCACACTCACCAAGAACCCACAATACGGATCCACACACTCACCAAGAACCCACAACACAGACCAATACATTCACCACGAACCCGCAACACGGACCCACACACTCACCACGAACCCACAACACGGACCCACACACTCACCATGAACCCACAACACGGACCCACACACTCACCACGAACCCACAACACGGACCCACACACTCACCACGAACCCACAACACGGACCCACACACTCACCACGAACCCACAACATGGACCCACACACTCACCACGAACCCACAACACAGAACAACACACTCACCAGGAACCCGCAATACGGACCCACACTCTTACCACGAACCCACAACACGGACCCACACACTCACCACGAACCCACAACACGGACCCACACTCTCACCACGAACCCACAATACAAACCCACACTCACCACGAACCCGCAACACGGACCCACACACTTCCCACGAACCCACAACACGGACCCACACACTCACCACGAACCCACAACTCGAACCCACACACTTACCACGAACCCACAACACGGACCCTTACACTCACCAAGAACCCACAACACAGACAAACACACTCTTACCACGAACCCGCAATACGGACCCACACTCTCACCACGAACCCACAATACAAACCCACAATACAAACCCACACTCACCAAGAACCCACAATACGGATCCACACACTCACCAAGAACCCACAACACAGACCAATACATTCACCACGAACCCGCAACACGGACCCACACACTCACCACGAACCCACAACACGGACCCACACACTCACCATGAACCCACAACACGGACCCACACACTCACCACGAACCCACAACACGGACCCACACACTCACCACGAACCCACAACACGGACCCACACACTCACCACGAACCCACAACATGGACCCACACACTCACCACGAACCCACAACACAGAACAACACACTCACCAGGAACCCGCAATACGGACCCACACTCTTACCACGAACCCACAACACGGACCCACACACTCACCACGAACCCACAACACGGACCCACACTCTCACCACGAACCCACAATACAAACCCACACTCACCAAGAACCCACAACACGGACCCACACACTCACCAAAAACCCACAACACAGACCAAAACATTCACCACGAACCCGCAACACGGACACACACACTCACCACGAACCCACAACACGGACCCACACACTCACCACGAACCCACAACACGGACCCACACACTAGACCACGAACCCACAACACGGACCCACACACTCTTACCACGAACCCACAACACGGACCCACACACTCACCACGAACCCACAACACGGACCCACACACTCACCACGAACCCACAACACGGACCCACACACTCATCACGAACCCACAACATGGACCCACACACTCACCACGAACCCACAACACGGACCTACACACTCACCACGAACCCACAACACGGACCCACACACTCACCACGAACCCACAACACGGACCCACACACTCACCACGAACCCACAACATGGACCCACAACATGGACCCACACACTCACCACGAACCCAGAACACGGACCCACACACTCACCACGAACCCACAACACGGACCCACACACTCACCACGAACCCACAACACGGACCCACACACTCACCATGAACCCACAACACGGACCCACACTCTCACCACGAACCCACAACACGGACCCACACGCTCACCACGAACCCACAACACGGACCCACACACTTACCACGAACCCACAACACGGACCCACACACTCACCACGAACCCACAACACGGACCCACACACTCAACACGAACCCACAACACGGACCCACACACTCACCACGAACCCACAACACAGACCAACACACTCACCACGAACCCACAACACGGACCCACACACTCAACACGAACCCACAACACGGACCCACACTCTTCCCACGAACCCACAACACGGACCCACACACCACGAACCCACAACACAGACCAACATACCACGAACCTGTAACATGGGCCCACACACTCACCACGAACCCACAACACGGACTCATACACTCACCACGAACCCACAACATGGACCCACACACTCACCACGAACCCACAATACAAACCCACACTCACCAGAACCCACAACACGGATCCACCCACTCATCAAGAACCCACAACACAGACCAATACATTCACCACGAACCTACAACACGGACCCACACACTCACCACGAACCCACACACTCACCACGAACCCACAACATGGATCCACACACTCACCACGAACCCACAACACGGACCCACACACTCTTACCACAACACGGACCCACACACTCACCACGAACCCACAACACGGACCCACATACTCACCACGAACCCACAACACGGACCCACACACTCACCACGAACCCACAACACGGACCCATACACTCACCACGAACCCACAACACGGACCCACACACTCACCACGAATCCACAACACGGACACACACAGCTCACCTCGTAAAGATTTTCGAGTGGATGGCTTCGACAGAACCTGCTCGAAAGTCGATGATGAAAATGAAGCAGCCGTAGATCCAGCAGCAGCCGCCTCCTTCACATCCGTCTAAAATTCTGAAGAGACGTTATTGCAGCCACGCCCCGTCGAGTGACGTCTTACAACGCGACCACGCCCACCGACAGCTCCTCCCCTGGGCACCACCCACCACCCCCGCGTCTACTTCCGGGTTATGGAGATTGGAGGCGGCGGCGGGAAAATCTGAACCCTATCTGGGCCTCCTCTAGGTCGACGCAGCCTGAAGGTGCCTACACGGGACTCAGTGTGATGAGTTTGTGGGTCTCTGTGTGGTGAGTTTATGGGTCTCTGTGGTGAGTTTGTGGGTCTCTGTGTGGTGAGTCTGTGTGGCGAGTCTGTGGGTCTCTGTGTGGTGAGTTTATGGGTCTCTGTGGTGAGTTTGTGGGTCTCTGTGTGGTGAGTCTGTGTGGCGAGTCTGTGGATCTCTGTGGTGAGTCTGTGGGTCTATGTGTGGTGAGTCTGTGGGTCTATGTGATGAGTTTGTGGGTCTCAGTGTGGTGAGTCTCTGTGTGGCGAGTCTGTGGGTTTCTGTGTGGTTTGTGGATCTCTGTGTGGTGAGAGTAGGTTTTTGTGTGTGGTGAGTCTGTGGAAGTTTGTGTGGTGAGTCTCTGTGTGGTGAGTCTGTGGGTCTCTGTGGTGAATCTGTGGGTCTCAGTGTGATGAGTGAGGGTCTCAGTGTGATGAGTCTGTGGGTCTCTGTGGGCCTCTGTGTGGTTTATGGGTCTCTGTGGTGAGTTTGTGTGGCGAGTCTGTGGGTCTCTGTGTGGTGAGTCTGTGGGTCTCTGTGTGGTGAGTTTATGGGTCTCTGTGGTGAGTTTGTGGGTCTCTGTGTGGTGAGTCTGTGTGGCGAGTCTGTGGATCTCTGTGGCGAGTCTGTGGGTCTATGTGTGGTGAGTCTGTGGGTCTATGTGATGAGTTTGTGGGTCTCAGTGTGGTGAGTCTCTGTGTGGCGAGTCTGTGGGTTTCTGTGTGGTTTGTGGATCTGTGTGGTGAGTGTAGGTTTTTGTGTGTGGTGAGTCTGTGGAACTTTGTGTGGTGAGTCTCTGTGTGGTGAGTCTGTGGGTCTCTGTGTGGTGAGTTTGTGGGTCTCTGTGGTGAGTTTGTGGGTCTCTGTGTGGTGAGTCTCTGTGTGGTGAGTCTGTGTGGTGAGTCTGTGTGTCTCTGTGGTGAGTCTGTGGGTCTCTGTGTGGTGGTGCAGTGGTTAGTGTGCTGTGTGTGTGGGAGAGGTGGTGCAGTGGTTAGTGCGCTGTGTGTGTGGGGAGCGGTAGTGCAGTGGTTAGCGCACTGTGTGTGGGGAGCGGTGGTGCAGTGGTTAGCGTGCTGTGTGTGTGTGTGGGGAGCAGTAGTGGAGTGGTTAGTGCGCTGTGTGTTGGGAGTGGTGGTGCAGTGGTTAGCGTGCTGTGTGTGTGTGGAACGGTGGTGTAGTGGTTAGCGCACTGTGTGTGTGGGGAGCGGTGGTGTAGTGGTTTGCGCACTGTGTGTGTGGGGAGCGGTGATGCAGTGGTTAGCGCACTGTGCGTGTGGGGAGCGGTAGTGGTGTGGTTAGTGCGCTGTGTGTGTGCGGAGCGGTGGTGCAGTGGTTAGCGTGCTGTGTGTGGGGAACGGTGGTGCAGTGGTTAGCGCACTGTGTGTGGGGAGCGGTAGAGTCGCGTCGATAGAAAAATAATAATCAAGGTAAGGTTAAATCTTCATTTGAAGCTTTCGTGACTGCAGGAATCCATACTCTTTGGTTAGCGCACTGTGTGTGTGTCTGTTGGGGGAGCGGTGGTGCAGTGGTTAGCGCCGATGCAGCTCCCTATCGATGTGCCTGTTACAGAGACAGATTGCCGGAGCCTGCCACTTGCAGAACTGAATTGTGTGTGTTGTGTCTCTGCTTATATCTGAAATTCCCTCCCCTCGGCTCGCCTTCTCAGAAAGGACCGGAATTCCTTTGATTTCGCTCTCACCTTGTGGGGGCAGTTGTTTGTCCTGTGTACGTGTGTGTGTCTGTTTTAATTTATTGAAGTAACTGTTAAGTCTCATCAAGGCCTGGTTCCCATCCCCCTCCGCAAGCCACCCCGCGATCAATGGAAACAGATGCTCCAAATTGCCCCTAAGTGTGTTTTTCTAGTTTTTCAACTTTCTGCAATAATTAATCTGGAAGGAGGAGGGGTTCCTTTTGTCAGGCTGCGTTCTACCTCCTCCTCTTCCCTCCCGGTTGGAGGTGTTACATTTTCTAGTCTCTCACGAAGAGGGGCGCCGTCTCTTGAAGTTTGACCTCCCGTTACCATGTTTTCCGTTCACTCTGATGGGTTGTGAGTTGCGAGAACAATAAACATGATTTTCCACCCCTTATCTTAGAATGTGTCCCTTTTTGCGGTGTTGACTCTTTAAGTGACTCAAGGTATGTTTTGAGCAGTGTTTACAGTGCGTCCGTCGTGGTTTGGAAGACAAAGGCGGTTGGGAGACTGATTCTATGGAATACATATTATCTTGGTTGTGTGTGATTGACCTGTTTTGCATTGTATTTCTTCTAGATGGCCCTCGGTCTAATGCTTACTAAGTATTATTTGGTCTATGTTTAACCAAGGTTTTGTGATGACATAGTTGTTACCACATGTATTCCTAGGGTTTTATTAATCTTTGTTACCCGTCTGTATCCAGTGATCCGTGCTTTTTATTCACGGGTTGTATTTTGATATCTTGAGGTTTGAAGATCTGGCTAAGTTTTGACTTAGACTTTCGTGACTGCCGGAAATAATTATTTGGTTATTTTGGTAGAGTCGCGTCGATAGAAAAATAATAAAGGTAAGGTTAAATCTTCATTTAAAGCTTTCGTGACTGCAGGAATCCATACTCTTTGGTTCTTTCGGTAAAGTCACGTAGTTAGAAATAAAATCAAATAAAACAAATCGCGACGTTTCGATTGCAACACAAGCAATCATCATCAGGTGGGAAAAACCACAGCAATATATTTTTTTGCTGAAGTGGGAGAGAGATGCCGTGGTAAGAGGTTATATAGGTAAGAGACTGGGGAGGGGCAAGGGGAGAGAGAGGGGGGGGTAGGGGGGGGCGTTGCGTGGACGCTCGGAGAGGGACGTGAAGCTGGACAGGGAGGAAATAGGTGGGGCTGGCAGTGGGAGGGCGAGAGAGCTGGGATGCGGGGGGGGAAGTTAACTGGGACACACGAGCGGTGCAGTGCAGCAACAATGCCAATGCAGCAGCAACGCCAATGCAGCAACAACGCCAATGCAGCAACAATGCCAATGCAGCAACAACGCCAATGCAGCAACAATGCCAATGCAGCAACAACGCCAATGCAGCAACAATGCCAATGCAGCAACAACGCCAATGCAGCAACAACGCCAATGCAGCAACAACGCCAATGCAGCAACAACGCCAATGCAGCAACAATGGCAATGCAGCAACAACGCCAATGCAGCAACAATGCCAATGCAGCAACAACGCCAATGCAGCAACAACGCCAATGCAGCAACAATGCCAATGCAGCAACAATGCCAATGCAGCAACAACGCCAATGCAGCAACAACGCCAATGCAGCAACAATTCCAATGCAGCAGCAATGCCAATGCAGCAACACTGCCAATGCAGCAACAATGCCAATGCAGCAACAATGCCAAACGCTGGGGATCCGGGGGGAAATTAACTCGGAAAAATAGACTAGTACCCGGCAGATATGATGGAATAACCATTAAACATTTCGATTTAAAGCTTTCGTGACTGCAATGATTAATCTTCTTTGGTTCTTTCGGTAAAGTCACGTAGAATGAGAATAAAATAATAAATTGATAAAATAAAATAACACTAATATTCTCACGACGTTTCGGCCACAACACAAGCTCCAGCGCTGTCCTACCAGACAGTCTCGCCCCCTTCACCTGATGAAGGCCGCTTGTGTTGTGGCCGAAACGTCGTGAGAATATTATTGTTATTTTATTTTATCAATTCATTATTTTATTCTCATTCTACGTGACTTTACCGAAAGAACCAAAGAAGATGAACCATTAAACAGTTAAGTTTTTGCCTGGTTGTTTAATCTTTGGCGTTAAAGGATTGGTATTTCAGGGTTGGCGTTCAAGGGATGCTATTTAAAGGTTCGCGTTTCAGGGTTGGTGTTTAATGGTTGGCGTTTACGGGTTGATGTTTATCGGATGGTGTTTAAGGGTTGGGCTTTAAGGGTTGGCGTTTTAGAGTTTGCGTTTAAGGGTTGGTGTTTTTTGGGTTGGCCGTTTAAGCTTGGGCGTTTAAGTGTTGGTGTTTAAGGGTTGGTGTTTATTGGTTGGTGTTTATGGGATGATGTTTAAGTGTTGGGGTTTAAGGGTTGGCGTTTAAGGGTTGGTGTTTAAGGGTTGGCGTTTAAGGGTTGGTGTTTAAGGGTTGATGTTTAGGGGTTGGGGTTTAAGGGTTGGCTTTTTAGAGTTGGCGTTTAATAAGGGTTGGCGTTTATGGGTTGGTGTGTAAGGGTTGGCGTTTAATGAAGGTTGACGTTTAAGGGTTGGCTTTTAATGGTTAGTGTTTAAGGTTGACGTTTATGGGTTGGTGTTTAAGGTTGGCGTTTAAGGGTTGGTGTTTAAGGGTTGGCGTTTATGGGTTGGTGTTTAAGGTTGGCGTTTAAGGGTTGGTGTTTAAGGTTGGCGTTTATGGGTTGGTGTTTAAGGTTGGCGTTTAAGGGTTGGTGTTTAAGGTTGGCGTTTATGGGTTGGGGGGGGGACGAGGTACGTTGATGGGTTAGGAGGGAGACGAGGTGAGGTGATGGGTGATGTGGGAGAAGAAATAATGGGTGAGGAGAGACTAGGTAAGGTGATGGGTGAGGAGGGAGACGAGGTGAGGTGGTGGCTGTGGAGAGACGAGGTGAGGTGATGGGTGAGAAGGCAGATGAGCTGAGGTGATGGGTGAGGAAGGGGACGAGGTGAGGTGATGAGTTGATAGGCGAGGAGATACAAGGTGAGTTGATGGGAGGGAGACGAGGTGAAGTGAGGGGTGAGGAGGCAGACGAGGTGAGTTGGTGGGTGAAGAAGGGGACGAGGTGAGGTGATGAGTGAGGTAGAGGAGGTGAGGTGATGGGTGAGGAGAGTAGAGGAGTGGCGATGGGTGATTAGGAGGCAGAAGAGGTGAGTTCATAGGTGAGGAGAGACGAGGTGAGGTGATGGGAGGGAGAAGAGGTGAAGTGAGGGGTGAGGAGGCATACGAGGTGAGTTGATGGGTGAGGAGAGACGAGGTGAGGTTATGGGTGATTAGGAGGCAGAAGAGGTGAGGTGATAGGTGAGGAGAGACGAGGTCAGGTGATGGGTGAGAAGGCAGACGAGGTGAGGTGATGGTTGAGGAGAGACGAGATGAGCTGATGGGTGAGGAGAGACGAAGTGAGGTGATGGGTGAGAAGGCAGACGAGGTGAGGTGATGGGTGAGGAGGCAGGTGAGGTGATGGGTGGGGAGAGACAAGGTGACGTAATGAGTAAGCAGAAACGAGGTGAGGTAATGGGTGAGAAGGCAGATGAGAAGAAGTGATGGGTGAGGAAGGGGACGAGGAGAGGTACACGAGATGAGGTGATGGGTGAGGAGTGTCGAGGTGAGGAGATGGGAGGGAAACGAGGTGAAGTGAGGGGTGAGGAGGCAGACGAGGTGAGTCGATGGGTGAGAAACGGGACGAGGGGAGGTGATGTGTGAGGTAAACGAGGTGAGGTGATTGGTGAGGATTTCGACGTGAGGAGATGGGTGATTATGAGGCAGACGAGGTGAGTTGATAGGTGAGGAGAGACGAGGTGAGGTGATGGGTGAGGAGAGACAAGGTGAGGTGAAGGGTGAGGAGGGAGAAGAAGTGAGGTGAATGGGTGAGGCCGACGAGGTGAGGTGATGGGTGAGGAGAGACAAGGTGAGGTGAAGGGTGAGGAGGCAGACGAGGTGAGGTGATGGGTGAGGAAGGGGACGAGGTGAGTTGATGAGTTGATAGGTGAGGAGATACAAGGTGAGTTGATGGGAGGGAGACGAGGTGAAGTGAGGGGTGAGGAGGCAGACGAGGTTAGTTGGTGGGTGAGGAAGGGGACGAGTTGAGGTGATGGGTGAGGTAGACGAGGTGAGGTGATGGGTGAGGAGAGTCGAGGAGAGGCGATGGGTGATTAGGAGGCAGAAGAGGTGAGTTGATAGGTGAGGAGAAACGAGGTGAGGTGATGGGTGAAGAGAGACATGGTGAGGTGATGGGGGGGGAGACGTGATGAGGTGATGGGTGAGGAGAGACAAGGTTAGGTGATGTGCAAGCAGAGACGAGGTGAGGTGATGGGTGAGGAACGGGACGAGGTGAGGTGATGAGATGATAGGTGAGGAGAGACAAGGTGAGTTGATGGGAGGGAGACGAGGTGAAGTGAGGAGGCAGACGAGGTGATTTGATGGGGGAGGAAGGGGACGAGGTGAAGTGAGGGGTGAGGAGGCATATGACGTGAGTTGATGGGTGAGGAGAGACGAGGTGAGGTTATAAGTGATTAGGAGGCAGAAGAGGTGTTAAGTGTGGATCGACAAGCTGACGTGATGGGTGAGGAGAGACAAGGTGAGGTGATGCGTGAGGAGAGACGAGTTGAGGGGATGGGTGATGAAGGGGACGAGTTGAGGGGATGGGTGAGGAGATACGAGGTGAGGTAACGTTTGAGAAGGGAGATGAGGTGATGGGTGAGGTAGACGAGATGAGTTGATCGGTGAGGATTAGACGAGGTGAGGTTTTGGGTGATTCCGAGGCAGAAGATGTGAGGAGATAGGTGAGGAGTGACGAGGTGAGGTGATGGGTGAGGAGAAACAAGGTGAGGTGATGGGTGAGGGCGACGAGGTGAATGATGGGTGAGGAGAGACAAGGTGAGGTGATGGGTTTGGAGGGAGACGAGGTGAGGTGATGAGTAAGCAGTAAAGAGGTGTGGTGATGGGTGAGGAAGGGGACGAGGTGAAGTAGAAGAGATGTGGTGATGGGTGAGGAGAGACGAGGTGAGGTGATGGGTGAGGAGAGACAAGGTGTGGTGATGGGAGGGAGACGAGGTGAAGTGATGGGTGAGGAGGCAGACGAGGGGAGTTGATGGGTGAGGAAGGAGACGATTTGAGGTGATAGGTGAGGAGAGACGAGGTGATGTGATGGGTGAGTAGGAGGCAGACGAGGTGAGGTGATAGGTGAGGAGAGATGAGGTTAGGTCATGGGTGAGGAGGGAGGCGAGGTGAGGAGATGAGTGATTAGGAGTTAGAAGAGTTGAGGTGACAGTTGCTGAAAGACGTGGCGAGGTGATGGGTGAGGAGAGACGAGGTGAGGTGATGGCAGGGAGACAAGTTGAGGTGATGAGCAAGCAGAGACGAGGTGACGTGATGGGTGAGAACCCAGACGAGGTGAGTTGATGGGCGAGGAAGGCGACGAGGCGAGGTGATGAGTTGATAGGTGAGGAGAGACAAGGTGAGTTGATGGGAGGGAGACGAGACGAGGTGAGGTGATGGGAGGGAAACAAAGTGAAGTGATGGGTGAGGAGGCAGACGAGGTGAGTCGATGGGTGAGGAAGGGGACGAGGTGAGGTGATGGGTGAGGTAGACGAGGTGAGGTGATGGGTGAGGAGAGTCGAGGTGAGTAGATGGGTGATTAAGAGGCAGAAGAGCTGAGTCAATAGGTGAGGAGAGACGAGGTGAGGTGATGTGTGAGTCAAGACGTTCACCTCCCACTAGCCCTCCCACTCACCCTCCCACTCTCTCGTTCACCCACCCACTCACCCTTCAAATTACTCGTTCACCCTCCCACACCGTCCCACTCACTCGTTCACCCACCCACTTACTAGTTCACCCACCCACTCACCCTCCCACTCACACGTTCACCCTCCCAAACCCACCTACTCACTTGTACACCATCCAACTCACTCGTTCACGAATCCACTCACTCACTCACCCTCAGACTCACTCGTTCACCCTCCCACTCACGCTCCCACTCACTCGTCCACTCACCCTCCTACTCACTTTTCCATCCACCCACCCACTCACTCGTTCAGCCACCCACTCACCCTCCCACTCACTCGTTCACCCTCGCACACACTCGTTCACCCTCCCATTTACTCACTCGTTCACCCTCGCACACACTCGTGCAGCCAAACCCTCACCGTACAAATCACTCGTTCACCCTTCCACACCGTCCCACTCAGTCGTTCACCCACCCACTTACTAGTTCACCCACCCACTCACCCTCCTACTCACACGTTCACCCACCCACTCACTCTCCCCTTCACTCTTTCACCCTCGCACACACTCGTTCACCCAAACACTCACCCTTCAAATATCTCGTTCAACCTCCCACTCACCCTTGCATTCACTCGTTCACCCTACCACTCACCCTCCTACTCACTCGTCCGACCACCCACTCACTCGTTCACCCTCCCACTCAAGCTCCCACTCACTCGTTCACCCTCCCACACACTCGTTCAGCCAAACGCTCACCCTCCCACTCACTCGTTCACCCTCCCACTCACGCTCCCACTCACCCTTCCACCCATTCGTTCCCCAACCCACTCACTAGTTCACCTTACCACTCACCCTCCGACTCAGTCGTTCACACTCCAAAACCGTCCCACTCACTCGTTCACCCACCCACTTACTAGTTCACCCACCCTCTTATTCTCCCACTCACACGTTCACCTCCCACTCACGCTCCCACTCACTCGTTCACCCTCACACTAACCCTCCCACTCACCCTCCCACTCATTAACCTACCCACCCACTCATCCTGCCACCCAATCACCCTCCCACTCACTCGTTCACCCAGCCACTCACCCTCCCACTCACCCTTCCATCCATTCGTTCCCCAATCCACTCACTCGTTCACCCTCCCACTCACCCTACTACTCACTCGTCCACTCAGCCTCATACTCACTCGTCCACCCACCCACTCACTCGTTCACCAACCCATTCACCATCCCACTCAATTGGTCACCCACCCACTCACCTTCCCATTCACCCTTCCATCCATTCGTTCTCCAACCCACTCACACGTTCAACCTCCCACTCACGCTCCCACTCACCCTTCCATCCATTCGTTCCCAACCCCCTCACTCGTTCACCCTCCCACTCACCCTCCTACTCATTCGTCCACCCACCCACTCACTCGTTCACCCTCCCACTCACCCTTCCACTCACCTTCCCACTCACTCGTTCACCCACCCACTCACCCTCCCAATCACTTGTTCACCCTCCCATTCACTCCTCCACGCAACGACTTACTCGTTCACCCTCCCACTCACCCTCCCACTCACCCTTCCATCCATTCATTCCCCAACCCACTCACTCGTTCACCCTCCCACTCACCCTCCTACTCACTCGTCCACCCCTCCACCCACCCACTCGCTCGTTCACGAATCCACTCACTCACCCTCCCACTCACTCATTCACCCTTCCACACACTCGTTCACCCTCCCACACCGTCCCACTCACTCGTTCACCCACCCACTTACTAGTTCACCCACCCACTCACCCTCCCACTCACTCGTTTACCCTCCCACACACTCGTTCAGCCAAACACGCACCCTCCCACTCACACGTTCACCCTTACACTCACTCGTTCACCCTCCCACTCACGCTCCCACTCACTCGTCCACTCACCCTCCTACTAACTCTTCCATCCATCCTCCCACTCACTTGTTCACCCTCGCACACACTCGTTCACCCTCCCATTTACTCACTCCTACACCATCCAACTCAATCATTCACGAATCCACTCACTCACCCTCCCACTCACTCGTTCACCATCCCACACACTAGTTCAGCCAAACGCTCACCATCCAAATCACTCGTTCACCCTTCCACACCGTCCCACTTAGTCGTTCACTCTCCCAGTCACGCTCCCACTCACCGTCTTACTCAGTCGTTCACCCACCCATTCATCATCCCACTCACTCGTTCGCCCTTCCACTCACCCTTCCATCCATTCGTTCCTCCACCCACTCACTCGTCCACCCACCCACCCACTCACTCGTTCACCCTCCCACTCACCCTCCCACTCACACGTTCACCCACCCACTCACCATCCCCTTCACTCTTTCACCCTCGCACACACTCGTTCCCCCAAACACTCACCCTTCAAATATCTCGTTCTCCCTCCCACTCACCCTTGCACTCATTCGTTCACCCTCCCACTCACCCTCCTACTCACTCGTCCACCCACCCACTCACTCGTTCACCCTCCCAATCAAGCTCGCACTCACAGGTTCACCCTCCCACTCACCCTCCCACTCACTCGTTCACCCTCCCATTCACGCTCCCACTCACCCTTCCATCCATTCGTTCTCCAACCCACTCACTCGTTCACCCTCCCACTCACCCTCTTACTCACTCGTCCACTCAGCCTCCAACGCACTCGTTCACCCACCCACTCGCTCACCCTCCCTCTCCCTCGTTCACCCACCCATTCACCCTCACACTCACTCGTTCACCATCCGACTCGCGCTCCCACTCACCCTTCCATCCATTCGTTCCTCCACCCACTCACTCGTTCACCTACCCACTCACCCTCCTACTCACTCGTTCACCCTCGCACACACTCGTTCACCCTCGCACACACTCGTTCACCCTCGCACACACTCGTTCACCAATACACTCACCCTTCAAATAACTCGTTCACCATCCCACTCACCCTCCCACT
This sequence comes from Petromyzon marinus, assembly GCF_048934315.1. NCBI lineage: Eukaryota > Metazoa > Chordata > Hyperoartia > Petromyzontiformes > Petromyzontidae > Petromyzon > Petromyzon marinus. The sequence continues at coordinate 40,612 of NC_133675.1, read as the reverse complement.
CACTCGTTCACCCTCCCACTCGCCCTCCTACTCACTCGTCCACCCACCCACTCACTCGTTCACCCTCCCACTCACTCGTTCACCCTAGCATACACTCGTTCACCCAAACACTCACCATTCAAATAACTCGTTCACCCACCCACTCACCCTCCCAAACACTCGTTCACCCTCCCAATCCCACCTACTCACTCGTACACCATCAAACTCACTCGTTCAAGAATCCACTCCCTCACCCACCCACTGACTCGTTCACTCTCCCACTCACACTTACATCCATTAGTTCCCCAACCCACTCACTCGTTCACCCATCCACTCACCCTCCTACTCACTTGTACACCATCCAACTCACTCGTTCACGAATCCACTCACTCTTCCTCCCACTAACTCGTTCACCCTCCCACACACTCGTTCATCCAAACACTCACCCTCCTCTCACACGTTCACCTCCCACTCACCCTCCCACTCACCTTCCCACTCACTCGTTCACCCACCCACTCACTCGTTCACCCTCCCACTCACCCTTCCACTCACCTTCCCACTCACTCGTTCACCCACCCACCCACTCACCCTCCCAATCACTTGTTCACCCTCCCATTCACTCCTCCACCCAACGACTTACTCGTTCACCCTCCCACTCACCCTCCCACTCACCCTTCCATCCATTCATTCCCCAACCCACTCATTCGTTCACCCTCCCACTCACCCTCCTACTCACTCGTCCACCCCTCCACCCACCCACTCGCTCGTTCACGAATCCACTCACTCACCCTCCCACTCACTCATTCACCCTTCCACACACTCGTTCACCCTCCCACACTGTCCCCCTCACTCGTTCACCCACCCACTTACTAGTTCACCCATCCACTCACCCTCCCACTCACTCGTTTACCCTCTCACACACTCGTTCAGCCAAACACGCACCCTCCCACTCACACGTTCACCCACACACTCACTCGTTCACCCTCCCACTCACGCTCCCACTCACTCGTCCACTCACCCTCCTACTAACTCTTCCATCCACCCTCCCACTCACTCATTCACCCTCGCACACACTCGTTCACCCTCCCATTTACTCACTCCTACACCATCCAACTCACTCATTCACGAATCCACTTACTCACCCTCCCACTCACTCGTTCACCATCCCACACACTCGTTCAGCCAAACGCTCACCATCCAAATCACTCGTTCACCCTTCCACACCGTCCCACTCAGTCGTTCACCTCCCACTCACCCTCCCACTCACCCTCACACTCACTCGTTCACCCTCCCACTCACCCTTCCACTCACGTTCCCACTCACTCGTTCACCCACCCACTCACTCGTTCACCCTCCCACTCACCCTTCCACTCACCTTCCCACTCACTCGTTCACCCACCCACTCACCCTCCCAATCACTTGTTCACCCTCCCATTCACTCCTCCACCCAACGACTTACTCGTTCACCCTCCCACTCACCCTCCCACTCACCCTTCCATCCATTCGTTCCCCCACCCACTCACTCGTTCACCTACCCACTGACCCTCCTACTCACTCATTCACCCTCCCACACACTCGTTCACCCTCCCATTTACTCACTCGTACACCATCCAACTCACTCGTTCACGAAACCACTCACTCACCCTCCCACTCTCGTTCACCCTCGCACATACTCGTTCACCCTCGCACACACTCGTTCACCCTCGCACACACTCGTTCACCAATACACTCACCCTTCAAATAATTCGTTCACCATCCCACTCACCCTCCCACTCACTCGTTCACCCTCCCACTCGCCCTCCTACTCACTCGTCCACCCACCCACTCACTCGTTCACCCTCCCACTCACTCGTTCACCCTAGCATACACTCGTTCACCCAAACACTCACCATTCAAATAACTCGTTCACCCACCCACTCACCCTCCCACACACTCGTTCACCCTCCCAATCCCACCTACTCACTCGTACACCATCTAACTCACTCGTTCAAGAATCCACTCCCTCACCCACCCACTCACTCGTTCACTCTCCCACTCACCCTTCCATCCATTAGTTCTTCAACCCACTCACTCGTTCACCCATCCACTCACCCTCCTACTCACTTGTACACCATCCAACTCACTCGTTCACGAATCCACTCACTCTTCCTCCCACTAACTCGTTCACCCTCCCACACACTCGTTCACCCAAACACTCACCCTCCTCTCACACGTTCACCTCCCACTCACCCTCCCACTCACCCTCCCACTCACTCGTTCACCCTCCCACTCACCCTTCCACTCACCTTCCCACTCACTCGTTCACCCACTCACTCGTTCACCCTCCCACTCACCCTTCCACTCACCTTCCCACTCACTCGTTCACCCACCCACTCACCCTCCCAATCACTTGTTCACCCTTCCATTCACTCCTCCACCCAACGACTTACTCGTTCACCCTCCCACTCACCCTCCCACTCACCCTTCCATCCATTCGTTCCTCCACCCACTCACTCGTTCACCTACCCACTCACCCTCCTACTCACTCGTTCACCCTCCCACACACTCGTTCACCCTCCCATTTACTCACTCGTACACCATCCAACTCACTCGTTCACGAATCCACTCACTCACCCTCACACTCTCGTTCACCCTCGCACACACTCGTTCACCCTCGCACACACTCGTTCACCCTCGCACACACTCGTTCACCAATACACTCACCCTTCAAATAACCCGTTCACCATCCCACTCACCCTCCCACTCACTCGTTCACCCTCCCACTCGCCCTCCTACTCACTCGTCCACCCACCCACTCACTCGTTCACCCTCCCACTCACTCGTTCACCCTAGCATACACTCGTTCACCCAAACACTCACCATTCAAATAACTCGTTCACCCACCCACTCACCCTCCCACACACTCGTTCACCCTCCCAATCCCACCTACTCACTCGTACACCATCTAACTCACTCGTTCAAGAATCCACTCCCTCACCCACCCACTCACTCGTTCACTCTCCCACTCACCCTTCCATCCATTATTTCCCCAACCCACTCACTCGTTCACCCATCCACTCACCCTCCGACTCACTTGTACACCATCCAACTCACTCGTTCACGAATCCACTCACTCTTCCTCCCACTAACTCGTTCACCCTCCCACACACTCGTTCACCCAAACACTCACCCTCCTCTCACACGTTCACCTCCCACTCACCCTCCCACTCACCCTCCCACCCTCCCACTCACCCTTCCACTCACCTTCCCACTCACTCGTTCACCCACTCACTCGTTCACCCTCCCACTCACCCTTCCACTCACCTTCCCATTCACTCGTTCACCCACCCACTCACCATCCCAATCACTTGGTCACCCTTCCATTCACTCCTCCACCCAACGACTTACTCGTTCACCCTCCCACTCACCCTTCCACTCACCCTTCCATCCATTCGTTCCTCCACCCACTCACTCGTTCACCTACCCACTCACCCTCCTACTCACTCGTTCACCCTCCCACACACTCGTTCACCCTCCCATTTACTCACTCGTACACCATCCAACTCACTCGTTCACGAATCCACTCACTCACCCTTCCACTCTCGTTCACCCTCGCACACACTCGTTCCCCCTCGCACACACTCGTTCACCCTCGCACACACTCGTTCACCAATACACTCACCCTTCAAATAACCCGTTCACCATCCCACTCACCCTCCCACTCACTCGTTCACCCTCCCACTCGCCCTCCTACTCACTCGTCCACCCACCCACTCACTCGTTCACCCTCCCACTCACTCGTTCACCCTAGCATTCACTCGTTCACCCAAACACTCACCATTCAAATAATTCGTTCACCCACCCACTCACCCTCCCACACACTCGTTCACCCTCCCAATCCCACCTACTCACTCGTACACCATCTAACTCACTCGTTCAAGAATCCACTCCCTCACCCACCCACTCACTCGTTCACTCTCCCACTCACCCTTCCATCCATTAGTTCCCCAACCTACTCACTCGTTCACCCATCCACTCACCCTCCTACTCACTTGTACACCATCCAACTCACTCGTTCACGAATCCACTCACTCTTCCTCCCTCTAACTCGTTCACCCTCCCACACACTCGTTCACCCAAACACTCACCCTCCTCTCACACGTTCACCTCCCACTCACCCTCCCACTCACCCTCCCACTCACTCGTTCACCCTCCCACTCACCCTTCCACTCACCTTCCCACTCACTCGTTCACCCACTCACTCGTTCACCCTCCCACTCACCCTTCCACTCACCTTCCCACTCACTCGTTCACCCACCCACTCACCCTCCCAATCACTTGTTCACCCTTCCATTCACTCCTCCACCCAACGACTTACTCGTTCACCCTCCCACTCACCCTCCCACTCACCCTTCCATCCATTCGTTCCTCCACCCACTCACTCGTTCACCTACCCACTCACCCTCCTACTCACTCGTTCACCCTCCCACACATTCGTTCACCCTCCCATTTACTCACTCGTACACCATCCAACTCACTCGTTCACGAATCCACTCACTCACCCTCCCACTCTCGTTCACCCTCGCACACACTCGTTCACCCTCGCACACACTCGTTCACCCTCGCACACACTCGTTCACCAAGACACTCACCCTTCAAATAACCCGTTCACCATCCCACTCACCCTCCCACTCACTCGTTCACCCTCCCACTCGCCCTCCTACTCACTCGTCCACCCACCCACTCACTCGTTCACCCTCCCACTCACTCGTTCACTCTAGCATACACTCGTTCACCCAAACACTCACCATTCAAATAACTCGTTCACCCACCCACTCACCCTCCCACACACTCGTTCACCCTCCCAATCCCACCTACTCACTCGTACACCATCTAACTCACTCGTTCAAGAATCCACTCCCTCACCCACCCACTCACTCGTTCACTCTCCCACTCACCCTTCCGTCCATTAGTTCCCCAACCCACTCACTCGTTCACCCATCCACTCACCCTCCTACTCACTTGTACACCATCCAACTCACTCGTTCACGAATCCACTCACTCTTCCTCCCACTAACTCGTTCACCCTCCCACACACTCGTTCACCCAAACACTCACCCTCCTCTCACACGTTCACCTCCCACTCACCCTCCCACTCACCCTCCCACTCACTCGTTCACCCTCCCACTCACCCTTTCACTCACCTTCCCACTCACTCGTTCACCCACTCACTCGTTCACCCTCCCACTCACCCTTCCACTCACCTTCCCACTCACTCGTTCACCCACCCACTCACCATCCCAATCACTTGGTCACCCTTCCATTCACTCCTCCACCCAACGACTTACTCGTTCACCCTCCCACTCACCCTCCCACTGACCCTTCCATCCAGTCGTTCCTCCACCCACTCACTCGTTCACCTACCCACTCACCCTCCTACTCACTCGTTCACCCTCCCACACACTCGTTCACCCTCCCATTTACTCACTCGTACACCATCCAACTCACTCGTTCACGAATCCACTCACTCACCCTCCCACTCTCGTTCACCCTCGCACACACTCGTTCCCCCTCGCACACACTCGTTCACCCTCGCACACACTCGTTCACCAATACACTCACCCTTCAAATAACCCGTTCACCATCCCACTCACCCTCCCACTCACTCGTTCACCCTCCCACTCGCCCTCCTACTCACTCGTCCACCCACCCACTCACTCGTTCACCCTCCCACTCACTCGTTCACCCTAGCATTCACTCGTTCACCCAAACACTCACCATTCAAATAATTCGTTCACCCACCCACTCACCCCCCCACACACTCGTTCACCCTCCCAATCCCACCTACTCACTCGTACACCATCTAACTCACTCGTTCAAGAATCCACTCCCTCACCCACCCACTCACTCGTTCACTCTCCCACTCACCCTTCCATCCATTAGTTCCCCAACCTACTCACTCGTTCACCCATCCACTCACCCTCCTACTCACTTGTACACCATCCAACTCACTCGTTCACGAATCCACTCACCCTTCCTCCCACTAACTCGTTCACCCTCCCACACACTCGTTCACCCAAACACTCACCCTCCTCTCACACGTTCACCTCCCACTCACCCTCCCACTCACCCTCCCACTCACTCGTTCACCCTCCCACTCACCCTTCCACTCACCTTCCCACTCACTCGATCACCCACCCACTCACTCGTTCACCCTCCCACTCACCCTTCCACTCACCTTCCCACTCACTCGTTCACCCACCCACTCACCCTCCCAATCACTTGTTCACCCTCCCATTCACTCCTCCACCCAACGACTTACTCGTTCACCCTACCACTCACCCTGCCACTTACCCTTCCATCCATTCATTCCCCAACCCACTCACCCGTTCACCCTCCCACTCACCCGCCTACTCACTCGTCCACCCCTCCACCCACCCACTCGCTCGTTCACGAATCCACTCACTCACCCTCCCACTCACTCATTCACCCTTCCCCACACTCGTTCACCCTCCCACACCGTCCCACTCACTCGTTCACCCACCCACTTACTAGTTCACCCACCCACTCACCCTCCCACTCACTCGTTTACCCTCCCACACACTCGTTCAGCCAAACACGCACCCTCCCACTCACACGTTCACCCACACACTCACTCGTTCACCCTCCCACTCACGCTCCCACTCACTCGTCCACTCACCCTCCTACTAACTCTTCCATCCACCCTCCCACTCACTCGTTCACCCTCGCACACACTCGTTCACCCTCCCATTTACTCACTCCTACACCATCCAACTCACTCATTCACGAATCCACTCACTCACCCTCCCACTCATTCATTCACCATCCCACACACTCGTTCAGCCAAACGCTCACCATCAAAATCACTCGTTCACTCTTCCACACCGTCCCACTCAGTCGTTCACTCTCCCACTCACGCTCCCACTCACCGTCTTATTCACTCGTTCACGCACCCATTCATCATTCCACTCACTCGTTCGCCCTTCCACTCACCCTTCCATCCATTCGTTCCTCCACCTACTCACTCGTCCACCCACCCGCCCACTCACTCGTTCACCCTCCCACTCACCCTCCCACTCACCCTCCCACTCACACGTTCACCCACCCACTCACCCTCCCCTTCACTCTTTCACCCTCGCACACACTCGTTCCCCCAAACACTCACCCTTCAAATATCTCGTTCTCCCTCCCACTCACCCTTGCACTCATTCGTTCACCCTCCCACTCACCCTCCTACTCACTCGTCCACCCACCCACTCACTCGTTCACCCTCCCAATCAAGCTCCCACTCACAGGTTCACCCTCCCACTCACCCTCCCACTCACTCGTTCACCCTCCCATTCACGCTCCCACTCACCCTTGCATCCATTCGTTCCCCAACCCACTCACTCGTTCACCCTCCCACTCTCCCTCTTACTCACTCGTCCACTCAGCCTCCAACGCATTCGTCCACCTACCCACTCACCCTCCCTCTCCCTCGTTCACCCACTCATTCACCTTCCCACTCACTCGTTCACCATCCGACTCGCGCTCCCACTCACCCTTCCATCCATTCGTTCCTCCACCCACTCACTCGTTCACCTACCCACTCACCCTCCTACTCACTCGTTCACCCTCCCACACACTCGTTCACCCTCCCATTTACTCACTCGTACACCATCCAACTCACTCGTTCACGAATCCACTCACTCACCCTCCCACTCTCGTTCACCCTCGCACACACTCGTTCACCCTCGCACACACTCGTTCACCAATACACTCACCCTTCAAATAACTCGTTCACCATCCCACTCACCTTCCCACTCACTCGTTCACCCTCCCACTCGCCCTCCTACTCACTCGTCCACCCACCCACTCACTCGTTCACCCTCCCACTCACTCGTTCACCCTAGCATACACTCGTTCACCCAAACACTCACCATTCAAATAACTCGTTCACCCACCCACTCACCCTCCCACACACTCGTTCACCCTCCCAATTCCACCTACTCACTCGTACACCATCTAACTTACTCGTTCAAGAATCCACTCCCTCACCCACCCACTCACTCGTTCACTCTCCCACTCACCCTTCCATCCATTAGTTCCCCAACCTACTCACTCGTTCACCCATCCACTCACCCTCCTACTCACTTGTACACCATCCAACGCACTCGTTCCCCAATCCACTCACTCTTCCTCCCACTAACTCGTTCACCCTCCCACATACTCGTTCACCCTCCCATTTACTCACTCGTACACCATCCAACTCACTCGTTCACGAATCCACTCACTCACCCTCCCACTCTCGTTCACCCTCGCACACACTCGTTCACCCTCGCACACACTCGTTCACCAATACACTCACCCTTCAAATAACTCGTTCACCATCCCACTCACCTTCCCACTCACTCGTTCACCCTCCCACTCGCCCTCCTACTCACTCGTCCACCCACCCACTCACTCGTTCACCCTCCCACTCACTCGTTCACCCTAGCATACACTCGTTCACCCAAACACTCACCATTCAAATAACTCGTTCACCCACCCACTCACCCTCCCACACACTCGTTCACCCTCCCAATTCCACCTACTCACTCGTACACCATCTAACTTACTCGTTCAAGAATCCACTCCCTCACCCACCCACTCACTCGTTCACTCTCCCACTCACCCTTCCATCCATTAGTTCCCCAACCTACTCACTCGTTCACCCATCCACTCACCCTCCTACTCACTTGTACACCATCCAACGCACTCGTTCCCCAATCCACTCACTCTTCCTCCCACTAACTCGTTCACCCTCCCACATACTCGTTCACCCAAACACTCACCCTCCTCTCACACGTTCACCTCCCACTCACCCTCCCACTCACCCTCCCACTCACCCTTCCACCCTCCCACTCACCCTTCCACTCACCTTCCCACTCACTCGTTCACCCACTCACTCGTTCACCCTCCCACTCACCCTTCCACTCACCTTCCCACTCACTCGTTCACCCACCCACTCACCATCCCAATCACTTGGTCACCCTTCCATTCACTCCTCCACCCAACGACTTACTCGTTCACCCTCCCACTCACCCTCCCACTCACCCTTCCATCCATTCGTTCCCCCACCCACTCACTCGTTCACCTACCCACTGACCCTCCTACTCACTCATTCACCCTCCCACACACTCGTTCACCCTCCCATTTACTCACTCGTACACCATCCAACTCACTCGTTCACGAAACCACTCACTCACCCTCCCACTCTCGTTCACCCTCGCACATACTCGTTCACCCTCGCACACACTCGTTCACCCTCGCACACACTCGTTCACCAATACACTCACCCTTCAAATAATTCGTTCACCATCCCACTCACCCTCCCACTCGCCCTCCTACTCACTCGTCCACCCACCCACTCACTCGTTCACCCTCCCACTCACTCGTTCACCCTAGCATACACTCGTTCACCCAAACACTCACCATTCAAATAACTCGTTCACCCACCCACTCACCCTCCCACACACTCGTTCACCCTCCCAATCCCACCTACTCACTCGTACACCATCTAACTCACTCGTTCAAGAATCCACTCCCTCACCCACCCACTCACTCGTTCACTCTCCCACTCACCCTTCCATCCATTAGTTCTTCAACCCACTCACTCGTTCACCCATCTACTCACCCTCCTACTCACTTGTACACCATCCAACTCACTCGTTCACGAATCCACTCACTCTTCCTCCCACTAACTCGTTCACCCTCCCACACACTCGTTCACCCAAACACTCACCCTCCTCTCACACGTTCACCTCCCACTCACCCTCCCACTCACCCTCCCACTCACTCGTTCACCCTCCCACTCACCCTTCCACTCACCTTCCCACTCACTCGTTCACCCACTCACTCGTTCACCCTCCCACTCACCCTTCCACTCACCTTCCCACTCACTCGTTCACCCACCCACTCACCCTCCCAATCACTTGTTCACCCTTCCATTCACTCCTCCACCCAACGACTTACTCGTTCACCCTCCCACTCACCCTCCCACTCACCCTTCCATCCATTCGTTCCTCCACCCACTCACTCGTTCACCTACCCACTCACCCTCCTACTCACTCGTTCACCCTCCCACACACTCGTTCACCCTCCCATTTACTCACTCGTACACCATCCAACTCACTCGTTCACGAATCCACTCACTCACCCTCACACTCTCGTTCACCCTCGCACACACTCGTTCACCCTCGCACACACTCGTTCACCCTCGCACACACTCGTTCACCAATACACTCACCCTTCAAATAACCCGTTCACCATCCCACTCACCCTCCCACTCACTCGTTCACCCTCCCACTCGCCCTCCTACTCACTCGTCCACCCACCCACTCACTCGTTCACCCTCCCACTCACTCGTTCACCCTAGCATACACTCGTTCACCCAAACACTCACCATTCAAATAACTCGTTCACCCACCCACTCACCCTCCCACACACTCGTTCACCCTCCCAATCCCACCTACTCACTCGTACACCATCTAACTCACTCGTTCAAGAATCCACTCCCTCACCCACCCACTCACTCGTTCACTCTCCCACTCACCCTTCCATCCATTATTTCCCCAACCCACTCACTCGTTCACCCATCCACTCACCCTCCGACTCACTTGTACACCATCCAACTCACTCGTTCACGAATCCACTCACTCTTCCTCCCACTAACTCGTTCACCCTCCCACACACTCGTTCACCCAAACACTCACCCTCCTCTCACACGTTCACCTCCCACTCACCCTCCCACTCACCCTCCCACCCTCCCACTCACCCTTCCACTCACCTTCCCACTCACTCGTTCACCCACTCACTCGTTCACCCTCCCACTCACCCTTCCACTCACCTTCCCATTCACTCGTTCACCCACCCACTCACCATCCCAATCACTTGGTCACCCTTCCATTCACTCCTCCACCCAACGACTTACTCGTTCACCCTCCCACTCACCCTCCCACTCACCCTTCCATCCATTCGTTCCTCCACCCACTCACTCGTTCACCTACCCACTCACCCTCCTACTCACTCGTTCACCCTCCCACACACTCGTTCACCCTCCCATTTACTCACTCGTACACCATCCAACTCACTCGTTCACGAATCCACTCACTCACCCTCCCACTCTCGTTCACCCTCGCACACACTCGTTCCCCCTCGCACACACTCGTTCACCCTCGCACACACTCGTTCACCAATACACTCACCCTTCAAATAACCCGTTCACCATCCCACTCACCCTCCCACTCACTCGTTCACCCTCCCACTCGCCCTCCTACTCACTCGTCCACCCACCCACTCACTCGTTCACCCTCCCACTCACTCGTTCACCCTAGCATTCACTCGTTCACCCAAACACTCACCATTCAAATAATTCGTTCACCCACCCACTCACCCCCCCACACACTCGTTCACCCTCCCAATCCCACCTACTCACTCGTACACCATCTAACTCACTCGTTCAAGAATCCACTCCCTCACCCACCCACTCACTCGTTCACTCTTCCACTCACCCTTCCATCCATTAGTTCCCCAACCTACTCACTCGTTCACCCATCCACTCACCCTCCTACTCACTTGTACACCATCCAACTCACTCGTTCACGAATCCACTCACTCTTCCTCCCACTAACTCGTTCACCCTCCCACACACTCGTTCACCCAAACACTCACCCTCCTCTCACACGTTCACCTCCCACTCACCCTCCCACTCACCCTCCCACTCACTCGTTCACCCTCCCACTCATCCTTCCACTCACCTTCCCACTCACTCGATCACCCACCCACTCACTCGTTCACCCTCCCACTCACCCTTCCACTCACCTTCCCACTCACTCGTTCACCCACCCACTCACCCTCCCAATCACTTGTTCACCCTCCCATTCACTCCTCCACCCAACGACTTACTCGTTCACCCTACCACTCACCCTGCCACTTACCCTTCCATCCATTCATTCCCCAACCCACTCACCCGTTCACCCTCCCACTCACCCGCCTACTCACTCGTCCACCCCTCCACCCACCCACTCGCTCGTTCACGAATCCACTCACTCACCCTCCCACTCACTCATTCACCCTTCCCCACACTCGTTCACCCTCCCACACCGTCCCACTCACTCGTTCACCCACCCACTTACTAGTTCACCCACCCACTCACCCTCCCACTCACTCGTTTACCCTCCCACACACTCGTTCAGCCAAACACGCACCCTCCCACTCACACGTTCACCCACACACTCACTCGTTCACCCTCCCACTCACGCTCCCACTCACTCGTCCACTCACCCTCCTACTAACTCTTCCATCCACCCTCCCACTCACTCGTTCACCCTCGCACACACTCGTTCACCCTCCCATTTACTCACTCCTACACCATCCAACTCACTCATTCACGAATCCACTCACTCACCCTCCCACTCATTCATTCACCATCCCACACACTCGTTCAGCCAAACGCTCACCATCAAAATCACTCGTTCACTCTTCCACACCGTCCCACTCAGTCGTTCACTCTCCCACTCACGCTCCCACTCACCGTCTTATTCACTCGTTCACGCACCCATTCATCATTCCACTCACTCGTTCGCCCTTCCACTCACCCTTCCATCCATTCGTTCCTCCACCTACTCACTCGTCCACCCACCCGCCCACTCACTCGTTCACCCTCCCACTCACCCTCCCACTCACCCTCCCACTCACACGTTCACCCACCCACTCACCCTCCCCTTCACTCTTTCACCCTCGCACACACTCGTTCCCCCAAACACTCACCCTTCAAATATCTCGTTCTCCCTCCCACTCACCCTTGCACTCATTCGTTCACCCTCCCACTCACCCTCCTACTCACTCGTCCACCCACCCACTCACTCGTTCACCCTCCCAATCAAGCTCCCACTCACAGGTTCACCCTCCCACTCACCCTCCCACTCACTCGTTCACCCTCCCATTCACGCTCCCACTCACCCTTGCATCCATTCGTTCCCCAACCCACTCACTCGTTCACCCTCCCACTCACCCTCTTACTCACTCGTCCACTCAGCCTCCAACGCATTCGTCCACCTACCCACTCACCCTCCCTCTCCCTCGTTCACCCACTCATTCACCTTCCCACTCACTCGTTCACCATCCGACTCGCGCTCCCACTCACCCTTCCATCCATTCGTTCCTCCACCCACTCACTCGTTCACCTACCCACTCACCCTCCTACTCACTCGTTCACCCTCCCACACACTCGTTCACCCTCCCATTTACTCACTCGTACACCATCCAACTCACTCGTTCACGAATCCACTCACTCACCCTCCCACTCTCGTTCACCCTCGCACACACTCGTTCACCCTCGCACACACTCGTTCACCAATACACTCACCCTTCAAATAACTCGTTCACCATCCCACTCACCTTCCCACTCACTCGTTCACCCTCCCACTCGCCCTCCTACTCACTCGTCCACCCACCCACTCACTCGTTCACCCTCCCACTCACTCGTTCACCCTAGCATACACTCGTTCACCCAAACACTCACCATTCAAATAACTCGTTCACCCACCCACTCACCCTCCCACACACTCGTTCACCCTCCCAATTCCACCTACTCACTCGTACACCATCTAACTTACTCGTTCAAGAATCCACTCCCTCACCCACCCACTCACTCGTTCACTCTCCCACTCACCCTTCCATCCATTAGTTCCCCAACCTACTCACTCGTTCACCCATCCACTCACCCTCCTACTCACTTGTACACCATCCAACGCACTCGTTCCCCAATCCACTCACTCTTCCTCCCACTAACTCGTTCACCCTCCCACATACTCGTTCACCCAAACACTCACCCTCCTCTCACACGTTCACCTCCCACTCACCCTCCCACTCACCCTCCCACTCACCCTTCCACCCTCCCACTCACCCTTCCACTCACCTTCCCACTCACTCGTTCACCCACTCACTCGTTCACCCTCCCACTCACCCTTCCACTCACCTTCCCACTCACTCGTTCACCCACCCACTCACCATCCCAATCACTTGGTCACCCTTCCATTCACTCCTCCACCCAACGACTTACTCGTTCACCCTCCCACTCACCCTCCCACTCACCCTTCCATCCATTCGTTCCTCCACCCACTCACTCGTTCACCTACCCACTCACCCTCCTACTCACTCGTTCACCCTCCCACACACTCGTTCACCCTCCCATTTACTCACTCGTACACCATCCAACTCACTCGTTCACGAATCCACTCACTCACCCTCCCACTCTCGTTCACCCTCGCACACACTCGTTCCCCCTCGCACACACTCGTTCACCCTCGCACACACTCGTTCACCAATACACTCACCCTTCAAATAACCCGTTCACGATCCCACTCACCCTCCCACTCACTCGTTCACCCTCCCACTCGCCCTCCTACTCACTCGTCCACCCACCCACTCACTTGTTCACCCTCCCACTCACTCGTTCACCCTAGCATTCACTCGTTCACCCAAACACTCACCATTCAAATAATTCGTTCACCCACCCACTCACCCTCCCACACACTCGTTCACCCTCCCAATCCCACCTACTCACTCGTACACCATCTAACTCACTCGTTCAAGAATCCACTCCCTCACCCACCCACTCACTCGTTCACTCTCCCACTCAGCCTTCCATCCATTAGTTCCCCAACCTACTCACTCGTTCACCCATCCACTCACCCTCCTACTCACTTGTACACCATCCAACTCACTCGTTCACGAATCCACTCACTCTTCCTCCCACTAACTCGTTCACCCTCCCACACACTTGTTCACCCAAACACTCACCCTCCTCTCACACGTTCACCTCCCACTCACCCTCCCACTCACCCTCCCACTCACTCGTTCACCCTCCCACTCACCCTTCCACTCACCTTCCCACTCACTCGTTCACCCACTCACTCGTTCACCCTCCCACTCACCCTTCCACTCACCTTCCCACTCACTCGTTCACCCACCCACTCACCCTCCCAATCACTTGTTCACCCTTCCATTCACTCCTCCACCCAACGACTTACTCGTTCACCCTCCCACTCACCCTCCCACTCACCCTTCCATCCATTCGTTCCTCCACCCACTCACTCGTTCACCTACCCACTCACCCTCCTACTCACTCGTTCACCCTCCCACACACTCGTTCACCCTCCCATTTACTCACTCGTACACCATCCAACTCACTCGTTCACGAATCCACTCACTCACCCTCCCACTCTCGTTCACCCTCGCACACACTCGTTCACCCTCGCACACACTCGTTCACCCTCGCACACACTCGTTCACCAATACACTCACCCTTCAAATAACCCGTTCACCATCCCACTCACCCTCCCACTCACTCGTTCACCCTCCCACTCGCCCTCCTACTCACTCGTCCACCCACCCACTCACTCGTTCACCCTCCCACTCACTCGTTCACCCTAGCATACACTCGTTCACCCAAACACTCACCATTCAAATAACTCGTTCACCCACCCACTCACCCTCCCACACACTCGTTCACCCTCCCAATCCCACCTACTCACTCGTACACCATCTAACTCACTCGTTCAAGAATCCACTCCCTCACCCACCCACTCACTCGTTCACTCTCCCACTCACCCTTCCATCCATTAGTTCCCCAACCTACTCACTCGTTCACCCATCCACTCACCCTCCTACTCACTTGTACACCATCCAACGCACTCGTTCCCCAATCCACTCACTCTTCCTCCCACTAACTCGTTCACCCTCCCGCATACTCGTTCACCCAAACACTCACCCTCCTCTCACACGTTCACCTCCCACTCACCCTCCCACTCACCCTCCCACTCACCCTTCCACCCTCCCACTCACCCTTCCACTCACCTTCCCACTCACTCGTTCACCCACTCACTCGTTCACCCTCCCACTCACCCTTCCACTCACCTTCCCACTCACTCGTTCACCCACCCACTCACCATCCCAATCACTTGGTCACCCTTCCATTCACTCCTCCACCCAACGACTTACTCGTTCACCCTCCCACTCACCCTCCCACTCACCCTTCCATCCATTCGTTCCTCCACCCACTCACTCGTTCACCTACCCACTCACCCTCCTACTCACTCGTTCACCCTCCCACACACTCGTTCACCCTCCCATTTACTCACTCGTACACCATCCAACTCACTCGTTCACGAATCCACTCACTCACCCTCCCACTCTCGTTCACCCTCGCACACACTCGTTCCCCCTCGCACACACTCGTTCACCCTCGCACACACTCGTTCACCAATACACTCACCCTTCAAATAACCCGTTCACGATCCCACTCACCCTCCCACTCACTCGTTCACCCTCCCACTCGCCCTCCTACTCACTCGTCCACCCACCCACTCACTCGTTCACCCTCCCACTCACTCGTTCACCCTAGCATTCACTCGTTCACCCAAACACTCACCATTCAAATAATTCGTTCACCCACCCACTCACCCTCCCACACACTCGTTCACCCTCCCAATCCCACCTACTCACTCGTACACCATCTAACTCACTCGTTCAAGAATCCACTCCCTCACCCACCCACTCACTCGTTCACTCTCCCACTCACCCTTCCATCCATTAGTTCCCCAACCTACTCACTCGTTCACCCATCCACTCACCCTCCTACTCACTTGTACACCATCCAACTCACTCGTTCACGAATCCACTCACTCTTCCTCCCACTAACTCGTTCACCCTCCCACACACTTGTTCACCCAAACACTCACCCTCCTCTCACACGTTCACCTCCCACTCACCCTCCCACTCACCCTCCCACTCACCCTTCCACCCTCCCACTCACCCTTCCACTCACCTTCCCACTCACTCGTTCACCCACTCACTCGTTCACCCTCCCACTCACCCTTCCACTCACCTTCCCACTCACTCGTTCACCCACCCACTCACCATCCCAATCACTTGGTCACCCTTCCATTCACTCCTCCACCCAACGACTTACTCGTTCACCCTCCCACTCACCCTCCCACTCACCCTTCCATCCATTCGTTCCTCCACCCACTCACTCGTTCACCTACCCACTCACCCTCCTACTCACTCGTTCACCCTCCCACACACTCGTTCACCCTCGCACACACTCGTTCACCCTCGCACACACTCGTTCACCAATACACTCACCCTTCAAATAACCCGTTCACGATCCCACTCACCCTCCCACTCACTCGTTCACCCTCCCACTCGCCCTCCTACTCACTCGTCCACCCACCCACTCACTCGTTCACCCTCCCACTCACTCGTTCACCCTAGCATTCACTCGTTCACCCAAACACTCACCATTCAAATAATTCGTTCACCCACCCACTCACCCTCCCACACACTCGTTCACCCTCCCAATCCCACCTACTCACTCGTACACCATCTAACTCACTCGTTCAAGAATCCACTCCCTCACCCACCCACTCACTCTTTCACTCTCCCACTCACCCTTCCATCCATTAGTTCCCCAACCTACTCACTCGTTCACCCATCCACTCACCCTCCTACTCACTTGTACACCATCCAACTCACTCGTTCACGAATCCACTCACTCTTCCTCCCACTAACTCGTTCACCCTCCCACACACTTGTTCACCCAAACACTCACCCTCCTCTCACACGTTCACCTCCCACTCACCCTCCCACTCACCCTCCCACTCACTCGTTCACCCTCCCACTCACCCTTCCACTCACCTTCCCACTCACTCGTTCACCCACTCACTCGTTCACCCTCCCACTCACCCTTCCACTCACCTTCCCACTCACTCGTTCACCCACCCACTCACCCTCCCAATCACTTGTTCACCCTTCCATTCACTCCTCCACCCAACGACTTACTCGTTCACCCTCCCACTCACCCTCCCACTCACCCTTCCATCCATTCGTTCCTCCACCCACTCACTCGTTCACCTACCCACTCACCCTCCTACTCACTCGTTCACCCTCCCACACACTCGTTCACCCTCCCATTTACTCACTCGTACACCATCCAACTCACTCGTTCACGAATCCACTCACTCACCCTTCCACTCTCGTTCACCCTCGCACACACTCGTTCACCCTCGCACACACTCGTTCACCCTCGCACACACTCGTTCACCAATACACTCACCCTTCAAATAACCCGTTCACCATCCCACTCACCCTCCCACTCACTCGTTCACCCTCCCACTCGCCCTCCTACTCACTCGTCCACCCACCCACTCACTCGTTCACCCTCCCACTCACTCGTTCACCCTAGCATACACTCGTTCACCCAAACACTCACCATTCAAATAACTCGTTCACCCACCCACTCACCCTCCCACACACTCGTTCACCCTCCCAATCCCACCTACTCACTCGTACACCATCTAACTCACTCGTTCAAGAATCCACTCCCTCACCCACCCACTCACTCGTTCACTCTCCCACTCACCCTTCCATCCATTAGTTCCCCAACCTACTCACTCGTTCACCCATCCACTCACCCTCCTACTCACTTGTACACCATCCAACGCACTCGTTCCCCAATCCACTCACTCTTCCTCCCACTAACTCGTTCACCCTCCCACATACTCGTTCACCCAAACACTCACCCTCCTCTCACACGTTCACCTCCCACTCACCCTCCCACTCACCCTCCCACTCACCCTTCCACCCTCCCACTCACCCTTCCACTCACCTTCCCACTCACTCGTTCACCCACTCACTCGTTCACCCTCCCACTCACCCTTCCACTCACCTTCCCACTCACTCGTTCACCCACCCACTCACCATCCCAATCACTTGGTCACCCTTCCATTCACTCCTCCACCCAACGACTTACTCGTTCACCCTCCCACTCACCCTCCCACTCACCCTTCCATCCATTCGTTCCTCCACCCACTCACTCGTTCACCTACCCACTCACCCTCCTACTCACTCGTTCACCCTCCCACACACTCGTTCACCCTCCCATTTACTCACTCGTACACCATCCAACTCACTCGTTCACGAATCCACTCACTCACCCTCCCACTCTCGTTCACCCTCGCACACACTCGTTCCCCCTCGCACACACTCGTTCACCCTCGCACACACTCGTTCACCAATACACTCACCCTTCAAATAACCCGTTCACGATCCCACTCACCCTCCCACTCACTCGTTCACCCTCCCACTCGCCCTCCTACTCACTCGTCCACCCACCCACTCACTCGTTCACCCTCCCACTCACTCGTTCACCCTAGCATTCACTCGTTCACCCAAACACTCACCATTCAAATAATTCGTTCACCCACCCACTCACCCTCCCACACACTCGTTCACCCTCCCAATCCCACCTACTCACTCGTACACCATCTAACTCACTCGTTCAAGAATCCACTCCCTCACCCACCCACTCACTCGTTCACTCTCCCACTCACCCTTCCATCCATTAGTTCCCCAACCTACTCACTCGTTCACCCATCCACTCACCCTCCTACTCACTTGTACACCATCCAACTCACTCGTTCACGAATCCACTCACTCTTCCTCCCACTAACTCGTTCACCCTCCCACACACTTGTTCACCCAAACACTCACCCTCCTCTCACACGTTCACCTCCCACTCACCCTCCCACTCACCCTCCCACTCACTCGTTCACCCTCCCACTCACCCTTCCACTCACCTTCCCACTCACTCGTTCACCCACTCACTCGTTCACCCTCCCACTCACCCTTCCACTCACCTTCCCACTCACTCGTTCACCCACCCACTCACCCTCCCAATCACTTGTTCACCCTTCCATTCACTCCTCCACCCAACGACTTACTCGTTCACCCTCCCACTCACCCTCCCACTCACCCTTCCATCCATTCGTTCCTCCACCCACTCACTCGTTCACCTACCCACTCACCCTCCTACTCACTCGTTCACCCTCCCACACACTCGTTCACCCTCCCATTTACTCACTCGTACACCATCCAACTCACTCGTTCACGAATCCACTCACTCACCCTTCCACTCTCGTTCACCCTCGCACACACTCGTTCACCCTCGCACACACTCGTTCACCCTCGCACACACTCGTTCACCAATACACTCACCCTTCAAATAACCCGTTCACCATCCCACTCACCCTCCCACTCACTCGTTCACCCTCCCACTCGCCCTCCTACTCACTCGTCCACCCACCCACTCACTCGTTCACCCTCCCACTCACTCGTTCACCCTAGCATACACTCGTTCACCCAAACACTCACCATTCAAATAACTCGTTCACCCACCCACTCACCCTCCCACACACTCGTTCACCCTCCCAATCCCACCTACTCACTCGTACACCATCTAACTCACTCGTTCAAGAATCCACTCCCTCACCCACCCACTCACTCGTTCACTCTCCCACTCACCCTTCCATCCATTAGTTCCCCAACCCACTCACTCGTTCACCCATCCACTCACCCTCCTACTCACTTGTACACCATCCAACTCACTCGTTCACGAATCCACTCACTCTTCCTCCCACTAACTCGTTCACCCTCCCACACACTCGTTCACCCAAACACTCACCCTCCTCTCACACGTTCACCTCCCACTCACCCTCCCACTCACCCTCCCACTCACTCGTTTACCCTCCCACTCACCCTTTCACTCACCTTCCCACTCACTCGTTCACCCACTCACTCGTTCACCCTCCCACTCACCCTTCCACTCACCTTCCCACTCACTCGTTCACCCACCCACTCACCATCCCAATCACTTGGTCACCCTTCCATTCACTCCTCCACCCAACGACTTACTCGTTCACCCTCCCACTCACCCTCCCACTGACCCTTCCATCCATTCGTTCCTCCACCCACTCACTCGTTCACCTACCCACTCACCCTCCTACTCACTCGTTCACCCTCCCACACACTCGTTCACCCTCCCATTTACTCACTCGTACACCATCCAACTCACTCGTTCACGAATCCACTCACTCACCCTCCCACTCTCGTTCACCCTCGCACACACTCGTTCCCCCTCGCACACACTCGTTCACCCTCGCACACACTCGTTCACCAATACACTCACCCTTCAAATAACCCGTTCACCATCCCACTCACCCTCCCACTCACCCTCCCACTCACCCTTCCATCCATTCGTTCCTCCACCCACTCACTCGTTCACCTAACCACTCACCCTCCTACTCACTCGTTCACCCTCCCACACACTCGTTCACCCTCCCATTTACTCACTCGTACACCATCCAACTCACTCGTTCACGAATCCACTCACTCACCCTCCCACTCTCGTTCACCCTCCCACTCACTCGTTCACCCTAGCATTCACTCGTTCACCCAAACACTCACCATTCAAATAATTCGTTCACCCACCCACTCACCCTCCCACACACTCGTTCACCCTCCCAATCCCACCTACTCACTCGTACACCATCTAACTCACTCGTTCAAGAATCCACTCCCTCACCCACCCACTCACTCGTTCACTTTCCCACTCACCCTTCCATCCATTAGTTCCCCAACCTACTTACTCGTTCACCCATCCACTCACCCTCCTACTCACTTGTACACCATCCAACTCACTCGTTCACGAATCCACTCACTCTTCCTCCCACTAACTCGTTCACCCTCCCACACACTTGTTCACCCAAACACTCACCCTCCTCTCACACGTTCACCTCCCACTCACCCTCCCACTCACCCTCCCACTCACTCGTTCACCCTCCCACTCACCCTTCCACTCACCTTCCCACTCACTCGTTCACCCACTCACTCGTTCACCCTCCCACTCACCCTTCCACTCACCTTCCCACTCACTCGTTCACCCACCCACTCACCCTCCCAATCACTTGTTCACCCTTCCATTCACTCCTCCACCCAACGACTTACTCGTTCACCCTCCCACTCACCCTCCCACTCACCCTTCCATCCATTCGTTCCTCCACCCACTCACTCGTTCACCTACCCACTCACCCTCCTACTCACTCGTTCACCCTCCCACACACTCGTTCACCCTCCCATTTACTCACTCGTACACCATCCAACTCACTCGTTCACGAATCCACTCACTCACCCTCCCACTCTCGTTCACCCTCGCACACACTCGTTCACCCTCGCACACACTCGTTCACCCTCGCACACACTCGTTCACCAATACACTCACCCTTCAAATAACCCGTTCACCATCCCACTCACCCTCCCACTCACTCGTTCACCCTCCCACTCGCCCTCCTACTCACTCGTCCACCCACCCACTCACTCGTTCACCCTCCCACTCACTCGTTCACCCTAGCATTCACTCGTTCACCCAAACACTCACCATTTAAATAATTCGTTCACCCACCCACTCACCCTCCCACACACTCGTTCACCCTCCCAATCCCACCTACTCACTCGTACACCATCTAACTCACTCGTTCAAGAATCCACTCCCTCACCCACCCACTCACTCGTTCACTCTCCCACTCACCCTTCCATCCATTAGTTCCCCAACCTACTCACTCGTTCACCCATCCACTCACCCTCCTACTCACTTGTACACCATCCAACTCACTCGTTCACGAATCCACTCACTCTTCCTCCCACTAACTCGTTCACCCTCCCACACACTCGTTCACCCAAACACTCACCCTCCTCTCACACGTTCACCTCCCACTCACCCTCCCACTCACCCTCCCACTCACTCGTTCACCCTCCCACTCACCCTTCCACTCACCTTCCCACTCACTCGTTCACCCACCCACTCACTCGTTCACCCTCCCACTCACCCTTCCACTCACCTTCCCATTCACTCGTTCACCCACCCACTCACCCTCCCAATCACTTGTTCACCCTCCCATTCACTCCTCCACCCAACGACTTACTCGTTCACCCTCCCACTCACCCTGCCACTTACCCTTCCATCCATTCATTCCCCAACCCACTCACCCGTTCACCCTCCCACTCACCCGCCTACTCACTCGTCCACCCCTCCACCCACCCACTCGCTCGTTCACGAATCCACTCACTCACCCTCCCACTCACTCATTCACCCTTCCACACACTCGTTCACCCTCCCACACCGTCCCACTCACTCGTTCACCCACCCACTTACTAGTTCACCCACCCACTCACCCTCCCACTCACTCGTTTACCCTCCCACACACTCGTTCAGCCAAACACGCACCCTCCCACTCACACGTTCACCCACACACTCACTCGTTCACCCTCCCACTCACGCTCCCACTCACTCGTCCACTCACCCTCCTACTAACTCTTCCATCCACCCTCCCACTCACTCGTTCACCCTCGCACACACTCGTTCACCCTCCCATTTACTCACTCCTACACCATCCAACTCACTCATTCACGAATCCACTCACTCACCCTGCTACTCATTCGTTCACCATCCCACACACTCGTTCAGCCAAACGCTCACCATCAAAATCACTCGTTCACTCTTCCACACCATCCCACTCAGTCGTTCACTCTCCCACTCACGCTCCCACTCACCGTCTTATTCACTCGTTCACCCACCCATTCATCATTCCACTCACTCGTTCGCCCTTCCACTCACCCTTCCATCCATTCGTTCCTCCACCTACTCACTCGTCCACCCACCCGCCCACTCACTCGTTCACCCTCCCACTCACCCTCCCACTCACCCTCCCACTCACACGTTCACCCACCCACTCATCCTCCCCTTCACTCTTTCACCCTCGCACACACTCGTTCCCCCAAACACTCACCCTTCAAATATCTCGTTCTCCCTCCCACTCACCCTTGCACTCATTCGTTCACCCTCCCACTCACCCTCCTACTCACTCGTCCACCCACCCACTCACTCGTTCACCCTCCCAATCAAGCTCCCACTCACAGATTCACCCTCCCACTCACCCTCCCACTCACTCGTTCACCCTCCCATTCACGCTCCCACTCACCCTTGCATCCATTCGTTCCCCAACCCACTCACTCGTTCACCTACCCACTCACCCTCCTACTCACTCGTTCACCCTCCCACACACTCGTTCACCCTCCCATTTACTCACTCGTACACCATCCAACTCACTCGTTCACGAATCCACTCACTCACCCTCCCACTCTCGTTCACCCTCGCACACACTCGTTCACCCTCGCACACACTCGTTCACCAATACACTCACCCTTCAAATAACCCGTTCACCATCCCACTCACCCTCCCACTCACTCGTTCACCCTCCCACTCGCCCTCCTACTCACTCGTCCACCCACCCACTCACTCGTTCACCCTCCCACTCACTCGTTCACCCTAGCATTCACTCGTTCACCCAAACACTCACCATTCAAATAATTCGTTCACCCACCCACTCACCCTCCCACACACTCGTTCACCCTCCCAATCCCACCTACTCACTCGTACACCATCTAACTCACTCGTTCAAGAATCCACTCCCTCACCCACCCACTCACTCGTTCACTCTCCCACTCACCCTTCCATCCATTAGTTCCCCAACCTACTCACTCGTTCACCCATCCACTCACCCTCCTACTCACTTGTACACCATCCAACTCACTCGTTCACGAATCCACTCACTCTTCCTCCCCCGGGCGGTCCCGGGCGGTCCCGGGCGGTCCCGGGCGGTCCGGGGCGGTCCGGGGCGGTACCGGGCGGTCCCGGGCGGTCCGGGGCGGTCCTGGGCAGTCAAGGGCGGTCCCAGGCGGTCCGGGGCGGTCCCAGGCGGTCCGGGGCGGTCCCCGGCAGTCTGGGGCGATCCCGGGCGGTCCGGGGCGGTCCTGGGCGGTCCCGTGTCGTCCTGGGCGGTCCCAGACGGTCCGGACGGTCCCGGGCGGTCCCGGGCGGTCCCGGGCGTTCCAGGGCGGTCCCGGTCGATCCAGGGCGGTCCCGGGCGGTCCCGGGCGGTCCCGGGCGGTCCCGGGCGGTCCCGGGCGGTCCCGGGCGGTCCGAGGCGGTCCCGGGCGGTCCCGGGTGGTCCGGGGCGGTCCCGGGCGGTCCGGGGCGGTCCCGGGCAGTCGCGGGCGGTCCCGGGCGGTCCGGGGCGGTCCGGGGCGGTCCCGGGTGGTCCCGGGCGGTCCTGGGCGGTCCCGGGCGGTCCCGGGTGGTCCCGGGCGGTCCCGGGCGGTCCCGGGCGGTCCCAGGCGGTCCCGGGCGGTCCCGGGCGGTCCGGGGCGGTCCCGGGCGGTCCGGGGCGGTCCCGGGCGGTCCGGGGCGGTCCCGGGCGGTCCCGGGCGGTCCCGGGCGGTCGCGGGCGGTCCCGGGCGGTCCCGGGCGGTCCCGGGTGGTCCCGGGCGGTCCCGGGCGGTCCCGGGCGGTCTGGGGCGTTCCCGGGCGGTCCCGGGTGGTCCCGGGCGGTCTCGGGGGTTCCCGGGCGGTCCCGGGCGGTCCCGGGCGGTCTCGGGCGGTCCCGGGCGATCCCGGGCGGTCCCAGGCGGTCCCAGGCGGTCCGGGGCAGTCCGGGGCGGTCCGGGGCGGTCCCGGGCGGTCCCGGGCGGTCCGGGGCGGTCCCGGGCGGTCCGGGGCGGTTCCGGGCGGTCCGGGGCGGTCACGGGCGGTCCGGGCCGGTCCCGGGCGGTCCCGGGCGGTCCCGGGCGGTCCCGGGCGGTCCCGGGCGGTCCGGGGTGGTCCGGCACGGTCCGGGGCGGTCCCGGGCGTTCCCGGGCGGTCCGGGGCGGTCCTGGGCGGTCCTGGGCGGTCCCGGGCGATCCCGGGCGGTCCCGGGCGGTCCCGGGCGGTCCCGGGCGGTCCCGGGCGGTCGCGGGCGGTCCCGGGCGGTCCCGGGCGGTCGGGGGCGGTCCCGGGCGGTCCGGGGCGGTCCCGGGCGTTAACGGGCGGTCCCGGGCGATCCCGGGCGATCACGGGCGGTCCCGGGCGGTCGCAGGCGGTCCCGGGCGGTCCCGGGCGGTCCCGGGCGGTCCCGGGCGGTCCCGGGCGGTCCCGGGCGGTCCTGGGCGGTCCCGGGCGGTGCGGGGCGGTCCGCGGCGGTACCGGGCGGTCCTGGGCGGTCCGGGGCGGTCCCGGGCGGTCCCGGGCGGTCCCGGGCGGTCCGGGGCAGTCCCGGGCGGTCCGGGGCGGTCCCGGGCAGTCTGGGGCGGTCCCCGGCGGTCCGGGGCGGTCCCGGGCGGTCCGGGGCGGTCCCGGGCGGTCCGGGGTGGTCCCGGGTGGTCCGGGGCGGTCCCGGGCGGTCCGGGGCGGTCCCGGGCGGTCCCGTGTGGTCCTGGGCGGTCCCAGATGGTCCGGACGTTCCCGGGCGGTCCCGGGCGTTCTCAGGCGGTCCCGGGCGGTCCCGGGCGGTCCCGGGCATTCCAGGGCGGTCCCGGGCGATCCAGAGCGGTCCCGGGCGGTCCCGGGCGGTCCCGGGCGGTCCCGGGTGGTCCGGGGCGGTCCCGGGCGGTCCGGGGCGGTCCCGGGCGGTTCCAGGCGGTCCCAGGCGGTCCAGGGCGGTCCGGGGCGGTCCCGGGCGGTCCCGGGCGGTCCGGGGCGGTCCCGGGCGGTCCCGGGCGGTCCCGGGCGGTCCCGGGGGGTCCCGGCCGGTCCCGGGCGGTCCAGGGCGGTCCGGGGCGGTCCCGGGCAGTCCTGGGCGGTGCGGGGCGGTCCCGGGCGGTCCAGGGCGGTCCCGGGCGGTCCGGGGCGGTCCCGGGCGGTCCGGTGCTGTCCCGGGCGGTCCGGGGCGGTCCTGGGTGGTGCCGGGCGGTCCCGGGCGATCCCGGGCGGTCCCGGGCGGTCCCGGGCGGTCCCGGGCGGTCCCGGGAGGTCCGGGGCAGTCCCGGGCGGTCCGGGGCGGTCCCGGGCGGTCCGGGGCGGTCCCGGGCGGTACCGGGCGGTCCCGGGCGGTCCGGGGCGGTCCCGGGCGGTTCCGGGCGGTCCCGGGCGGTCCGGGGCGGTCCGGGGCGGTCCTGGGCGGTCCGGGGCAGTCCCGGGCGGTCCGGGGCGGTCCCGGGCGGTCCGGGGCGGTCCCAGACGGTCCGGACGTTCCCGGGCGGTCCCGGGCGGTCTCAGGCGGTCCCGGGCGGTTCCGGGCGGTCCCGGGCATTCCAGGGCCGTCCCGGGCGATCCAGAGCAGTCCCGGGCGGTCCCGGGCGGTCCCGGGCGGTCCCGGGCGGTCCGAGGCGGTCCCGGGCGGTCCCGGGTGGTCCGGGGCGGTCCCGGGCGGTCTGGGGCGGTCCCGGGCGGTTCCGGGCGGTCCCAGGCGGTCCAGGGCGGTCCGGGGCGGTCCCGGGCGGTCCCGGGCGGTCCGGGGCGGTCCCGGGCGGTCCCGGGCGGTCCCGGGCGGTCCCGGCCCGGTCCCGGGCGGTCCAGGGCGGTCCGGGGCGGTCCGGGCGGTCCCGGGCGGTCCGGGGCGGTCCCGGGCGGTCCGGGGCGGTCCCGGGCGGTCCGGGGCGGTCCCGGGCGGTCCGGGGCGGTCCCGGGCGGTCCGGGGCGGTCCCGGGCGGTCCGGTACGGTCCCGGGCGGTCCGGGGCAGTCCTGGGCGGTGCCGGGCGGTCGCGTGCGATCCCCGGCGGTCCCGGGCGGTCCCGGGCGGTCCCGGGCGGTCCCGGGCGGTCCGGAGGTCCGGGGCAGTCCCGGGCGGTCCGGGGCGGTCCCGGGCGGTCCGGGGCGGTCCTGGGCGGTACCAGGCGGTCCCGGGCGGTCCGGGGCGGTCCCGGGCGGTCCCGGGCGGTCCCGGGCGGTCCGGGGCGGTCCCCGGCGGTCCGGGGCAGTCCCGGGCAGTCTGGGGCAGTCCCGGGCGGTCCGGGGCGGACCTGGGCGGTCCGGGGCGGTCCCGGGCGGTCCGGGGTGGTCCCGGGCGGTCCGGGGCGGTCCCGGGCGGTCCGGGGCGGACCTGGGCGGTCCCATGTGATCCCGGGCGGTCCGGGGCGGTCCCGGGCGGTCCGGGGCGGTCCCGGGCGGTCCCGTGTGGTCCCGGGCGGTCCCAGACGGTCTGGACGTTCCCGGGCGGTGCCGGGCGTTCTCAGGCGGTCCCGGGCGGTCCCGGGCGGTCCCGGGCATTCCAGGGCGGTCCCGGGCGATCCAGAGCGGTCCCGGGCGGTCCCGGGCGGTCCCGGGCGGTCCCGGGCGGTCCCGGGCGGTCCGAGGCGGTACCGGGCGGTCCCGGGTGGTCCGGGGCGGTCCCGGGCGGTCCGGGGCGGTCCCGGGCGGTTCCGGGCAGTCCCAGGCGGTCCAGGGCGGTCCGGGGCGGTCCCGGGCGGTCCCGGGCGGTCCGGGGCGGTCCCGGGCGGTCCCGGGCGGTCCCGGGCGGTCCCGGGCGGTCCCGGCCGGTCCCGGGCGGTCCAGGGCGGTCCGGGCCGGTCCCGGGCAGGCCCGGGCGGTGCGGGGCGGTCCTGGGCGGTCCGGGGCGGTCCCGGGCGGTCCGGGGCGGTCCCGGGCGGTCCGGGGCGGTCCCGGGCGGTCCGGTGCTGTCCCGGGCGGTCCGGGGCAGTCCTGGCGGTCCCGGGCGATCCCGGGCGGTCCCGGGCGGTCCCGGGCGGTCCCGGGCGGTCCCGGGCGGTCCCGGGCGGTCCCGGGAGGTCCAGGGCAGTCCCGGGCGGTCCGGGGCGGTCCCGGGCGGTCCGGGGCGGTCCCGGGCGGTACCGGGCGGTCCCGGGCGGTCCGGGGCGGTCCCGGGGCGGTTCCGGGCGGTCCCGGGCGGTCCGGGGCGGTCCGGGGCGGTCCTGGGCGGTCCGGGGCAGTCCCGGGCGGTCCTGGGCGGTCCCAGGCGGTCCGGGGCGGTCCCGGGCGGTCCGGGGCGGTCCCGGGCAGTCTGGGGCGGTCCCCGGCGGTCCGGGGCGGTCCCGGGCGGTCCGGGGCGGTCCCAGACGGTCCGGACGTTCCCGGGCGGTCCCGGGCGGTCTCAGGCGGTCCCGGCGGTTCCGGGCGGTCCCGGGCATTCCAGGGCCGTCCCGGGCGATCCAGAGCAGTCCCGGGCGGTCCCGGGCGGTCCCGGGCGGTCCGGGGCGGTCCGAGGCGGTCCCGGGCGGTCCCGGGTGGTCCGGGGCGGTCCCGGGCGGTCCGGGGCGGTCCCGGGCGGCTCCGGGCGGTCCCAGGCGGACCAGGGCGGTCCGGGGCGGTCCCGGGCGGTCCCGGGCGGTCCGGGGCGGTCCCGGGCGGTCCCGGGCGGTCCCGGGCGGTCCCGGGCGGTCCCGGCCGGTGCCGGGCGGTCCAGGGCGGTCCGGGGCGGTCCCGGGCGGTCCCGGGCGGTCCGGGGCGGTCCCGGGCGGTCCGGGGCGGTCCCGGGCGGTCCGGGGCGGTCCCGGGCGGTCCGGGGCGGTCCCGGGCGGTCCGGGGCGGTCCCGGGCGGTCCGGTGCGGTCCCGGGCGGTCCGGGGCAGTCCTGGGCGGAGCCGGGCGGTCCCGTGCGATCCCCGGCGGTCCCGGGCGGTCCCGGGCGGTCCCGGGCGGTCCCGGGCGGTCCCGGGAGGTCCGGGGCAGTCCCGGGCGGTCCGGGGCGGTCCCGGGCGGTCCGGGGCGGTCCCGGGCGGTACCAGGCGGTCCCGGGCGGTCCGGCGCGGTCCCGGGCGGTCCCGGGCGGTCCGGGGCGGTCCGGGGCGGTCCCCGGTGGTCCGGGGCGGTCCCGGGCAGTCTGGGGCAGTCCCGGGCAGTCCGGGGCGGTCCCGGGCGGTCCGGGGCGGTTTCGGGCGGTCCGGGGCGGTCCCGGGCGGTCCGGGGCGGACCCGGGCGGTCCCATGTGATCCCGGGCGGTCCCAGACGGTCCAGACGGTCCTGGGTGGTCCCGAGCGGTCTCGGGCGGTCCCGGGCGGTCTCAAGCGGTCCCGGGCGTTCCAGGGCGGTCCCTGGCGGTCCAGGGCGGTCCCGGGCGGTCCCGGGCGGTCCCGGGCGGTTCCGGGCGTCCGAGGCGGTCCCGGGCGGTCCCGGGTGGTCCGGGGCGGTCCCGGGCGGTCCGCGGCGGTCCAGGGCGGTCCCGGGCGGTCCCGCGCAGTCCCAGGCGGTCCCGGGCGGTCCGTGGCGGTCCGGGGCGGTCCCGGGCGGTCCCAGGCGGTCCCGGGCGGTCCCGGGGGGTCCCGGGCGGTCCCGGGCGGTCCCGGGCGGTCCGGGGTGGTCCCGGGCGGTCCCAGGTGGTCCCGGGCGGTCCTGGGCGGTCCCGGGCGGTCCGAGGCGGTCCCGGGCGGTCCGGGGCGGTCCCGGTCGGGGGGCAGTCCCGGGCGGTCCCGGGCAGTCCCGGGCGGTCCCGCGCGGTCCCGGGCGGTCCCGGGTGGTCCCACGCGGTCCCGGGCGGTCCCGGGCGGTCTGGGGCGGTCCCGGGCGGTCCCGGGCAGTCCGGGGCGGTCCCGGGCCGTCCCGGGCGGTCCCGGGCGGTCCCGGGCGGTCCCGGGCAGTCCCGGGCAGTCCCGGGCAGTCCCGGGCGGTCCCGGGCAGTCCCGGGCGGACCCGGGCGGTCCCATGTGATCCCGGGCGGTCCCAGACGGTCCAGACGGTCCTGGGTGGTCCCGAGCGGTCTCGGGCGGTCCCGGGCGGTCTCAAGCGGTCCCGGGCGTTCCAGGGCGGTCCCTGGCGGTCCAGGGCGGTCCCGGGCGGTCCCGGGCGGTCCCGGGCGGTTCCGGGCGTCCGAGGCGGTCCCGGGCGGTCCCGGGTGGTCCGGGGCGGTCCCGGGCGGTCCGCGGCGGTCCAGGGCGGTCCCGGGCGGTCCCGCGCAGTCCCAGGCGGTCCCGGGCGGTCCGTGGCGGTCCGGGGCGGTCCCGGGCGGTCCCAGGCGGTCCCGGGCGGTCCCGGGGGGTCCCGGGCGGTCCCGGGCGGTCCCGGGCGGTCCGGGGTGGTCCCGGGCGGTCCCAGGCGGTCCCGGGCGGTCCTGGGCGGTCCCGGGCGGTCCGAGGCGGTCCCGGGCGGTCCGGGGCGGTCCCGGGCAGTCCCGGGCGGTCCCGGGCAGTCCCGGGCGGTCCCGCGCGGTCCCGGGCGGTCCCGGGTGGTCCCACGCGGTCCCGGGCGGTCCCGGGCGGTCTGGGGCGGTCCCGGGCGGTCCCGGGCAGTCCGGGGCGGTCCCGGGCCGTCCCGGGCGGTCCCGGGCGGTCCCGGGCGGTCCCGGGCAGTCCCGGGCAGTCCCGGGCGGTCCCGGGCGGTCCAGGGCGGTCCGGGGCGGTCCCGGGCGGTCCCGGGCGGTCCGGGGCGGTCCCGGGCGGTCCGTGGCGGTCCCGGGCGGTCCGGGGTGGTCACGGCCGGTCCGGGCCGGTCCCGGGTGGTCCCGGGCGGTCCCGGGCGGTCCCGGGCGGTCCGGGGCGGTCCGGGGCGGTCCGGAGCGGTCCCGGGCAGTCCCGGGCGGTCCGGGGCGGTCCTGGGCGGTCCCGGGCGGTCCCGGGCGATCCCGCGCGGTCCTGGGCGGTCCCGGGCGGTCCCGGGAGGTCCGGGGCGGTCCCGGGCGGTCCGGGGCGGTCCCGGGCGGTCCGGGGTGGTCCCGGGCAGTCCCGGGCAGTCCCGGGCGATCCCGGGCGGTCCCGGGCGGTCCTGGGCGGTCGCGGGCGGTCCCGGGCGGTCCCGGGCGGTCCCGGGCGGTCCCGGGCGGTCCCAGGCGGTCCTGGGCGGTCCCGGGTGGTCCGGGGCGGTCCGGGGCGGTACCGGGCGGTCCCGGGCGGTCCGGGGCGGTCCCGGGCGGTCGCGGGCGGTCTCGGGCGGTCCGGGGCGGTCCCGGGTGGTCCGGGGCGGTCCCGGGCCGTCTGGGGCGGTCCCGGGCGGGCCGGGGCGGTCCCGGGCGGTCCGGGGCGGTCCCGGGCGGTCCGGGGTGGTCCCGGGCGGTCCGAGGCGGTCCCGGGCGGTCCGGAGCGGTCCCGGGCGGTCCAGTGTGGTCCCGGGCGGTCCCAGACGGTCCGGACGGTCCCGGGCGGTGACGGGCGGTCCCGGGCATTCCAGGGCGGTCCCGGGCGGTCCCGGGCGGTCCCGGGCGGTCCGAGGCGGTCCCGGGCAGTCCCGGGCGGTCCCGGGCGGTCCCGGGCGGTCCTGGGCAGTCCCGGGCGGTCCGAGGCGGTCCCGGGCGGTCCGGGGCGGTCCCGGGCGGTCCCGGGCGGTCCCGGGCGGTCTTGGGCGGTCCCGGGCGGTCCCGGGCGGTCCCCGGCGGTCCCGGGCGGTCCGGGGTGGTCCGGGGCGGTCCGGAGCGGTCCCGGGCGGTCCCGGGCGGTCCGGGGCGGTCCTGGGCGGTCCCGGGCGGTCCTGGGCGGTCCAGGGCGGTCCCGGGCGGTCCGGGGCGGTCCCGGGCGGTCCCGGGCGGTCCCGGGCGATCCCGGGCGGTCCCGGTCGGTCCTGGCCGGTCCCGGGCGGTCCCGGGGGGTCCCGGGCAGTCCGGGGAGGTCCCGCGCGGTCCCGGGCGGTCCCGGGCGGTCCCGGGCGGTCCCGGGCGGTCCCGGGCGGTTCCAGGCCGTCCTGGGCGGTCTCGGGCGGTCCCAGGCGGTCCCGTGTGGTCCCGGGCGGTCCCAGACGGTCCGGACGGTCCCAGGCGGTCCCGGGCGGTCCGGGGCGGTCCGGGGCCGTCCCGGGCGGTCCCGGACGGTCCGGGGCGGTCCTGGGCGGTCCCGGGCCGTCCCGGGTGATCCCGGGCGGTCCCGGGTGGTCCCGGGCGGTCCCGGGAGGTCCGGGGCGGTCCCGGGCGGTCCGGGGCGGTCCCGGGCGGTCCCGGGCGGTCCGGGGCGGTCCCGGGCCGTCCCGGGCGGTCCCGGGCGGTCCGGGGCGGTCCCAGGCGGTCCCGGGCGGTTCCGGGCGGTCCCGGGCGGTCCAGGGCGGTCCGTGTCGGTCCCGGGCGGTCCCGGGCGGTCCGGGGCGGTCCCGGGCGGTCCGTGGTGGTCCCGGGCGGTCCGGGGTGGTCACGGGCGGTCCGGGCCGGTCCCGGGCGGTCCTGGGCGGTCCCGGGCGGTCCCGGGCGGTCCGGGGCGGTCCGGGGCGGTCCGGAGCGGTCCCGGGCGGTCCCGGGCGGTCCGGGGCGGTCCTGGGTGGTCCCGGGCGGTCCCGGGCGATCCCGGGCGGTCCTGGGCGGTCCCGGGCGGTCCCGGGCGGTCCCGGGCGGTCCCGGGAGGTCCGGTGCGGTCCCTGGCGGTCCGGGGCGGTCCCAGGCGGTCGGGGGCGGTCCCGGGCAGTCCCGGGCAGTCCCGGGCGATCCCGGGCGGTCCCGGGCGGTCCTGAGCGGTCGCGGGCGGTCCCGGGCGGTCCCGGGCGGTCCGGGGCGGTCCCGCGCGGTCCCGGGCGGTCCCGGGCGGTACCGGGCGGTCCCGGGCGGTCCCGGGCGGTCCCAGGCGGTCCTGGGCGGTCCCGGGCGGTCCGGGGCGGTCTGGGGCGGTACCGGGCGGTCCCGGGCGGTCCGGGGCGGTCCCGGGCGGTCGCGGTCGGTCCCGGGCGGTCCGGGGCGGTCCCGGGTGGTCCGGGGCGGTCCCGGGCCGTCTCGGGCGGTCCCGGGCGGGCCGGGGCGGTCCCGGGCGGTCCGGGGCGGTCCCGGGCGGTCCGGGGCGGTCCCGGGCGGTCCTGGGCGGTCCAGGGCGGTCCCGGGCGGTCCGGGGCGGTCCCGGGCGGTCCCGGGCGGTCCCGGGCGATCCCGGGCGGTCCCGGTCGGTCCTGGCCAGTCCCGGGCGGTCCCGGGGGGTCCCGGGCAGTCCGGGGAGGTCCCGCGCGGTCCCGGGCGGTCCCGGGCGGTCCCGGGCGGTCCCGGGCGGTCCCGGGCGGTTCCAGGCCGTCCTGGGCGGTCTCGGGCGGTCCCAGGCGGTCCCGTGTGGTCCCGGGCGGTCCCAGACGGTCCGGACGGTCCCGGGCGGTCCCGGGTGGTCTCGGGCGGTCCCGGGCGGTCCCGGGCGGTCCCGGGCGTTCCACGGCGGTCCCTGGCGGTCCAGGGCGGTCCCGGGCGGTCCCGGGCGGTCCCGGGCGGTCCCGGGCGGTCCGAGGCGGTCCCTGGCAGTCCCGGGCGGTCCCGGGCGGTCCCGGGCGGTCCTGGGCGGTCCCGGGCGGTCCGAGGCGGTCCCGGGCGGTCCGGGGAGGTCCCGGGCGGTCCCGGGCGGTCCCGGGCGGTCTCGGCGGTCCCGGGCGGTCCCGGGCGGTCCCGGGCGTTCCAGGGCGGTTCCGGGCGGTCCCGGGCGGTCCCGGGCGGTCCGGGGCGGTCCCGGGCGGTCCGGGGCGGTCCCGGGCGGTCCGGGGCGGTCATGGGCGGTCCGGGCCGGTCCTGGGCGGTCCCGGGCGGTCCCGGGCGGTCCCGGGCGGTCCCGGGCGGTCCGGGGCGGTCCGGGGCGGTCCCGGGCGGTCCCGGACGGTCCGGGGCGGTCCTGGGCGGTCCCGGGCCGTCCCGGGTGATCCCGGGCGGTCCCGGGTGGTCCCGGGCGGTCCCAGGAGGTCCGGGGCGGTCCCGGGCGGTCCGGGGCGGTCCCGGGCGGTCCCGGGCGGTCCGGGGCGGTCCCGGGCCGTCCCGGGCGGTCCCGGGCGGTCCCGGGCGGTCCCAGGCGGTCCCGGGCGGTTCCGGGCGGTCCCGGGCGGTCCAGGGCGGGTCCGGGTCGGTCCGGGCAGTCCCGGGCGGTCCGGGGCGGTCCCGGGCGGTCCGTGGTGGTCCCGGGGCGGTCCGGGGTGGTCACGGGCGGTCCGGGCCGGTCCCGGGCGGTCCTGGGCGGTCCCGGGCGGTCCCGGGCGGTCCGGGGCGGTCCGGGGTGGTCCGGAGCGGTCCCGGGCGGTCCCGGGCGGTCCGGGGCGGTCCTGGGCGGTCCCGGGCGGTCCCGGGCGATCCCGGGCGGTCCTGGGCGGTCCCGGGCGGTCCCGGGCGGTCCCGGGCGGTCCCGGGAGGTCCGGTGCGGTCCCGGGCGGTCCGGGGCGGTCGCAGGCGGTCGGGGGCGGTCCCGGGCAGTCCCGGGCAGTCCCGGGCGATCCCGGGCGGTCCCGGGCGGTCCTGAGCGGTCGCGGGCGGTCCCGGGCGGTCCCGGGCGGTCCGGGGCGGTCCCGCGCGGTCCCGGGCGGTCCCGGGCGGTACCGGGCGGTCCCGGGCGGTCCCGGGCGGTCCCAGGCGGTCCTGGGCGGTCCCGGGCGGTCCGGGGCGGTCTGGGGCGGTACCGGGCGGTCCCGGGCGGTCCGGGGCGGTCCCGGGCGGTCGCGGTCGGTCCCGGGCGGTCCGGGGCGGTCCCGGGTGGTCCGGGGCGGTCCCGGGCCGTCTCGGGCGGTCCCGGGCGGGCCGGGGCGGTCCCGGGCGGTCCGGGGCGGTCCCGGGCGGTCCGGGGTGGTCCCGGGCGGTCCGAGGCGGTCCCGGGCGGTCCGGAGCGGACCGGGTGGTCCCGTGTGGTCCCGGGCGGTCCCAGACGGTCGGGACGGTCCTGGGCAGTCCCGGGCGGTTTCGGGCGGTCCCGGGCGGTCACGGGCGGTCCCGGGCGTTCCAGGGCGGTCCCGGGCAGTCCAGGGCGGTCCCGGGCGGTCCCAGGCGGTCCCGGGCAGTCCCGGGCGGTCCGAGGCGGTCCCGGGCGGTCCCGGGCGGTCCCGGGCGGTCCCGGGCGGTCCTGGGCGGTCCCGGGCGGTCCGAGGCGGTCCCGGGCGGTCCGGGGAGGTCCCGGGCGGTCCCGGGCGGTCCCGGGAGGTCTTGGGCGGTCCTGGGCGGTCCCGGGCGGTCCCCGGCGGTCCCGGGCGGTCCGGGGCGGTCCGGGGCGGTCCGGAGCGGTCCCGGGCGGTCCCGGGCGGTCCGGGGCGGTCCTGGGCGGTCCCGGGCGGTCCGGGGCGGTCCCGGGCGGTCCCGGGCGGTCCCGGGCGGTCCCGGGCGTTCCAGGGCGGTTCCGGGCGGTCCCGGGCGGTCCCGGGCGGTCCGGGGCGGTCCCGGGCGGTCCGGGGCGGTCCCGGGCGGTCCGGGGCGGTCATGGGCGGTCCGGGCCGGTCCTGGGCGGTCCCGGGCGGTCCCGGGCGGTCCCGGGCGGTCCCGGGCGGTCCGGGGCGGTCCGGGGCGGTCCCGGGCGGTCCCGGACGGTCCGGGGCGGTCCTGGGCGGTCCCGGGCCGTCCCGGGTGATCCCGGGCGGTCCCGGGTGGTCCCGGGCGGTCCCGGGAGGTCCGGGGCGGTCCCGGGCGGTCCGGGGCGGTCCCGGGCGGTCCCGGGCGGTCCGGGGCGGTCCCGGGCCGTCCCGGGCGGTCCCGGGCGGTCCCGGGCGGTCCCAGGCGGTCCCGGGCGGTTCCGGGCGGTCCCGGGCGGTCCAGGGCGGTCCGGGGCGGTCCCGGGCGGTCCCGGGCGGTCCGGGGCGGTCCCGGGCGGTCCGTGGTGGTCCCGGGCGGTCCGGGGTGGTCACGGGCGGTCCGGGCCGGTCCCGGGCGGTCCTGGGCGGTCCCGGGCGGTCCCGGGCGGTCCGGGGCGGTCCCGGGCGGTCCCGGGCGGTCCCGGGCGGTCCCGGGAGGGCCGGTGCGGTCCCGGGCGGTCCGGGGCGGTCCCA
The DNA here is from genome assembly GCF_048934315.1 of Petromyzon marinus. NCBI lineage: Eukaryota > Metazoa > Chordata > Hyperoartia > Petromyzontiformes > Petromyzontidae > Petromyzon > Petromyzon marinus. The sequence continues at coordinate 4,341 of NC_133675.1, read as the reverse complement.
GGCGGTCGGGGGCGGTCCCGGGCAGTCCCGGGCAGTCCCGGGCGATCCCGGGCGGTCCCGGGCGGTCCTGAGCGGTCGCGGGCGGTCCCGGGCGGTCCCGGGCGGTCCGGGGCGGTCCCGCGCGGTCCCGGGCGGTCCCGGGCGGTACCGGGCGGTCCCGGGCGGTCCCGGGCGGTCCCAGGCGGTCCTGGGCGGTCCCGGGCGGTCCGGGGCGGTCTGGGGCGGTACCGGGCGGTCCCGGGCGGTCCGGGGCGGTCCCGGGCGGTCGCGGTCGGTCCCGGGCGGTCCGGGGCGGTCCCGGGTGGTCCGGGGCGGTCCCGGGCCGTCTGGGGCGGTCCCGGGCGGGCCGGGGCGGTCCCGGGCGGTCCGGGGGCGGTCCCGGGCGGTCCGGGGTGGTCCCGGGCGGTCCGAGGCGGTCCCGGGCGGTCCGGAGCGGACCCGGGTGGTCCCGTGTGGTCCCGGGCGGTCCCAGACGGTCCGGACGGTCCTGGGCAGTCCCGGGCGGTTTCGGGCGGTCCCGGGCGGTCACGGGCGGTCCCGGGCGTTCCAGGGCGGTCCCGGGCAGTCCAGGGCGGTCCCGGGCGGTCCCAGGCGGTCCCGGGCAGTCCCGGGCGGTCCGAGGCGGTCCCGGGCGGTCCCGGGCGGTCCCGGGCGGTCCCGGGCGGTCCTGGGCGGTCCCGGGCGGTCCGAGGCGGTCCCGGGCGGTCCGGGGAGGTCCCGGGCGGTCCCGGGCGGTCCCGGGAGGTCTTGGGCGGTCCTGGGCGGTCCCGGGCGGTCCCCGGCGGTCCCGGGCGGTCCGGGGCGGTCCGGGGCGGTCCGGAGCGGTCCCGGGCGGTCCCGGGCGGTCCGGGGCGGTCCTGGGCGGTCCCGGGCGGTCCGGGGCGGTCCCGGGCGGTCCCGGGCGGTCCGGGGCGGTCCCGGGCCGTCCCGGGCGGTCCCGGGCGGTCCCGGGCGGTCCCGGGCGGTCCCGGGCGGTTCCGGGCGGTCCCAGGCGGTCCAGGGCGGTCCGGGGCGGTCCCGGGCGGTCCCGGGCGGTCCGGGGCGGTCCCGGGCGGTCCGTGGCGGTCCCGGGCGGTCCGGGGTGGTCACGGGCGGTCCGGGCCGGTCCCGGGCGGTCCTGGGCGGTCCCGGGCGGTCCCGGGCGGTCCGGGGCGGTCCGGGGCGGTCCGGAGCGGTCCCGGGCGGTCCTGGGCGGTCCGGGGCGGTCGTGGGCGGTCCCGGGCGGTCCCGGGCGATCCCGGGCGGTCCTGGGCGGTCCCGGGCGGTCCCGGGCGGTCCCGGGCGGTCCCGGGAGGTCCGGGCGGTCCCGGGCGGTCCGGGGCGGTCCCGGGCGGTCCGGGGCGGTCCTGGGCAGTCCCGGGCAGTCCCGGGCGATCCCGGGCGGTCCCGGGCGGTCCTGGGCGGTCGCGGGCGGTCCCGGGCGGTCCCGGGCGGTCCGGGGCGGTCCCGCGCGGTCCCGGGCGGTCCCGGGCGGTCCCGGGCGGTCCCGGGCGGTCCCAGGCGGTTCTGGGCGGTCCCGGGCGGTCCGGGGCGGTCCGGGGCGGTACCGGGCGGTCCCGGGCGGTCCGGGGCGGTCCCGGGCGGTCGCGGTCGGTCCCGGGCGGTCCGGGGCGGTCCCGGGTGGTCCGGGGCGGTCCCGGGCCGTCTGGGGCGGTCCCGGGCGGGCCGGGGCGGTCCCGGGCGGTCCGGGGCGGTCCCGGGCGGTCCGGGGTGGTCCCGGGCGGTCCGAGGCGGTCCCGGGCGGTCCGGAGCGGTCCCGGGTGGTCCCGTGTGGTCCCGGGCGGTCCCAGACGGTCCGGACGGTCCTGGGCAGTCCCGGGCGGTTTCGGGCGGTCCCGGGCGGTCATGGGCGGTCCCGGGCGTTCCAGGGCGGTCCCGGGCAGTCCAGGGCGGTCCCGGGCGGTCCCAGGCGGTCCCGGGCAGTCCCGGGCGGTCCTAGGCGGTCCCGGGCGGTCCCGGGCGGTCCCGGGCGGTCCCGGGCGGTCCTGGGCGGTCCCGGGCGGTCCGAGGCGGTCCCGGGCGGTCCGGGGAGGTCCCGGGCGGTCCCGGGCGGTCCCGGGCGGTCTTGGGCGGTCCCGGGCGGTCCCGGGCGGTCCCCGGCGGTCCCGACCGGTCCGGGGCGGTCCGGGGCGGTCCGGAGCGGTCCCGGGCGGTCCTGGGCGGTCCGGGGCGGTCCTGGGCGGTCCCGGGCGGTCCCGGGCGATCCCGGGCGGTCCTGGGCGGTCCCGGGCGGTCCCGGGCGGTCCCGGGCGGTCCCGGGAGGTCCGGGGCGGTCCTGGGCGGTCCGGGGCGGTCCCGGGCGGTCCGGGGCGGTCCCGGGCGGTCCCGACCGGTCCCGGGCGATCCCGGGCGGTCCCGGGCGGTCCTGGGCGGTCGCGGGCGGTCCCGGGCGGTCCCGGGCGGTCCGGGGCGGTCCCGCACGGTCCCGGGCGGTCCAGGGCGGTCCCGGGCGGTCCCAGGTGGTCCTGGGCGGTCCCGGGCGGTCCTGGGCGGTCCGGGGCAGTCCCGGTCGGTCCGGGGCGGTCCCGGGCGGTCCCGGGCGGTCCCGGGCGATCCCGGGCGGTCCCGGGCGGTCCTGGCCGGTCGCGGGCGGTCCCGGGGGGTCCCGGGCGGTCCGGGGCGGTCCCGCGCAGTCCCGGGCGGTCCCGGGCGGTCCCGGGCGGTCCCGGGCGGTCCCGGGCGGTCCCAGGCCGTCCTGGGCGGTCCCGGGCGGTCCCGGGCGGTCCCGTGTGGTCCCGGGCGGTCCCGGGCGGTCCTGAGCGGTCGCGGGCGGTCCCCGGGCGGTCCCGGGCGGTCCGGGGCGGTCCCGCGCGGTCCCGGGCGGTCCCGGGCGGTACCGGGCGGTCCCGGGCGGTCCCGGGCGGTCCCAGGCGGTCCTGGGCGGTCCCGGGCGGTCCGGGGCGGTCTGGGGCGGTACCGGGCGGTCCCGGGCGGTCCGGGGCGGTCCCGGGCGGTCGCGGTCGGTCCCGGGCGGTCCGGGGCGGTCCCGGGTGGTCCGGGGCGGTCCCGGGCCGTCTGGGGCGGTCCCGGGCGGGCCGGGGCGGTCCCAGGCGGTCCGGGGCGGTCCCGGGCGGTCCGGGGTGGTCCCGGGCGGTCCGAGGCGGTCCCGGGCGGTCCGGAGCGGACCCGGGTGGTCCCGTGTGGTCCCGGGCGGTCCCAGACGGTCCGGACGGTCCTGGGCAGTCCCGGGCGGTTTCGGGCGGTCCCGGGCGGTCACGGGCGGTCCCGGGCGTTCCAGGGCGGTCCCGGGCAGTCCAGGGCGGTCCCGGGCGGTCCCAGGCGGTCCCGGGCAGTCCCGGGCGGTCCGAGGCGGTCCCGGGCGGTCCCGGGCGGTCCTGGGCGGTCCCGGGCGGTCCTGGGCGGTCCCGGGCGGTCCGAGGCGGTCCCGGGCGGTCCGGGGAGGTCCCGGGCGGTCCCGGGCGGTCCCGGGAGGTCTTGGGCGGTCCTGGGCGGTCCCGGGCGGTCCCCGGCGGTCCCGGGCGGTCCGGGGCGGTCCGGGGCGGTCCGGAGCGGTCCCGGGCGGTCCCGGGCGGTCCGGGGCGGTCCTGGGCGGTCCCGGGCGGTCCGGGGCGGTCCCGGGCGGTCCCGGGCGGTCCGGGGCGGTTCCGGGCCGTCCCGGGCGGTCCCGGGCGGTCCCGGGCGGTCCCGGGCGGTCCCGGGCGGTCCTGGGCGGTTCCGGGCGGTCCCAGGCGGTCCAGGGCGGTCCGGGGCGGTCCCGGGCGGTCCCGGGCGGTCCGGGGCGGTCCCGGGCGGTCCGTGGCGGTCCCGGGCGGTCCGGGGTGGTCACGGGCGGTCCCGAGCGGTCCTGGGCGGTCCTGGGCGGTCCCGGGCGGTCCCGGGCGGTCCGGGGCGGTCCGGGGCGGTCCGGAGCGGTCCCGGGCGGTCCTGGGCGGTCCGGGGCGGTCGTGGGCGGTCCCGGGCGGTCCCGGGCGATCCCGGGCGGTCCTGGGCGGTCCCGGGCGGTCCCGGGCGGTCCCGGGCGGTCCCGGGAGGTCCGGGGCGGTCCCGGGCGGTCCGGGGCGGTCCCGGGCGGTCCGGGGCGGTCCTGGGCAGTCCCGGGCAGTCCCGGGCGATCCCGGGCGGTCCCGGGCGGTCCTGGGCGGTTGCGGGCGGTCCCGGGCGGTCCCGGGCGGTCCGGGGCGGTCCCGCGCGGTCCCGGGCGGTCCCGGGCGGTCCCGGGCGGTCCCGGGCGGTCCCAGGCGGTTCTGGGCGGTCCCGGGCGGTCCGGGGCGGTCCGGGGCGGTACCGGGCGGTCCCGGGCGGTCCGGGGCGGTCCCGGGCGGTCGCGGTCGGTCCCGGGCGGTCCGGGGCGGTCCCGGGTGGTCCGGGGCAGTCCCGGGC